>NW_020451204.1:1913236-2631765 GCF_003343035.1 Apteryx rowi
GGTTGAAGTCCCCCATGAGAACCAGGGCCTGTGATCGTGAGGCTACTTCCAGCTGTCTGTAGAAGGCCTCATTGACTTCCTCTTCCTGATGAGGTGGCCTGTAGTAAACACCCACAACAGCGTCACCCATGCTAGCCTGCCCTTTAATCCTTACCCATAAGCTCTCGACTCGCTCTTCATCCACCCCTAGGCAGAGATCAATACATTCCAGTTGCTCTGTCACTCCTCAGTAATGGTTGTACAAGTAGACAGCTTGCAACTTCTGCTCGAACACAATAGGACTCCCCAGGCTATATGTCTCTAAGATGTCCTTTTCAGATTCAAGACGTATCTGAACATACTTCACAGGAGCAATGAGAAAGGGGATGCTGCATCCCTACAAAGTTAATAATACTCTTCCCGTAAGGTTAAGATCTGAGCCAAGACTGGCAGAAGTCACTGGATTACCAGCCACTSAGAGAGCTTTTGTCAAACACTGTGTAGACCTCAATCTCAGTTTTTCAGCCCAAAATGGTGAGTGGGGGCATCTAGCCTCAGGAGTGTTAGCTAGAAAGGAGACAGATGATCACCTCTGGATGAAGAAGGCAGAATGGCAGGATTTATTTATTTGCAACCCATTCATTTCTCAGCGATATGAGGAGAATAAAAACCTCAACCCTCCTCCAAGTCAGAACAGAGCAAGTAGGGTGCCATAGGAGAAATTAGTGATGTAGGGTGACTCACTGGGGATTTGAATAAAATTTATGAGCCACATGACCCAGGGGTTGTCTGTGATTTGTGGTCCTTCTGGGAAGAGTGTTATGGATGAGGAACAAGCTGGTTCTGAGCACCGAGGTGTTGGTGACCTGGCTTCTGCCTCTCCTGGCTTCCCATCCAGCTGGGCCATGGTGGAAGTTGCTCATAAATTGCAGGAATATAATATACAACCTCAGAGAAGGATTCAAGGAAGGCATTCCCTGTAAATGGAGAGGTGCTCATATCTACAGCAATGGTCAGACTGGAAGTTACAGCGTAGAAGTACAGGAGTCMTGCTGTAGTCTATTTATCCTATAGCTGGCATGTAAAAAGTGCCAGAATGCACATCTGAAATGTTCAAATGATGTGCCATCATATGACTACTCATTTTGATTCCAGCTCTAGACAAATGTCCATAGCTTTCTTCCTGAAAGGACTGTTGGGAATAACAATTTGCCTTGTGGAATTGGCCCGGAGCATCTCCAGCCTCCTCTTTCTTCCACGATGAAAATATGCATATTCTGCCATTAAACCTAGGTTGTATGATGGAAAGGCTTCATGGATAAGGTGGGTCTCTAGGCCTCTATCCCTTCCTCAAATGAAAGTCTGTTGCATTTTTTCTCAAAGCAAGTTTCATGGATGTTCGAATTCCTCCCAAGACTTTCATGCCTGGCTCAGACAAGGAAAAAGAAGAGCTGTGTTAGTTGTGCCAGACTGCTATTTCCCAGGGCTCCTTCCAGCTTTTCCAGCCAAAGACTGATGTGCAAGGAAGAATTCGTTTTTTAAAGGGTTTGCGGGCGCTGGAAATCTCCAAGCTTGAACTTACACACTGCTCCCTTCGGCATTGGACAGCTCCAATGAAGGAGGGCAGGAAATTGGGTTCTCTGACCCTTCTTCTCTCCCCGGGAAGCTGCCTGGAAAAGCAGGACTAATTTGTGCCAGGGTAGGTTTCTGCTAATTATATAGTTTCTCCCCACCCCCACCAAGTGATGCTTTTCCTCCCCCCCCTTCTCTCTCTCTGTCTTTATTCATCTTTCTTTTTTTCTGTCTTCTTTTCCCATGGCTTTCAGACTCTTCCATTTTCTTCTTTCCCTGTTACTTCCCCAAATGCACAAAGCAAAACATGTATTTCTAGCCTAGATGTACTGAATATTAGATTCAAGAGCACAATAGAGACAGACTCTGTGATAAAGAATATGTGTAGAAAAAAACTCAGTAAGAAGCATATGCTGGGTGACTTCTGCTTTAGCAGGAAGAAAAACTCTTACACACCAAGGGAACCCTGATCTCCCCTTCAGCTATATGTGCTGTCCTGGGGATTTGCGCAGCTTCCTCTCACTAGAATCACAAAGCCTGTGGAAAAAGGCTCTGATTTCAGGTAAAAGTAAGCTGCAATTGCAGTAAAGCATGGTTTTGCTTGTCTACACTGGAAATTGTGCTATTGCAGGTGCTCAGTGATCCTCATCATCTGGGCTGAGACAGATTCACTAACAGTTAGGGCTGTCTGTCGTATTCCCACAGTAGCTGTAAAAACTGCCAACCTGGGTCATTTGAAAGACTGTCCAACCCACTCTCCTGTCTGAAACGGTCAGCAGAAGCCTAGGAAAGAGCGTGAATGTGGGAGAGGGTTATTTCCCCAGCTTCCAGCAGTGTGTGTCATAAGGACAAGTTCTGGAGGAATTTTAAACTTTACGCTTCAGTTTGAAGACCAGTCTTGAATCATTAATTTCCACAGTGAAATTTTGATGTGGCCCACAGTGAAGATTTACTGCCTCTTCTGAAATGCCTTATAAGGACTGGGGTGGATAGGACATCATGGGGCCGGTCCAGGCTAGATCTCCTGCAATTATTATTTTAGTTCAATGGGGATGAACCGCTTCCTTGTGCAACAGCTCCATTCCATATCTGGTCTTGGTGAAAGTGTCTTCTAAGGCCTGGGACCTTAATTCAGGTTCTCACTCCACTCAATCTTTGCTTCGTGTTTTTCATGAGCGGCTGTTGTGGTCTCTTAGGGTCCTTAGGCATGGGGAGGTGCCTGCTACCTCCTGGGAAGGTGGGATAGGACACTGCCTTTTCTAACAGAGCTGGACCAGCAGGCACAGGCTTACCAGGGGTGCTCAAGACCTTGGCTTCTTCTCCCCACACTTCCCTGTATTATCCCTAGGATTAGAAAGGAAACCTCCCAGCCCAGAGAGGGAGAGGGAAGGCGCAGGGTGAACTGAATGACTTGAGTAAAGCTGCCTGGGCAGAAGGTGGGAGTTCACTGACTGCRATGAATTTGTCTCCACCACTCATGTTTTGGGGAGCAGCAGCACAGGAGATGACATGAGAAATGCATAAAACCTCAGACCTCAGTTTGGATTAATTGCTGACTCTTTTCAAGATAAAAGAGCCCTTGCCTATCACATGGTTTTACACTGGGGGTAAATGTTACGCTAGGGTATTTGACAGCTGGACATGGGTGTTGTTATCACCTCTTGTCCTCTTTTTATTTTAAATTTCCGTTTTTACTTAAGACTCTTTTCTTTCTTCCCAGTAGATGGAAAACCTGGGGTTATCTCCAAGGTTATCACTGACTGTCTCTTTCCAAGGTCAGTAGCACAGATACTTGGGGGAAAGTCAAGTAGGAGAGAGAATATGAGGAAAGCTCAGAGCAGGCAGCAAATGGCCTCAGATCTAAGTGGGCAGGAGAGTTTCGAGGCCTCCAGTGGCCACGAGATGAGAGGCCTGCCGTTTGGAAAACTACGAGCAAGAGCAAAATAAACAAGGCTCCCTCCAAAGTCAATTCTTTCTTTTGCTCTTTCAGAAAATGCAAAAACATATCAGCCATAGGAGAAAGGGACAGTGCAGGTTGTAGTTAATACTCAAGATGTGAGGAGGCTACAAAGAGAGGGAAGGGCGGAAGATGCCTCCTTTCCTTTGAGCATCTGGTGGAAATTCATTACTGATGTCTCTGCTTGAATCTAGACTTGCAGGGTAAAGGCTGGCCTATCACAAATCCGCTGCAAGCCATCAGCTCCCTCCTGTCTAGGTTACATGGCAGGTGAATAATTTCTTTCAAACAGTCCCTTTTATTCACAGAGATTGAAGTTTCCTTTTGAAACATCAAATCCGATGATGGAATTATGGGTGGTGTGCGCAGGAGAAATCATCCTTTCTGTCGCTGCTGAATGGCTCAGAAGGGAAGAAAAACTGCTCCCAAGTACAGTTCAACTTTTGTAGAGGTTTGATAAAGCTGCCCCTACTTCTTGTTGGTTTTCATTTTCTTTCAACACTATTTTGCTGCATCTGTAATAAAGGCAGAGGATTTCCATGTGCCGTTGCTAGCTAGAGGATGGCTGGGGATGGCTTTATGCTCTGTATGTCATTTCCCCCTCTCCTCTAGCTTGCCACATGGGCTCTTGCCTTCAAGCTATTGGTTTTTGTTGTTTTTTTTTAGAAGAGGTATTTTCTTCCGCAGAGATAAACATGATGACTTTTTCATGAGCATGGAAAAGCCAATAACTCGTAAGTACTTCCAAGGCCCAGCTCTTATTTGAAAGTCCTTTGCACAAACAAGAGACAGTTAATAACTGTCCATGTGGGAGATATTTGATTGATTCCATAGAGTATCATTGAAGGGAGATTTTTTTTTTCTTTTGAAGAAAAAGAATATAAGCCTTTATCTGCTGCTGAGGGAGAATGAGGTGGAGGAAGGGAGAATTACTTACCACATTCTCCCAGAATTGTTATCATATTAAACTTGTGTTCTATAGATGTAAGTATTTGCTGATTCAGTTGACAATCTCGCCTCTTTAAGTGAAATTACTATCTGCTGCCACAGTATAAATTACTTGTCAGACTCTTTTAGGCAGTTTCAGTCTGGTTAGTTCAGAGACAGTACTGCAAGTAGAAGGCCAATTTGTTTTTTTGGGGGGGGCAGGGGGCAGCTTTCTTGCTTTCTTTCTGGAGTTGACAGCTGTGTGTCATATTGTTATTTCCTATATGCTGGGCCAAGCTTGTGTGATTTGATGGGCCCATATAAATGTGATACCCCACCAGGATTCAAGGCAGCTTTTCCACCGTGGTACTCAGTCTTATTTATTTATTCTGTTTTGAACTGAAGGCAGCTCTTACTTAATAAAAAAATGTACTGAGATCCCAATGCAGTATGATACAGCACAGATGTCAAGGGGAGGATTTATTCTTGTTGGGTACAGAAAGGAGCACTGGTCAATAGCAACATGATAGTCATTCATGACCTGCAATATACATTTTCAGAAATCCTTCCCCCTTTCACTGTTTTTCAGTCATTTTTCCTTTGTGTGGGTTTGGCAATAACCCTGCTTAGAGACTACACATTTATTTTGGATCTGATTGTGCTCCCGCATTGCGCATGAAGACAACAGCTGCTTTCTCAGGGAAGCAAATGAGATGACATGAGAAATGCATAAGATCTCAGACCTCAGTTTGGATGACGTGGAGCTAAAGGGATCAGGAGCTGGTCTTGGCCATCACAAGGTGGGAAGGGAAAAGGATGGTGGGAGAGGGTAGGAGGTAGCAGAGTTGCACTTGTTTACCCTTTGCTAATAGAGATTCAAGTCTGAGAGAGCAGAAATGGACTCATGTTTGTCATGAATGAATCACGGTGTAACAGGGCTTGTGCATGGACTGGTCTATAAGAGGTGGGTCTTTAAGTGGTAAATTTAATGAAGAGCATGCCCTCATGTGCTTTTGCATTGGTTCTGGGAGGACACATGGCTGTGAGCTGCCTCTAAGCGTCAGACTGAGAAAATTCCTCTGCCCAAGGGTATCTTGCTGTTTGTGCCTTATTTCTACATTCCTGTCGCTGGCAGGACTAGGGGTGCCAAGTGCCTCCAAGGGAGGTCTGTGAAGGCTTGAAAAGCTCGTCAGTTCTGCAATCGCATTGAAAAAGCGAATGTGGGCAGAGGTTTTGATAACAGACTTCAGCTTTTCTGCCCCTGAGCACCTGAACAAAGCCTCCAAAGTCAGACGCTTTGGGGTGAGGGAGAGATTTCAGCTGGCAGGGACTCGCACCTATTAAAACAGAATTTATGTTTGTCTTTCTACCCTTGCATTTTTTATCCTTTTAGTTGTAGTCCCTCTCCCCCAAACAGCTACATCTTACTGGGGATGGAATAATACCTGGATTCCAAGGAAAGAGAATACCCTGCTCCTGCTGGCAGTAGTGTATTAGCCAGCCCTGCTGTCCCACTGGATGAATGGGGGAATTCATCTGAGTGGCTGTAGGACACATTATGTTTCCTGCACTCTGAGCCCTCGAGCCTCCACTTCTCAACAGCTGCCAAAAGTCAAGCAAGAGCTGCACTCTCCACCTTGGAGGCCGCTCGCTTCGAGCAAAGTCTGTGGTTAGGGATGGAGGGATGTTGTATATTGCTGTTCTGGGGGGTATGATCTAGGTGACAACACACTGGACAAGCTGTGAGCACTTTGGGGTCTTATTCATGGCTCTGCCACCAAATTGCTCTGAGACTTGGCCAAATCACTTGCCCTGGTGTTTAGGTTCATCTTTTTTTGAGAGTTTATGTTATTGTGCATATCACAAATGAAGAGGAAAGGCTGAGCTCTCCGGGATGGGGTAGGAAGTCTAAACTAAAGGCATGACTTTCTAACACTGGCTACTGAGATTTCTGCTTTTGTTTTGACTTTTTCATCTCATGAATGTGATAGTTTAACCTTGCAGATAAAATCTAATCTGCTGGCCAGTGATATCTTGTCTGACAGCATGTCAAGTCCTGCAGCCATGCGTGTATCCTGTGCAATGGTAGGCAGTGATGCACAAAAGTTGGTGCACAGCTGGTGGACAGCATGGTCTAGTGTGTAATGCATTGGGTGTCAGGGGGTTGGCGGACAGAATTATTCCCTTCCCCTGCTTACCTTGTGCGTGATATTGTAGAAAAAAATCACAGCACTCCTCCATTTTTTAAGCTGTTTTTTTTCCCCCCTTTCTCAGAAATGCCTACTTAGGTTGAGGTTTTCTCAGTCAGGGATCATTTCCAACAGTGTACAGTGCCTGGCACAATGGGACCCTGATCTTGGTTATGACCTCTAAATGTTGCCATAATAATAATAATAGTATGTGGCTTTTGGCACATCACCTATTAATCACAGCAGCTGTCAGGCAAAGCGTTAAATGGGAATAGCTCCCTGCAAGAAAAAACAAATACAACAACACCCTGCGGCTTATGGAGCATGAATCTACACTCTGGAGGGTGCCGGTGAGGGAAGGAAGGGGTAAGCCATGACATTTTGCTCAAATTTGTTAACCTTGGCTGGTGTTCAGATGCATGGTGTTCAGCAGAGGAGGCATGGAGAAGGGGATCTTCTGAGAGAGCAAGCTTGGTTAAATATTTACAGCGAGCAGAAGCTGAAGCAAAGGTGCATGGAGGCATCAGGGACCAGTCTGCCGGCAGGAAAGAGGCGTTTGTGAGAAACAGCTGGGATGGTTCATGTGCTGCTTCTGTATTTAATACCTGTGTTCAATTTTTCTTCCCCAAATTGGCCTGGGCGCTTTTTGAAGCCATGTAGACCTTGAGCATACAGGAGACTCTGTGTCAGGGAGTTTCCCTGCTTAACCACATGTTGTGCCAAGAAATAGCCCCTGTGGTTTTGAACCTGCCACCTGCC
Organism: Apteryx rowi; assembly: GCF_003343035.1. Classification (NCBI taxonomy): domain Eukaryota; kingdom Metazoa; phylum Chordata; class Aves; order Apterygiformes; family Apterygidae; genus Apteryx; species Apteryx rowi. Next base: position 1,920,620 of record NW_020451204.1, read on the forward strand.
AGCTCCATCGGGTGCTCCCTGGTTCTTCAGTTGGAAGCAGTGAACAATTATTCTGTATTCGTGCTCATGCAAACTCATGAAAATTGGGTTGTGGTGGTCAGATGTCACTGGCCATTTGCTCATGTGGTATGTTGTGGGCACTTTGTAGAAGCAGGATGGGCAGAAGTGTTCAAAATTCCTTCTCCAGAGACAGTTCCTGAAATTTGCTTAGTGTTGACGCTTGCAAAATTTCCTGGTGCTAAMCTGGTCCATTAGGACATCTGCAGAAAGCAAACCCGGAGTAAGTGAGATTACTGTCAATTTGTGTTTATTTGAATTACTGGAGAAGTCCTAGTCACAGATCAGGGCTAAGCCTGTACAAATAATTGATTTTAGGCTCACTGACAGAAGGAAAAAACACACAGGGAAATCTTTGACCTAAAATATTTTTTCCAGTTTTTCTGTTGAAGCAAAGACATTAAAAAATGACAAAAGAATATATGTCTTTAGCACTGGGTCTAATCAAACATTTCAAACTGAATGAAAACCTTCTCTGCCTCACCGTGATATTTTTTAAATCTTGTCATTTTTAAAATCAGCTAGAAATTCCTTCAAAATAAAATATCAAAATCTTTTATTTTGAAACTCTGCAAAAACCCTCAAACTTTCCAGACGTTTTCAAAAATTTCAAGCAGCTTTTTGCTGTGGGTAGTACTTGCTATGTGTTGATTGGTGAAGACTGTATACAAGACAAAATCTCTGCTCAGCTTTAATCTAGATCCCAGTGTGATAGATGCTGTGCAAATAGTGAACATAAAGATTTTTTAAAAGATTTGTGACACCTTCTGCTCGTGGAATTTGTTTGCAGACCAGTTTCAGACCTGAAGCCAAGAACAGCAGACAGTTTTGATTGCTTGGATTACGCTATTTAAATTAGCCCTGTAAAATCCCAGAGGGATTGATGTAAATTTGAACTGAAAACTGATTTAAGCCATCCAAATCCAAACTTGCTATTCTGGAGTTGAACTTGAACCAGAACTGAATTAAAACATTTCCTCTTTGCCCTCCTTGGAAATAACAGCATTGCAAACAACAGGAAAAGTGCCATGAGATAACCGTCTTATGATTTGCTTCCTTGCAGGCTTTAGGTTGCAAAGAACAAACTGCATGTGCATTTGACCAGTGGAAACAACCATTTTAAAAAAAAAAATTCCCTGCATCCACTGTTGAGGACTGAGCTGTTCGCCTCCTCCACCCATCACCTCCGTCCAGCCCTGCTGGCACACACATTTGCAGTCGCTGTGGCTGTGCTGACCATAGTGGTGGTCTCTCGACCTTTCCCACAACATCTACCTCTGCTGCGGTTTGCTGCCTGCAGGCAGCACTGGAGGCTCCACTCGTGGGTTAGGTCTCTTTGTGAGCTACCGCGAGGGCTAAGCTTGCCAAACGCAGGTCGAGGAGGCACTAAAGCTAAATAACCCACTGGTGGAGCTGCGTGGACAGAGGGGTTTTTTAGGAAGGGAAGCAAGTGCAAGGAAGATTGCAAAGACGTGCAAGCCTGCAGCTCTGCACTGCACACCCTCCGTGGCACGGGCAGGTTTCAAGGCAGCTTGACGCTAGGTGCCACCACCTCTTTAGCCATGTGGCAAAAATAATCATGATCATTTCCCAAAGATCTCCGTCGTCTCTGGGGACACATGGCCCTGCCTGTCCTGGTGCTGATACACAGGAAGGAAGTGCGGACCCGGGTAGACTTTATTGGCAAATGCTGCCACTGATTAAAAGAAGCTTGAGCTACTGTACGAATGAGGAGTTGCCATGGAAACAGTCTCTTGATGTGTCCAGGTTTCTAAACTGTTTTTCCCTCTTTCCCCCCCCTCAACGCTTCCTTCTTTTTTGCCATTGTTTTGTTGAAGATTTGCTCACCCGGAGTGATGTGGTGCAAATGGGCCCTTGGGACTGGGAAGGCACCGAAAGGAGCTTCTTGGCTCTAGGAGAGCAGTTCGGGTGGGACCCCCTCCCACATGACTCTCRGCACCCCAGCGATAGGGCAAAGATGGTGGGAGCGGAATGGGGTCTGGATAGACTCCAGAGGGGCRCAGTGTTGGCATGGTGCTGGTTAGTGAAGGGAGGTGGAGGATGTCCCAAGGGAATCCTCCTTCCTGAGGCACCTGCCTAGGATGCTTTTAGCATGGAGCATCTGAAGGGCCCCTCTGCTCCRTGGAATCCAGCAGGTTCGCATGCGGCAGGGGGGTCCATCCTTGGGGTATTCATCTAATCTAATGACGCTGTCTCCATCACCTTGCTGTGCTTGGGARTGGTGGTGATGGTGGGAGGCCATCTTCTGAACAATGGGAAATCAAGCAAGTGCCGTAAGGAGTGCTTCCGAAAGATAAAATGGACCCCTTCCTCCCTCTCCCAACCCTCCCTGGGYTCCCTACCTGGGGAGAGGAGCTTTCATGCTGCTCAAGTGCATGCAAAAACCCCTGCCTGCGTGACAGTGGGTTACCATGCAATTGTTTTAAAGAGCCATTGACGCCTGGTGTACAGCTTCGAGGAGTGTTTTCCTTACAGATCATTCTGCCCACGTTTCGTACATTGGCTTTTGAATTTTTACCATCCTCCTGGTTTGTTTTGTGTTTTCTTTTCAATCRCAGAGGCATATTCGTAAATGCAGGCTCCTCCTTATCTGAGTGTTTCATCTGTTTTTGCTTCCTCTCCCCGCTCTGGGAAGTCCCCCTGGCTCTTTCCCAGACCTATCACAAATGCTTCAAGCTCTGTGTGAAAAACCCAACCTACCAGTCATTAACTATGTTAGCCAGGCTGGCATGGGTCCAGGGAACCGTAGACGCTGTGCATCCACTTAGTCCTTTTTTTAAAGATCTTGCAATCAGCATCTCCAAACCCGCGTGATTAATCGAGCTTTGTTTCTGGATGGGAACAAAGCAAAACAGGCAACATTTGCTTTAGCTAATGCAGTCATTTCAAAGTTGAGTGTCTGGGCTGAGTTGCTGTCTAGACCCTCTCTGAAATCCAGGGTAATCCTAAATGGATTATCTAAAATACATGAAGACTGATTTTTTGAAGGTGTTCATCTGCTCTACTTCTTTTCCACTGCCTCCTTTTCCCCACTCCCCATACAGGGAGCACGTTGCTAACGGTATGCCCTGAGTCCATGGCAATGCATCTTGAATCCTGGTCCACACCTTCTCTGCAGAACCATTCCTCTCTCAGCTAAGCAGGCTGACGTCCCAGTTTATCAATCATTGTAATAGTTGAGACCCACATCCTCAAGAAACGTAGTCCCACCTACTTTAGGTACCTAAGTTATTTGCCTAGCCATCCTTAGGCTCCCCGGGCTTTTATTAGCGGTGCAGATCCATTGGCATGTCCAGAGCTGATTCATCCCTGTCTAAGATCTGAATTGCTTTCTGGAGGTGYCTTCTTCATTTCATTGTCTGATGCGGTAGTGAAGGGTGACTAGCTTCCCAAATCACTTTAAATTTAGGTGGTATGACTCCAGGTCTGAATACTCACTGTGACGGATCTCACAGTAGGTTAATTTGGAAAYGTCTGTGCTTCTTACCTGCGTGACTCCCCTAGCTTGTGTGACACTGTCTGATTTATTTTAAATAGTAACATGGGTATTCTTCTACAAGGATCTTTACATGCTTCACCTGCCCATCCAGAACTGAAAGCAGGGAGAGCAGGAAGCCATCAGCCAAGCTGGGACAGGCACCTCTGAGCAGTTGKTCCTCCAGCCCTTTTGCTCCTATTCCAAAAATATGTAAACATCTGTACAACCATGCAGCATGTGTTATTTCACATGCATGATTTTCAAACTTCAAGCCCTATTGCAAAGCTTGGACAGTTTCTCACTTTTATTGAGTCTTAAAAGGGAAGAGAGGAGCCCTAGAGTCCTTCTGCAGGAACATCTCAATCAAAGGTGTCATGAAAGGGGTTTAATTTCAAAAGCTCTGAATTACACCCAGATCATGAAGGACATGGTAATGTTGGATTTGCTGAGCTCAGGAGGTTAAAGAATGAGGGGGAATTCACAGTTAACATCTGTGACACACTGAGTCAGGATGAGAGCGCATTCATAGTCAGAGCAAATATCAAAGGCATTTCCCAGATCTTGTGCTTTTGGGAGATTTTTAATTACTCTGATGTTTGTTAAGAGTCGCTTACAGCCAAATAAGTGGATTCTTAAATCTGAAGATGCTTCTCTGCTCCCAGAAATAAYGTCTGAGTGGCAAATCACCCTCAGCATGTATGACAACAAAGACGCAGTAAGCTTATGGGCTTCTCCGAAGCCAGATCAAATATCAGTTCACGTAGTGGTCCTTGCCTCCAACCACATGAGGGTGATGATAGGAGAATTGCTTTGAAATGCTCCCAAGAAAAGCATTCAAGACAGTGCTCTCCTAGGTAARTGTCTCCTTTCCTAGCATTATATTCTCTGGTAACTAATGCAAGAGGCGACAGGTGGCAAACCTATCGTGTGCAGGGGGAAAAGGGAATTGCAGAGGTGAAATTAAGCAGGTGTTCAGCAAGGCAAAGACAAACAGCATCTATTCAGAGCTGGGTTTCCTCACTTCGCCTCTGAGCCACCTGGAGAAGCCAGGACTCTGGTGTCATGGCAGTGCTGTCCAGGTAATTTGGGAAAAGTAGCATGAAATAACAGGTGGCCTGGGCCACACAGGTAAAATATCAATCCTGACTTTCATGGGAGGAGTGCAGGACAGCTCAGTGTATAGTCAGCGTTAGCAATAGGTGCATGCATGCAACCGGCACTGCACCTCTGTGCAGCAAGGAGCCTCGGTCTGGTTGCAGGGACTGGGGTTTTGGGAGGGGAGTGCACGTACTTGCTCTTTGCTATGACTTTCTTAGCTAGTTTTCTGGAAAGCGACAGCTGTGGGCACAGATTTGTTCCAGTGCGCGGAGCTGCTCTTGTAGTCTTGACTTGCTTGCTGCTTTGTGACATCTTACTGCTGGCTCACTGGAGCCTCGGTTAGCTGGGGACTATTGCATAAGCCTCACTGGGGACCTCGAYGGCAGATTAATTCCTTGAGCATCTTCCTTCTTGCCGCCAGTGAAGTCTGCTTGTTCAAACATGATCGAGGGAGACAGCTGGGCATGGCTGAGTCTGAAACCTCTACCAGACAGATAAAGCATGAAAGAAAGATATCCCTCCCTCCTAAGCTCAGAAGAGCTCACATTTTGGGGGAAAAACCCTTCTTGTGGCAGCTTGCAGGGGTCAGCTGCAGAAGGGACATCTTTTCAGGTATCTTGTGATGATGACGGCAAGGCAGACAAGTTAAGGCAAAGACAGAGTATGATTAAGTCTTCCTCCCTCCCTCGGGCAGAGCTCAGCCTGAGAAAATGCTTTGGATTCAGTGGCCTGTAATTATGTAATTCTTCCTCGTTATCTTTTCTAATTGTTCTCAGCACTGTTTCCTAAACTGATTGGAAACAATGGCAGACGGGGATGAAGTGGGAGGCAGACGTGAGCATGGCAGGCTGCCAGCGTAGTACGACGCTTTCCAGAAAGAGAGAGAGAGAGAGAGAGAGAAGGGAAGGAAAAAAAAAAAAAATCCACAGTGGAGACTTGGATGCCAGGACCTGAATCGAGGGGACACCTGAATCACTGCCAGGCCGGGAGGCGCTGGCAGGGGATACCTCATTCAGACTCATGCATATGCGATCTGTATTTGCAGTGCTTCATCATTCAAGAAATTTCAGAGCCCTCCCCCTGGCCCCAAGGCACACCTCTTGTCGCCGAGAGCCTTGCTGTTTTCTTCTTTTCCACTACTCTAATGACGTAGGTTGAACCCTCACGGGGGGGACTTTACCCATTGCCAAGAGACACCGTGGTCCTCTCCCCTCGGCACCGAGTTGTTTGTTCGCTTGCAGGGGCGGGGTGGGGGGGGGGAGAAAAAAGTTTGGCTCGTGGCGTTAGGAAGTGACTGCAAAGCGCAGAAGGAGGGGCCTGAGGGAAAGACCCAGTGATGGGATTTCTTCATATTTCGTGGCTGGTTTCAGGGGAGCACCGCGGCACAGCTATYGAGAAGCCAGTTGCTATGTTGACTATCATTTGCTCTGCAAACGTCTGCTGCTATTCATCCGTTGCCRTCTCCCCGTGTGGGTGAAGGTTTGTTTCAGTGTTGTACATCACAGAGGTTGCTGGGGATCCATCAGGGACCAGGCTTGACAAACCCTCTGCTCTTATTTCTCCGACTGTCCCRTTTTGCTGGCTTGGGTGGAAGGTGGAGCATGGAACCACTGCTGTTATTTTCAGCTAGACAGCGCTTGGGAGGGCCAAAACAAGCCCAGATCTTCTAGGTGTAAAGACTGAGCATCGGTTTCTCATGGTGGGGGGAGTGAACACGTGTCTGTGGGGTGATGTGGCATCCCATAGCATGGGGGCCCCGAAAGGCAGTGTCACGACCCCCATGATGAGCAAGGCCAGCTTACAGGGTGGGAGGTGCACCTACGAAAAGTAGAGCTTGTGCTTCCATGTGGGAGCAAGGCCAGGTCTTGGAGGGAGCGTTGGGTCACCCCTGGATGCTGGCCCCGACTTGCCCTCCTTATCCCAGTCTCCAGGTGCCTAATCTCCGTCTGGGGTCCCGCGTCATGACAGCCCTGTCAGCTGGGAGCTCACTTAGTCGCTGACAGAGCAGGGGCAGTCAGGGGGAAGGAGGGATTTATCGGAGCTGTCCGTTCTCTCCTCTTCCAAACCCAGCGCTGTTCTGCTTTTTTTTCCATCACCGCTGACTTCCTTACGTGCCTGCAGGCTGTCTCTGCCAGTGCCGTCCCAGCTGGCCAGCTTCTCTGGCTTCTGCATGCGGCTCTACGGGATGGAGAGGAGAAATGCTTCCTTAGGCTTGCCCTCAGTATCGGATACGAGGCTGCTTCACTGCTGCGGGCTGCGCAGGGCTATTAGGCTCCCCCGTCACGTTCCTTATCCTGCTGGTTAGGTAGCAGGTTAGAAAAGCCCGTCTGGAGCCCATGGTGTGCAGGCTTAGGGTTAAGAAAGCAGGGAGCAAAGTCCTGTTAGAGACATCAATCAAARCAGGGGGGAGAGAGGGAAGGATGGAAAATGGCTGGAAAGAGGGGAGTGGCTGGATTAAAGGAGGGGAACGTGAAATGGAAAAGGAGTGGGAATCRGGGGAGACCAAGGTGGGTCGTGTCTGTGCGTGTGTCGCTGTCCCAGACCCGTTCCACTGGTAGGTTTCCTGGGGTGTTGCAGAGGAGCTTGGCAGCCTGTTTATTTGCAGTCTGTGTAGCACCAGATCTGGGGAAGGGCCAAGAGCTGGAAGCTGCAGGCAGGATGGTTTGTCTCTGGCTTGCATGGGAATTTGAGGGTTTTATGCTGTGGCGGTCTCTAACCGTCTCTTGGCYAGAGCTGCCAGGAAATGGCCAGAAAGAGCAGCTGGGAAGTGGTGGGAATTCAGAGATGAAAGACAAAAGGGATGGTGACCTCCCTCCACCCCRGTTCCTCCTGGTTCCCAGCAGAAATCATCCAGCCTGGGCCTGGAGGTAAAGAGGGGCTGAGGGGCAGGAGGGTATGCAGAGCATGAACCCACTTGGTGACACACTATGGGAGAGAGAAATGAGTGTGGTGGCCTGTTTCCAGATGGCAAAACTGACCTGCCCAACAAGAGGTGGAAGRAAATATCTTGGAGTAAAGGCTTGCAGCCCAGGTGTGGCACACCCAGTTCTCTCCTCCCAACCTGTCTGCCACTGYCCTTTTCTACCAGAGGAGGGTATATCCAGGATGACTAAGGGAAGCAAAATAAAACAGAGGAAAACAGCTGCTATTCCATCAGCCAAAGGATGGATGTTAGTGGSAGCTGACCCTTCTCATGGGTGCACACCCACCATCCCAGAGCTGAAGACCTTGCCTCTATTGCGACCCTGTACCATTTGCAGTACTTTACAGCTCATTACATGCTTTCTGCCTTGGTGTGGCTCACTGTCCTCAATGACTCACAGAGGGAGATCGGCTCTTCTTCTCTTCCATTGTGCCAAGCAGCACCAGGAGACGTTTTGCTTTGTGTAAGGTGGTCAGGAGAAAGCTCAGGAACTGTGGTATCACGTGCAGGCTGTAATATGGTCCCCTCTGATAGCTCTACCATAAGTTAGGGAGTGGTCTGATGGATGATTTGTAGGGATTTGGCCCTGGCGTGATCCTCTCTAGCCTTTTCTCCAGTGAGCTTTGGTGGTACAAGAAGTAAGGAAATGGCACAGTGCAAACATACGAATCCCGACTCCTACCAAATGTCTCCTTGTGTGCTTGTTTGGGCCCAGACATTCACTGTCATGAGCTGCTGTTGTGACCCATGGGAAGGATTTCCTATTGTGTGAGCCTGACGAGCGGGGCTGGGTTCTGTTAAAGGTTGAAAGAGCTTCCTTTGCCGTGTCCTGAACGTATCCTGGATTTGCTCAGTACTGCCAGGCACATGGCTGGATGTCTGCCAGATATTGCCAGGTAGGGCTACCTACTGACTATTCCCCTAGCATTGCATGTTGTCATAGGCTGGTCAAACACATAGATCTCCTCCTTCGGCTCAGTAAGCTCTTGGCCCCCAAAATTCCTGTGATGACAAGTTCCACAGGTTAATGATGCAGTRTGAGGAAAAAATAGCATTTCCTTGTATCAGCTTTGTATTTCCCAGTTTAAATTCAATTTTTCTTGTGGAATTGTCCTTTTTTCTTGTGTTATGAGGCAGAAAGAACAAAAGATTTTTCTATCATTGTCTAATTTATCTTTATCATCCCTTCACATTCATTTCCTCTCCAAAACGTACAGCCTCAGAGACCTTACTAATCCCTCTTCATGAGCAAATTTTTGTCATGACCTTGATCATTCTTGTCACACTTCTCTGGAATATCTTCAGGAAGACCATGAACTTTTGGGGGTGAGTGGCACTTCTGGACACAGTAGCATGTTTGTGGCACTTCAGACAATGTCAGAAGGTCCCATCTCTCAGAGRAATGGGGAAGACCACCTAACCTTGTACTGCAGATGTTCCATCATCTCAGAGAGGTCACCGGTGGATGTCCCACTGGAAAATGTGATGCTGAGTCAGATGTCTCCCCTACACTGTGCACTACACAGGGCTAAGCCAGGACCTTCCAACATGCGTGACAGTGGGATGCAGAGGTTGGTCTCAACTTGAAGACGTTGGCAGAATCCTCACCTGCCACAACAGAAGGTGGAGGGAGCTGGGGTGAACTGGGAGGGAATCTCATTTTCTTCCCAACTGCAAACGCTACCTTCCAGCACATGTATCTCATGCAGAGATGAATTCTTCTGCCCCTATTTCCCAGCAATTACTTTTTTTTTTTCCTGTGAGGTGCATATTTGCTTTTCTTTTATTACATGTTTGCATTACGCTCTTCTCTCTCCCTCAGAACACAAGCCAAGGACTAGCTGCCGGGAAATACAATCAGAGCAGCTCTTGTTATTTCAGAGTGTTTCACACAGTTGTTTTTCTTCTGTTATTAGTCGCTTTTTTTTTCTTTCCTTTCTCCTCCTTTCTTTCTCAGACTAGAACAAATACAGTGCGACTGGCAGAAAATTGGCAGGCTTCAACAATCCAGAAGCAGTGATTTTTCTTCTAAGTAGCTTAATGGAGTCTATATTTTTTTATTGTTTTCTCAGCCCGCAGGTTGATTGAGTATTTTTAAAAAAAGAGAGACAGAGAGAAAATTCAACAAGCTTACTCCCTTCCTCATCTTGCCAGTCTGTTTTAGAAAGTCCATGGGCTTACAAGAACTCTTCTGGGTCATCCACTTTTTGGAAGTGTGCTGAATTGGTCATGGACACTAGTGAAGGAGGTTGAATTACACTCCAGTAATTTTTACTTTCTTTACTTTCCAGTAATTAATTACCTTCTTTAATGAAAAGATTAAAACAGAAACTGGCTCGCCTGCATCAGCACCCATGGTTATGCATCCTCCCACCACTCTACTGTTCTTCTCTCCCTCYATCCCTTCCCTGCTTTTTGGCTGGGATCTTCTATTTCTTTTACAGTTAAAGCTCCTCCAGGGCCTTTGCCCCCTCAAGCCTCTGGCCCCTGCAGACCTTGTTTCACTCTACAGAAGGCGCCAGCACCGAATCTGTTTTTTTGTCCTGGTCTGTTCTGAGGAGTGTTGTATGCTAGCTGAAAACAAAAAGATGGGCCATTTGAGGCCCAGGGTTTGAGCATCCTCGGTGCTGGCCCTGAACGCCTGTTAGGACCTGATGTCAGGCCTGTTGGTCAGGTTGCCTGGGGACATCCAGGGCTCCTTCCCATGGCTCCCTGGGCTCTTCTGGAGAGCTTGAAGGAGTGGAGTCTAGGTTAGCTGCAGCTGTCCCACAGAGGGGCTAACCTGTTCTCCCTTCCCTCCCAGGCTATCTGCGTAACAATTGCTGAAAGCCTTTTTGGGCTTTGCCTTGGAAGTCTTGTCTGGGGTTGGCTTTAGCATGGAAAGCACTGGATGGAGCCCTTTTTCCATCTTTGTCTTGCTGCTCCCAGAGTTAGCCTGACTCTCCATTTCATTTCGATTCGTTGCCTGTAAGGCAGGACCATTTTTGTCATGCTGCTCAGGTGATGAAGTGGTCTCTGGCCTGCGGCCATACCACCTGGTGTCATGATCTCCCTGTGTTTCCTGAGTGGAGCAGTGAGGAGCTACTTGAATGGGAAATCCCCAGGAAGGCATGGGTGTTGCAAAGAGGTGTTGATGAGCCGGTACTTCTTCCTTCTCTGCTTCAGTGCAACAGATGGAGGATATGGAAGACGTGGGGAACCAGCCCTTGGTTGCAAGAAAAATTAGAGTGTTGACTTGTGTAATTTTCTTCAGAGCTGGGAAATACCAGCTTCTCTCTTTTAACCAGATTCCTAAGTAGGACCTTGCTTTTGTTCTGTTTACCTGAATCCCCCAGTTGTCTGGGGATTTGCAACTCATTTTACATAGTACAAATCCTAAATTTTTTTCAGGAACAATGTTTTTATTTGTTTGCTTGCTTTAATGCCTTTGTCTTTAGGGAGTTTAAGTCAATAAGCTGGGTTTTTTTTGTTTTTTTTTGTTTTTTTTGTTTTTTTTTTTGGTGATGAATAAGCTTTGCTGGCTCAGTTTGTCCTTGTGAAAGATTCTAACAACCTGCCAAATGCTCTGTGCTTTGCTTCTGTTGTTCCGGGTTGATTGCTAATGGTCCTGCTATGGTCATAGGTTGCTCCAGGCTCCTTCCTAMATATCTGTATGAGGATTCCTTATCCAGTAGTGACCCTCTTCCCCCAAAGTCTCTCCTTAGTCTGTCATTGAAACTGCTGTAAAATCAATTACAACCTYTAAAATGATCATTCAGAGATGTCTGTGGGTGAAAGAAAAGGAGGCAAAACATTCACCAGAGTTCATCACCTAGCCTTGTCCCTCATTCTGACGGGGCAGAATTAATTTTTGCCTGAGCTGATGAGAGTCCTTAAGTCAACCCTACTCTAGCTCAGTGTTGCTATCCTCTGCATGTGAAGGATTTCATCAGAGGAGGGCTCCCAACTCTAGGAATGCCCAGGCAGGGATGTTCCTTTTCTCCAGAACCAACACAACAGGGATTTCAGCTGACATCACATGAACMTGGGGTGCCCAGCCCTTTGTCTCTTGACCGTCTAAAATCCAGAGCAGTGAAAGAGGGTCTTCTGCAAACACTGGCCTGAACTTCTTGATGTTGAAGTGCTGTTTTGTCTCACAGCAGTGTTTTAAGCAGTGAGATATGGGCTTGTATAAACAGCACAGTCCCCAAAAGGGAAATCCTTGCTTTGATGAGGACACAATGAGTGAGTAATATGATTTAAAATGAASGCCCAGGACTCTCTTCCAAGAGGCTCTGGGCCAGTATCTCCCAGAAGCCTGAATTTTGCTAGCTTTAACTAGTCTGCACTGTTCAATACCACCGTGAGCAGTACATAAGAAAGGCTGGGGAATATCCATGCTSTCAAATGCAAAATGCTAGCACAAAGTGGGGGCTTATTCAAGACTGGTTTCAAGCTCTTTCTGTGGGTGAGTGTCACCTGCCAGAGCAGAGGTGCAGAGAACACAGCTTCTAGGATCTGGYGGGATAAAATTAACCCTTGAACTGAACCACTCAGTTGAGTATCTTCTTTCTTCCAGAAACACAGGTCAAATGGGCTGAGCTGGTAGACACATCTCCAGCAGACACTGCTAGTGCCAGGTGCTGCCAAGGAGTGCCCTGGTCCATTGCAGTGCCTGTTCTTGGTGGGTAGTCTCTTGTATGCTCTGCCAGACCCACATTAAAGCCTGACTCAGAGATCAGTAACCCTTATAACCTTCATCACTTTGCCATTTAGGAGAATCTGTTTYGAGTGTAGCTCACTGGGAAGCTCCTTCACTGCTGACCACTCATGAAGCAGTGAGAATCCTTATGTGAGGTTAATTCTCAGGGTTTATTTTGAAAGTTTGAAAGTGGCAACTTGTTGGCCTTGAAGATTTTTCGCTAGCACTGGAGTAATCAGGAGGGAGAGATTTTCTTCTTGCTCAGACCATGGGATAATTAGCAGATTTTAATGACTGTTTGAGAAAGCTACCTAATTAGCTATTAGAAACACCTCTCCCCACCCTAGTCCCTAAATGAAAGCCACAAAATAGCCAGCCATCTCTCTGACTGGATGCRTTTCAGAGATATTTTTCTTTTCAAGCTAATTGTGAGCGTCTGGCAGTCACTAGGGGAAACTTTGTTTGGGAATGTGTTAGGATGAAAAACGATCTTTTCTGCTTGTGTGCAAGTGCTAAGCAGAGCCAYGGTCAGTTGCAGGACCTAGTCTTGAGCCCTTTGTGGCGCTCTACACTCCGTGGTGCCACAGGGAACCACCTGGGTTGCAGGGTTAAGTCACCCTATGAGTTTGGCCCCTGCCAAATGGGTAACGGGTAATGCCAGTAACACGCTGTGGTGGCACCTTAGAGCCAGGAGTGCTGGTTGCCATGATCCTGTTTTTTATAGATGTGTCCATACTTGGATAGTGGCAACTTCTCATCCAGGCTGTTCTGTCTGACCTACTGTTGAGACTCGTCCTTGGGGTATTCTCTTTTTGTCAGTGACTGATATTAAGGTGAAGGGGGAATACAGCCGACAACGGGTCTGTGCTTTCTGCATGTGTCCRTCCTGCGTGACTGCGGACGAGCTGTAAAATAGCCCTGGGCCTCCGTCTCTCGCGCCTCTTTGCTTGCCTTGCTTGTGGAGCCAYTGACAACTGTTCCTGCTCCCGCCAGCGGAGGTGGACAGCTTTTCAGCACAAAATAGCTCCCCCCCCTCTGGCTACACGCTCTGATGCTTTTTACTTTGGCTTTTGGCATGTTCCTTTCATTAGTGCTCCTTGCCTCTTCAAGGGGCTGCTGCTCTCTCTTGCCAGTGTCTCTGCTCTTCTCTTCCTTTCTCCCCCAGTGGCGATGTAAAGTGGTTTCAAAGCCTTGAACAGAAACGGACAAAATGATAGTGAGAAAGGACGGAGGCAGCTTTCGTTTTGCAAGGTGACATCCTCTCCTGTCACTTAGCATTCCCTTAAAGAGCACTGATGCTCTGTAACATGTTGAGCTGGGGTGGACATCCCCACTCAGGGCTGTGCGCTCTCCCTGTCTGTGTGCACAATCTGCCCTGATGCTCTACAGGAAGAGGCTTTTTRCAGTTTTCTTGGAAGATGCTGTCCTGCTCCATCTTTTTGCATAACTGGTGCAGTTCTATGATGGACTTTACTGTGATGAAAATCAAAGCAAGTGCTTAGTATTTGGTGCATGCAGAAGGTCCTGGCTAAACCAGAGCCTCCATATAYGGCAGAGTCAGGCTTTTCATTTAGCCCTGTCATCAGCTGTAGGAAGGCTGAAGATCACCCCATGCTTTCCCTAGGTGTTCATGAGCATGAACTGGGGTCTCAGCTGGAGATGTTGGTGCAGCTCCAGTGACGCTTCTTTGTAGGGTAGTTTAGGTGTTGCTTCTCTCGAGAAGTCCCATACATCTCACAAGAACCATGGAGAGGTTAATACCATCTACCTGGACCGTTTCCTCTTCCACCCCATCATCTGCAGCTCTCTGATCTCACACTATGGAATTAATACATTTACAGTCATTGTGAATAAAAAAGAAATATATTCTACTTCAGGAGAAAAAAAGGAGTCAGTTTTTTGAGGTTTGCTAAAGTATTTGGTGGGAAGAGAGAGAGGTGTCACAGAGAAGGACTAATATTGGTTTCCTACAATACCTCTTTTTTCCCAAAGCGTTCATATCAGTTTATGTTCTTCTRTGGACAACGAGCAAACCTTGCTTAGTTTATTCACTGGTGCTCTCAGCTTGTCTAATTAATACTCCCTAATCAGGACAGTGGAGGTGGACAGCTTTTCAAAACAAAATAGCTCCCCAGCCTATAGCTGTGGGCTTTGATGCTTTTTTTACTTTGKCTGTTGACATATTTCCTCTCTTCATTAGTGCTCCTGACTCTTTAGGGGGCTGCTGATATCTTTTGCCAGCATCCTTCCCTTCCACACCACTGCTTCCAGCTCCGTTCTCATGGAGACCTGTTTCCTAAGTGGACTCATGTCATACAGTTTCTAACTCTACTCTTGCAAAATTCTGAAGTTTCTTATCTTTCAGTGCATGAAACCTAGTATATTCATGTGATGGGGCTATATCTGAGCCATCAAAACTCCTGTGATGGGGGAGGATCCATGGCAGACATAACAGCTACAGAGTAGACTTCTCCAGGGATCCCRCTGAGCCTGGGCCCCACTATGTGGGCCACTCTGTTTGCAAGGGGGCAGCCCAACGTGTCACTTATTCTGGGGTCCCACGTGCTGATCTCATCTGSGCAGCAGGTCAAAGATCTGGTCAACCAGCGCATCTAACTAAGCACATCTTCCCAGCTTCCCAGAGCAAAAGGGAGTCTAYAGTTGATGCTACAAGTGCAGGACATAGGAGCAACACAGAGGAGCACCAACTGATGTTTTAATATGCAGGGCAGGGCACTGCTGTTGCATACCACAGACACCCAAGAGGACAAAGGCATGTGGTTGTTAGCAGTCACTGCATTAAATGAAAGGTTTGCATCCTTGCCTTTAGCTAGGTCTCTTGCCTTTCTCTCCTGTCCTCCTTAGGGACTAGTGTAAAGAACATGCAAAACAAGGGGATTGGATCCATTGACCTTACCAATACCATCACGTCAAACCTTTAGTGTGATGGAGCATCTATAAAGACAGTGTAAAAAAAGCCATATGAAACAATGAGGGACAAAACAGATTAGGAGACTGGGGTTCTGTTTGAGCATTGGCTACCAAGTCTGAGATTTAGGGGAAAATCTCTTTCTTTTCTGTGCTTTGGTTCCAGCCTCCGTGAAACAGGGAAGATGAAACTTCCATTTTAATTCTGTGGCCAGAGACAAAAAGTTTTTCTGTCTCTGGAAGCATCTGWCTTGGAGATATCTTTGATTTTGAGCATTTTTGAAAATGCTCTTTTCTTTAAGCTGTTTACTGTCAAGCAGAGACTTGAATGCCTTGGTCACTCAGGCCTTGGGTAGTGACCCATTCCTTAGGCCAGTTTGCAAATGACTTTGTATTGCTTGATCCRACAGCAGTTGTTCCTCTTTCCTCCTCCCACCCAAAAGATCCTTCAGGGAGAGAAAGACACAGAGAAACCAAATGCTCTGCAAGGGTTGTCTCAAGTCTCCTCAGCAGTCATATAACACTCGTCAAACCCAGCCAAGTGGAACTGGTGATGCTCACCAGAAAAGCTCGTTCTAAATTAGGAAAAGCTACAGAAACCTTGTAAACGAACTCCGACTGCTCCAGACCATGGGAGGGAGTGGTGGAAAGTCCGKTTTGTTCTGTGGAGGAAACCAAGATCAAGCACAGCCTCCTAAGATGACTTTGCTGAGACCTGTTTTCAGCTCAGCACACCAAGCAAAAATCCATTTGCATGCCTTGGAAAGGCACATGTCTTCKGGGCCAGGGTGAAGGCCAGTGGCCTGAATGTAAATTAGAAGAACAAGGAGTTGCCAAGATTCATAGGTTTATAGGTAAAAAAAAGAAGTAGAGAAAGAGAGGGTGAGTTTTTCTCATGTAATTCTTTTCATCTTTGAGTGTCTCATTTCAACTAATTTTTTCTTGTGCTGAGACTACCTTACCCCATTTTGGATAACAGAAGTTGTCTGGAATGGAAGTGCATCATATTCATATCTTTTTCATACCAATCTAACAGCACTGGGCAAAGTAAGGAGGTCTTAGTGTGAACTGGAGCCACTATTTTCTCTGTCTGGTCTGATAGGTAACTGAAGTCAGGTGCGTTTGATATCTGGCTAGCCATCTTCCTGGGGGGAAAAAAAAWAAATAAAAAATCACGAGGTAGCAAGAAGTTCAATGTGCCAGGCAGGGTACGTTGCCCTGTGGCAGGGTACATTATGCATTATGTCTGCTTGTGAGGGTTTCTTTTTGACTCTGATCCATTTGATRCTCAGGAGTTACTTGGTGATTTGATCTCTAAGCGCTGAGAGCAGGAAAGAATAAGTCTGGGGGTCCTAGCCAAATTGCAATTGCATTTTGCTTCCTGCTTCCCCTGTTTTCAGCTAGAAAATAACCTTTTCTATGCAGAAGGTTTATCATTCATCTGCTGTGTCCCATCCCAGAGAAAACCACATCCTACTGATGAACTCGGGGATCTTTCAAGATACAAGATAACCTGTAAGAAAATGTTTTTACAGTACAACATTTWGTTATAATTACTGTTTCTTTTTTAAATCAGGTCCTACACCAAGAATTTAATCTAGTTTTGGTTATCCAGAGGGTTTTTAACCCCTTCAGCTGCCATTTCAGTTAGCAAGAACATTACTGCCATCTCCCCTCACGCACATTCCCCAGCAAACCGTCCTTGGCAGACAGCAGCTTCTTCATCGTACCCCATTTCTAGAGCTATTGGCAGGAAGGCAGTATGCAGAGTATTACAAACTGCAGCAGTATGGTGCAACTGACTTTTTCTGCAAAGAAATGAAAAGTCCTCTATGGCTTTTTTTGTTGGGAGAAACAAAGGCATTTTCTGACATATTGCACTATTCAGAGTGCCACCTTTAAACCCTACCTATTGCTTAAAGGAGGATCCTAAGGATCCRTCCGCTCTCCACCTTAAGGGGCTCCTGCCAAGTTCAGTATAGCCCTAAATATGCAAAAGTGGGAAGGGAAAAGAGAGTCAGGAAGGGCCTCAGCCAGTTGCTAGTTTCCTGATTAACAATTAAAATTTGAGGCAGCATCAAAGAAGGATGTGGTTGTTTCTGTCTGAGTCAGAAAGTAGCTTCCAGCTTCTGATGGCTCCTGCCAGGCTTAGCCAAGGACAGGGCTGCTGTGGCTTACCCAGAAAAACTGCTGCAGCCTGTGTGCATCTCAGCTGTGCGAACGTCTGAGATACTTGCTGAGTACAGACACTGAACAGGGAGGTGAAGCGTGAAGCTGTTTGAATGGGCCTGCTCTGATACGTGGCTGTCTTKACTTTCTGGGCTTGACTTTCATCACTAACCCTTCTACCACAAGTGTTTGGGGTCGACTTGTTGGGAGATAGTCTTAATTCACTGATAATGCTAAAGAAAGCCTCTTTGGGGTCCATCGGTGGAAAGTGCTGTAAAATATGGAATGCAGTAATGATAACAACGGGCCTAATTTATAAGTTAGTTGTGTCTATTTCCATTAGAGATTCCCTGTTTGTGGATATATATATAAACAACCTAAAGATGACAGTGGTGTGTACAGTAAGAATATACATATGGTCTTATAAATGACTAACGTTGATTTAGCATTGATGATGCTGTATCCAGGATGATGGAAGGAGATGAGTGGGTCAGGGTTTRCAACAAGAGGTAAACTATGTTTTATTGGAAAAAACGATATACCTAAAAAAAAAAACGGGCACCCATTTTGTTACAAGAAACTCTTCATGAGATCTCAAAAGAAACAGCAAAATCAYGGTTAAATACTAGTTAGACACAATTACAGCTGGTAGTTTAAACTAATTAAGCCTTCAATTTAGCAAGAAAAGCAATTAGCACCTGAAAAACAGAGAAGAGTGGCAGAAATGGTGGAGAAGGCAGGTCCTTAGCCATCGTGTGAGAGAGAGATAAATTGTTTTTGAAAACAGTGCAAGAGGGAGTTGTCATCTAGATAGCTATAGAGGGCAGTAAAAACAATGGCTCTGTTGAGTTCATGGTCTTTAATATCAATGGAACTATGGATTTTAGCTCCCAAGATTGTTTTTCAAGATATTTCATGAATTAGCAGTAAGGGTCAGGAATGAAAAAYCAGAAATGGAGTATTTTCTGTGAAAAAATATTTCTGCCATCAGCTCAGTTTGTGATCGCAGTTAATTTTGTGGTAGAGTTGTGGTTTTGTTTCACCCATGTAGTTTCCATGAGGACATTTGGTGCTTTGGATGAAATGCACTGTGTTTTGGAATAATCATGCACAGGATCCGTGGGTTTGTGTGGTTGTGTTGTAGTTACAATAGATTTTGAGTTTCTTCCCAGAGAAACAAGGCAAAATAGAAATTGCCAAGGTCTGGTTTAGTTTGTTGTTTCTTGGTCTACAGAAAGTTTGATGGAAGAAGTGATTACTTTGGCTAGATTGTTGGGCTGCTTGGAAGCTGGGGGCAGGGATTATGGAAATATTGCTTTCAAGGCATGGTATACCTTCAGCATAGCTTGTAATTATTTAATATCCTCTGTGTAAATTCCAGCATGGGATAATATTTGGTAGCAAGAAGTGTATGGACACTAGGAGATTTCTTTTAGTACTGTAGAACAGTTGTATCTAGCTTCTGGGGGGCTTGCTCAAAGGAAATATAATTGCAGTCTCAGAATCTCATAAGAAGARCAAGCAATGAAAGATGGAAAAAATGGTTAATCTTGGAGGAAGAGGTTAACGAAAATAAGCACACCTGTGAATATTGTTCCAAGGTTCCTAATAAAAGTACTTGAATATAGYGAATTCAAAAGAGCTTAGAGAAAACATCACTGTATATGGATGCATTTGAGGTCTCCARTCCAAGTGTATGCTAGTTGCATCTGCTGAGAGATGTGGAGATATTGTAGYAATGAGCATCTACATGGGACAGCACTGAGGGATGTGTTGACTGAGGGCAGYGAAGAGCCGCTGCACAAACTGCAGAGACATGAGCCAGGCTCAGCAGTAAGAGGATGCCAGCTTGGCAAGAACTGGAACAGGCTTATGTCGAGTGCTTTCCACAYACAAATGTATTTTAAAAGGTGTCACAAAAATAATTGAAAAACGTCAATAACCATTGATAAAAACGCATAACTGGACACGCTTGGAAGAACCTCTGACCTCRGGAAGCGATGTATAAAGATCCATAAAGAATTGAAATGAATTGTTAATCTCTTGTTACTTAAATGAGATTCACAAGAAAGTTGCTGATTTTTGCATGAAAAGATGACCTTGTCCTGAAACCAGATAAATCTCTAAAGTCTTCCTGCCCATTGAAATTGCTTTATTGGAGTTGTACAAGGGATTTATTTGGTCCTCAGTAAGTTTTGCTGGAAGTAGTGTACTTAGCTGAAGTTACAGACCCCAGAGCATTAATTTTGCTGTAACCTTTAAGTTAAGAKTGTCTGGACTAGGTTAGTATTTGGATAGGAGCTTTAAAACCCCAAAGTGCAAGAAGATGGAGTTGTGCAAGAATTTTGTGGATGGCACTTGCTTCTCAGAGTGAGGTGGTCTGGATTGCACTAGTTTTTTTGGCATGATGTTAAAAGAGAATGGTAAATATACTAGTCCTGACCTCCTTATGGTTGTTTTGAATCAATAGCTCCCCACCGGCCAAGATGGCAGACAGATTATTAACCTCAGCATCCTGGCCAAATCTGGTTTAGGCTTTCAAAACAACTTGAGTGGTATTAACTGTACTATAGTCATTTTCAAAGTTTTTTTGATTTATAGACCCTAATCATTTTTCCTGTTAGAAATRCCATACACAAAGGTTTCCTTATAGTGTCTGTGTATGAATTTACTTTTTTCAGAYGCCATAGGGGTAGCCTGTGGACCACAGACTGAAAACCACGGAGTTGTAGTATTCTCCAGCGCTTCAGCTGTTTTGTCTGGAGGGGTATTTAGTAGAGCACATACAGATGAGGTGAAGGGTTATAAGACTGTCTGCGGGAACCTCAGGGGGAATTTGGGTTTATCTTCATGTGATCTAGGGYTGAGATTTTTGGAACCTTTAGGAGATGCAAATTGGGATCTTTACTAAGAGACCCCTTTTCTCTTTTCCTACCCTACAATAGCTATCTCACCTCCAGTCTTTAATATCTCTACAGGCAGAACTGTTGCATTGTATAAAACTACTTTGGTGTGGCATTGTTTGGGTGACTTGTGGGCTTTCATTTTCTGAGGATGTCTCGAGTCCAGTGGCTATGATCAGGCATCAGAACTGTTCATGACACAGTAATGCTAAAGGCTCAAGCTTGGACATTAATAATGTAAAAGGTGATGTAGAACCATCTCTGTTTCCCAGGTGGTGGTGGAGGTGGCATGGGCATGGTGAAGGTTAGGAAGGCAGCAGGGATTAAGAAATGTTATATGAACATTGTGGCATCAGAGAGAGAGAGAAAAAAAAAAACCATTTGTGTTATCATCAAGAAAATGCATGCAGGGGTGTTATGGGAGAGGGAGTGAAGGTGTGATTTTCACATAATGGAGTTTGAAGCAAGGAGCAGCCATATGAGAGTGGTTTTGGGGGCCGGAGGATGGAAACAGAACATTAAACTTAGGACAAAGCAAGTGAGAGAAGAGTCACTTGGATCCCATGGGAGCGTGGGGTTGCAGAAGGCTTCATTTTTGGCTCAGGAGCCCTGRTAGGACTGGGCGCCCTTGCCTGCCCATCTATACCAAAACATTTCAGTTCCCTCTGATACTCTGTGCTGGCTTCTGCCTGTCTGAAATCCCTTTCTGATCACTGACTCACAGTTTAAACTCATGTTCCTGCCCTCAAGCTTCTCCTCATCAGTTTTGGATTGATTTATTCAGCCCATCACGTCCAAACAGTTTAGGTGCTTGCGTGTTGTCTGGTAGTGGCTGCTGGATCCTTCCCAGGRCTCTGACCTTTCCTGAAGGTCCATTTCCCATCTCTTCCCCTTCACCCCCCCCATTGCAGGAGCAGGTCAGTTGGAAGTGACAGGAGAAATTATGGCAYGTGATGGTTATCTTGGGTCAGGTCTGTGCTCCTCAGCTCCTTACAAGCATGGTCTAACGTGCTGACTGCACAGGGACTAGTGTAAAGCCAACCAAAAYCGAAGGAAACCTCCCACTGACTTTCCATGCCTTCTGTCAAGTCCCTAGAGGGGGATTTCTTGTAGAAGTGAGCCTACGTCTGCGTGTGAGACAGAGGCCATGCTCTTTTGTTCGGATCTCTGGTGGATCAGTCAYGCAGACTTTCGAGGCAGCTGAGTGTTGTTTGTACGTGGTGTTCCCTGAGACAGCTATTTATTAGTACTTCTGCTTATTCCACACTGGTGTCTCCTCAGACCTTTCCATTTTCTCTCAGCTGTGTTTGGTAAGAGGCTGCTGAATTGCTGCTAGGAAAGGCTGCCCTCACCAAAATGCTTCCATTCCCCAAATGACTGTTTTGGGAGGGTTTGACACTGCAGAGCCCTCTGTTGTGTCTTAGTCCTAGTGGTTCTTGCAGGGACCCCAGCTCTGCTGAGCAGCCTGCTCTTGCTTTCACCTTGCAACCCCRTGCCTGTGCAGCGGGAAAGCAAAGGTGAAGTACTAGATTCATTTATGCCAATGGAGAAAGCCTGCTGGGTGTCAAGGGGTGAGAAATGCCACTCAGGTGTCTGTCCTTTGCCATGAAGCCAAACTACTTCAAACTACTAGCCAAGCTACTCCGTGGTGTCTCCTGGTGTGCTTTTGGGAGGAGGATGTGAAACCAGCTGGGGGAGCTCTCTAGAAGGATCTCCAATGTCTGCGGATTATTATAAATCAACTACTTCCTTGGCTTCTAGCAGTGAAAATCTAAACCCTGGTGTGCTAGGGAGTTCAGAGGGCCTTCGTTTGACCTTAACACCCCTCAGAGCTCCCTCCAGGGTCTGAGTTGCAGGATAGCTGGAGTCTGCTTTTGTGTAAGAGTAGTGGCAGGCAGACAACTTCAGGCACTACACTTTCCTGAGGACCTCTTTCATGGGTGGTATTTACAAAACCAGTAGAAAATCCCAGACTACATGAATAAGGTTAGAGCCCTGAAGACTCCCAGCGTAGACATGGGTCTGAAGAAGAAAGCCAGGGTCTCCGTTCATCCCAGGTTAAGGCAATCTGGATATGGATGAGCCAACTGTAAATTCTCTGGTTTACTGTTTGCGTCGTGGGTGATGTTCTTGTACAGTGTTTCAGTCTTCAGAAAATGAGGCCTGCTAGTAGAATGGGAATTCGGATCCTTGTAGTTTTGCAAAAGCGTTATCTTTGGGATGAAAATGGAGCCCAGACATGTAAATCCACAATGATACTGGTACGGGCACTGCCAAAGACAACCTGTCCATGCCTGACCACTGTACTGTGAGCTAGGCTCAGCGAGGTATAATGAGATGAGACTTCACCATGACCTGGTGCCTGAGGCAAACCCAGTTTATTTCAAGTCTGCCAAAGCTTTTACATCTCTGCTTCAGCTCCCTGATGGCAGATGCCTGTTGATGTCTTATGGATGAGCCTTGTAGAATTAAACAGCAAACTGTTTCCCTGGGCCTTTCATTTTAACCACCTCCTGGGCCTGGGAGGGGAGTTTCCTACCTGCAATAGAGGTTTCAGAGCATGTTAAAAAAATTAATATAGCAACTCTATGCAGAGGGGTTCATTCTCAGTTATGTCATCTCAATGACACCTGGATACATGCTTGTAACCTCTTGATTTTGTCTCTGCTAAAGTCCATAGGTTGCTTCTATAATGGACATTCTTACTGCTGTTCCAAAATGTGCTTTTTATCCCCTAAAGTTCCAGCAGGCTTTTCTCTCTCTCTCTCTCTCTCTCTCTCTCTCTCTCTCTCTCTCTCTCTCTCTCTCTCCCCCTCTCTCTCTCCAGCAAGAAGCAATTCCAGAGAGCTAGAGGGATAAGGGGGCTAAAGCTGGCGGCTTGGGACTTGATAAATATTTTCCCTCTGGAAGATTTAGTGTTTGCAGAAGGTATGTGATTGATTTCGCTGGTCACTTAATTGAAGTAAAATGAAAAGCGAATTTCCAATAAACTAAACCATTATTCATCGGAGATCACGAATCTGTACCCAGAGAGCCTTCAGCAAATCTCCGTCCCCGTGTGCATTGTCAGTACAAGGGAAGAGTGGGACCCTCTTTTTCATTCAGATGCATCAGAGGTACCTGGCGGTACCATAGCTGCATCACAGCACACTGGGACTATTAAGGGTTTTCATTCAGCTATGCTGTGAATGGTGATGTACTGAAAACTCAGATGTTATAGTGACAGAAGATCAAATAAATATCCAGCTAGATGGATGGCTAAAGGGGAAAGTGCAGTTAGAGTCTGCTCACTTCTCGCTCTGTTCCTTGATGCCTTGGGTGAAATTTTGCCTGCAACCTGGTTGGAGTTTTACCATTAACTTCGATGGAACCAGGATTTAACTGTTGGATTTCCAGCTAAGTGAAATGAGGTGAATAAAAAGCAGCATGCCGGTTAATTGCAGCTCCTCCTGGGACCAAACATGTCAGCGTTTAAACAGCGACGTGACACCACACATCACAATACGCTGCGTGGATGCATCTGTGATGGGTGTTTTGTGCAGACAGACAGTGGATTGCTTTCTGCTTCCATTTTTTGTGAGGTTGGAGCCTGGGAAAGCAGCGGACACCACAGCCTGTATCTGTGCCAGGCTACCAAGGTGCCGAGAGCCAACTGCTTCTGGCCAGGACCCAATGCTGCTCCTCCTGAATTATATCATCGAGAGGAGCTGGTGAGAAAGGGCGACAAGGGCTTGCCAGAAWTATGGCAGGAGGTTTATGCAGCCAGGTAAAGCGTCACTGAAGGGTTAGCGTTAATAGAGGGACATTATCTCTGCGGGGAAGTGAAGGATGGGCTGTTTGTCATCTTTCTTGTTGTACTGCTGTGGTTTCATGTCAAAACCAATCATATTCCTTTCAGAAGTCCCAAGGCATCACAAGAATACAGGGTGGTAGCTTGCTAGGAAAATGATATGAGTTTGGAGACTAAAGTTTAATATATGACTCCTAGAAAATGTAGTCGATGTTGCCTCTGCATCTGTAAACCAGCCCCAACATATGGCTTGAAGTGTTGCTGGGGATGGATGTAATGACTGACTTGGAGGAGCAGATCACCTTTAGCACTGGAGACACATCACCCGAGCTAAAGGTGTGACCCCATCACCCCCCAAAATCAGGATACTCTTCCTGAAGCAGGGCCAAGCACAGAAGGAAGAGGTAGTCCTAAGGTAGTCCTGAGGTCTGATTCGGAGATCACTGAAGCAAAGGTGAACTCTTTGCCTTGAATCAGGGTCCTATAGCAATTAAAAATGTACCTGAATGCAGGATGTTATTGGCAGTATCTCTTATGACAACAAATAGATGGTAAAAAGAAATCAAAGCGAATGTGGAGCCTGAGTCACTTGCTCACAGACATAAAGTTAGTCTTCAAATGGGACCAGATTTCTGAGACTGGCTTTTGTCTTGCACCTTTTGGCCACAATCCCCTGTTCTCACTTCCATCATCTTCCTATAACATTTCGGGACAGACTGCTGCCAAATCCCACCCTGGGCTAGCAGATCACCTTCTCCAGACCCTGCGTCTGCGTCACAAGAAGTTAAAGATGCCCAAGAAACCGAGGCACTGCAGCTCGGGGGTGAGCTCACTGCAGTAGATGTCAGCTGTGACATGGGGGTGCGTGGCAGCAACAACGAGCAGTTCTGGCTAATCCAATTAACCTCAATCTTGAGTCATCATGCTTGTCAATGCCCCTCCATTATTAATGTTAACAACGCACAACGGCTGGAGTGCACATTTGTGTTTTGGTGTGTCCTTAAAATAAGAAGGCTTCTGCAGTGAAACCGTTTCTGCTCTGAGCTAGCGCTGGCTGCACAAGTTCATCCCAGCAGCTCCTGAGACAGGTGGCCTGTTCGAATACGTTGCCAAACATGGCACTGGGGGCTCTCTTCAGGGAACAGCATGGATTTCTCACCTTCCTTCAAAGAGACACCCTTTTATAGGAGTTAGAAACTCAAGGGAGGAGCACGCGACCCATGCGAACGTGTGTGGGTGCAGGCACAGACAGACCACCTCTGCCCGGTGCTGGGTTCTGCTCGGCTCACTCCAGCAAGCCCAGCACCTGCCGAGGAAGGAGGAGAGGAGTGAGTGATGGGAAAGTTAGTTATATTTTCCAGTGTTTTTCCTGCAGTGCTGCTACCATCGACCTTGGCTGAACCCGCTGCACTCACAAAAATGAGAACCATTTCTCATCGCAGGCCTGGGGCCTGGGACCTGTCATTTTTTTCAAGAGCAAGGCTTAAAACGCCTTCCAGCCTCCACGTATCGAGAGAGGCTGGGAAGCAGGTCCAGCGAGGCCCAGCTGAGTGCCCGGGAACTTGAAGATGGAGCAGGAGAGGAGCTGCTGCCTCTCGGAGTACAGAAAGCTGCTACCCTCGGCGAAGCCCGACCTTGTCACTCTACCCTTGCCTCCAAAATTTGCTCCACTGACTACCCTACTGGATTATTCTACCTTTCCCCAGCTGGCTCTAGGTTATTGGCTGGAGATAAAGAAATAAAAAGCATGTATGTCTTTAACGGGGGCTGCCCAGGAGGGATGGCTGTGTGCGCGAGCAATGACCCGGGAATAGAAGTGCCAGCTACATGCTGCACCACGTAATAACGCTGCTGCTGGAGCCGTTCTGGCTGAGAGGGAGCGGCACTGGCTACCAGGCTCTCTTGAAACACTCAGTTGCAAAACCAGCAGCTTTTTTTCCCCCAGCCATGCTGGTTCTGGCCGTGTGGCTGATGCCCTCCAAAGTGCAACCTAGCAAGCGTGGAGACCCACTAGCAAAACGCAGCAACAGCCTCGTCGTGCTCCCTGCAAGCCTTGTCCTGGGATTGTATAGAGATGTTATAGACCGGACTGTTGGCTGTCTCAGAGCATTACAGCAACCTCTGGTTGTATTCGAGCAGGCTGGTATTAGAAGTGTGTAAAATCGTATCAGAGCCACCTTTGCCTCCCCACCACGACCCGGGTCCCAGCCTCTCAGAGCAGCTGCAGTTTCAGAACTCCACTTAGTTCCCTGGAGCCCCACCACCGAAAGGCAAAGCTTCTAGGGAATGGTAATGTGAGTCAATGCAGGGTTATTTCTTCACTGCAAGGTTATTTTGTCCAGCATGACTGTTCCTGCTGAGGGTAATGGAGTTTCCTCCCTTTCCTCCCCTTGGAGAGTGCTTCACAGTGTAATAGATGCTATTCTCAATATATTTTCTGTAGATACCACCTACATTTCTTCCAGACATCCCGCCTGAGAATCAGTCGATATTCTTCTTTAGAGTCATTTTTGTTCTCCTGTTTTCCACCTTTGCTGCTTATTTCAGCTGAGATCTGGTAGCTGGGCCCCATTAAACCCCACACACTCTTGTTCAAGCCTGTAGAAAGCTGGATTAGCTTTTCAGTAGTCTGGGTCATCTTGGGAGAAGAAGGTATGTTAGAGGGCAATCAATTTATTTGCTTAATATTCTGAGAGCAGCAGCCTTTTGCTTCCCCAGTTGCATGTGGCTGTGTATAATAACTCTTCTGGGAAGCAGGGGTGGATAGATCGGGAAGTATCTTTAAAACAAGTATGCGCTCTGTGTGGTGGATAGAGTCATTTGATTTGCTGCATGTAGAGACTGCAGCAGAGTGCACAGAAAATTGCTCTGGCAGATCAAGAGGTCTGAGCTGTCTGGCAGCGAGAGCAGTGTGGGGCAGAAAGTTGCCCTGTTTCCAGTGTTGCAGGTAGGAGGAAACCATCAAGGACATTGCATCTCGTAATAAACAGCTGGTTCACATTGGCATCTATGTTTGCTGCACAGTTAGGTATCAAATCTTGGTCTCCTGAGACCCAGGCTGGTACCTGGGTGCCTGGAGCATCCTTCATCTTCAGTTAAAAGGTCAGCTCTGACCTTTCTCTTTGACTGGCACTGCAGCATATGATCTGCTGTGTCCTGCAGATACCTTTTCCCAGAAAACCAGTGGAGGCTTGTTTTCAGCCCGGCAGTTGCCAATGTCTGTAAAGTACACTTCAAGCTCTTTAGCTTAATACCCAAAAGGATGTAGCCACACACCCCCCCAGTGGCACTAACAACATAATGTAAGAAGAAATTAATCTATCTGCTAAACCTCAACATGTCATCAGATAATTATCAGCACCATACAATCTCCTCCAAGGAAGATCTTATTCTATTAAAAAGAAATTGTCCTACACTTTAGCTGCAGGAACGACAATGTGCTCTTTATACAAGATTTCATGTCTTGGAGTTAAAGCATCCAGTGAATTTTCATAAGCAGCTTTTTGGCTAGAAAGCTCCAATCATTCTTTTTAAAGAATATAATGATTGTTATTATCAATAATGATTGTTTTGCAAACTTCCACCCGGGTTTTAGATCCTATTTAGTCTTGCATTCTTTAAGACTCCTTTAGAGTTCAGACCTTTCTGCTTAGCACAGTTTTCAGAGTTCATGAACTAACCATGAGAAAAGAGTGTCCAGACTATGTCCTCAATATCCATAGAAGAGTTAATTTGCAAATTCCAGCTGGTCTAAGTAGTTAAGAGGTCCATGCCTTGCCCTCAGGGCAGGTGACTCAAGAAGAGGTTGCAGTGGCTTCTTAGGAATGGCAGCATTGCCCAATGGATGAACATCATCCTGGGACTGGGATTTTGCCTCTCTTCCTCCTCTGCTCCTGACTTTCTTGGTGATATTGGTAGGATCCTTCTTCTCTCACTTTTCCAGTCATTGGAAAAGAGGATCATTTTACTGTCCCTCTCCCTTAAGCACCCCACGGGCCATCAGTTGGTATGTGAGATAAAGAGCATGGTAACAAGGTCAGTGTATTTACTGCCATGAGGGTCACCACCCCAACGCACTCCTGGCAGCCAGTACTATTCTATACAATCTGCTGTGTGGTTCAAATTTGGCTCAGCTGCATTAAGAACCCTTAAATGAAGTAAACAGACACCTTCCTTTTTTTCCAGACCCTTTAGCGTTCTTATGTGAGATCGAATGGGGGAACAAAGCTCTTCACTTCCCTCCTTTCACCCTGACCTGCTTTTTTCAAGCACTATTCCTGTCCTTTGTGCTGCAGGACCCAGAGCATGGAGCCACTAGGGTATGGAGTACCTGAGGTTTGGGCTGTCAATGGTGTCTTCTTCTAGGCTGGACAACAGCCAGACTGGCACATGTGCCCTGCCCCAGGGAGCTTTTTACCTAGACACAGAGCAGAGCTATCCCATTGACAAGAAGGGCCAAAAAGAGGCGCAAGAGACTTTCCTGGAGTTATCGCTCAGGGTGTTTGTACCAGAGTGGGGATGTGATCCCATCGAATTTGGGGTCCGCTTTGATGCATTCAGCGCTTGTTCCATATAGATAGCTGATGCTAAAGGTGTCCCTTTTCCCAGCACTGTAAAGGTGAGCCAGTTCTGCCACCAGCCCTCCACTATTTAAATCACCACTAGATTTAGCCACAACAGCATGTCCTCTATGCACAGCAGGGATGTATTATCCCAGGAAACAGTGAAGGGGATTCAGCCACAGGGAAGCTGCATTTGATGCGTCACACTGGTACCTGATCCCAAGATCCTGTCTTTTCCTTGGATCACTGGATCTCTAGGCCTGCCAACCTCATCACCTGAAAAGCAGCTGAAATCTCTCCCTCTCCTAGTTCCCTGCTCAGCACAGATCAATTGGCCAGGTGTAGTATGTTTTGGTGATTCTAGCATTTGTTTTTTCCTAAAGCATAAACACGAGGCTCCTGCCAGAGACACGATATCTGGCTGGAAGGAGTCTTGCTCCACTGCGGCTCCAGACGTCTCCCAAACCTCTGCCAGCAGAGTTTACATTGATTGCAGTTAATGGACCAGTGTCTGCTCTTTGCAATAAGAGGCAGTAGGAAATCATCTCTATTAAAAGGGAGGGCTGAAGAGATGTTCCTGAGGGGAATGTGAAGTGACAGGCAGAGCATGGGCAGGGATGCTCTGCCCGGGCTGCACTAAGCAATGCTAATACAGTAATTGCAGATGGTTTGGATCCCTTCTGTCTGGACTGAGAGACGGTGCGGTCCCTTGATCCAGGCAGGGAAGCTATGGGAGAAGGACTCTTCACGAGGAAAAAGCTGGGCTCATCCTGCAGTCTTTCTTCTGCCCTTTCGAGGCTTTCATCCCTGTGAGTCTCACATATGTCTTGCTGCAGCATAGAGAGCTCTGGTAACACAGGGACCTATGTGACCAATGTCCTCTCAATCTCTCCCTGCCAGTTCAACTGCAGTTTTGCTCCATTTATTTTTTTAGCTTGCTTTCCTGAGGTTTAGACATTGCATTAACTGCCCATCCTCACTGTCTCCCTCCCCAATAACTTTTGAGTCTCTTAGCTAATCTCAAACAGATCTGACAGGAGGGAAGGAGCAGCAGTCTCCAAGATTTTCAGTTCATACAAATTTTATGAAAACAGGTGTCTGAGTACAGGAGAGAGAATCAAACTGGTGCTGCCATTTTGGGAAAAGCTCAGTGTGAGAGCCACGACGTTGCAGGACACCAGAGACACCACGCGATGGGGGACTGGCAGGAAAACGTGTTATAAATGAAAGGCACAAGGAAGCTGGCTTTATAAGCTAAGCTCTGTACCAAGGTATTTGCTTAATATATGTGGCCAGCTGTTCATGTTTGGGGAGGCAGGGGCTGAGAACTTCTTCCTGCATGTGCAGCAGGAGGAGATGAAATCTGCAAAGCCCTTGAATTACTGGGAGAGTTCATGAGTCCTTCTCCAGAGACTTGGGAGAAGAGATTTTAAATAACTCTTTTTTATAAAATGATTTTAAAGCAGATTCAGTGGCATGACTTTAAAATGCAGTGCAGAAAGATGCGGCCTTGTGTGGGGCAACTGGGAACAGATGGGTGGGCTGAAGTTCTGTGTAGCCCCTTTGACATCTTGTTCGCACTGCAGATGCAAGCTGTGGTGGCCAGCCCATGCGTAGCTGCTTGCAGCTCCGCTACCAACTGCGGTGTGCAAGGGGAGGAGTGCAGGGGTATCACCAACAGTTTTATCTCTCTCTCCAAGGATGGGATGGGATGTTGCTTTTTCCTTTATCTTAGCTGGCAGGGAGAAGAAGGCCGATTCCCACCCGGATACCTCCAAGCTCTTTTGATCTGCTGGGGACATGGTAGTGTCCCTTCTTCTTGGGGCTGGTTTTATGGGCAGCATGCAGGGGGGCATGGAGGGGCGTGTTTAGGATGACACGCGGTTTGATGTGACGTGGTGAGGGAGCAGCACTCAGTGAGCTGCTGCACGTGTGTCTTGAGCTGTGCCTCAGTTCCCCTATCTGCAGTGGCACTGCCTGCGATTCATGGAGGGGCTCAGTYCGTTCATGAATCTGCTCCAGCTTGAGAACGTTTGGGCTGAGCAGTAGAGGCCTTCGATTACTCGGATCAGTGGGCCTGGGTGGTGCTTAGCACATCCCCAGACGCTGCTCCTGCAGGGTTTGAGCTCCATGACGAACRCATTGCCAAGCGCCAGCCTTGCACTTCTTGCTCCCCTCTGAGCGGAAGCTCCCTCTTCTCCGCTCCTGAAAACGCAGCCCTGTCCTGAGTGCCTGAACTGCAGCCTGGAGCTGGTGAGGTGGGTCTGGGGGCGCTGACGGGGTGGGCAGAGCGGGGAGGATTTGGCGGTAATTCGCCACAGCCAATAGACCTTTGCATCCTCAGAGGAAGCATGTCATTCAGAGCGGGAGCGCCAAATTGATTTGTGAAGGTCGCCAGTGTGGTGGATCAGGCTCGGGGAGGCTTTCCAGGCACCCTGGCAGGCTGTGCGCTGGAGCTAATCTCTTTCCATTGCACACTTCACCTCTCTGCTTCCTCCTTCCCCCTTCCCTTCTGCTCAGTGACCGGCTCTTTTTCTCTTTTATCCCCTCTCCTTTCCCATGTGCAAATTTCACATCTTCTTTCAAGTTTGCCCAGTAATTTCCCTTGCAATGGCAAATCTGTCCGGTAATTCTCCAGATGCCAGAGTGACCTGTGCAAGAGGGAGGAAACCTGCTCGACTGCTTGTATTGTACAACTGGGCATTGCACAAATGATGGTCAGTAACWGCCTGTTCCTAGAAAGCAGCAGGTTTTCGCTTGTGTGCATGGAGCTAGACAACCCTCTGCCAGTCTGCAGTGGGCTGGCGAGCAGAGGGATGCTGTGAGCTTTTTGCAGGACGGGGCTTTATGTTTGCATACATGCACTTCCACAAATCACAGAAAAATTTAGGGTCTCTGGATCCAGTCCCACAGAGCTGATCATCTCAGATAGTTTATTTTCTTTTTAAGGAAAGCAGCCACAGAAAACAAAGCAGGTTCCCACTTTCTCCTCCTCTCCCCCAAGTAAGTGTCATCTGAGGAGAGGGGAGGTGAGTCCATCATCTATATGTTGGCTTTCTGAGAGGCTACAGCATCCAGAGAACAGAGCAGATGCTTCACAGCATTTTCAAAGCCTCCTTTTAGCCTTGGGCACATGCTGGCATTGTATTTTCAAGAAGATCCATAATTTTCTGGTGGACTTTTTTTTTTGTTTTCAAGCAAGACAGCATGTTTCCAGGTCAAAACTTTCTGTGATGACTTGCTGATTTTGAAGCAGGGCTTTCGTTCTAAAGAAAGGGACAGACTATTTTGTTTTTAATCAGGATTATGTAGTCTGACTTTTTTAATGAATTTTCGCCTTGAAAGAATTTTCCTTTCTGACATGCTTATTAAAAAAAAGAAAAAAAAACTCAAAATAGAGCAACATATCCTCACTGACACTAAACAATCTTTTTGCCTCCCAGTCTCATTTACGGGCAATTTTGAAATGTGACATTTTATCCAGTTCAGCAAACAAGAGTGGAATCCCGAAGTTGTGGGATTTCCTGCAAATCAGGTGTCGGGTCCCATACAGCTCCAATTTCAAAGAGCAGAGCGCAGCAGCTCATCCTGTTCCCCTTTAACTYGAAGGACTCCTCTGCACTTAAGGCAGCGACTGAGTCCCCGTCCCTTTGTGCAGATGTCAGGGAACACGTGCACGCTTCCCATGCCCTCTTGCACAGTGAGGCAGGGAAACATACTCCATCTCACTGGGTCATTAAATATTTCCAAAAGAATGACTAGAGATCTGAGATGTGTTTTTCATTAAAAAAAAAAAAAAAAAAGCATAAAGGGCTTTAAGATATGATCAAGATCTTTCAGTTTTTCTTCTCCTTCCTATGGAGCTTTTCAAGTGGGGAACTACTCCGTGTATCGCTGAGCCGTTTAATGTCCCGCTCCTTTTGAAGTGGGGCAGCGCTGTGCACTGGCATAATCAAAGCGAGGTGGACAATGTTGTGTTCGCGCATCGTTCTTGCATGGTCCTTGCGGATGGGCGGAGAGGTACTGCCGGGTTGCTGACGTAGCTCTGCAGGAAACCAGGGCCAGGTCCTCTCCTGCAGACTTGTCTCGCACGAAACCGGACTGCATCGTGTCTACTGTTGCTCTGTCTCGATCGTTGGGTTTTGGAGCACGACTGATACCCTGTAACACGTTTCTCCTTATTCCCCCTCTCCTCAGGAGTCCACAACCCTTAGGAAGTCTTGCCCGAATCCTAAACTACACAGTCACAGATGCCCTCATCTTAGGCGCTCAGGGAGCTCCTGGCGATCTCCCTGCAAATTGCAGTACAGGCACGGGCAGTGTTTGGACGGAGTTTCAGACCTAAACTTTCCAATGACTCATAGCTGGGAGCTGGAATTTCAGACTGGGTCAGTCCTTGACAGAAGGATCCTGGGTTCTTGAGCAGGAGCACATCTATTCCTGCTGTAGCCAATTTTTACTGAAATAATATCCCTTCTCAGTGATATTTTTTCTCTTGTTTTTTCCAGCCTTTCTGCTCCTTTTGGGCCGAAACACAACTAAAGGCTAGGATTGAAGACATGCTTTAGGGAGGGATTTAGGTGTCTACAACTCATTAATACATGAATATGTCTTTTTGGATCAGATCCAAAGCCTCTGCTGATGTCAGTGGAAGTCTTCCCATTGCCTTCAGTGGGTTTTTGCTTGCGCATCTCATCAGGACTCTGCTAATTATTCTACATTATTAACTGCTCAGTAACATTTCTGTACATCATTATGCGTGTGTATTTGTTAGTCCAATGATGCTGGCAGGCAACTGGCGAGTCCTTCTGCCCTCTGTGCTTCTTGTCGGCCGTGCTCTCCTGGGCACAACGCAGGCTATAAAGGGACGTGACAGTCTGTTTAATGGAAACGACTCTGCTTAATGGAAATGACGCTGCTGGCCCCAGGCCCTCTGGTCACCTCTTCAATTAAAGCATAATGAAGGCCAGTCCTGGCTGGGCAGAAGGTCAGGACAGGTGCAGCAGCCGGAGTCTTTTTAGACTCACTCTTAAGTGCACCGACCTCCAGATTTGAGGTCACCAGCGGTTTGCAGAGGGCTCCCCTCCATGCCGCCAGCCGATGGCTGAAGAGGGGTCCTCACCACAAACTCAGCTTGGCCCCGTTCGCCTGAGCATCTTCGCCTGCTCCCCTGTCCTGGGACACAGGGTTAGCAGACAGGTGCCTGGACACTAGCTTTCCTGGCAGGTCAGTGACATCGGGGACAGAAATTCAGCCAGGCGCAGGCTCTGGCCCAAGGCTGTCTACACAGTTTAATTGCTAGTTTCCAGCTGACGACCAGACATGGTGTGAGATAGTCTGGGCTGGAGTCTGTCCCCAGCTGGCAGTTTAGATGCAACCTCCTGTGCAGATATGAACTTGCATTGGGGCTGGAGAAGTCTCTGGTCTGGTTTGTTTGCCTATTTACAGACACAGCCACGCAGTCCTCATAAAAGCGTGGTGATGGCAGGGTCCACACCTGCTCTTCTCCCTGCCAGTAGTTGCTCTTGGAAAAATCATATGTCATCAGATGTAAAAAGAGCATGATTTGGCCATTCTGGTGCAGTTTCTTCATAATCTGCCCCTATCTTACATTAGTGACTGAAAAGTCCTCTCCCTACATCATTGTCTGAGACTTAACCCATGCTTGGTTGGAGGTCTGCTCTGTGAACGTTTAAAATAAAATTTGCTCTATTGAACTTCCCATTTGGGGATCTCTGATTACTTAAAAGAACAATAAAAGAAACCTCAGAAGCCCTTTGAGGTCTGGGAGGTTGTTGAATCAGCCAGAAAATAGTAGGTGTTTCCTACTGAAAATTTTGCCTTTTTATCCAAGGACTTAAAAGGGTTTTGATTTTTTTGTTTGTTTGCTTTACTGAAAAAAATCAAATATATGGGGGGAATTGGGCTTTCTGCAAATGGTTCATTCAAAACCCCTGTTCCCATTCCTAATAACACTTGATGGGAAATTTTCAATTAGCCCCGATCATTATCAGTGTTTTGCAAATTAGGGAAACTCAGGCACAGAAGTGTAATCATCTGTTTATGGGCCTACTACACATCAAGAAGAAGATTATGGCTGTCCCCTGGGCAATTTCTGATGGGCCTGGCCGGTTTCACTGGGGACTCCAGATTTATTGGATCTACTGAGCTCCATGCAGCCTTATTCTGCATGTGAAGTGGCTGTTTGTTCAAGGTGGCTATTTTTAGTTTTTTTGTGTCTCTAAGGTGACAACTCTAAAACAGATCCAGAAACACAACCTGTGTCTGTGCATGAAGAACCTCTAGATATTGAAGACAGCAGCACCAAACCTGCTGGGCAGAGGTGACACCCCAGGTTCAGATCCAGACAGAGTGGGAAGTGCAGTGTGTTTGACTTCAGCTTCCCAAACAGGCCTTCTGGCTAAAGGCGAGGGTCTGAGCCTAGTTTGGTCTCCTCAGTTAACTTTGAAATTAGAAAACAATCTTTAGCATCCCCGCCAGCTCACACAGTCAGGTCAGGCAGAGCAGATCTTTGGCCACGTGGCTGTGTGTGGTCCTCTCCGGTCTGAGCGGCACCAGCGTTTTAGCCACATCCTCCCAGCTGACAAACCTGCCTTCTGTCACCAGAGCATCCTCTCTGCTGTAGGTGCACCTGCATCCATGAAGCTGTGGTTTTCTTTGAGATTTGGGATGGGTGGGCATCACCCCCATTGCTGCTAACACAGTTTTGGGGGAGGTGGGCAGAAGCTGATGCCAGGCATAGTTCGGCATAGCCTGGGCTGGAGTCAGTCCCCAGTCAACAGTTTAGATGCAGCTTCCTATGCTGGTGGGAGCGCAGATATCAGCCTGCTTTGGGGCTAGGGAGAAGTCTCTGGTCTGGTTTCTTTGCGTATTTACAGATATAGCTGTATTGTTACACAGTTCTCATGAAAGCATGGTGGCATTAGAGATTCCTGCAGACCAAACAGCGTTTCCTTGAGTCCTCAATACCGCTGCTGTTCCTCCTTCTCCCTTTTCTGAGGGATCCCTTTGCCACAGGGCATGTTACTCCTGTAACCTGGCCACCAAGGAAGACATCCCAGCACTCTCTCCTTGCACTTCACCTTTTATCCTGGTTGATTTGTGATGCAATGAAGGGACTCGTCTCAACTGCACATCCACAACCAGCAGCTGACATTGGTGAATGCCCCTGCTCATGTCTGTTTGCTTCATGTGGCTGATACGCATAAATAAATGCTGATTGCTTTGCCTGTGCTGGTCACTGCCTATCTTCAAGTCTGCAAGGGAAAATTTCCTCCAGCCAAAGGTTTGAGCCCCGCACTCCATCAGA
Organism: Apteryx rowi; assembly: GCF_003343035.1. Taxonomy (NCBI): domain Eukaryota; kingdom Metazoa; phylum Chordata; class Aves; order Apterygiformes; family Apterygidae; genus Apteryx; species Apteryx rowi. Next base: position 1,956,560 of record NW_020451204.1, read on the forward strand.
CTCTCATTTATCCATCTCGCTGTCATTTCCTTGCCCACAGCTTTCCTGGCCCTTCTCCAGGTAATGTCTGAGACAGTGACTATTTCCAAGGAGGAAAATAACCCTAAACCCTGTATCTCTTCTATGGCACATGCAGAACTCAAGAGCAGCTTTGATTTAAAGCAGAACATTTGGCAAGCAATCAGTCCATAAAATATTCTAATCACTGATAGAGATTTAAATTAAACATGTAATGAGGTCTTTTTTTCCTTCTTTATCCTCTTTTTCTTTTTTTAGTACAGTTGCAGAAGAACTCTTTAGTGAATCAGGTGGGAAAGAGAAAATAAAGTACAAAAGATTGGGTTACAGTTGCACAGCTAGATTCAGCATCATTTAGTGCCCGCTCATGCTTTATTAATTGTGATAGCACTGCAACCCCTCATAGGTGTTGAGCTGGCTCAGAGTCCCTGGAGAACCTCATCTGTTTGTGTTTGCAAGGATAGACATGGCAGGGCTGTTTGGACAGATCCTGAGRTGCACTAATTAGAAGTTAAAGATCCACTTTCCAGCACGAGATGAGAATGCATTAGAGTGGGGAGCACTTTCTAATGCTTTGACTTTTTAAAACCACATGCCGCATTAAAGCCCATGGTGCTTCTTTGATCCATGCCACCAAAATAATTACAGGGACAAACACAAACAGGGGATAATAACTAATTTAACTGGAATTATTGGAGAGCGACACTGCAGAAGATTAGAATTTCCAGAGCAGACTGTAATTGTTCGGAGATTGGGGTCTGATGCCTGTTTATCTATTCTATTCATCTCCCTCTGCATCTGTCCTTCTACTCGATCAGCTGCCCATTAGCCATCATTTAGCTACTGTTCCTGTCTCTTCTGCCTTCAGTGTCTCACCCTTTCTATCTGCTTGTTAGCTAGAACAGATGTAAGAAAATTGCGTTCTGCACAGAAGGTAAATATGAGCTCTAATGGGCCAGATTTTGATTTTGCATATTCTGGCTTAACTTTGTGGAAGTGATGGAAATTCCTCTGGGTTTACAGTAGCAGACAGTAAAACCGGGCCCACATCACTGACATACTGTTAACTACCTGTTTAAACCTTGTCTACAGGACATCTGTAGACAAGCGGGATTCCAGAGCTAGACTTTGAGATGTYGGGACCCTGATCAGGAGGGCGTCTGCTTTTGGGCAAGCGCCTTGCCTCCTCTAGCCATTTCTTTCCTCCTTCTTCAGCCTTCTCTCATGAGCCTGAATTGGTGTGCAAGTGCCTTTTGTAGGGGAGTGTCCAGACTTTAACAGCTGGAACAGCTCTGTGGTCCACACAGTGTTATTGAGGTAGATGTCCATTTTCCATCTGATGTCCCAATCCATCTATCACCTCTCTGGGGTGCCAAGCACCTGCATCCATCTATCTGTTTTGGAGGCTTATTAATTACCCCCTACTGCACCCATCCCTCATTCATCCTTCTCACTTCTCCATCTACCGTGTTCCACTAGCTGCATCTCCTGGTGATCTCCCATCACTCTACCTAGTATCTGTCTGCTCTTCTCATCTACCCTGGGCTGTTCATTTAGATTCCATTTACCTATTCACTGTTGGTTTTGTATATTAAAATCTCTGTCCATCTTTGCTTAGCTAATGGGGATATTTATTGGATCTCATTTTGTAATAGGACATTAATTAGAATTTTATAATAGGTTCCCTTCGGAATTGCACACTGCATGTTACATCCACAAGAGGCCTTCATACTGATATTTTATTCCTGTAAAAAACAATGGAATTAGGCATGTTTTCACTCTGGTCTTCAAGCTTGACCATCAAGCTCACAAAGCACAAGGTRCAGCTAATGAGTGGAGCAGTGTGTCTTCATATCTGTCATAAAAAACTCCCTCAAGTCAATCTAGGAGGAACATACATACTATGAAGGAGGAATAATGAAATGAAATTAAGGAGATGTATTGATGTGTCTGTGTAAACTAAAGAAAACACAGGCCCCAGAGACCTTTGGGAATGTCGTGCTTGAGTATTCTTTAAGTTTCCATGGATTTTTGTCTGCGTGTTGAAAGTATTGTTAACCCCTGAGGAAATTTAGTGTCCGGGATCAATGAACATAACACACAGATGCCTAATAATAGAAAATGGGATTGACATGTTGTTCTAGTAAAATCGCCCCAGCAGTTAATTTTGCTGCCACAACAAGAACATCAATAAGGTTCCCTGCTATTCATGGAAGGATTTGGGGATACAGCATGGCATCTAGGAAGACAGCAGAGTTTGGTTTATCTTAGCAATAGAGTCCCAGGAGTGTTGGAAAAAGGTGGAAATTTAATTCCAGGAAGGAAAATGTGTACTTTGGAATAGAGCACGTGGCTGGCTGGCATTCTGGAACATAATTTATGGGCTAACAAAGCTGAACCTCACCTAATCCCAGTGAATTAGAGAAATCTAATAGCCTGTGCTTTGCAGAAGAGAAGCGAAGTCGCAGATATGCGGTGTCCTGTTCAGGTTTGGCCAGTGAATCAAGGCCAGAGCATGAAAAGTACCTGGGCACCCCAATTATGAACCACTGCGGGATATTCCCAGAAGGCCCTGCAGCCTCCCCCCTAACACCCTAGAAAATACTTGATGCTTTGGGGCACATTGACTGACTTTCTGATCATTTCTAAGCTAGCAGAAGGAAAGAAGGGTTTAACCAGATCTCAGTTCCCTCTAGAACTGACCTTGCACTGATTTTGGAGTATAAGCAAAGCAATCCAGCATTTTTTTATTTTTCAGGAATGACAGGCTCTGAGAAGGAATAAAAGCTGTTTTTCTTTGCCTGGCCCTTGTATGGTGGCACTGAGACCAGGTATGAAATTAGGAAAGCTGAATTCTGTGGGAGACTGCATTTGGGAGGAGGGTCCTGCTAAGAGGCTGCTAATTTGGCTCCCCATTTTTCTCGCAAGGACAGAGGAAAAGTCTTGGTCAGTCCCATGTAGGTCTTTTCTATAGCAGTGCAAGTTGTTTCTCATTGCTCTCTGGTCTGGAGAAAACTGTCCCAGATGATGGGACCTTTGGAAGGTGAGCTGGTTCTCTATCCAGTCTCAGAACTTTCTGGCCACCTCACTCCTGCTTAGAGGAGACCAAACTGCCTGTGTTTTCTTTTCAGGTGACCAAAGAAATTCACCCTCAGCTTTTTCCTTAAACTGGAGTTTCCCACAGGAACGCCACATCCGTGCCCCAAGCTCCCTCTGACCAAAGGGCTATGCTCTTTCCTATAAAAGCTRTTTTGATTAGACAAGCCCCCCTGCATTAATATAGCTACTGCTGTGCATCTTCCACCTTGCTACCCTATCCACGTGATGCTTGGAAACCTGTCTGGTCTTACAAACCGAGCATGAGACTCRTAGTCATCTCTCTCCTGTATCTCAYGCAGGTAYGTGCYGTAGTGTGGTGGATCAGCCCTGCTCGCTCCCCAGCTGTACCACAGCTGATCGGTCAGAGCTGGGATTTGTCTCCTAGCTGRGTCTGGCRCASYGAGTTGTGGAGCAGGAGAGAGACCAGAGCTGCTCTGGGCTGCTGTAGYCCATCTCTGTGTCCTATGCTCAAAGGGTCCCTCTTCCCCATGTCACACAAACYGGTGATGAGATTGGGATTGTGCCTGGAGAGAAAATGTTTGACAATCGTGGCTTAATGACGGTGGTCCTGTTTAGTGCTGTGACCCCCCTGTCAGCAAGATGCCTGGTCCTTCCCATTGCTTTCACTGAACTTCATCCAGCATCATCTCTGGTGGGGTCTGTGCAGGCAATCCCGTTACGCGTGTGGTTGCATAAAGTCACATTGCTAACTCCCTGCTGTCCATTGGGAAGCTTCTCTGAACGGATTATGCTTGCAATGATTTAATGTTATTGCTGAATCGCGCTGCGAATTTACTCGCGGAAAAAAGCCAGGCATCCCAAYTTGTAGTAAAGAGCAGGAAGCTTTACTATAAAAGGAATCTTGGATTGTACAGCTTGTAACTCGAAGCCCCAGAATGGAGAATTGCTGGAGTTTTCCAGGCACTGTTCCCCTGACCAAGAAACTGCAGGGAAATTCTGTGCTGCTGCATTTCATCTGTGTTAACTCTTCGGCGTTTGTTCGGTGGTTGGYCTTGTTTTGCAGTTGATCCTCTTTTTTCTTCCTTAAGCTTCAAGCTCATCAATGCAGTCAGCTGTTAGTTGCTAGGCTGCAGCAAGTCTGTTGCACAGCACACAACGTGCTTATGGAGACGGGCTGCATCCGAGAAATTTGGGTCTGGATCCAAATTTCAGACGCTCGTGGATTTCAGGGCTGTCTGGGTCTGACTCTTCAGTCAGAGTCCCTTCATAGGAGGTGAATCTCTAATCTCCTCTCTTCCTCAGCCTTAGCCAGACTCAGGGATTTCGGGGTTGTGGATCAGACTCATCTCTGTGTCTCCAAATAACAATAAGGGGATTATCCTGCTTGGGGGGGGGGAGGTGTGGAGGGAGGAGTGGGCTCTGCAGGACACTATCTGGGACCCATATGTTGGATAGATGGTTAATTTTTGCAGTCGGGCAAAGACCAGCAATCTGTATCTTGCCGAGGACGCTGTCTCATTGGGTGCCCCAGATCCTGTCCTACTCTTAGTTCATTAAGGATCAGGAAAGAAATTACTGATAGCGCCTAGTGCACTGAGGAGGAGGAAGGGAGGAGAGATGGGGGTGTCTGTGTAAGTCTATTACGTCTGGGCTTCTTTCCAGTGCGAATAAAAACATTCTTTATGTCCGGAGTTATCAACATATTTTTTTTTATTCTCGTCAATTAATCTACTCTGAATGAGACGCTGCTGTTCCCAGAATAATAGCCCTGAATGTGAGGTATTATTTCATGTCTGCAGCACTTTGGGGATCAGATGCTGATATTCCTGGCAAGCTGCACCACCGACYCGCTCTGAGCTGAACCCTCTCTGACCAAAGCCCTGACGGCAGCAGCGAGTAGCTCCCGCGCGAGAGCAGGCAGCGTTGTACGTGCCTGGGTCGCGGGAGCTGCTCCTGTCCTCGCGGCAGGCTGGGCAAGGGCTAGCAGAGAGTGTTTGCACCCGTTCCTGGTGCAGGCCACCAGCTCTGCAGCTGTAACACCGTCCTGGCTGTGGCATCTCTCGACCGTCTCTCCCTACTGTTTAGTTTGCTTCCCACAGAYGAAGGGCAGAGAAGCAAACTGCACGAACGCTATATTGTTCATGGCTTGTTGAGCAATTAGTTTCAGCTGAGGGTCTAGTCTTCCTTTTTTGTTTTTTTGTTTTGTTTTTCTTTTCTTTGTATTTGATGTGCGTCTTGAGAACTTGCTGGTGGTAAGACTTCTGCTGCGCTGGCCAGTGGGGCTCAGGTCTGCTTCTCCCCCCTCCCCTGGTGTGGAGGGACACGGTGCCCAGACCTCAGTCATAGCCTGGGCCAGAGCAGGAGTGAACTGCTCTGGCTGCTGAGAGGAGACAGATAATTGGGAGCTCTGCACAAAAATGAAGAAAAAGGCTACCAAAGACCGTTGCATGACCACCACTTTTGCTCAGGGTTGCTCAGGCTCTCAAGCCTTTCTGCTCCGAACCAACGTTGGTGCAAAGCCCAAGGAGCACCCGAGCAAGAGCAGGAGGCAGAGCCAGGAGCATATTCCCACAGCAAGATCTTCCCTCTCTCCTTTGGAAGGGAGCTGCTCTGATTTTTCTCCACAGTGAGCTTTAAAAGACTCGCAGTGGCTCCTTCAGACCATGGGCTGCGGCGGGAGTGCAAGCGATCGGGGCTGGCTGGAGCATCCACCTTGGCCCGGCTCCGTCTGAGCAAAGCCGGGATTGTGCTGGGCACTCGGCCGGAGCCAGGACGAGTATTTACAGAGTGGGATGATGACAGCGCTCGCCTTCTGGCATCGGCGCGGGGCTGCGCGTTCTCCTTTCTGTCTCCTGAATGAAGCTGGCTGCCGCGTGCCAGGATCTGGCGTGTTTACGCGTCTGGGGGAAGAATCAGTCAGATGTTGTTTCGGCGCTTCTTCCCAGCGCCGTTGCAGGGCTCGGGGCTGGCAGAACAGCCCTGTTTAGCTCCGGGGCACCCGGGGCTGCAAGCCTGTGCTCACAGGGGCAGGAGATGAGGGCTGTGCCTTGGTCCTTAACCCGTGCTTTGCTCGTTCGTGCTCTTCTCCCGTCCGACTGCGACTTGCCACGTTTCCCTTCCCCAGCGCTGGTGACCCTGAGACTTGTCTGGGATTTTTCCGAGGGATGTAGCAATTGTTGGCTGCTCCCTACACAGTCCGGTGGGCAGATGGATCAGACCTGCTCACAAGATTGTGTCCAGGGGCTTCAGGCGAGTTTTTCTGCATGTACTTTTTCACCCATAGTCGTGCTCCTCCTGCCCTCCCTACTTGCGTTCTGCTATCTTGATGCTGCTCACTGCTCTGTGCAGAGGGATTGGTTCACGTGACTGCCCCATTAGCTGCTCTACCTAAAGCCTCAGGCAAATAGTCATTGAGGATTTATTTTTATTAAATAAAAAAAAGTCAGATTAAGTATTCTGATGAACAAGAATAACATTAGCATCTGTGCCTGCTCAGCTGACATAATCCCAACCCTCATATCTTAAGCTGATTGCCTTGTGGGTCAGTAAGTTGCCCCAGCAGCCCCTCTCCTACAATACTTTGCACAGATTATTTTAATAGCACTGCTAGTGTGTGCCATGCAGGAGGGGTGCAATACCTGGAAAGACTTGGTGGGTGCCGGAATCCCTTCTTCAGATGCAAGAGTGTCAATTTGAACAACTCACCTTAGGGCTGTGATTGCAAGAGGCCGTCTTGCAGAGGTCCCGTGGGTGAGCAGCAGATCCTATCGCAAAGGGAAATCAATGCCCAGGAGGTGGGGAGAGGGATGGGGGGAAGGTGATGCTCCGCTAGCCCTCACCCAGCGCTGCTCTGTGCTGCAGCGAGACGGCTTTTCCCGCAGGGCAACATCTGCTGCGTGAAGTGTCCTCTCGAGCCCAGCTGGAGGGGGAAGCACAGCATGGGGCTGGGCCCTGGGAGGCCGTGTGGGCACGCTCTGCAAGCGGCTGCCCGGCCATCTGCGGCTGCCTGGATGCACCCGGTGTGCTCCCCAACAAGGTGTGCCTGTGCTGGGCCACAAGCATTCGGACACTTTTCTTGCTGCAAAGTGTTTCTGTTGCAACTGCTTCTTTTACCACCTGAAGCAGCTCCAACCTGGGGAACAAATCCCTTCCTCTGCCTTCAAAACACTCATAATTCGGACTGATCCCAGCACAAGTTTCTTTCCTGTGGTGAGCAGTCTCTGGGCTGATGCTCTCCCCGCCCGCTGTCAGCCAGCGTTTGTGTTCCAACGTTCCTGTTAATGATATCAACAGTCACCTTAAATCCTGCTAATGCTAAACCCTGAGTTGGCACCAGGCTGGTGACTCGCTTCTGCTTCATAGGAAGGGACTTGCCAAAAGCTGTGGGATGCCCTTTGAAGATTGGGAAGCAAGTGCCATAAAATTATGCGGCCTTATTAGTATTATTATTTGCTCGCCACAAACATCTGAGGCTGAGGATGAAGAATCATCCTCCCTCCCTCCCTGCTTGAAAACAGAGGTAGCTTTAAGGAAGCCACAATCAGAGGCKCTGTTCAGCAGCCCCAAACGTCCTGCAGGTGAACGTCCCTGTAGTCTGCATCCTGTCGGGCTGGGTCCTGCCCTGCGAAGAGGAAAGGCGAACAGGGATGTGATGCCTTGCTGTGGTTCTTCCCTAATTGCTGYTATTTAAGGACTGGGTTTGCAGGGAGGATACTCACCTATGGGAGCGGGCACCGCGCCGTGGAGCCCGATGCAGTGCAGGAGATGCACCGCTGACCTGCTCCTTCCTGCAAGGGGCTGATGACGTTGCTGTTCCCCGTCCAAGAGACAGCGGGCTAGATCCCACTTCATCATGCTGTTTGCTGTTTCTTTGCCTTTTGGAGAACTTTGTTAGCAATCACTTACAGTGTGAAAAAAACAAGACAGTGACTGCTGTCTGTCCGTCTGCCTGGGCTTTCCTCTGCTGCTTGTCCCCTAAGCACTTTCTGCACTAGTTGAGGGCTTCCGCTCCTGTGCTACAGATTACAAAAATTATATTTCTTCCCCCTGAAATTGCCTAGGAATTTCTAGTGGATGCTGGATTTTTGTGCTGTTTCCTCCCCGTTGGGAGAAGCCCTCTCTTCTCCCTCACATGGCTGGGGATATGGAGAGGAGTACATGTGTGTTCATGTGGTGATGGATGCCTTGGAAACTGCTGCATAGAGATGATGCTCCCACTATTCTGTAGCAAGAAACCCCTTTTTTCTCCTACCTTGCGGTGGTGAGGAGCAGCTGCTCTGTCCCACCAAAGCAGCACACTGATTTTGTGCTTTAAGGAGGCTCTCCACAAACATCTCAGTCCTCAGCAGAAACTCTCTGTGCTGTCAGGAGGACACGTGGGAGGTGATGATAGAAGAAGGATGGTCTTTTAGTCACCCATGACCAGGGCCCATGTAGACACCGCCAGCTGTGAGCCTGTCACTGATGCTAGAGAGGACGTCAGGTTACACAGAAAAGAGGCTTCTCCTGTTTGGCCTTCAAAGCCCAAACAGTCCAAGTAACGGCCTGGACACCAAACTCACCTTCTCTATTATTACTATTATTGACTAGACTTTAACGGGTGAAGGGAGTAAGGAGAGGGTCTACCAGCTTGGGTGTCCCATGCCCAACATGGTCAGTAGTAGATGCTTATGGGAATGGGCTAAGAGCATAGAGTGAACCTGGTATTAGACCCTCAGCTTCCAGCAAGCAGAAAATGAGGAACTCATGCTGGAAGTTGCATGGGGACTGTCATGTGTAATTGCTGTGGATGGATCTGTCACTCATGCATATGTCTAACCCCTTTTGGAATCCATCACTCTCCTTGGCCTGTCTATATCTGTGCCATCATTGCCCAAGGCACGGCAGGGCAATAACTGTGCCATCTTCTAGTGTGGGAGAAAATAGGAATGGAAAAATGGGCAGCAAAAGGAGCAAAAGTCCCACTTCTGACATGAGAGATTGAATAATTAGCAAATGTGGCATAAAAGAAGATGAAAAACAAGTGCAATGATTCATGTTTTATGTCTCCTACTGTACAGAACACTTTAAAGTGTCAGACAGCATGACAGTCACTCTTTAAAACTAATTAAAGTTTTATAATAAATAGAATCTTTTTTTTTTTTTTAATCTCTTTCTCCATGTGGTGGTGATGTAGTTCATTGTAGACAGGCCCGTCATGAGTTTACTAGAAATCCACAAACAAATGGATATAGAGGCCTGCTTTCCAAAAGCTTCTTTCATGCCAATTATTTACTCTCCTTACATTCAGCTCAGCTGGTGAAAGTAGTCATAATGATATTGTGTCCTTTTCCGGTGCTTTTCATTCAGGGAGATTACAGCCAGCCTGTGATATCCTCGAGAGGATAGGGAGAGGTGCCCTCTTTTAACAGTTGGGCAAAGTGAGTCGGGAACCTGCAAATCAGCAGAGCAATACATGAGCTGGGAACAGATCTCGGGGAGCCATTGCCATGGAATTCATTTGGAGAACGTAGGTTGCTTTGAGCTCAGCAGGTGAAGGTGGACTTGGAGATTGGGTGGGGGTACAATTAAGTGGAGCAGGGTCATTTGGGGGGCCAAGAGAGCAAAGGCTCTGCACCACAGGACACAAGAAAGAATGAGCTTAAAGAAAATTTGAAAAATGCAATGTTGTCCATATGCAGCTTCTGTTTGCTTGGGGTCCATCTCCTCCTGTTAGGGGAAGCRTTGTGTCATGAGGCACAACACTGAGGCCAATTTAACTACAAAGGGACAAGATCCAGTCTTCTGGTACAGTTTAGCCCCCCTCCATCCCACTGCCTTCCGGTTCCCTGCAACCCAGGAGAGGGCAGTCAGTCCATGCCACCAGGATCTTCTTCTGCCCTGGCAGGTGGATCAGAGACACCTTCTTACCTTCATCCATCCCCTCTTGTGAACCAAGGGGTGGGTCCCCCATCTCCCTCCTGGTATCACCCAGACTGGAAAGGAAGGTGACTTTGCACTGAAAGCAGCAGGTGAGGACAGGAGAAMAAGAGGTGAAAAAGGGCTGGATTGATTTGGGGCAGATGCAGTGTAAGAGGTACAAGAGCGGAGCCCTTGACCTCTCCTTAGGCATTCATGAAGGTTGRTGATTCACAGGAGAGCAGAGAGAAGGGGAAGTTCGATCGGAAGCCAGGATTCAGCTTGTTTAAATCTCTTTTCTTTGTGCACCATCCCCCGGGGGCACTGATGATTATTGACCTCTTGGACTGGCAGTACTGGAAGCTGATGTAAATTGGAAGCTAATGTAAATTGGGAGCAGGTCCGGTGGAGTCCGTGCTGAAGGGAGCAATGGGGACCATAGGTTACTGTAGCCCTTTTTCCTTCCCCTGTAAGTTTACCTGTAGGTAGCTTGGGCATGAGAAATGAAGTTGGTTTGCACAGGACTCATTTTGCCAAATTCCTCTCTGTCTCCTTCACATCTCATTGCCATTTTGTCTTCATAGCAATAATGCTTCTTGATAGAGAAAAGGGATTCCCCCACCCCACTCCAAGACCCTGGGCTAAGATCACGGCTCTGAATAAAAGAAATCTTGCTTTCCCCAAGCCTACAGAAGGAGCTGAGGACGTGAGCTCTGCTCGATTTCCAATGAGAGCTCTTTCAGCCACCTTGACCTCTTCCTCCTCTTTTTCCATTTACTCTTCCATCAATGGGGCTAGTATTTATGCATCTTTATCTCTTGCATGCAAAAATACACCTCTAACCAATTGAAATTGTAATCCAATTAACATTAAAAGGAAATGAAAGGACACTGAAATTGGAGGTCCCCCTTGCCGTAGCCACAAGTTGCCCTTGGCTGAAATCTCTCTGTGAACCTTGTTAGACTGTAGCTCGTGATTCCCAGCACGGCATCACTTTTATGTTTTGGAGTGGGCACCTCAGATGCAGAAAAATAGCTAGGCTTCTTTGTCAGATATCTCCTCTGCTTTATTCAGAGGTGATAAAATTATTCTGCAGCTTCCCAGTCTTCCTGCCAGAGGGGCGCTGAAGGAGCGGTATTCCCTCTATTAGGCAAGAATCCCTTTAATTGGACGGGATGAATATTCACTCTTTAATAGTGACAGGGCTCTAATCCTTCCTGATGTGACTGCAGTCCCCCCTGAATGGTTTTTAATGACCCATAGTCTAGATCATTAATAACACGAGTACTGACACTGGTAGGAAATACAACAATCAAAGGGAGACCCTGAGAGGTCCAGGAGCAACAACTGTCTTCGTCTCCCCTTTGTTGTGGAAAATGCAGGCATTGGTGCCTATCGCTGTGCAAAAACGAAGCCGCGACAACGTTTTGGCCTCCTGCGGTGAGCAAGTGTAGGGTTAACTCTTGCAAATTGCAGAAGCTCAATTAGTTCAATTAGGAGCTTGAAAACTAAGGCAGCACTTCCTGGATGCCCGTCTAGGACTGAAGGCTCTGCCTGCAGGCTCAGAAATACTCCCACACTGCCCCGTTCCCTGGGGCTTGCAGATTTTGAGACCAGCYTACATTAAAGAGGGGAGGTCAGATTCCCATCATCTTTACTCCAGCCTGGGTGGGAGGCGCTCCATAGAAATCACTGCACTTACTCCAGTGTATTCTTGGGAGAAGAGTCTGCTCCAGGGACTCCCAGCCGGGAGAGACTTCATAAATGGATCAGAAGGAAAATGGTAAAAMCCTTTTTTTCTTATTTTTTTCAGTGTTCTTTTTAGTGCTTTCCCARTAGAGCATGAGCAATAAGCACCAGTCACATCCATCCCCACCTGTAATTTTTTGCTGTGTGACAGCACCTGCCTTTTGATGATCTCAGAAGGAGACGGGGGTATTAACATAACAAATCTGTGGCTGTCTAGAGAGTACTATGTTGCTGACATGTCACAGAACATTTACACTGAGTGCTGCTAAGTTCCCATCGCTCTAAAACCACCAAAAGTATTAAGACCTAATGAATTATTACCTAATGAATTAACTGGCTGTTGAAGGAGCCAGTGTTGGCAATGCCTGTCTCTCTCTCTTCCTGTGGCATATTGCATTTTGCAGCTTTTAGTCTCATGCTGTAGCTCTTGGGAAATGCTTTGCAGTGGCTGTGTGTTGTGCTGCATGTAGTATATGCTCTGCAGACCCTATGCATTAAAGGTGCATTACACATTGCCTGCGGTGGCAGGGAGCTGGACACCTTGACTCACACAATCCTTTCTGATGTTTTTAAGATTAAAAAGGAAGTTTTCTTTAATGCAGGTGGTGGGGGGGGGGGGCTCTGGCTTGCACTCAGCTTTGGAGCCCTCGCAAAGCCAGGTCCATACCTGCAGCATATATTTTTTGCTAAGCTAGTTTTCAGCTGAATCAGGCTCACTGCATGGCACAGATTTGTGCTGACCCCAAGGAAAGGCGGCGTGGGGACAGGGATGAACAACCAAGGCTGAGAAAGCTTAGAGGAGGACTGTGGCTGACCACACATCAGTGATTGCTTCACCCGCGAGTAAAAATTTGCTCTCCTTGCAATGGGGAAAGAGCTCAGCAGAGCTCCTGACAGCTGTGGACGGGAAGGGAAAGTGGCTTGTGTCTCTGGGTTACATTAGGCGAATGAAAAGCATTTGCCTAAGCTAGAATTTAGCCAAAAAAAAAAAAAAAAGGTGTTAATAACCTCCAAGTCCTGTCTATGCTGGGAATATTAGCTTTATTTTTTTTCTCTCTCCCTTCACTTCATCATCAGTCACAGAGGAAGCGACACAAGGTCATGCTCCCTGGTGCCCTTCCTGTCTAATTTATACCAGTGATGGGTGCCACTAAGCAAGGTGCACCGGTTGCAGTCTCTCCCTAACGTAGGGCAGAGACGTGGTCAGAGCTTTCATCTGCCAGTGAGCCACAGGATGCCACTTGGGGAAAAAGTACAACATTTGCTCCCGAGTTTTCTTTTTCTCTCTAAGCTTTCCCCAAAACGACTGGCCTCCCGGTCCGCCTGCACTGCAAACAGTGTTTATGCAGCTTTTATTACCTGAGCTGCTCTGGGAGAGGAAGTTCTGTATCATCGTGAACCACGACTCTCCCCAGAACATCTCAAGAGGCTGCCTATCTCTCCTTTCACTTGTGTCCAGGCTGCTTCCTCGAGCAGCTACAGGAAGAGAAAGAGACTCCTCTTGTAAGCCACGGAAAGATGCTTTTCTCTCCTGCCCCTATCAGTCCTTTTCAGATTCACATGGCTGGCACCACAGTGGTGCATGTTGACGCAACCCCTTTTGTTGCCCTGGCGTCTCGTGCTGCTGGATTAGATGCCATCTGGAGGCAGTCTGCCTCAGCGTGACAGCGTGATGGATGGTGTCATAGGTGATGTGATGTTGACACCTGCTTATCTTTCTAATGCCCGGTTTCACCAACCTCAACACATTCATTAGATCAGCATCTGTTTGCAATAGCTTCTCGGCATCTGCTCTTGGTTTCCATGATGTGCACTGAGGTGTGTAGACTGGCAGGAATGGAGAAGCTGGGCCGTTAGAGGAATTTAGGCTTTTGAGATCTAAATAGGCTGCTGGATTGATTTATAATTACACCAAGTATCCTCCCCCAGGCTCTCCAGTCTTGAAAGAGCTACTCATGTTAATACATTCATTTTCTTTGTAAGGAGCAACCCTACAGGCTGGGGATTTCTTTTGCTGTGTAAAATTGGGGAGTCTTCAGGGTGGAATACAGCCCAATCTATGTGGCCATGACACTGCCCAAGGGTAGTTCATGCTCAGATGTTTCTCCTTTCTAAGTTGTAGAACACAGGCTTGGTTTGTCAGCTGTTTTCAGGCTGCATTTGTCCTTCCATGCACACCAGATTCTTAAAAACACAGACATGGGCATGAACACACGCTTGTTTGTGGATCCCAGAATAACACACAGGACCTTATCTGTGCAAAGCAGAAATGCTCAATGGKTTGTCAAGCTGCATCCTGTAAAACACACACTCAAAGCAGAAATTTCTTAAAGCACCTACGTATAACTTTCACACACAGGGGGCATATGCAGGCATGTTCTTTCTCACGTAGACTTGGAGGCAGTCCTGCATTTATCCATGGCTTCTGGATGCTGGCAGTTTTGTTCATGCTGAAAGGCTCCGACTATGTGTACTTTGCAGGTTCCATACACTAACTGTCTGCAATCACAGACTTTCCATCAAGGGCTGCTGCATGGCCAAGAAGCCCAGATGTCCACAGCGTATGCACACTGTGGTTGGCTATGGCAGTCACAGTAAGTCAGACCTAGTATGAGTGCTCAGGTTGCCCGCATAGCTCATGGCCATGTTGAGTGTATGGGATGCTGAGGAGCGACCCAGATTGGCCTAGATGCATACATGCACCTCAAGGTCAAACGTTTTTTGACGTGAGGCCAGCTCCTGATATATATTTTAATTCTGGCGTGTGAGTGGAAATCCTAAGAAGTGCTAYGGTGGCTGGCTGTCATATTGCAGCCCGTTTTGACCCTCACCATCGAGAAGACCTCCCTCCTCTGTAGCCGCACATAAATATTCCCTCTCCCCATAGTCTGCATTCACACATGAGAACACACACGTGTTCACACATACACTAGCACAGTCCATGCGGGACCCCAATCCCCACACCTGTAAGCAGTGTGGTCTCCTTCGCATTCCCATCCACCAAACCTTTCCCTTCATGCATGTCTTTGGTGCGGTCACGTGTGATCTCCCTGAGTATACACACAACGTGAAGCACATGATAAAGGTGTCTCTTACGAACTGTGCCTCTCCAGTGATAGCATGAAAGAAGGGAATGGGCCATGCCCTTTAAGAGCCTCGAGAACAAAACCTGATCTCTGGGAGTGTTTATTGTAACTTTTTATAATACATCAAAACTAATAACAGATCCAACCACATGAGCAGGAGCAGTTTTATGGGCCAGCTGAGATTATTTCTTAATTTATTTGTTTGATCTCCTGCAAGCTAGCCTCTCTTTTCTGCCTTTGATGTCACTTTAATCCCCTCACCTTTTTGGYCAGGCTATGTTTAATCATAGCTCATCAGTGACAGCATTTGTAAAGCTTGTCCCCAGTCTGTCACTGTTAGCGATTCAGTGCCAAGCCATGGCTACTACCAGGTATGTTCACATGTGCTAGATGAAAGTGGTTTTGGATTGTACCTGCTGAGCAAGGGTTAAATCATACCTGAAGGGCAGGCATTAACAGGCCATCAAGGGCACGTCCTGTCTTGAGTCAAGCACCTGTCCCAAAATACCTGGAGTGAGATGCCGGTGCAGATGCTGCAGGAATGAGACTGATGTAGCCCTGAGCGCAGTCCCAATTATTGCTACAAACTGAACTCAGCTTCGATCTCYATGCACTGCATTTCCCTCTCTCAATGTCTGCTTCCTCCCAGTCCCCTCAYACCCATCCTCCTCTTTCTTTAATCCACTCGATTTTTTCTTTTCTTGTCCTCTCCTCCCCTATTTACTGCATCCCATCTTTCTCCATCCCTATCCCTCCTTTCCCTTTCTTTCACTCCCCTTTGCACTCAGATCCTGTAACCCCGTGGCCATCCCTTCCATGACCTGTATCTGTCTTTGTCTCCATTCATTCTTACCTCCCCTTCCCTCCCACATCCTTCCCTGAATCTATACTATACAAGGCTCCATTCCTGTAGCAGACACTATCTCAGCTCTGGAACAGCACATGACACTCCTGGCAGTAATTTTGAGCTTGGCTGCTATCCCCAAGTYGTCTTAAGTTCTTCTGAGAATGATGAGAAGCTGCTGTGTGCCTTCAAAGTCACAGCTAATTGCAATAACTCCAGATCACRTAACTCCTGGAGATGACAAATTTTGGAGCCACTAGTAAAGTCTTATAGAAGATGATGGGGATGGTGTGCTGGATTCAGCATAAAGGAAATCCTGGGTGCCATCAAAAGCATTGATGAATGTTCTTCCAGTTTCCCCAATGGCTTGCATTACTTCATGCCATTTTCAAAGCATACTTTTCACCTCACAGTGCAAATGTATCTCATTGCTTCCATTCTTCTTCTCCCTGTTTCTCTACTGGTCTTTGAAGCCAAATCTCAGTTTTCAAACTGTGATTCCTATTCCTGCAGACTTAACTTGAGCCTCTCAGTTGCAGAGTTCTTTACAGTGGCAGAATCAGCTAATGCATAATTCAACAAACTATCTCAAAACCCAAAATACTTGCATCAGAGGCATCCTGGTGTTAAAYACTGCCTCTCAGAGCCTGCTTCATTCATCTCTGTCCTCAGGCTTTCATGTTCCTGAATTTACAGAAGTTAAGGGGAAAGGGGTGAATTTCATCTTCCTCTACTGAAGCCTTGAGGTTGTTTGGTTTTACACCATATCCCTCTCCCTGTTTTCTTGATACTGAAGCCATAGCTGGGAGCTTTTGTCCTGTAGTCAGTCTCACAAGATCAGCTGCAGTGTTTCCCCCGCTGATGGAGGATGTAAGCAACACAGGAGCTTGAGAACATAACAGTCTCTGGGGAGATCATGCAGCTAGGTTCATGTAAGGTGGCATCCTTTCTCTCCAAGAGCATGGATGATTGTTCTGTCTGGAACACTCTGCTAACAYAAGAGCAAATCAACCATCCACAATACAATAGGAGATCTAAACTTAGTTCTTACAGTACTGAAATAAAGTTTATGATCACCCACTCCCTGCAGCTAGAAGGCAAAAATGTCACAGCTGGAGTGATCAGCAACAAGACAGGATTTTATTTCATGAGATCTCATACAGCTCTGTTTCAGTTTATCTCAATATCACATATGAATTCTTACCCAAGTATCACAGAATCCCGAATCCCTTGGTTTAATCTGGGCTCAGAAGAAACRTGAATATTAAGAGACAAGAACTAAATATAGCTTTTGGCCATCTGATTGCGTAGCTTTTACTGGTCTCTGGGCTCATTTTCCTCCTTTTTGAGGATCCCAGAAGTGAAGTGATCTTGTAGCTAGTTTAGCTGTGACCCCATGGGAGGGCTCAGAAGAATTGATAAGCCTTGTCCGTTTTGAGTTCATATGAGGTCGTCAAGTCCCACAAAACAGAATGATTGGTGCGAATGCATGTGAAGGGATGTGTTGCTTAGATGTTCACACCTCATTTATGTTTGCCCTGTTTGGAGACTAGAGCAAAAGATTTTTRTCTGTTGGACTCAGAGCACTTTTACAGGGGATATTTTCAGATAACACATTTCATGGTCATCTTTACCACTGAGGCTGGTTTCTGAAAGGTCAGTTAATATGATCAGAGGACGAGAGTGTAAGATTTGGACCATGTACTAAGTCAAAAGAACTGAGAGTTCACTAATTATTGCTCTCTGTATAGCAATTGCATCTGCAGGCTCTAGTTGCTTAGTCTGCTAGGTGCTGAGCCGTATACAGTAGACAATCCCTGCGCCGTGGGCCTTACAACCCAAACAGGCAAGACTGGGGTAGGAAGAAAGAAAGTATTATTGTTTCCTTTCTGGTGGTGAAACCTAGGGAGCTTATGGTTGAGACATTCAAAGCCACCTAACAGATTTAAGAAAAAAGAATCAAAAAAACTAAAAAAGCAAAAAAACCCACCTCCTGTTAGTTTGAAGGAAAGTAATGTTAAATCCGCTAATYGGCTCTGAGAAGAACCTCTGAGCAACATGTTCAAGGTCACGCAAGGGGGAGGCTAACCTAGATCTGTGGAGCCCTAACCACACAGCCTCTGTCCACCTTGCTTTGAGACCACGTAATCCCTCTGAGCGAGTCTCTCCCCAGCCAGGGAGTGACCATGCCTGCCCTCCTCCCAGCCCTCTGAAGGGCCAGCTGCTCCATGGAAATCGTCATTCATTTGTGGTCCAGCTGAGAACAGAAAACCAAAAACAAACTAACAGAAAAACAAAACAAAGGACTAAATTTAAGGGAGATGGAAGCAAGAAATTTGTTTAACTCTCTGTTTAGAAGGTGGGAAGAAAAGCTGATGCTGCCTTGTTTGAATGGGAACATTCATTGCTTTGAATACCATTATTGTGTCTCCCCCATCTTTGAGCCAGATGGCTCAAGTCTGCTTTAATCTCCCTTCCATCCATAAGCCTTCCCAAATCCCTTGGTCTGCAATCCCTGGGTGGTGAGCGATCCCCCTTGTTAGGGAATGCAGAACCACGGTGCAGACCTCGCAGGGCACCAAAAGCCACAGAGGTTAATGCTTAATGGTATTTTCCTGTTTTTATCACTGAGAACTCAAACCTAGGGCTCTCTGATCAATGATTGCAGCCACCATTGCTGCTGCAAAGTATACGTTACTGATTTTGTTTATCCAGAGTGGACGAAGGATATAAATAGTGTGGTGGATGCCGTTATGGAAACTATGCTCTGGCTACGGACTGTGTTTACATTCAGTGCAGGGGACCAGGATGCTTGGAGGGAGGCATTTCGAAGGTGACTCCCAGCTCTCCTGATGACTAATAGCTGCAAACTGACACAGCAGATTCTTTTCAGCATGAAGCAGACCGAGGGATGTCAGCGGTGTTCGGAGGTGATGTGAGGGCATTTCATGCCAGGGGGTTTTCAATTAGTGCCTGCTGTACTGTCACATGGAGACAGAGCTGTTTAGCCTCTACGTCAGGAGCTGGGAGGTGACRTTTATGTGCTAGATGCTGCCACGGTCTCTCGCTACGTGGGATGGACAGTTAGTGTAGGTTACTCCGCATTATTTCTCCAGAGGTGTAAGGGGCTCTGTTCRCTGCATCCCTCGTTCTCAGGGTAGTTCATGAATGTTTGTAAAGTGCTCTGAGACCCTTTTATATGGACTGATTCCTCCATTCCTCCCCAAGTTGGCACTGCCAGTTGAATTATAACCAGGAAGAACAGAGAATGTAGCTCATAAGGGAGAGGTTTGTAATGAAGCTTGGCTAAGGGGAGCTAGGATGTGGTTTTGAGCCCTGATGGGCAAATCTCAGAAGGTCCATTAAGTGTTCAAGACATAGCTTTTCTCTGGTGATACCCAGGCCTTTGGCATATTTGCTGTTGATCTGAATGTGCCCAGTTTCCCCCYGAGATTTTTAGGTCTCCCACTGAGCCAGATTTCACATCTGAAAAGTCTTTCTCATGTGCTCAGATGGCTCAACTTCTGGCTGAGCCTGAGCTGTGAAGAAACTGTGAAAGGAAAAGCAAAGTAATGGATCAGTTTAGAAACAGAGTCTCCCAAAGAAGGGGAAGCATTGTGGGGAGGGAAAGCTCGGTTTGCTTTTCAGGTCAGCTCTGATTTTCCTTGTCATCATTTGGGCTTGAGCAGCCCCAGTAAAGACATCACTGTCTTAGCCAAGATGTGACTTGTTGAAGTCTCGTGTCTTCCAGTGCCATCTGGACTGAGTTTAGCCGAATACCTCCAGGGGTTTAGAGCAGGCTAGAGATTGGTTGGGCAAAGCTTCAGAGAAATCTCATCTTCATCTTTGACAAGTGGTGCTCAGAAAGGAAATCCCACAGCTTGCAAAATGCTGGTACCTTTTGATAGTGCTACAGTCCTGTCATGTGGGCAAGCTGGCAGAGCCGTCTAGTATGCCTTGAATGTGCCCAGCAAACCTCTCTAGTCATGTGGAGCGTCTCATGTTGGCAGAGGAGGAGGGACATTTAAAAAGGGGATAGACCAGACAAATCTGAATGCTGCTGAGTGGGAGTGTGGAGTTTGGGCCCAGGAACRGATCAGGACCGTGTGTCTTCTGTTGTGAGCCAAACAAAAAGTTAGGTTCATACTCCCTTGGACTTTGGAGAAGTCATAAGCAAAATGTAGAGCCTTGCCTAAGTTCAAAACCTGGCTTTTCTGTCTGTAGAAAGTCCTAAGCTCCATTCATTTTGCATCCAGATAAGAGAAGATCTAGTATTTGCCTAATAGCCCTGAAGTCTAGGATTGACCCAAACCTTAAATCAAGACTGTACCTACAGATCCAATATGGATGCAGGTTTATGTTTCCCATTTCTTTAACGTGTTTAGGCTAAATTTCTTAGTGAAGGAAAGACCCTAACTTTGGAGACACAACATTCAAAGTCTGGCCCTGAATCCTGGCTTCTGGTATCCAGTCTCTCTCCTTCTTTCACTGAGCATYGTGGCTTTTTCACAGCCTAAAATGTCCCTCTCCATTCACTGCTGTTGCAGAACTAGAGCTAAAGGGAGGCTAGGTTAAACTGAGTTCAAATCAGAAAAAGGAGCAAGGCTGGAGGCAACACTGTCCTTTTCTTGGTCCTAAACACTTTCTTGTTGGCTTGGACCTGACTCTTCCCTCCCTCCTGGCATTTTCCTGCTTGTTCTTTTCTCTCTGCCTGTGCAAGTCTTAAGGATGGGTCTTTAATGTGCAGCATCACTAACTGGTGGCTTTGTTGCACCCAGAGCACTAAGGAGACACRTCCCATTCCTTCCTTAAAATCTGGGAGGGTGATGAGGACAGTGAWTCTTCCCTCATTTCATGTGTCACATCTCTTAAGTGCGGGCTGGCTGCCTATTCCTGTAGGACCCGCCATGTCTGCAATCCTGTCTTTGGCTTGCAATCAATGTTGGCTGTTATCCAAAGACTCACACAAAGTCCAGCATCGCTGGGACAAACTGTCAGAAACAATCCTCAGATCTCTCTGGTCTTAAGTTAATTCAGTCCTCTCAGTGGATTAATTTCAGGGCTAAAGACAGATATGGAGAACTGTAATTACCTCTCTCTTCCATACATATCTGTTCCCTGAGCCTGCACCTGGTTTTACATTGCAGAAAGTTACTCGGTGGTTAAATTCCTCCTGGTCTGCTGCCTAACGAGAAAAAAAAAAGTAAAGAAAGATTAAGGGCATCACTACACGGAGAAGAAATGAGTAAAACTGCAGGGAGAGCCTGCACCTAGACTGTTGCCTACAGCTAGAAACCTCACCACAAATGCCCGTTCCAGCTTTCTCTAGTTTGTGTGTCTAGACCCTCTGTAACAAGTGGTTTAGAGGTTAATTTGGGGTATTCAGACACAGTCTGGGGGCCCCAGCATGTGGCTGGAAGTGTGCAGAGAAGCTCAATGAGATTTATGGACTGAAGAGCTCCAGGGTGGAGGGGACTGGGAGACTGTGGGATTGCATGGAAGGAACTGAGCCGCCTTCTTGAGCTCAGCTGTCTCCCCTTTGGTTTGCCCTTGGGGTAAATACCCTGCTCTGCTTCTCTGACTGCCCTGTGGTCTGAATTCCTCTGGCTGGGAGCAGCATTTGGTTGGGGGACCAGCCTCCTTGCTGGCTATGAAAGCGCGGCGTGCTCTGTCGAGTGGCCAGGTGGCCCCGACGGCCCGACTCCAGGCGGCTTGGAGAGCGAGGTGCTGTGGCAAGCAACTCCCTTTCCAGGCACACATGCACGCGGCTGTTTTTAGAAGCAAGCAGATGATGTGCTAATTAGAAACAGGGCACGAGCCATCCGGGTTGGTTTCAAGTGTCGCTCCTTTCATCAGGACTCAGACGGTAATGGAGCTCCCTGGCTGGGGAACAGAGCGTCTCCCTTTGTTGGGAGGAACAAAAGTCCCACAAATAGAGCTGGGAAAAGAGCACCGGATCTGGAGGCAAATAAAGGCCATTACAGCTTCATCGGCTCTGTTGGAGGGGAGGAGGAGAAAGCTGGAGTTAAGACTTTGGGGTTGGTGGAGTAATCCCGTGAGTACCAAGAGACCCAGACTGCACCAGTTTGAACTTGGTCCTTTGGATTATGTGAAGAAACCTTCTGCCCTTGGACCAGACAGAGAGATGTTTTAGTTTCAYGGGACCTAGCATGGCTCACATCAGTACCTAGTGTTACCAAATAGTGCTGGTGTATGTGAAAGTGAGGTTTGCCAAAGCTGTTATTCTATCCTCCAGAGGGAAAAGGCTCCCTGTGTCTGTTTTAGATCTCAGTTTTGGCTGCCGAGTTTGACTTTCTCCTCCTGAATTGCTGATGTTACCCAAAGACAAGCACAGAATAAGCCAGGGGAGGGAGCGGGTCCCGATTTACCCCAAATCTTAAGCTTAAATCCTGTTAGTGGCTCCAGTCAGAAAAGCTTCACCTCTACTGTGCTTTACATATTCTGGGGATAGACTGTAAGTCTCCTTTGAACCTGTTATCCAGGCGTCTCTCATAAGGACTAAATGGTATCATGCAGAAATGGCCCATCTGGGGAATCCCGGCATATCACAGAGAGAGGAGAAAAGGTCTGTCTCAGTCCCTGCAATTTTCATTTTCTGTCATCACAGAGAAGCGAAAAAGTCTTTGTGGGCTTTGTCTACAGCCCTTTGAAGTCAGTGGGAAACTTCTGTTACTTTGGGGGGCTCCAGGCAAGATGAGGAGTAATTTTCTTGCAGCAACGTTGGGAGAGTTTTATTTTGATCCCAGAAAACATCCCCTCCTCCTGTGAAGGCCAGCATTCACCTATTGCTCCCTACTTACCCCATGGTGCTTTTCATTCTTCTCTTTCATATTAGCCATGTGAGTCCTATTAAAGTCTCACATTTCCCCCAGTGGTACCCGCAGGGGGTTTCCACATGCACAAATTTAAGCCTTGTGGTTGATAAGAAATATGTCATCAGACGCCACAGAGGAAAGCATCTAGAAATAAATTCAGCCCTTATGCCCAAGACTTTTCTAGGCAAAGGGTTTGGTGACTGAATGAGAAAGGGAAAGCAGTTCCCATGAGCCGCCTTGGCGAGAAGAGGAGGGGAATAAAAAGTCTCGGGGGGCTCAGCGGGTGTTGTGCYGCTTCACGGTCTGAATTCACGCAAAGCCCTTGATTTATCATATTCCTGATTGAAAAAAAGCAATTAAATTTCCATGATGGTCACAGGTAGATGAATGAGGAGTGGGCAAGGCAGCATCTTCCTTTCCCCTTTGTGGCCAGACCTGTCAATCYGGCACCTTTCACAGTCCCTCGATTCACTCCGTGCCGAACAATGCGGTGGGACGAGCTCCATCTGGCCCTCCTCGGACGTGCCGTTTGCTCTGTCCCTGTCTTCTCTCCCTGCCCTTGCTGYGAAACCTTCTTTTCCTCCTCGCTTTAAATAGGACCCTGTTGCTCTTTGTGTTCTTTTGGGTAATTACTTTTCACTGACTTCTGCGGCTGTGAGGCTACTTGACTGAGAGGATAATAAGTATGTCTGCTCTTTCGAAAAACAACCCCTCTCCAAAAAAAAAAAAAAAAAAAGCCCTGAAGGAGGTGAAAAAGAAATCTGCATTGGAGAGAAGTGAACTAAAGTTTCCCATGCAGAGTGGCAAGCAGCTCTGCAGTGATCTCTGCACCAGTGTAATCAGAAAGACTTTTTTTTTTTCCATAAGAGTGTGCGTATCAGCACTTAAAAAAGGAAAATAAATTATGAGAAGAGGAATGAAGCTGGAAGGAGGAATCATCTTCTTGCAAAGGGGAATGAAGCCTGCAGTTCCATTTAGTTAATATGTTTTCACGAAGTGGTGTGCTTGAGCTTTTTATATGAGCTCCTAAGCTGGCTGACACTGCTTGCAGGGTGTTTCTAGAGGTGGTACTGTAGYGAGTAAGTCACTTGGAGAGCAGGTGTTATTTCTAAAACAAAGATTATGGTTTATGGAGTTGCAATTATCGAGTTCTTTCTAGCAATGTTATTGCTATTGCTCTTGGCTTCTGCATTCAGGCAATGTTTGGGTTTCATTTCAGGGGAGAAATTGATGATGCAGTTATTATCCCTTTGATAAAATCCTACTCTTGTATAAAGGATGCATAAAGTTCTATTCCCTGAATATATTATGATCAAACAACATAAAAAAAAAAAAAAAGCCTTGCTTGTGGTTCCAAGCATTTTCATAGTTAACACTTTGCCTAAATRCTCTCAGTCCTCCATTCTAGCTCTCTCTGGGGATTCTGGTTGGATTTCTTTATGTTTGTCTCCAGTGCTTCATCAAATCCCTCACATTTGTATCCAGGTGCCCTATAATAGTGCTCTGAGCACAGAGCTCATATTCCTGGTTGACTCTGCATGGGGACTTGGTTTTGGGTGTTGTCCTCTGCTGCTTCTTCTCTCTTCCTCTCTTGCCATGGTCCTGAGCAAAGAGCATTTCTCAAGSCTGCTAAGTTTAATGAGTTTTCACTCACCCCTCAGTGCATTATTATTTACAGAGACTTCCAAGAGGAGAACTCATAATTAATGTTCTCCATAGCAGTTTTTATTTAGAGAGTGTCATTATATGCAGTGAGTTTCTAAAACRTTTAAAACTTTGAGGGTGATTTTTGAGCAGATTTTTTGTTTTCATGGACCCAATCCTGCCATTGCTGATTTTATCAGAATAGTTCCATGTCTGCCAGTAGACTTGCAGGTTGCAGCAGGGAGGAAAACAGGATCTGTCATTGGTGTTCCTAGACTGCATCTATTTGCAGAAAAAAACACCAGATCTGCTTCTTGATGTTCTAGCCCACGTCCAAGCAGTTGCAGCCCTGGCAAGTCATCGACTGCCAGGGTTTGGTAGTGCATGGCCCAGGGGGAACAGGAGTGGAAGARGAAGAAAAGCAGGTAATAGCCCTGGCACTGCTGCTTGCTGAGAGCTTTGAGAAAAGAGTGTTTAGTCGGAGCCCTGTCTAGTTTGCTTGAAAAATTAGGTTACTAGAATTGGAGCTTAGAGTGTACTGTAAATACTCAGGCTAGGAGAGCTCTTGCCCGGCTGTGCCGGCTCTGCAGGAGCTCTGTTGCCAGCAGTTAAATCCCCACAGCTTCCAGGGTGTTTTGCCAGTTGTAGTCTGCTCTTGTTTAATAGAGACCTGAAGGTGCCTGAGAAATCATAAACGCTGCCCGGTTCYTAATGGTCAATCATATTAGAAACACAGTTCCAGTTCAGTGGCACCAAACCTTTTACGATTGATAATGGAGCTTCCYTATGCATTCAGCTGGAAAAGTAGAAACCAGATTGAAATGAAGATTCTAGCTGCCTCTTCCAGGCTGGGTGAGCTGGTTTGCTGCATTATGCACAGGGACCTATCTTGAATGCATCTGGCCTTTACTGCTGCTGTTATTTCGTCGGAGCATGTCTGGCCAAAGATTAAATAGCTAGATACAAGGCTAATGCATTACGCTGGCTTCAGACTTCTAGCTGCCAGTCTGTTTCTGAGTCTTAAGTAGGTCAAAAGAAAACCAAAATTCATTTTTGTGTTTTTASGACGTGGATGAAGTTTAGCCATGTCATATAACCACCCCAATCACTTGACTTCAACCCCAGTGTGATCGAGTACACTAGAGAAAGACAATACTGTCCATTTATCTGAACACAGAATCAGACTCTGGGTCCTTCCTCTAGGTTTTGATAAGGGCCGGTCAAGCATTTCCTGTCCAAAATAGTTTCTTGGCTTACTGTTGTTGGTTTTAGCACAAACCCAGCTTTTTTACTGCACTTTTTTTTGTTTTCAAAAAATATTGATTCTGTGCAGAGATTGCTGATATTTCTATCAAAGAAAAAAAAAAGAAAAAAATAATACTGAAAAAGGAAAGAGAACATCTGAGAATGGTAGTTGCTGTGGTTTGGTTGTCTTGTGTCCTCCTTCTCTCCAGGAATTACAATGCCTGATAAACTCTTTCTCCAGTGATGCCATCTGCCAGGGAATGACCTGATGCACTTTTTCCTATCACTGTTGATGATGCATCATGAAAGACAGTGCTTATCTGGAAAACTTAACCTGCACAGGAGCATGGAAATTTAAGGCATATGAAATTACAGCTTTAATGAGCCACTTTACAACATGGATAGGTAGTAGAGAAACATTTTGTTTGGGGGGCTTCTCTGGACACCTGCATGTCTAGACACCTGCCTCCCCACCTCCCCAGACATCTTTCAGCTTGCCATAGCTCCAGCCTGTTCTTGCTGTGCGGTTTTCAGCAAAGCCCTTTTCTCCCTCTGCTTTCAGTAGCTCCCTTTTAAAAATAGCCCTACCCTGGGAGAGATCCTATAAAGCCTGGATTGTGCTGTGATGCTGACTGGTGATGTGTGAGATCAGATGTGGTATGGCATTATGACACCTGTAGGAGGCAGAATAAGATGCTTTTGGTCATCGTGTAGGTTCACCATCACAGGAGACTGTGGAGGAAATGTGGTCCCTTTTTCAGTCTCAGGCTGTTGAGTAGGTCTTTCATGTTCACAGGTCAAAATGAATCAGATCACAAGAGCCTTTGTTTTTACTGCATCCTCTGACTTGCAGTGGTCACAGCAGTGCCGTATGTCCTGCATCGCTATATGTACTCAGCTGTGATGGCTCCCTCCTGTACTGAGCAGGTCCACTGCTAAAGGAACAGCTGTAAACAGAGGCAGTGCGGGACCTTTCCTCTCCTCCCTGCCTGTGCTGTCCAAGATCTGCTCCCTTCAGAGTTACCTCTGCTCAGTGTTGTCTATGTAGCATCTAACAKTTCATGTGGGACCACCCACGTCTTTACTCTCGTAGTTGTCCTACATCCAAACAGTAATGACAACCTTGGAGGTCCTTTGCTTTCCACTGAAGTGCCTTCAGGAGAAGAGGGTTGGCYCTGAGCTAGGCAGACAGTGTAGATGTCTCCATAGGAGGCAGTCATCCTGGACCTCTGCAGCCCAGGGAGAGGAACAGGAGTTTCTGGGCAGCAAGACATCTCATCCCAGCATTGGCACTTAAAACAGCTCAGGTGGATGGTGCCCAGGAAGTTCCCATCTCTATTACCTGTTGAGGGAGCTGAGAGTGACCAGCTCAGATGAAGAGAAACACACTGGGGCTGTCTGAAATTAGGAGACTGGAGTCTGCCTTTYGTGTTGCTAGACATGGCTAAGGGGTCTGGTGGGGTGAGTGGTGGCTACAGGACCAACATACCTACCATAAAGCCTACTTGTTCATAAGCAAACTTCCATGAAGAGCTCGTAACTAGAGGGCCTCACACTTTGCTGGTGAGCCAAGGCAGGTGACCATTTTCATTGTCAAATTCAGTGCACAGATCTGCTTCCATTTCCTCTTCYGGGTCTGCGGTCCCCAGCTGAGCTGCTACCCTAAATTTCAGAGCCACTGAGACATGCACAGGCTTTGCACGAAAAAAACAACAAGGCAGGTGCTGACCTTGTCAAGGCTTTCGTGCTGGGGCTGTTGACTGAGACTTTATTCTCTCTCTGATTGCTGGAGCTCTGCATTCAGCCCTTCTGCCAGACTAGAAAGATGTATATCCTCCGTGCCCCAGTGACCTGGCCTCAGCACCTTTCCTGCAAACAGCATCCCGAGTATTGATCAGAAACATGATGAGGACACTTTCCTGCCTCTCCGTCCATACGCACACGTACACGCACACACATTGACATGCAAGATTTCCATTTCTGGTCTTAACCTAGCCATTTACAATTCCTCTCGCGCGCTCCTTGTGCTTTCTTCTTAAAGAAGGCAAATAAAAGTGTGAATAATCAATTTCCTAACTGGAATTAAAAACAGCTCCAGTTAAAATAAGGGAAAGCGTGAACCAGCATGTAAAGTAGGATAGAGAGGTTATCTGAGCTCTGATTAGTATCCTGCTCATGTAGGAGAACAATTAACGTGTGCATGAGAACGATTAAGCAGAAGGTAAATTACATGAAACGCCATCCATTCAACAAAGCAGACCTGCTCGTGGACAGGGTTGGTGTGATAGTTTTTTATGGCTTAGTTAAAACAGGGCAGCTCACGCCAGTAAGCATGCGGTTTTTAGCTTGCTGGGAGCTATAGGCCAAAATATGACGATAAGGATCCCGTCTCATCACAGGCTTTTATCTGAGATTGAGCTGTTCATTCTGAATAAAAGGAGAATTGGCAATGGTTTTAGCAATCTCTTTAAAGGGAGGCTGTAGTCCTCTTGCTTCGCATGAGCTCATGCAGAGCGTGATGTGGCTGCCAGACCGGGGGAGCTGGGAATGAGGTTTTGTGGCTTGTGTGATGCACGGATGAGTGTTTCCTGGGGTGATTCTTTCTCTTTGATTCTTCCCCTGGGCAGAGCAATGAGGATAATG
Source organism: Apteryx rowi (assembly GCF_003343035.1). Taxonomy (NCBI): domain Eukaryota; kingdom Metazoa; phylum Chordata; class Aves; order Apterygiformes; family Apterygidae; genus Apteryx; species Apteryx rowi. The sequence goes on from NW_020451204.1 coordinate 1,984,582, forward strand.
CCTCCTTGTCTGCTTGGGATGCTCTTTGAAATCCAGTGAAAACTGTTAGGTGAATGGAAAGTGTTACGACAGCTATGGCCAACCAGCATGTCTTGGGAAACTGGGGGATTGCAGGAGGGTGGGTGTCCCCAACCCCCGTGCACTGCTGCTGTTGTGGTAGGGAGTGAGGTCTGGGCTGGTGAGAGAGGTCACAGGAACTGCGGGCTGCAGAGCTGCCCATTTGGGACATTAGAAGTCCAATAATGAAACAGAAAAYGGTGCAATAGTAGGTATTTGGCCATTTCTCCACATGGAAGGTTTCCAAGATCTCTCTAGTGAGACAGTGTAATGGATTTTGAAGGTGATCTCAAATATGAGAGYGACTCTTCTCATTAAAGCCGGTATAGCAAATCACAGCAGACACCTTCCAGCAGTTTTGACAACAGACATCAACCATCAACAAGGATAAAATAAGGACAAGTCAAAGGCTASTATTGATTCTAGGAGCCTTCGAATTAAATCCTTGTTGGCCCATTCAGCACGTGGAGCTCAGGCCAGTTTCGAAAGCCCTGTTCTATATGGCTGTAAGGCTCAGTGATATATATCCATAAAAAAAAAAGAAAAAAAAGAAAAAAAATTGTTTGACTCTTGCTGTAATCAATAAATAGCAAAAGGGGAATAGAAACAAAGGTGTAGTGGGAGAAGCATGTAAGGGGGGAGCCACTCCACTGGTATTTGTCATGAAACAGGGTTATAAAAGAAGTGTAAAGAACAGATTGTTTTTAAAAACATCAAAGAAAACATCAAGAAGCAATAACACATGAGAGCCTAATTCTTAGGCATGGAAGTACTACCAACGAGGGCTTTGTGTGCAGTAAAAATATTATCTCAGTGCTGTCAGATAGTTTTAAGGTAAAAACTAGTAAGTTTGGCATGTTTTAAAGGAAAGTCATAATTTTGTGATTTTTTTTTTCTTAGTTTGAGTTAAAACTTTCCTCTGCAGGTCTGGAAAACTGCCACAGTACTATAGCTCAAAACTAAAAGAACAAGACCCTGCAACTAGCTGAAATGAGCTAGTCTAGTTTTACTGTCCCTGCAGAACAAAGTGCAGAAAGTCACACCGTTCCAGCGGTGTAAATTGTGTAAAATCAGATGGAGAACTTGTAATTTCACAGCTTGATTGTTTGCAACTTTCTCCTCATTTATGGTGCATCAGAGCGTGTTTCAGAGAGTGCTTGGTCCAGGTGCTGTCCTAATCCATGGATTCAGCATGAGCTGAAGTTCCTTATCTCTGGAAGTGAGACGTGCCCTATTCCTATTTCCAGAAATTGATATAACTCCTTTACTTTGCTTCTTTGGAGTCTTGTGTTTAGGTTCTAGCTATATTCTCTCATGGGGGGGGGGGTTTGCTGTATGATCAGTCTCACATGGAAAGCTTTTATAATCATTTTCTACGAGGTTAAATGGCAACTAGGAAGGCTGTGGACCATCAAAATCACAGTCCTCATGTAGTGACCTCTGTAATGAAACTGTACCATTTCCCTTCTGGGAATCCCAGGGGGGGAGGAGGAAGAAATGAAAAAAATGAAAAAAAAAAAAAAAGAAAACAACCAGAAAGAGCTCTTTCAAAATTCATGAAGGAGGAAAGCGAGGTTTTGTTGACATTCATGTTTGATGAAGAGCAAGCAAGCAAGCAGGATGAGTTACTCCGTAAGCAAACACTGCTCTAGGCTGTATTCCACACTTCCTGCTCGAATCAAGTGATATAATTAGCTCCTGGTAACTTCAAAGCATAGGGTGCAATAACAGGGGTACAATCGATGAGAATACTATTTACCAGGTGGGCAGTATTATGCTTTGGGGAGAAATCTTGGATGGCGGTGAAAGAATAGCGGCTTGGGGTAGCACTGTGCTCTGTGGGTGGGAGGGGAGGGGGGAAATGTAAGATCTGCACGACCTGCTGCAGAATCAGAGAGCAGAAAAGAGTTCATTTCATCCCTTGCTATTCCCTTATGAAGAATAAAAGGGCAGGGGATGTTAAGCAGAGTCCATTGAATTAGATTAAGGGAGATTAGCTCTTACGCCATTGCTAGACTGGGAGATCAGTTGACCAGTTTTTACTAATTTTCCCTCTTGGGGTTCAGTGTTATCTGAGATTGATCGAAACCCGCGGAACATTGTAACTGGAAGGCAATTGCCTACCGGGCCTCAGATCTAACCAGTGCAATTTTGAGTCTTGATGAGTTGCATCTTGCTTAACGCCCCTTTGGTTACAAAGCCTGTTTTCACTTGACACGGCTTGAAAGCTACTCATTCAAAAAGGCTTTCTTCTCTCCAGAAGTATTTTGAAACCAAAGCAAAGTCTGAATGAGTTGTTTCAGCAGGTTGATCGGTGATGCTGTGGGCTTGGGATACCCCATTGTGTCTATTGATCTAGGAAATGGAAAAAGGGATTTTAAGGTTGTCTTTGTCTGATAAGACTTTTTCTTTTTTTTAAATCACAGAAACAGAAAAGATCCTATCTTTAATCAGTTTAGTTTGGTTGTTGACATATGAAAGTTCTTCCAGAGTAAAACAGAATGTGAATTTAAAGTGAGTGAGTTTTTCCAGAAGACAAGTCCTTAGGGAGGTAATGTTTCCACTGTTTCAATAAAAGAGGATGAGCCCATGGTTAATACTTTGGGATGGAATTTAGGAGATCAAGGTTTAATTCCCAGCTCTGGTGTAAAATATCTGTGGCTTTTGGTATGTCCCCAAAGGTCTTATCCATTGCTGCCCAGCACCATTTACACAAGTGCAATGTGAGTGTGAACCATCTCAAACCTGAGTGTTTCTGTTTTGCAATAATTATTGTAGCCCTGCAAGGAGCAGGAGGAGTGTATTTGGGCTTTTGCTTTCTTGAGACCTCTGTTCCCCCTCTGTGACATGAGATGGTCCTTCCTTCTCTGCCCCTTTACCCACCTGGTATCTTCAGAACATAAGGCCAACATGGCATAGGATGTCGCTTATTAAGGCTGTGGTTCTGCTTTAGGAGATTTTTGAGGAGTGTTTAAGGATGTTGTTTTCTCCACCAAGTGGTTTCCCCTTCTTGCAGCTGGATGGAGTGGCATGCTGGTGGTGGTTTCCTCCAGGTGAGGTCAGGAACAAGCAACTGGAGGAAGGGATCTTTTAAAACAGTTTTACTACTGAGGGAAGCACTGGGGAAAATGCACCTTCAATGTACACACAGCCCCTAGCACAGCAGGGACCTGCTCTCTCCTGGAGCCTCCAGATCTTATTGCAAAGTACGGGATAACACTGAAAGCAGGAAAGCAAGGGCTTGCAATTCCTCTGCCAAAGACTCTGGCACTTATCTTTCTCTGCCTCAGCTTCTCCACCTTCTCACTCAGGACAGGGGTTTGCTGGCTTTATAGCAGAGGGTGAAGTTGCCTCAGGTCTGTCAGATGCTTTGCGATCAGAGTAGGTGGGGCATTGGAGGATGCGACAGCTCCCAGGCTCTTCATGCCTTCCTTTGCCATCTAAGCCAACCTGCTTGGGTATTTCTTTTGTGCCCACACTCAACACCTGATCCCACAGTCATTGCACACACTAACCTCCCCCAACACACAGTCCGGGCTCCTTTTCCATATAGGAATCTCTCCCGTTTTGTAAGGAGAGAAGGGGGGTGCTTTGACTTTGACTGGGAGGACTGGTCAATATTGATACAGGAAGTCCTGCCAGTTAATCCTGGTTGTCTCTTACTGTGAGATCCTATATTTGGAAGCCTACAGCCATGGACAGAAATTGTTAAATCGATGCTCAGCAGGGCACCACAGATCCATTACGTCTTGTTCAACTGCCCCCTATGAGCTCYTTTCTGCAGCAACAACGTGACTATGCCTTCTGGAAATGCATGGAGAAATAACAGTGGCAGGAACAATATTGCAAATAAAATAAGGAGGTGGTTGGACTAAATTTTGCAGTCAAAACAAAGAGTTTGCTTCAATGCTGCATCAGCTCTGGAAGTGCTTCTTGATGGGTTGCTCTTTGGAACATGCAATTTAATGGTCTACCTTTTAAATTAAAAAATAGAAAAAAAACCTCCACTATTCCCAAGTGAAGCTATTGCAGAGAATGTACTAAAATTCAACCCATTTCAAGGATATTTCTTTCTTAAAGATCTGGTGACTGATGCTGTGTGACAGAGGATCACCCATGGAACTATAACTGAAGTCCACTTACAGAATTGAATGTGACAACAAAAATGAATTCATCAGGATCAGCAGTCCTAATGAACGTGATATCCCTATCCTAATGAAAACCTTAAGAAGTTCTGCAGGGAATAAAGCTGGGGTGGTTTTCAAAAGCAGATACCCTTGTAAAAACAAAACAAAACAAAACAAAGCAAAAAAAAAGCAAAGCAAAACAAAACACCCCTCCTTAAATGAATCATTTGTAGTGTCTTGAATTTTTATTTGAATTTCTTTGTTACTTCCAATAAAGAAAAGCAAGTGTTGATTATATTCCCTCCCCACCGTCCCTCCCAGTTGCATGGATGTCTCTTTGATTTGGGCTGGCTGGTTGGATCATTAATTGAATATAGTAAGGTCTTTTCAGATCCTGGAAAACAAGAAGAAAATGAAAAAAAAAAAACCCACCAACCCCCCCCARCAATTTCCAGTGCTGTTTATATTCCCCCATCCAGGGCTTGACAATCCACGCCGTCTGTTCCAAAGGGCCCGGACCACCTGAGTCTAAGTTTAGATCATATCCTGCTACATTAAACTCCACACATAATACGCTGGCCACATGGGAAAATTTAAGGAAAATGAGATTTTATTAAAACCAGGGGACCGCCTGACTGCAGAGGGATATAATAACAGTGTTATGAGGTTCTTATCTCACATGAAAGTTTCACATTTCCCTGGTTTCCTTTCCTTTATGCTACTGTGACTTCCTCCTCCTCCAATTCCATATGGATGTCTAGTTATTTAATGCAACTGCTAAAAGCCAAAGCAATTAATAACAAAACCATCCAAAATCTTTTATTTTTTAATGAAGGCCCCRTAGACTTTTTAAGGTAGCACAATGACATCAAAGGTTCCCATCACTGTCTCGAGCGCCTGATGGGTAATGTGATCTGCTTTCCAAGAAGGAAGAAGATGCAATGTGGGAGAGCAAAGTGCTTTTCTGCGGCATGGGTGATCTTGTGTGTTGTGCCTGAATTTGTTCTGCTTGTGCATGTTTGAAGGTATTGCCCAGCCAGACTTTTGCAGGTTTTGCAGAGGCCGGTGGGAGCATGGGCTTCAGGGTCACCAGTTCTGCACAGCACAGCAGCGCAAGGTGTAATTTGGTTCTGGGACAYGGCATCTCAACTTGTTTGCTCTCAAAGCACAGCAGGAATCTTGCTGGTAGGCTAAACAAGCCCCATCGTATGAGTCTGCTGGAGCTGAAGGGGACATACTCTGTTCAYGGTGAGAGCTGTAGATTTTCTCTCTTTCATCGCTTCATGCTGTCAGACTTTCATGTTCACAGCTGAGCGTCCTGTTCCGTCTAGGACAAACCGACTGTGCATGTGATGAGACAACATTTCTTGCAGGAGGTTATGGAGGGGGATCAAAGGACCTCTGATGGCCTTGGCTCTTCTCAAAAGTTGTTCTCATTGGACGCCAGTGGATTTTCTTCGCCCTGTGCAAATTTAGCTGATAGTGCTGTGGACCAGAGCAGTGAGGGGAGCACATCCAGTTTGGCACTAACCTTGCTGCAAGTTGCAGATGGAAGTGAAAAACTTCCATAATTCACCTTCCTGACAGCATGATACAAATTCCCCTGGCGAACTTCCATCCTGAAGCCTGAGGGGTTTTCTTTTTTGTTTCTTCCTGCTCTTATCTCCTTAACTTATATAATTAGAGAAGTCACCAAAACTCACTGAAGGGCATGTGGTTGATCACCCCAGTCTCTGGAGACCATCCTCACCCTTCCCCAGAGAACATCCCTCCGGCACTTCTTATAGGCGCTCTGATCTATACGTCACTCTGCCCTGACACTGTTTCTTTAATTATGCTCCTGAGGACTGCATGTTAGCAAGGAGCCGTGAGAGGGCTCTCTGGAGACAGCAGCAGGGAAATCCCTTGCATTCCCAGGTAGTATTCCAGACAGGTGAAGGCTGCAAGAGCATTTGCTAATAAATGTCAAATTTATTATTTCTTCCAGTGAGGAACCTAAGCTTTTTGTAACGTTACTGGACAACATCTATGCCTCTTCTTAGACCATTCCCAGGGTTTTGCAATGGACAGATTAGATATCAGATTTGGCGTTTTGAAGAAATTATTTTAAAACTAAATGTCTTTGATGAGCTTTATGTTCAAAGCAATGTATTCACGGCAGGGAAAATGCATTGGCTATACAGTCTGTGCAGTTACTACTTTTTTCAGTCCAAGTCACTTATCACTTAAATTACTTCTTGTATCCTTCTCTGGGTTACTCCATTACTAGCATTTTGCGTTACCTGTTGAGAAAATGTCTCGGGGACAGAAATGCAACTGTTTTGGCTTCACTAGTCTCTCCTTGAAGTTGGGGAGACTTTTTCTGGGTAACCCATCTGGGAAGTCATGGGTTGCCTTCTCTGGAGAATTCCTGTTTACTGAGTAAGAAAGGTATTTAATTATGTTTCTTGCACCCTGGTGGTTTGCTGGGAATTGTAATCAAAGAGGAGGCTTAGCGAAAAGCTTAATACAGCCTGTGCGACTGATTTTTGCCTGAGGGGAAGACGAGAGTTGAAAGGAGCAGCAGTRGTCAGAAAAACAAACATACAACTGAAACTAATGAGACAGTTGCCTCTTCGTATGTTAGAGCTCCTGGAGAGACCTCAGTGTTCCCTTGCACAATCCAAAAGACCTTACTCGCTTGTAAGGTCATTTCCTTTTCCTTTCTAATGAACTTCCTAACAAAACAGAGGAGAAGAGCTGGGGAGAATATATTGCCATAAGGAGAGGGAGAGTGGAGCATCAGACTGTCAGCAGAGGCTGAGTCTGAGAGGTGAGGGATGGAGYTGGGATTTTCTGGCCTTGCCTGTGCTGTAAAGTGAGCTGCAACTCAGACACTCCTTTTGCCTCTTGCTGCTGCTGTGCCTTTGCTGAGCGCTACAGAGAAACTGTAAYGTTCATCATGTACCTGCAAGCACTGGTGAGGGCTGAAATGGGAGAGAGATAAGGACTTTGKGGGATCTTCTGAGCCTGCTTTCCATGCCTCGGTCCTGAATCAGTGCCCTTGGCCACTATCTCATGACCCTGTTGTCCCTCAAAAAACAAGTGGATGGTGATGAGTGCCTGTTGTTAGAGATGGATGACATTTGTTTCTGGTGCATTTTCTTGTTTGCATCCCTTTCCYTCTGGGGCTAGGCTGGGTCTTCTTCAAAATGTGGCCTTTGAGGAAAGGGTGGAAGAATCGGGGCTGTTAAGGGTAATCTGAACATGAGACAGGAGGCATCTCTAAGTACGTCAGCGAGTGCTGTAAGGAGGAAGGGAGTCATGTGTTTCCTACACCTGCTGTGGGTGGGATGAGAAATCAGAGGCTTACATTTCAGAAGATATAGTTCAGGTAGTAGGAAAAACACCTTTGATGGCAGCATCATACTGGTGATGATCCACAGAAAAGTTGTGAAAGCTGAAAAGTTTCTCTTCGCTCATGATTTGCCCTGGCCTCCTGAGCATCGACAGGGCTGGGCTGTTTTTCGCCACCAGTATACTGAACAGCTGCRAATGTCAGAGGGCTTTTTGCAAAGCAGGGCTCCCTGATGTGTCTTCTCTTTGTTCCACATGTTCATTTCAGAGCATAAATATGTAACAACTAAAATGCTAATGAATTCCTCCCACTGCCGTCCCTCCCTCCAAATACACACGTACAAACAATTCACAACCCACACACAGACATATTGCCCAGGCGTTATCTGAACTGAGCACCTTCTAAGAAGGAAATTCACTGCTCAGTAATCCAACTTTTGACTGCTCCAGTCCTTCCGATTCCCATCCTGACAAGTACACGGGCCCCAGTCGCACCTAATTTTGCCGTGTGAAAGCTGTGGACCTGCTGTGAGCGTTGCTGGGTTAGGCTTTGGCTAGGATAATCTGTGTGCTGGCTCACTGGCAGAGGCAAAAGCCCAAGGACACTCCCTTGCCTTGTACATGGAACTTGTGTCTGGTATTTCAGACCTTAGGTCGTGTAAAGATGCACATGTGTTTTTCCTGCTGGGCATTGATGGATCAAAAGGGGGTTGTGTCCCTGGAAGATAGGCGCTTGGGCAAGTCATGTGATGTGCTGTGAATAGCCTTCTGCACTGAGCCACTCTGTGGCCTGCAAGTGTGGTGGTCAGTGATGGAAAATGTGCATGTTTTTGGGAAATAGAGACTCCTCTTTCTGCTACTGAGGTGTTTAGCTTTACACTTATGGTTGCTCTTCATCTTAAAATTTGAAACTCAGATGCTGGAAGGCATTAACTTACAGTGCATGTTCACATGGACCCCTGGATAGGTAGATACTTAGGTAAGGTGCAAGTTCTTTCCATTTGGATTTTAGCGTTTAAATTGTCATCTAAAGTTTAGAAGAGCAGTAGATGCACTTGTGGGTCATGTATCTCTAAAATCAGAATTTCTGGATGGCTGAGAGCCACAAGACAGAGACCATGTGGAAGGGGGAGCTCTAGAAGCAGGACATAGAAGATAGATGGCAGCAAGTATGGGAGGATGGGGTTGGGGTGAGGGACCACACTCGTCCCCCCATGGTCTTGTCCATGACTCTCACCCCAGCACAGCCTTGTTACCAGACCAGGGAACCACACTCAAGTGGCAGAAGAGCCGCAAGTGATTAATGTGTAACTGGTTGGACACTCTGGTTTTGAGAAGCCAGTCTCACAGCGGGACCTACCATGGCCCATCAYGGGGCTCTGCAGAGAGCACAGGGGGAGCTTGTGAAATCAGAACTCTGCTGCCATCCAAGACAGTGAATATCCTGATTTTTGTGCAAGCAGGGACAGGGCTAAACACTTTTGAAATTCCCATCATCATGCAGTGTGCATATTGGTCTGTGAAGGCTTCATAAGGGAGTGTGAGTATCACAACACCTACTTTGCAGGTAGAGATACATGTGGAGAAAGGTGTTGTGACTTGTCCAGCTTCACCCAGCAGAGCTGGGAATGCAAGTGGACTCATGCACCTTACTTCTTCCATAAACATTAGGCAGTCTGTGATCAAAACTTTATATTCTGCATAAATTCCTTTGTTCTCCCACAGCAGATGCTGGTCTCTCTCCAGCAAATGCAGCTTCAGGGCTGCTTAAAGACAGAGCATTCCTGCACCTTCTATAAGCAGATAAAGTTTGCATCAGTCGTCACAACAGCCTGGCGGCGACATGGGGGAAGGGAGGAAAGTCTGCCAAGTAATTTCATGTTATTGGAAATATTGCTTTTGCAATCCAGCATTTGGTTTTCATTTGGTGGTTGTGCTCAGTTCATTTCTGCTTGCCTTTCACTTCTGATCCAATTGAGTTATCGATGCAGGTGATGAGAAGGAAGCAAACAAGATTGCTGTCAATTTTTCTTGTGTTTTTGTTCCCTTCCTCCCTCTTGTTTCTTTACTTTCAAAGATCAAAAGAGGGCAAAACAAAACTTTGTATATAATGGAACACAGTCAAGAAAAAAAAAATGGCAGCACACAAAATTGTTTGCAGTCTTCTTTTTATGTTATTGTTGGTATCTTTGATTTAGGCACCACAGCTCCAATCAGGGTGTTGGAGGCGACACAGAAATTATTCATCTAACCGATCTCCTCTCTCACTTTCTTCCCTGCTCATTTTCTGTCTCTCTTTTTTTATTAATGTGGGTTTAAAAAAGATTCTCAAAATACAGGGCTGGCTCAATTTTGTTTTCCCAGCTAATAACTGAAAGCAGGATCAGCTATTTTGCAGCTGACAGTTCTGCCTCTAAACTAGGTTGTCTTTCCTGCTGAATTCATCCATCATGTGTGGCAAAAAAAAAAAAAAAAAAAGAATGAAAATAAAAATTCTTTCCACTTGCACATTGCTGCCTAGACTGGCGGTGACCTGAGCTCAACCGTGCCATGATGAGCCCACTCTTGGCATGGCAGAACCAGGACACCGCTGAAATAGCACATACTTCTCAGAATCGCTTTCATGATTGGCAGCTGCATCCCGGGCCAGGCAGAGGCTGAATGGGGCAGTGAATTTGCAAGTTCTTTTCTAAGGAGTCTCCATGGAGAAGCTGGTCTTGCTTGTGTCGCTGAGTGAGAACTGGAATAAGCTTGGACAGCAGGTCTGACTGAGTGCCTTATGCTATTGTCCTGCCCCTTTTTTGCAATTGCACCTTGTTCTGCAGAGGCCAAAACGTGTTGTTATTGAGCAGCTTATGCATGTGAACCCTACGGCACGTTACTATGTCTTGTGTGTTGCATCTTGTTCCCGTTCCTGGCAGGCAAAGGACCAGAGCAGCACCAGAACTGCTCCGTGGTTTTGCTTCAGGGGGTTCCTCTTACGAATCACACGGCCACTATGACCTGTGCTGTGGCTGCCCAGTGGTGATGGATCAACAGTGTGGCACTTCTGCATAATGCAGGCCAAACCACATCAGACCAGCAGTCCATGTAGCCCACGGTGCTGCCTCAGAGGTCCATGGGGCAGCGTGCTGGCCGGAGCTGGAGACGTGCATGGAAAACAGGCATGTGCTGAGTAATCCTTGTCCTGAATATCCACCGATCTGCCAGCAGACAGTGGTGTAGAGACTTCCCGAGGTGAAGGTTACATCCTGAATGGTGTTTAATAACCCTTAATGGACCCATCCTCCTTCAAGTCTTCTGGTTTTTTTTTTTGAATCCATTCATATTTTTTTGGCCTGGCTGACATCCTGCCCCGTGAGTTCTCTAATATAATTACACTTTGCATGAAAAAGTGTTTCCCCTCTTTTGTCTTCAGCCGCTGCCTGCTAACATCAGTGCACGACTGCTCGCTCCTGTGTGCTGGGAAGGGAACAGCTGTTTCCTCTCCCCTTTCTCTGGGTCATTTGTGATTTTATAGACTCCTCATCCGTTGTCTCTTCTCCAGGCTAATGGGTGCAAGTTCACTTAGCATCTCCTCCGGGAAGCTGTTTCATACTTCTGCTTGTCGTACGCTGTGCTTCTGCATAAATACAGGATACGTACCTGTTTGTGTTGGACCTTCCCCCGTGCTGTGGGCATAGCGTATCGATTATACGTGGTAGCAACTTGGAGTCATCTGAAGCGTGTTTTCTCCTATAAGGGGCAGACCATTATTCAGATGGGTATAAGTAGAAGGAAAGGGAGAAAATTAACAGAAAGGATTTTGAAGAATCGTATCAAACATCCAGGCAGCAGGCTCTGTTAGACAGGAGAACGTTATTCCTAGAGGAGTGGTAGGAGTCTGGTCACAGTCTTTAACCCTAATTTGTCAGATCTCTGCAGTGCTCGCTGTACAGAATGGTGCCAAACAAGCAGGCAGGTTGATTGGTTTCTTCTTCTCTTTCAGGCCCTACTTTTTTGCTTGGTTCATTTCTTGTTTAATTTTAATTGTTTTCTGTAGTCTCTGGCTGTTCTCTTCCTAAAAGGCAGTTTGGGCAGAACAAGAGACTATCACTTCTGGGGAATCAATGACAAATTGTTGTTATTTTGGAAACTCTTGTAATTCGGTAGAAGACATGCAGCATGAGGGGAAACTGGGACATGGTATCTTTAACTGCAGGCCCCCAAAGGGAATATATTTGTTAAACATTATAATTACCCTTCAGTGTTGAACTCTATAGCAATTGAATCCACGGTGATGCACATTATCATTTCTGAAATGATGCTTTCATTTAGATAAGGCATGCAATTATACATCTTGATTAGGTCACTGTTCCCAGGAGCTTTGGGTTATTTATCGTGAGTTGCCCCTTCTTGTAAATTATGTGGTGAGACTGTGGATAGAGACATATTCATTCCCTGTCCTCTCTTACCCCTCTCTCCTCCTCCTCAGACCCTCTTACTCCTCTCATTCTTCCCTCACTGTACACCTTTGTGCAGGCAAAATCAAAAATCCAGTAATCAGAGAGAGATAAATGTCAGGCATATAGAGGAGGCATTACCACGTGATGTCAGGCTTGTGAGGCTTGCTCATCCCTCTTCGCAGGACCTGCTGGCTTTCCGAGCAGTGGCATTAAGGCTGGGATTCCCATCCCATCTCATTTTAGACATCTATAAATTGTCTTCTTTTCCACATTAGTAACCTCATCTTTCTCTGTGGTCAATGGAAGTAGAGAGGCACTTTTAGAGGGTGACATACAGTATCTCATCTTAAACAGTGACCTGAAGACATGGCTTATAACCAGCCCATAAACTATTGGCTCCCCAGTGCTCTAATAGCTATATTGGCAACAGATCTCACGTAGGAGTCCTCTTCCTTCTTCCCGGGGGACAATTTCAATGAATTACTGTTGAAATACTCCCGATTTTCATAAGACAAGTGGAACTTAGGGCTGCAGGCTTACACGTGCGCTGCTCCTGTTGCTTAAGTGAGCGGTATGTGAAGGTTGGTTGAGGTAAGGCGAATGGATGTGAAAACTCCTGGGTAAGGGAGATGATGGGAGAAGACCTAGTGATGTGAGGAGGATGATATCGTGCTTCGGTAAAGAGTCTGAGGAATGCCTCCATGCTGGAAACTGAAGTTGTCTTTTGCTTTTATAGGCAGTCCTAGTGAATCCAAGTTAGGAAGAGAGGACTAAGGAGGRATAGTAAGGTTGCAACAAATCTGCTTGCATTATATTTTTTGGGAAAATAAGGACCTCATTTCAGAGATTTTAATTTAGACYATTACCAGTGCCCAAATGAAGGAGTTTTTCACTGTAAATGAATGTCCAGAGCACGTTGGTCAACTTGGCATAGGAATGAGAGGTGMAACAAATTCACCAGGCCCAGAAAATGCTTAGAAAGACCTGTACAATCCTGAAAGGCAGGACACAGCCAAAGGCAATCCTACATGGTAGGGGAAGAGGTGGGGCTGCGTTAATGACAGGGTTTTAAACAGCACTCAGTTSTCTTCCCTTTTTCCATCTGCCATCTCTACTAGATGCCTTGGGGCCAGAGCGGAAATCTTATTGAAGACCTAGCCCACATGACCCAAAGGCTCTTTCCTAACTCTGTGTCCTCTGCGCGTGCAGTTCCTCAAAGGACACAGCACTTCATAAATAGATTTATGTAACCTTGGCTTTCCTGTCTTGCAGTGTCTGTCCTCTTTGCATCACAACAGCTCAGAATCACCTGCCTGGGACATCATAAAGGTGTTTTCCGCTTGGTACAAATGGGCAATCCACTATACCATCTTAAAGCATAGAAGCAAAATCAGGGAGAGGAGAGGTGATGATACATCCAATGGGAGAGTGTCTCTCATCTGCAAATATTTATTTGCAATAATTATCCCTTTTTGAGATTAAAAAGAGCTATCCACATGTGAAAAGTAAACTGTCTTATCTCACTTTTTAAATAATATGTTTTGAAAGTTTGACTGAGCATGGAAGTTCATCTTTTAATATTGCTACTTGTAATCCAATAAGCAATATTTACTGTGTTATAATTGGTATCATTAAGCTTAGGTGACATTATTAATATTACTAATTAAACTGCTATAAACCTAGTTTACAGTTACATAAACACATCATCTCCTGAATTGCCTGCCTACATGTTTCAGCATTGGGGCCTGGATAAAAGCAAATTCAAATGCAAGTGATATGAACATACTTTAATCAGAGGATCAGACAAATCAGACAGAGAAAAGGCTTATTAGGTCTTGTCCATTCTCCAGGGGCAGGGCAAGATTGTCTCCCCATAGAGATTCCCAGGAGCTTTGGCCAGTCTAGCTCTAAATGCCTCAAGCAATGGGACTTGTGTATCCCCAGAGAGACCCGCAGACAGACTGATGGAAATGCTTCTTGATATTCAGCCTAAATTTTCTTTTGTGCACCAGTGCTAGGGCAAAAGTGAGCTGCTGCAGAATAATCTTGAGAAAGGTCTTGTGGTCATATGCAAAGGCAGAAGAGGAGAGAAACACATTTGTAAGGCATCTTCTAAAGCTGACTGTTGGCGTTGCAGGACTGGAAAATCATCTCCCCGTTCTTGCTTAGCTTTCTGGCAGGGTTGGACCAGTCCTGGCACAGCTGGCAATATCCAACAGCAAGCAGCAGCAGAGCACTTGAGGAAGTTTAGTTCAGCTAAGCATCCAAAAGTTCAAATGTTTGACCTAGTTTCTTTACAGCTGGAAAATCCATCATCTGTCTAGAATTTCCCTGACTTCGGCTACTTCAGAAATATCATGAGGGCAGCATTTTCCCTCATCCTTCGGTATTTGGGTCCCATCTGGAGCCAAAAAGTGTAGCATCATGTGGAGAGTTTAAAATAGGAAGGCCTTGAGGAATCTGCTCATACTCCCTCCAAGTTTTGTGCTGGTTCTTCTTATTTTGATCACTTATTTCTCACCCGCAGCCAAAGGGGTGTGGGATCGTCTGGGTCTACGGCAGGAGGCAGAGCAGCTGTTCTGGGCCCATGAAAAGGACCCACGTGGGAGTGCAGTTACCTGCTATTGCGGGAATGACTTTAAAGCATTGCAGGCCCATTCGATGGCTACTCTGTGGCTCATCTGTGGAGCTGCCCTTGTCATGGAAAATTCCTAAACCTCCCCAACAGACTTCTCTCGGTGGGAATTGAAGAAAAAAAAAAGAGATTCTTGCAACCACTGAGAAATAAACACAAGTTTATGGTTTCCATGGTATCTGTATTACAAAGATTGTATTGTTGGTCTCAGGTGAGGTAAATGAATATGGGAGCCTGGCTCAGGTAGATCTTTAAGCCTCTGTTCACGATTCTGACTCACCGCCAGCAAAGCCAGCTTTACTCACCAGCATTTTTGGGTTCTCTGATGTGTTTTTCTTTTCCCTGTCTGTGGTCCCTCAGGGGCTTACAATGAAGACATCTGAGCTTTTTGAAAGGGCTCACTAAAAGCCTTACATAAAGACTGAAATTTCAATAAAATCTTATTTGTCCAGCTCAGGCTGCCCTCCTGTAGCTTTCACTGGCATCCCAGTTGTCCCTGCATCGCAGGTAGGTACCCAGAATTTCTGGCTGAGCTGAGTGAGCCTGGGAGCACCAGGACTATGTGGATGCACTGTGCCCACGTCACTCGCTTGCAAAGGATGCATGGGTAAAGCTACAGCTCCAGGTTTGCAGCTGCTTGGAGACCACGGTACACTGCTGGAGTGTGTTGCCACCCTGAATCCGTCAACCCTCTTGGGCCTGTCTGAGCTTCATCGTTACATCTTGAAGTAATCCAGAAACTATCACGAAAGGAGTAAAGTTTGTTTCATCGAATGAAAAATATCACCATCTTGGGCAGCTAAATGCTTGCGCTAATGGGAAGCAGCTGCAGAGCTGTGACGTGCCAGATCTCACCACACACTCCCACACACATACGCTGTCATATAATGCACATACAAATACATGCGCACACCCCACATGCACGCGCACACACATGATAAGTGCCACACCGATATTTCTGCTAAAAATCTGCTGTTTGGAAATGTTAAGCCCTATGTAGAAGCACCCTTTGAAGTTTCTGCTGTAAGTAGCAGCAAATTCCTCTCTTTTCTTACCTTTCCAGTAATGATGGTCACGTGTGTCTGGTGAGTATGTGACAGGGCAAGCGTAGAAGGGAAGGTTTGCACCAGGCTCCCCACAACATAAGCTCTGGAGAGCAAAGACACTGAACACTGTCCAGGAGCTCTGTGCCCTTTCAAGAAGGATGGACCTCCAAGCAGCTTCTCGGGAAAACCATGGAACTGGGGCAACTTCATGAACTCTTAGGCTTAAAATGCTTTCCACTTGCAGGCCTGAGATTATGATGGCCCCATCCCTGACACAGTCAAATATGAGGTGGTTGATTAATTTAAGAAAGGGACTGTATTTGTATGAGAAAATTGTGAGAAGGCATTAGAGGGAGTGCACAAGCTCGTAACATCATGTACCAGGTCCAAACCAGTCTTTTGTATGGTGGAAGGTTTCTTTGTGTGTCCAAGGCCTAAAAAGAGCTCAGATGTCTCTTGATAGACCCTTATTACTGGAAGGCAGTCATGGCACATTAGGTGCCAAATAAGGGATATCTCTTAAGGCACAGGATGAATGATCACTCAGACTCTGCCTTTATTAAACTTGAGGTGCAGTGTGTCCAATTCAATTATTTAAGTGGTTTTTGTTTTCTTCTTCTTGAGCCTCTTTTCTCAGATGGGGCGGGCTGTATTGCAGAGACATGAAAAAAAAAAGTGAAAAATCACCAGTTCTTGTAACAGTTTCGCTTCTTCAGGGAAGAGTGACTTGGGGACCGTTGAGCCTGAAAACAGCTATGTTTCACAAGATCACATGAGATGCATGCAAGACGTCTGTGTGTGTCCCAGGGTCAGCGTCCCGGGAAGGAAGGGTTTTCATGGAGACTTCTGTGGCTGTGCCATGGGAGAGCGCTGCGAGAGTTCCTGACCTCTGAGCTCCTAAGATGCTCCTGTGTCTAATCCGGGGACGGGTGAAAGCGCCAGGTCACAGGAATGCCTCCGAACTCACATTTCCAGCACGGGGGGAGCTTCGGGGTTATGTTTTCATTATTGCCTGTGGCTCTGATACTCTCAGCTCTTTGGAGGTTAAGTCAAGGTCTTGGCTTTGAGATTCTGTTATTGTAACCTTTTCGCAAGCAAATACTTCATAAGAATTCTAGGAGGCAGCTTGTATCCAAGAAAATGCCATTTTGCCTGAGCTGCAAGTGAACCAGAGCTCTGGCCCCGGCAGCGAGGCTCTGGCCAACGAGTGGCGGTGAGTGTGTGTTACATTTTGGCAGCCAGATTGCTTATCAGATTGATATAGGAGACTGTAAGCAGTTGCATCTGGATTTGAATGGGTTACCCAGCCTGCTTGGCTGCTTGGGATTCACGCCAAGGGAAAGCAGAGGAGTTGTGAGGAGAATACCCAATTTCTCCCTGTGAGAACTGATTTTAGTTTAACACAGCCTTCTCGCCCTTAAATCCAGTTAAAGGCCTATATTATGTCAGTGGAAATTTATGCCAATCCTAATATAGTCTAATAAGCCTTAAAATAGCACTTTGCTAGTGAAAAACCCTGTGGTTTAATTTGATTCTGAGCCTAATAACAGGCTTAATATGAGGGAATTGGCCCCTTTTTATTTTCTAAGGGGGCTCCACATGCTTGCTCTCCTTTTGGGTGGGGGGGGGGGGAAGGTATTTTCCAAACCAGAGGCAGGAGACTGCTCACCTCAGCAGGTTGCATCTTTTCCAGTTTCTTCATTTGCTGGCTGTGTGAAGACATCCCAGGTTGGGATCTGTACTGCAAAGCAGGGGAGCACCAGCCTGCCTCCGATAGACCTGGAAAAGCGTCTACTTCTCCTTTCAAATTTACTGTGCCTGACTTTTCTTAATCACTTCTGACAACAGCATCACCTTGACTATCACACAGTCCCAGTGCAGGGCATGACCTTCCCCTAAGATCCCAGATATAGACTACCTTTCTGCAGATGCCTTCTGCTGACAGTTCCAGAGACACAGACTTTCCTATTCATCCGTACACCTAAAACTTGATTTTCCAGGCTCTCATTCTCCATGTCTGAATTCTCCACCATCCCCTTCATGATTCCCAAAACTGACAAGTTTGCCCTGCTCATGCATGACTACAGCACAGTCTCTCTCCTCAATCTCTCTGTCCACTGCTCCAGCCCTGCCCTTCCCTTGGCCCCTGACCTCTTCCAGGGTTTCCACCACTGACCCTCATTGTGGCCTCTCTCCATGCCAGAATTGAAATGTCAGTGAGCAGCCTATGGTGACTTCTTCCATTCTCAGTTGGTAAATCTTTGTGGTTTTTCCATAAATTTGAGTTTCTAAAAAGGTCCCTAATACAACCACATTATTGTCCCCCAAATTGTCCTCTGAGCTTCTTTTAAAGGGATAATTGTATAAATCTTTAAGATCCATGCTGATCAGGCTGTTCATTAGGACTTTTTTCTTGTTATTCCCTTATTTATCTGCATGTTTCGCTTGTCCTTAGTCTGTCAGGGCAAGGCTGCTTTGGTCAGTACTTGTACAGAACCTTGCACAGTGAAGGTAGGCTTCACTAGACTAGGGCATCACTAATCATTTTTCACACTGATGCAAATGGTAATTGATTGAACCTTAAAAACTGAGGCATGCAGGTAGGCTAGGAAGGGAAGAGACAGAGATTCATTGGCTTYCACATGGGGTTGGAGTCTCCAGTTTTGGTTCTTGCTCTGGCCCCAGCTCCACGTCATCGAGGCTTGCTAGACCGCAGTCTCCTGTACCTCCAACATTACCACTTCTTTTCCTTGCACGGTTATAAAGACTGAAGTACTTAGGCAATGGTCACCCTGAAGATGCTTCAGAGCAGCATGTCCAGGTGGGAATCTGGTCATCTCTGCAACATGAGTTGTGCAGACAGGTCCTGGCCATGCAGGGATGGATGTGATATTGCCTAAGCCCATGAGCAAGGCTAATGTTGGGCAGCAGCCAGCCTCTTCTGAACCAGCTGAAAAGGGACATTTCCCCAAAGCGCAGGAGGAGAGCCTGGGCTCAGCTTGTATTCACTGGAATGGTTTTCTAAGGAGCGAAATGCTCAGGCATGTTTCTTGATGCTCAGCTATTTGCCCGACTCATTTGCTGTTGTGTAGCGTCCTGATTTGAGGGGGTATGCCAACTTCAGCTCCACACGCTGTTCTCCTTTGCTTGCTGTCCTGAACTCCTGCTCAGCTTTATTGCACACTGTTAAACAGCTGCTGCTCTGCTGTCCAGAGATGACTGAATTTTGCTGGTGGGCGGAGTGATTTTGATATAGCGCTTACTAAAATGCTTTGAGATAAAAGCCTCAGTAGAAACATAAAAGGCCCTTTGTGTTTGCAAGTTGTTACCATTATTTTTTGATTAATAACAATAGTAAACAGAGGTCCTTAAAGCTGCCTTCAGAAAAAACGGATGGAAAACTCCAAAATCAGAGTGGGTGCATTTTTTTGGAGTGCCTAAAAACGGATTTGGGTGCCTAAGTCCTTTTGAGTCATGCATTCTGACACCCTAGCTGGCACGGCTCTGCTCTCCTGTCTGAACGGAAAGTCAGTAAACCCTCCCCACTGGGTCATATTCATCCCCAGGTTGCTCTTCTGGCATCGAATGGATTTACGCTGGCAAGAAATTTGGCGTAGTGCCCTGAAGAGCAATGCCACGGCTCTGCGGTCCCAAGTGGCAGTTTGTGTCTCCGGAACTTCTCATTTGTGCCGCTCTTTTGTAGGGGGTAACGCGACTTGATGGTGACGCTTCTTTTTCCCCTTTGCTCCCCACCCCATCCCGGTCYCCCATCTACCTAGCGGCAGTCCGATCAGTTAAGGGAGCTTTGTTAAGGCCGTAATCCTCACGTGCGCTCAGCCTCACAAAGCTGCCGCTTTCTCTCCCCGGTCGTGCTCGCAGACCAGTAATGTCCCGTGTCCAATCGATTGCCTTGCTCGCTCTGGCTGCTGGCTTTGAGCCATTTCTTTGGCAAGGGCCAGATTGCTCTGGCAAGCTCATCCATCCTTTGGGGACAGGAGGCAGGAGGGGTGGGGGATGGATCCTTGAAATTGGGCGTTTGGGATCAGGGGGAGGGGAGGATGGCAGGCGGCAAGAAGAGGAAAGGTTGGTGCAAGAGGGGCTGTGAGCTGGGAAGGAGCATGGAGATGGCACGCTCTTCACCCAAAGCCAGCTCTTCCCTATGGATGATAATTTCAAGCCAGGCCTCTAGGAACATGCAGTATATAATTACACTGCCGTTCATGCTCTTTGAACACTTAACTGACTCATTCATCCATTCCCCTGAACTTACTCTGACATCCCAAACTCTTGTGTAACATCAGTGGCCAATTACAACCAAAGACAAGAAATCAGTCTGCTAAATATAATACTGCCCCTCTCTGTCCCCAGGTCTGTAGTTTCAATTCTCAGATGACCTTTTCCCAAAGCTCAGGATAGGCAGGTTTCCAAATTTTCTTAGACCTAAAAATGTAGTCCTTAGATCCAGGGACAGGAGGCGATGGGAAGTGGAAGTTCTCTGATCCAAGGGTTGGTGTCTGCAGTAGGTAGTGCAATATTTATTTCTAATCCTGGAAGCACCTAAATGCTTGATATAAAATTGTGACTTTTTATGCATAGTAAAGATATTTCAGGTTCTTTTCAAGGGTTTTATGGCTCCATCTGTGCATCTGTTTTTATAGGGGACAAGAATACTAGTCCCAGTAAATTGTTTTAGAAACTCCCTAACAGGTTTCTAAAGTTTCTGAAATGTCTGTGGCATACAGAGATGAGATAGAGGTATCAGAAGAAGGGGAAGAGAGGAGGAAATGGTTTTGTTTCCAAAGCGATGCACTGAAAACGTGCATGCTCATCCTCATTCTTATAGCTTTATGTAGCACCACAACTCCTGTGCGTGTTTGTGTGTGTGCACGTTCCTCTCGAGAAGCTGCAGAGGTCCAGGTGTGATCTTTAGGGTAGTTTTTCCTGGAGAGAGATGATGCACAGTGATTTGGATTCCTTCCCTTTCCCTTTACTTTGCCCTTCCCCAGGTATGGTGCTGGGTGTCTCCTCAGTACTGCATTGCTCTGTACGGAAAATAGCCACAGGGAACCAAACTGTCCCTGTCTCTTCTTGTAGCTCCTCCATCTCTTCCTCAAACACGATCTTTCTCCCTGTGGCATCCTTTGACAAYGGTGACATCAACTTCTCTCCTTCCATTCCCCCCAAAAAGCCCTCCTTTCCAGCAGCACTTGTTGCATGCCACCACTCTCATTAAAACTCGACTCATCCCTCACAGAGGGTTTTGAAATCATTACCCTCTGTTGTCCTGTCTCCTGTTGGGACAGAACAACCCTTTCTCAACTTGGAAAAGCTTGTCGGGGAATCTCTCCAGACAGAGACCCCCTGGCTGATGGGCTCCTGAAGGGTTTCTCATGAGGATCTGCACTGCCCTTAAAACTAAACACTGTTTCATCATCTCCTCCCCCAGGGGCATTTTACAGCAGACATYGGCTGATAAGGCAGGGTTGGGTTTAAGACTGGGATTTGGTTTGGATCTGATCACCTTAAAAGCCTGCAAACACTGCCATGATCACCTGCTCCCGTGTATTTTTGCTATTTTGGGGCTGTGAATATTTAATTGTGAGCCAAGCAAGTTTAGGAGGAGACCTGGCTGTGGCCAGAGCTGGTTGTCACTGTGCTCACCAGGGTCTGGTGGCCAAGGGCCTCCTGCCCGCCCAGCCTGAGCTCAGYGCCGGGAGCACCCGCAGGACCAAGGGCTGCCCCCGCGCAGTCCCTGCCTGGCAAACAACAGCCCTTGTGTGACCCGCGCTGGGCGCTGGGCAACTCTCCCGCTGGAGCTGGGGCTGGGCAGAAGGGAGCCGGCAGTGGGGAGAGGAGGGGTGAACACAGCCCCAGGTGGACCCACGACTGGGGAGGAGGAAACCCCACCGTGAACATCACACTCCTCATGGTGAAGACCTCAGGGTGGTGATGACTCCCAGTGACAATCCCACCTTCTGCTGGAGGAAGACTGGTGCCTTTGACCATAGGACCTGGAGGGACGCTGGCAGGGTGAGCATCACACCAGAGAAAAGGGAGATACCAGGAAGGTTTTCTTGAATAACAGTTTTAAGGATAGCATTGTTAGTTTGTATTAATTTGAATTATGAATGTTACTACTATTGCAGCTGGACTACTAAGAGCTCTTTGTTGTATTTTGGTTAGATTGTTAAGATTTTAATTAGACTAACATCAGTCTCCTAAATCTGTGTATATGGTATGTTCCTCTAGCCCACAACAAAATTTTGAGTGTAATGCTCTGTCTGGTAGAAATGGTTTTCCCCATAAGCTTTGTATTGAATTGACTCATGGCATTTTATAAAATGAGGAGATCTAGATACTTGGAGGATAGCATTTGCTGGTAACTAGTGGTCTCACAGGTAGATGATGATTTCCTTTAAAGAAAAGATGCTTTTGTTATGATCAGAGTGAAATGAAGGTTTGTTTTTTTGTTTTTTTTTTAGTCTTGGTGACTATTTTGTGGTTGATAGAAGGAAAGCTATACGCAGTGATGGTTGCCTCTGTAAACCTTGCACTMAAAGATCGAGCAGCACTGAAAGCCAATGGCTATCTGAAGTCAACTGCTGTGAAACCACATGTGTTCAGAAAACACGAATCAGACCTTGACAATATGGAGATTTAAAATATAAATTGGGGAGAGGGGTTAAATGTCCTACTATTTCTTTGTGTTTGTGCTTGATATCCATCATCTTTCCCTTATATCTGTTTCTCCTTGTATTCTGAACTTCCCCAGCCAGTATTTTCTGTTTGGTAGTAGACAGAAAAYAGGTCACCGGTTCTAGACTGACACCCTCATTTTGAAGTATGTGGAGGCTTTTTCAGGCTTTTCCTCACAATCCCARGGACTCAGAACTTCCTTTTATACAAATAAGTGAATGCAGGGGTTCCAAGTTAATCACTTCAATCCAGAAGCTGTGGATTTATGAAGGAACTCCAAGCTATCTTGAAAATCTGACTGAAAGCAGGAGAGTGGACAGATAGCACTGCATGCCATGCAGTGCCTTGGAAAAGGCAAGCATGCTCGAAGGCTCCAGGTAAATCCTTGCTCTTGCTCTGGTTTAGTTACCATAGAGACAACTAGGTCTCACTTGATCCTCCAGCTCTTGCACTGTACACTGGCAACACCTCTGGATTAAAGATTGAAGGTTTGGGATCATTCTCTTTATTTTTATCAGTGGTGTGGCACACCGTCTAATCCTAGTTGTACCTTTCAGGAGGGAAAAAAAAAAAGACAAAAAAGGCAATGTCCTTTCCCCATGCATGTTGTGTAGGCCAATTATCCGAAGTGGTGACAAGTAGAAAAATGAATTAGCCATAGCTTTGTAATGTCAGCATTATTTATCTTGTATAAGCTTTGCCCAGCTCAGCTGTGGATCAGCAAAGGAGCGCTTTTATTCTTCTCTCCTTTCTTTGATGCTGTTTTTTTCTTCCTTCTCTTGATATAGGTCCTTTGCTCTGCCATACCATCATTACAAAATCTTTTTCTTCTGCTCTAAAACAGGAGGGTTTTCCAGATCAGATGAGGGGCCTGTGAGGAGATGCCCTGCAGGAGGTGAGGGAGGGGGTCCCCCAACTCTCATCTTCCCCGTCCTTACCCTCTTCCCCTGTGATAACGAAACCACTCTGCTGGTTTTATTTTCTCTGATCTCTAACTCTCTCACAAAAAGTAGGTGCTGATTACTTTTTTTTTTTTCCTTTTCTCCATGGATATTTTGCTGAGTCTATACCCTCTTTCCCCTGCCGCAGCAGGGACTTTAGAGAGAAAAATGGCACTTGCTTGCAGGAGGCAGGAAAGCAAGGGACATTAAACTAGGATATAGCTTGAAAGCCATGCACTGGTAAAAAGCCCACAAACACTTCAGATGTGAAGTACCAAGTCACAGAGCAAAGAGGCAAAAAAGTGCATCCTTGTAAAGCAATAGTGAAACAGCACCTGCTCAGAAGTACCGTAGTCAGTACAGTGTAACTCTTCAAAGCTGTCAGTGCATCAGATGCTGGAATGAGATACTACTCGCAAGGCATGAAACGAGCCAGATCTTGCACTGCRGTGGCTGGAGTGCTGAGTGATGTAGGGAGCAAGCTTGAGGGATAATGATGTGTATATCCCAGTGATAGCTGATGGGAGAAGAAATGAGTTATCTTGTAATGTGTGCGCCCCTTTGTGAGAGCTGCTGACTTTCCTTGGCTGGATTTTGAGACTATTGTCAATGCGTGAATGTCGCCTTCCGATGGCAGCAGCCCACAAAGATATTAGGTCCTACGAATGCATGAATAGATAGAGCAGGCTCTTGGTTCCAGAGGTGATAGTTTTCTTCCTTAAATTCAGCTGAGCTCATCTGCTTTGTTGCAAGCATAATTATCTTACCTCTTTAAAGGTATCTCGGCAGTTTAGGTTGGCCCAGTCTGACCAGCAAATTGGGAGCTTTTCTATTGAAATGGGGGGCTGTACCAATGYGGCATGCAGGCTCTCAACAGACAACAGATTTTTTTCAAATTCTTTTGTTGTTCCGAGTGATTGCTGAACAATTTCTCTGAATTATTTCCAGTGGATATCTCTTATGTGAAAAGCTCACAGAAAGCTCATTATGTGCAAAATTTCAAAGATACCAATTCTCACATGCTAAACATCCATTAGCGACAGGATAGATGCAACTCTTAGGGTTGAGTTTCTATAGGGTAGCTTTTTGCTGACATGCACATGAAGTTTGCTTTGTGTGAATCGTCTCTGATACATCCTTAAAATAAACAAAAATAAACTGCTGTTAATAAAATATGCTAGTTGACACCAGACATGAGATGGACAGGAGTGAAGACAAAGCCAAAAAACTATCAGGATTGTTAAGTCGTTTTGAGAAGAGGGAAAAAAATCATAGTTTGTAGGTCTGTTTAGTGCTACACTTTTAGGGTTAATTTTGGAGAGACTGAATCTTTGCATGGTGGGAAGAATATGGTGTTATCATCCCCTCCCTGACACGTTCTCGGTGCGCTCTTTGCCATGAGACTGTTGAGTGGACATTTTAGTGAATTTTTGTTTTTAATGTGATGCTGCTGTTAATATGCTAGGTAAAACATAGCAACAGCACTTTCAAAGATAACTTTCAAAGATAACAAAGATAACTAAYGCAGGGTAGCTGCTGTATAATTAGTGATACTGGGATATTGGAGAGGTTACATCAATGACCTTTCTAAGSCTCTACTTAAAATGTGACCCTTGCGAAAGCAGCATCTTAAACAGCTTCCTACAACCAGTTTCTCACTTCAGAGGGGACAAGAGACTGYAGGGTTGGATCCCATGAAGGCGAAACTGTTCATCTTCACCTGACTACTGGAAATGTTTTAAAAACAACRAGTTAAATCAATTCACCAGTTACTCTCTGGTTACAAGCTCTAGCAAGTAGTTCAGATCTGAATTGCTCTGTGGAGGTGCTGGTCTTTTTTCTATTGACTAAATGGGGAGCCTAAGATGACTAAATTCCCAACTCAGCACCTCGGTAAGTGGGGTGAAGGCAAAACAAACGACGACTCTTTCCCTTCCCCTCCCCCCCACCCCAAGATAAAAATGCAACTTCGTTTTTCCATGTTACATTCATTTCTTGTCTAAGGAGCAGTCAAACTTCAGAAAGAGGGAAAAGTGCACTGTAGGAAGTGCAGAAAAGTAGTGCAGAAAAGTAAAAACTGATAATAAGCCATCTGGTCTTTCTGGGTGTCCTATCAAAATCAGCCTGAGTTTGAAGCAAAGGTCTATGTTGGTTCTGATATTAAATATGATGGATTCAAATAAGAGCCCAAGAACCCCCTGTCCTTCAGTTTTGAGGAGGTTTCAACCTTGAACTTGACTATTTGTCTGGTCATTACAGAGATAATGGTCTGCACTGAAATCCAGCATCCAAACTGCCACCGGTCTGCTGATATCTGTGATTTGAACTTTTAAGGCTTGGTTCCAGCTCTTATTTTTGTTATGAGTAAGAAGTCCTTGAGATGCCTTCAGGTGTATGTACATCTGACAGTGTGACTGTTGCCATGAAAAGTTGRATTTAGCTACCGTGAGGGAGGATGGCAGTACAGACACAGCAGCAGAGACCTTTGCCTGGACTGGTGGCCAGCATACGTACGCAGGGACCCCGCAGGGTTTGTGCCCTGGATGCTAAGTGAGGCTGACATGTCTTCATTGTTTTACCTGCGACAGCAATATTAAGGGTGTTTCATTGCCGCTTTTTGCAGACACGCTTGGCCTCACTTTGCTYGTGCTCCAGGCCAGCTGGACGTGAACCTGCTATAAATCAGAAGCCACAGAGCTGTGGTTGTGAGGACCACGCTGGGTATACTAGCTTTGTCATGGTGTCATGCTGAGCGGCTGGTGGGCCAGAGCTGGCTTGAATTGGCCTGGAGCACAAGCTTGGGTCGGTTTGCAAAAGACTGCGTGAACGTACCCTAAACATAGCCTGAGACACCCTGCCTGCCCTGCAGCCTCCTGTCTGCTTGATGGTGTAGGCAAACCCCTAGATATCGTGAAGGGGAAAAGCGGGGCAGGACGCAACATCTGTCTTACGCTGTTTTCCAATTTGCTTCTCATCAGGCGGCGTATCTCTTGTGGCCTTCCCGGAGCAAGGAGGGATGGAGCCGACTGTGATCCTGAAGACTCAGGCTGCTGGGGTCTGTGCTGGCTGGTGTGCACGTATGTGAGCCCTGAGCTCCTCAGCCACCAGGATCGCAGTCGTGCCGTCATGAGCCTGGGGYGCGGATGGCAGCTGCGGAGACCGAGCGCTTGGCAGGGGCTGGGAGGGGATTTCACTCTCTGCTTCGACGAGGCTGGTGTGACATCCTAAATCAATCTGTGTGCCTCTGCGTGTGTTTGTGCGCCTGTGTGTTAATTCATCTGGGGCGACAAGCTTAACTGAACTTAAATTAACCCCTTGACCAGCTATCATAGATAACATCTGGGTGGGATGCACCGCTACTGCTAGCCATAACCTCATGCGCTGTCAATTTGGCTGGGATGGYAAAGGAATGGCAGTGATAAAAGGAAGCAAAAGGACCAACAGGGGAAGGAATGAGTGGTGATTCAGGCMAGAAAAAATTTGGCATGGGCAAGAYKCCTTGTCAACGGGGATTTACCCAGTGCTGGTCTTACCAGGATCTCTCCATCCAGCAGGTCAAGCAGTTCAGCCAGCAAATGTCCAGAGTGTCAGGGTCACCCAGTGGAGATGTTTTTATCTGGGAACAGAACAACAACTTCCCTTCCTATATCTTCTCATCTTCCGCCTTGTTGTCCTCCTCTGTGCTGGCAGAAACGGACTTGCAGGCTGCCACGTCGCAGTGATTTGAGATCCAGGGGAATTAAGGTGATCTGTGGAAATGGGATGTTCCCTGGCATTAGCAGTCTCGACTCCCCGCTGTTTTGAGCCCGACGGTGCCATACCTTGCAGGCAAAGGATCAAAAAACATTGTTGCCCTTGTCAGAGAGCTGTCCTCAGGGTCCTGCGTGCAGCAGGGCATATGGGAAGGGCTCTGTTTACTTACTCGCTGCTGGGGGTTCGTTACCWCCAGACCCCATTCAGATGGTAGTTCCCAGATCCCGGGGGAAGACAGTTCAGCCCGGCAGATGACACGATGCCCCAGGCAGGAGGTGGATGGCAGCACCCCCGACCGTGCATCCCATGCCGCAGAGAGGATAGGGGCAGGGGATGGAGCGCCAGCGGGGTGACCGTGGTGAGAGAGTGGCTTGCTGCAGCTTTTGCAAGAAATGTGCCGGTGAGCATTGAGGTTCCTCGCCCAAAGTAAATGCCTATATTTATCACTGTCGGGACGATTTATTGTCCAGCCAGGCTCTTTTGAGAGAGGGAGGCCRTTCCACCCCTGCTTTTCAATTACAGCTACCCGGGGAGAGCAGGGCTGCCAGAGCCCCTTGAGGGATGCGGCGCTGCGCTTTTACCGAACAGCAGCTACCCGGTTTCGGCAACCACATGCGTGTCTGTGCTTCTCTCTGTGGTCCCTACAATGTGCCCTCCTGAGCCTTGCTGGTTTGCRTCTTCTGGCTGGAGAAGCACCAAGTGCTTGGGACCTGCTCAAACAAAAGGGATCTTGCATCTGTTATCTAGATCCTGCCTTCACTGGACACCCATGTGTATGCTCGACACATGTTATTTAGTTGATGCGTGTTTACATACACCTGTTTTTCTTGACATATCTTTGAATGGTGTTTCTATGATTGTAGCAGACTGAGAGTGAAGGCATATCTTTGCTTGCATCCTTACTTTCCCTGCGTTCACTGCTCATTTGGACCCCCTGGGGAAGCCCGTGAGAATCTGAGATGCTGTATAAACTTTCAGTTGCTGTAGTGCTACACCCCAGGATTAGGCACATTTCTTCAGTGGATTAAGTAATTGCACATAATTTATAATTTATGGAAATCTTTATATTCTCCTATATGTGCTTGGCTCCCCCCTCACTTAACACTGACGTGACTTGGGAGTAAATCTGATATGAAAGAGCAACCTGTCTCTGTATCCACTGAACTTTCCTGTCTGCCTGTCTATATATAGTGTTCCAACAGGATGGAAAACAGTTTGATTATGCTGTTTAAAATTATGATGTTTGGGTATGGCATACTGGTGTATACTAGTTGATTTCAAGCATTGTACGTATGTTAGCTGAAAATCAACTGGGGGAGTTTGGGATGAAAGTTATTAAAAATAAATAAATAAATCCTGTGCTATATTAAGATTTGGTGTAAACAGATGCAAAACTATTGGCTTTCTAGAAATAAACTCAGAGCGACGGCAATTTCAGAAGTGTTGTATATTAGGGCAGAACGGTGCAAAGGAAATGCAAGAGAGGAACCTAAAGGAGTTAAATGACTACTTTAGTGCTTAAAAACCTCCTGACGCTTCATGGGAAAAATGGAAAATATTCTATTTAGAGCCTGTACTGCTCACACATCAGATGTTTTCTCCAGTTCTCTTTCTCTGCAATTAAAAAAAAAAAAAATTATAATCGGGGGCAATTTGCATGAAAGGGATCTTTGTAGCTGAAGTGCCCATCTGCTCTGCAGCTTATCTCCCACCTGACGGCACAACCATCTGCTTGTGACCCCGCAGCCGCCGTCGTGGCGGCACCGAGCGGCGCACCGAGCCGAGCCACGGAGCGGACCGCGCGGTATTAACACCTTGCGTGGAGAGAGCCCGTCTATCCCAGTGTGAACGGTTAGCTTCCGCGCCACAGACCGGGATTAGCCGGCTCGTTACGGAAACGCAGCCCCGTCTGGGGTGGAGCGTGGGAGGCGGTTAGCGGCACGTAGCAGCACTACGTGACATGAAGCAGACTACCAGATCCATAAGCAGTTTCGAGCAAGGACTGCTTTTTTTCGGGTTGCCTTTGGACAGCACCTTGCTTGAGGGCAGAGACTTGTCGTCACTGCATTTTAGGACTCAAATAATAGTAATTGCAAGGCTGATAATAATAAAAATGAGGCAATGTTTGATTACTTTCACTTGCACCTGCCCAACACCAGTGCCCTGGCGTCATTTATTCTCCAAAGTGAACACGATACGCAGTTCACAGCTTATCCCACCCAAAGCAGGTAGCAATACCTTAATCAAAGCTTCTTCAGCCCAGGAAGAAGAAAGGGTTGAATTCCACCATAGACCTTGCTCGTTGCATCTGATTTACCTGGCCAGGGCTTAGACACTACAGGGGAAAGCACAACAGAGCAAAAGAGTTTTTCCAACAGCCCAGATGGTGATGGCTCAGTGAAAATAGTGCCACCTTCCTAAATGCCAGCCTCCCTTCCCAACGTATATCACCAGGTGAGAAACAGCACGAGCTGTCACAATTGCTGCACACATGAATTTGCTGTCATAAATTAAGAGATATGCCTTCAGGTTAGGGTTATGATGCATCTGGGTTCCTTGGGATATATATATTTTTTCCCAGCATTGCTCAGGTGGAATTTGAGRTTTGGGGCTTTCCCTGCGTGTAGGTATTTTTGTTGTTGTTGTTTTTCCTTTATACATTTGCCATGGGTCCCTATCCTTTGGGACCTAGTAGAACCACCACAGGGTATCTTTGGTCTGGTTGCTGTCCGTCCAGAAAACCTGGGCATTTCCAGGRTGCCTGCACAGATTGGCTGTGTAGCAGTGCATCGTAAATTGACCCCGTCTTGGAAGCACCGTGCTCTGCATGGACCTCCCGTGGCTGCAGGATAGGTCAGAGGATCCCAGCAAGTCAGACATAATGTTGAAGTACCGCTGCAGGGCAGGCTGTAGAGCAGAGCAAGGTGAAATCTCCTGCCTTATTATTTTAGTTGCCAAAAATGCTGCACTGTGCTAACTGAAGAACTTGTGTCACACTCAGGGTTTTKTTTTCACTGCAAAAAATTCTGCAAGAGAGACTGGGGTAGGGATCTGGAAAATGTCAAAATGTTTAGTTTTGAGGGGTTTGAAACAAAACTTTCTAATTGTTCCTTTTGAAACCAAGCTTATCTTCAGCATTCACTGAAATAGAGCAGTTGGCTGCAGTGTTACTGGATAATATTGGCATATTAGTGACATTGCTTTGTGGCAYGATAAAAACAGACTAATGTGAAGGGGAAATGAAATCTTTTGTTTCAGGTCAAGCAAATTGTTTTCTTTTACCTGGCCATTTTCCCTTCACAGATCTTTCATTTCATGCGGCAAAGTAAAGGAAACCAATGTTGTGGATTAACTCCAACAGAAATTAAGAGCAACAAGAGTAGTTTTGCTTGGCTTACAGACTGAACGTTTGAGCCTGGGAACAAACGTGACATTCATGTATACACGTGTGCACAGACACACTTCAAACTGCACTAAATCAAGGGAGAAAAGTCAAATACAGGAGTTAAATATATCTGAGCARATTCTCAGACTTTCCAGTTGCTCCTGCTTCGCATAGGAAATGCCAATGCATGGCCTCAAATTCCTCTAGAATTAAGACCTGTGCTTCCCCCAGGAGCAGGGGGAATTGAAAGAAGCAGCAGTGTAAATGGTTTCCCCAAGTTTTCCTTGCCAGTCAGCAGGTTCGTTAATCCCATTGCGGAGCTGCTGCTCCTGCACCAGGTGTGCAGATTATTATAACATTGCCTACCATCCACGCCAGGATAGATGGCAGAGGGAGGTTCGTGTTGGATGATAATGCTCGTATAATCCACTTACCGGAGAGAGTTTTTCAGTTTAGTTTGAATACAGTTTCTCCCTCTGATCATGTCTTCGTCAGTGCAGGCACCACTCGGAGCGACTGGAAACTCTTAATCCTTTGCAAGCATCTGTCAAATTGTTTCCCCATCTGGGACCTCTCTTCTCACGAGCCGGGAAGCCTGCATTGAATTCGGTGGGAGATGAAAGCAATCAGCACCTTGCGGGATCAAACRTGTATTTATGAGCAGGGCGGGAGGCATGGAGAGCCTTTGAAGGGCACAGTGCTCAGTCCTGGGGGAGAGGACTGGCCTTGGAAATTCAATAAGGAATCAAATCTCTTTTTTTCCAAACTCTGACTTGGAGAGCATCCTGATGAGGAAACGACACCGAGTGGTGCAAAGGCCGGTGCTGAAACGTCCTGCCATGCCGTTTCTGGAGGGAATGATAAGCCTGAGCTTTGCCGACGTTAAGGACGGGGCGGACGGGAGCTGGGGACTTGCTGACGGTGGCGAGAGCTGGCTCCGTGCATGGCACAGTGTGCGGCAGCTGGTGCCGGGCAGGAGGCAGGCAGACGGCGAGCAGCTGTCGGAAAGTCAGAGGCGGCGGGGGTTTTTTGTAAAAAGGGGGGTAGGAGGCCGGGGTGCTCCTCGATGGGGCACGTGAGGGGGCAGACTGCCTCATGTCTCCTCCACAGGTCGCCCTCCATGGAGGATGCCACGTGGGCTTTTCTCCAAGAGTTTCCCTCTGTCCTGGTGAATGGGGAAGAACATGGAGTTTTTCAAGTCTGAATGCACAGACAGCAGCACACAAAAGCTTTCCCAAGTTATAGATGAGCAACACAGCTTCATTTTGTAGTGCAGGACACTGCCCAATGACCTGGGGTATTTCTAGTTTTATGGTGGGATCTTACTCTACCTGCTCTTGCTGGTGACTAGTCCTTTTCCATGGAAGGGTGGCGCTAGCATGGTTTCTTTAGCTGGTCATATCTATTGTCTGTTTTGTACCTCTCTTGAACAACCAGTTATTGATAGCTTTCAGTTATCTTCAAAACCAATTGGGCTCCTCAGGTTTAAAAAAGAAAATGTTTCCTCTATCCCTTTCATCTTCTTGGGTAGCCCAAAGAAGCGAAGCTTCCCAGATTGCAGATGACACAAAACATCATAAATTTGTTTTCCCCTTTTCTAGCAATTTAACACATTTTGCTTTTGCAGAGGTTCAAAAGTTTACGCAGCAACAGTTGGTTTCTGTGCTTGTTGCAAAGGCCTCTGGATAAACTAAAAAAATGTAGCACCATTATATGACTGCAGGACATTAGAGTAACAAACCACATTTAATGTACCTCATGCCCTTAACATTACTAAAAGTTTGCAAATATGCTAACAGGAAACTCCAGCCAATACATGTTTTTTGGTTCTTTACCATATGTCAATATGTTCTGTGAGCAGTTAAAATTAAAGCTTAACCTTCTGCAATGACCTCTTCCTCATTTTCTTTTAATTTCACCCCACAGCTGGGATCAAAGCACTGGTACATTTGGACAGGCTAAAAATGTAAAAAATTCTGTTCATCCTTCAACACACTTTATTATACAGTTGGAAGAATGCTTTGGAGAATGCCTGGGTGAAGGGCTGTATTAGCAGATGTTGCCCGCATCATGTTGACAACCCTGCATTTACGATCAATGCCAGTTTCAGATCTGAAAGCCAAGTGTTATGAACCACTCTTCTAAATGCTTACAGATTTTTTAAGCAACAGCCTGACATATGGAAACTAAAACTGAGTAGAATGTGCTCAAACAGCAAAGTCACTGAGGCAGAGACCCCCTGCTGAGGAACAGACTTGGTCTGATAGGTCATGTAGGTAGTTCACAGCTCGACTGAAGGCTGTAGAGAAGGGAAGAGTCCCCTGCTGACAAAGAGGTGTACTGTGTCATGGGACTAGCTCTGCTGCTGTGGGAGGGTTAACACATCACAAAACCTTGTTTCTTTACTGGATGTGTCAGTCGTGAAAGAGGGTGAGCCAACATTTCTCTTTGAGAGCTCTAAAAATGCTTCARGGAAACCGTATATTGGATTCATCTTGTTCTGAGATGAGTTAGGAGTGGGAAGCAGTGGTTTTGCATGGCAGTAGAGCTGGGTTGAACTGGACACTGTCTGGGAGAGGTTCTACCTTCTGGTTTGGTGTTCGGACAGCACCTAGCACTGTGGGGCCCAGCCTGTTACYGGGGATCTTAGGGGCCAGCGTAATGCGGCTAATGCATAGCAATTGCAAGGATGCAACTAGATCTGATGAGTAGCCCTGAGTTCATTGACATCACCAAGTGCCTGGTTTGACCCAGATATCTGTGTGGCTGTGCATTTATTCATGGACTGTTGCACCCTACAGCCTCTGGGTGCAGTCCTTTATCATCTCTTGTCCAGGCTCTGGTGGCTTTTGTCTCTTGGGCCCAATGCAGTCTCAGAGAAGGTCTCCAGAGCATCCTATACAGGTTGCTGACATGGGGCCCAAGCTGCTTGCTTTACTCAGAGTTTATGCTGCATGTCACCAGACCTGTCAGCAGCCTGCAGGAACATTTTGCGCATAATGAAGGGAGGTGGCAGACTGTCAAAGTTTCATCTTTGCTTTACTGGTTCCTTAGCCAGCTTCCAGAGAGGGTCTGCAGCATCTTCTGGGCTGTCAGCCATACAAGAAAGTTGGAAAGTTGGAGTATGTTTCTTGGCATTGCCTCAGGCTGTCATGTCTCCTGCAACCCTGTGCAGGAGCCAGAATGGTGTGTGGTGTTGTAGGCAGTTTGCAGGCTACCTCCATACTAGGATGCTAAGTGCAATCGGGRCCTGACTCGAGCTCTGGCCCTTGAATGGCCACATTGCTTTATTTCCAGCGTATTTCCTCATGCAGTTTTGGCTGAGCCGATTAGTGCTATCTCAAGACAAAGCCCAGACATGTTTCAGGGGTTAACGTCTGCCAGGAACTATCCTCAATAAGAATTTGTGCTGTCACCCTGATTTGGTAGTAAGAAAGCCTATATGCATAAAAACAAAACAAAACAAAACAAAAGATTGTGCCATTTGTCAACAAGAGACATGTCCCTGGCTGTTTTTATGGACTAGTCAAGAGGTAGCAGAGGAGCCACAATGTGATGGTTCCAGTTTGACTTTTTGCGGTGCAATGTAAAGGTGATCCCGTGCTTCTGTGCCTCGCTCTCCAGGCAGTACAGATCCCGCAGAGCGTCTGCCCTCAAACAAGCAAATTAGCAACCCCCAAAGGAGATTTATGAGGCATCCTGGCTCACGACACAGCGCTCGGTCCCACAAGACACAAGCACAGCCCCAGCCCTTGTTTCTTGCGCCGTAAAGGGTYCCCCTTAATCATGACAAATGCCGSGCAGCACCAGACTTCAAAGGCGGTYGACACAGACTTCTCCAGTCTGGGGCAACGCAGTGCGCGAGACATACGTCCTGGACCGCATGGCAAGGAGGGGCTGGCGATCGCGYAACAGATGCACGCACAAATGCCAGGTCAGGGGACAGATGTGCCCCTCGGCAAGGGGGAGGGCAGCGGGAGAGGAGCGGCTGTACCAGACTGTTGCATTTCTCCCCCAGCCCTTGCTCCGCGCTCTCTCTCCAGCRTCAGCACTCCACGTGCCAGATGCCCCAGAGCAGCAGAAAAGCGGCAGGGCTGTGCCCCCGTGTGCTTGTGAGATGTTAGCATTGCAGGTGGAGGGAGGAAAGTGTGGTCTCATGCTCACCTTGTGAGATGCGACAGTTTTCATGAGCATAGTTTAACTCGTGTCTAACCTCTCACTCTGAACTGCACAGTGAGCGCAACTGTGTCTGCGTTGCAGGGAAGCCAGGCTGCATTTGCTTTCACRAGTTGGGTGGTCCAGTAGGAGCAAACCTACAGAGTGATGTAGCTAGTGTTGAGGACTCAGTTTTCGCCCTATATATGTCAGGAGTTTTACTGTAGCTCTAGCCCGGTAGCCCTGAATGAAGGGTAACCTAATGCCTGGTATTGGTCGGAGTCCATTACCCTATAAGTACGTTCCCGTCTTCTGGCTGGGCTTCATCTGGAAGGGATCCAGCTCATGTGCACTATGATGTGACCTGAAGTGCAGTGTTTGGAGACAACTAGGGGATTCAATGCAGAAAAGCATTCCTGATCCATGCTAAAGTGCTGGTGTAGATTTGTCTTCAGGCTCCTAGCTTCAGTCCTCAGTATGGCACGGAAACAAAGGGATTAAAACAGTGTAAAATAAATGCCATGAATTTCCTCTTRAAAGAAGAATTCATTTGTCTCCTGAGCCCTCTCACAGCACTTTCTTTGGAAAGAGGCACACGTGCACGTGCTTATGTGCCCACACACACTGCTCCCTCCTGGGGCATACTGTGACCTGTTAATACCACCTTGGAGGTGTTAAACTGCATCTGTACTGGGTGCTAAAAGGTGTTTCRTCGTGTTAACTGTACAGAATAAAAATAAATAAATAAATAAGCACTTATTTTTCCTGTCTTGCCAAGGTCTATGCTCTCTCTGAGGCTGGTCCGTCSCCTTTGCTACAGTTGTTTTTTTCAGGTCTTGTCATGATAGAAAATGTTGGAGAAGTTTAACTATGTTCACCGTAAACTTAAATGGAATAAGTAGTTGTAACATTTATAATTCCCCAATATAGTTGCATTTGCATTGGTTTAATTCTGAGTTCAGTCACTATTGTTGCATTCAGGAACTTAACAGTGCTTTTACATTGATCAATTGGTCTAATTTCTCTTAGTTAGATCTGTATATATTTCTGTCATCACCTTTCCCTGCCTCTATCTGATCCCTGTGTCCAAGCTTCACTAGCAGTGAAAAAATTTTTTTACTGTAAAACTTTTTTATTGTGAGGATGGTTGAACACTGGAACAGGTTTTCCAGAGAGGTTGTGGAGTCTCCATYGTTGGAGATATTCAAAACCCAGCTAAACATGATCCAGGGCATCCTGCTTTAGCTGACCCTGCCTTGAGTAGGGGGGTTGGACCAGATGATCTCCAGAGGTCCCTGCCAACCCCAACTAGTCTGTGATTCGGGAGATCTCTGCTAGGATTACATGCAGACTCTGAGYGGTGGCTGCCAGGGAATATCCACTGACTTGCTCTATTTGTGCTGTGATATGCTGAACCCAGTAAGATCAAGCACCTGGAGAACCTGCTCAGGTGAGGATGGCTTGAGAAAGAGCCAGATGTGAAAGTCTTTTTTGCACTGATGCACACCCGCARCAAAGAGGTTGCAATTAGGATGTGTTACTGTCATGTCAGGAGAAAGCGATGGGAAAGGCATAGTCCCATAGAGAAGCAGCTGCTTTCACATCGTACCACGTCGTATGGTAAACAGGAGTGCTGGGAGAGGGATAAAACTTGAGGTTTTAGACACCTGCATGTCTGTAATTCATACCGGATGTAATTCTGCATGTTGGTGCTTGTAGGGAGTCTATGTACACACATTTATTTGTGTGCATATATGTGTGGAGTACATACTGCATCTACCTTTGCATGCTAGAGTTTAGAGGAGGTAGCAGCACGTGTAGTATATGCTATTGCCATTCATAATGTGAGCGTGCACGGTGAATATGAAGTGTAATTCTGCACCCTTGAGTTTGCAGAGGGCTGTAATTAACCTTGTGCATTTGCAAGCAGGAGCGTGCATGTATGTGCATGTATATGCACGGGATCTCACATGCCCTGGCCTGTGGCCGTCCGCAGCGGTGAGCTTCTTGATCCGGGCTGGGAACAAGCCCGGTTCTCCCTGTGCAGTCACTTGTGTGCTTTCCTTATTTTGCCGTTTAACTGAAAACCCCAGCAAGGAGCAGTGGGGACCTGACAGGAACGTTAATGCCATGCGCCCCGCAGTCACATTGCTGCAGCTTTTATGCTGCATATTACCCAGCATTGGAATGCTGTTACCGTTATGAGCTGTTATTACAGCGTACAAGCGCAGGGCGAGAGGCAGCTTTCGCTGGCGCACGTTCTGTGTTTATTTCCCAGGTGTGGGGAAGCAGGTCACAGTCGTGAGCAGATGTGCACAGCCTTCCCCGGCTGCAGATTAACTCACTGGCTTCCTGACTGTCCTTGAACAGGGAAACCTTCTTCCTTTGCACCATGTTCCGGGATCAGGCTGCCCAAGGGAATCCTCGGAGCACTCCCGGGCAGAACTGGTTGGATCTCTGCAAATTTTGGGCAGTTCCAGAAGCAGATCCTGCTGCTACATTCTGACCTACAAATACCCAGGGAGACAAATATCTATCATTCAGAACAAAACAAAGCCATTAACATTCTCCTTTGTACTGCTAATGAAGCTAATTAAGCTGCATGCAAAGAAACAGAGGTTGAACTGGTAGGAAGGCATGGGGAGCAGAAGGTGATTTTGCCAGAACATGATTTTCCTCATTTTCTTCATTAACCAGGGCCTTTGATCCTTAAACAAGCTTTGGGGAATGGGCTAATGGGGGCAGGATCTCCTCCCTTTCTCCTTGTAGAGCTCATCCAGGGTCCTGTGGGACTTACTACACATGCAACAGGTTGGAGAGGGCTTTGAGGGGACAGTGTGCGCATGGCTCCTCCTGTCCTTCTGCCTGGAAGGAGCTAGGTCTAATATTGCTGGAGGTGATTTTTCCCCTGCCTGTGGTGGTCCCCTCCTGCCCTGACCCTCCRGGCAGGGAAATCGTACGCATTCTCCTGCAGGGACCACAGCTTGCAATTCCCACTGTCACAGGCTCTGCCTCTGCTTTTTGGCTCCGCATCTGGAAGTGCAGCAAGAATATGGTGCCCTGTGTTAGTTCAATCCTAACCACCACTCTCCAGTCTCGCTCTGGGTTTCCCCAAGCCTGGAATTGTATTGGAGACCCATGAGGAAAGGCTTGAGTCTCCCTACAGCCCTGATTTTACTGGAATCTCCTGAGCTTTTCGGGAGAGATGTGGCCATACTGTAGCATGGGTCAAACATCCCTTCCCACCCCTCCAATACCTCTTTCCAAGACATCAGGATCCGCTTAGGACCTGCATTACAAGGAGGTGGTTTGGTGCTAGACTCTGTGGCTTAAAGTGTATTTAGGGAGCGGAAGGGAAGAGACACCTTTGCAGACTGACACACCGTGAGCCAAAAACTGCCGACAAATACACAATGCTGCTTCCCCTTTCCCCTTCCTTGGGAAAATTACCACAAAAGACCTTGAAAAATAGCTTGTGGTTAACTGTATGGCTCTGAAAGAGCGGAACCACACTTACAGTGGGGTCCAGTCCAGCCCCTCTGTCGATCCACACGTTGCACCTCTGACAAAGGTCCTTGCACCTCTGCCAAGCGTGATGGCTAAGCCACCCGTTTGTTGGCCTTCAGGTTTGCACTGCATGGCAGCGCCTCTTGAAGGCTCTTTGCAATTCTCTGGTGTCTTTGCAACTGCACAGGAAAAAGAGGAAAAAGAAAAAAAAAAAAGAGGAGATGTGACTGACTTACTGCAGTGCAATATCTCCAAAACACAAAAAAACCCCAAACCATCAGCCAGCAAATAAATCAGCTTCCCATTGCAGTGGTGGCTGAGGGTGATGACTTGAATGCTGTGCCTCTGCCTCTGTGCAGTCAGGGGATGCTCAGAGATTCCCCGCTTGAGAGGCTCTTCCCCTCCCACGGGATCCTCAAAAGCTTCCCCAGCAGTCGTGGGAGGAGGAAGAGGAGGAGGAGGAGGAGGCAATTACAAGAGTGCTTTCAAGGCAAGATGTGCCAGTAGATCCTAGTTAGCAGAGGTGTCTGGCACCTAAGAGCAAGCAGCATTACCTATGAATGAACAGCACTGGTAATGCAGCCGCTGTCACACACTGCARATGACTGCGACTACACTTGTATTAATGCACGGCTCCCCCAAACTTGAGCATTTCTGTCCAGAATATGCAGGACTGCAAAAGTGAATCTGCTCCCGTTCCTTCCACTGTCCAGTTTCTCCAGGCGGCACGGCGCGGCTGCAATCTCGCCTCCCCACTGCATTGCGAATTCCAGGGGAGCGCGGGATTCGGAGCGGAAGCAGGTACTTGGTTTGGAGGAGGTGGGACAAACCATTATCAGTCTGAGCATTAATTGTCAAATTAGCGTCACACTGGGTAATGCGAGTAAATAGGAGTTGGCAGTTTGGGTTTCTTGCAGAATCCTCTCATTCTAAGGGCTTTGTATCTGCTCTGATGTCTTTTCCACCTCACCTTGCAGAGCCTGGCATGTGTGACTAGCATTGTCTAAATAGCAGGGATGGTTTTTCCCTAGATTGGTAGKGAGGACACCATGGGCTGCTCTGGCTTCTCTTGCAAGTTCAGCAGGGTTTGCTTTGCATAATATTAGAAGGACACCTGGGCCATAACGCTCTGAGTTGGAAAGTCTGGGGCCTTTCATTTGTTTTGTCTCTTGCACTGCCCAGTGTGAAGCAGAGATGAATGTAGGTTGGACATGCAGACCTGGTCCTGACTTGGTTTCTGCCAAAGTGCTTCTATTAACACAGAGCGATATCCTGGCCACACACTGGCTGAGGGTGGCTYTCCATCCTTTTGGCAATTTCAGTGTGCTTTCTCCTGCACAAAGTTACCAGAAGCTGTTAAATATCTGCTATACATTACACAATAAGAGGCAGCTGCATTTTAGGAGTGAAGTGATACTTACAACCAAACTACCCTTTTCTCTAGGCATCTTCATCTATGAAGTACTGCAGGTTCTCTGGGATGATTATAAGGTATTTATGGTTGAGGAGATGGATGACTTAGCCCTAACCATATGAATGATACCGCAGCGATGGCAGCCTTAAACACAGACAGCTAGAGGTCACATTTGATTACATAAAGACTGGATTTCAGCCCAAGCAGCTGGGAGAGATGTTCCTCCCTCCTTGAGAAATGACAAGTGCAAAAACATCCTTCCTGACTTGGGTTCCTGAGGCAGCCAAGAACAGAGTCCCTGTGCATCTTAAATGGGTGTAGGATGCCAGYGGCTCTGTTTTCCTTGGCAAGGGGAAGTAACTTGTTAGTGGTGGCAGCATGGCCCAGCTGGCAGGGTTCAGAGGCCACGGCAAGCAGCGTGTCCCCCACATTCTTCTTCCCTTCCTTTCCCAGCAAGCACATTAGGATGTATCTCATTCTGCACTGATTGCTCTCCTGCGCTATTAATTTGTGATCGTAGAAACTCCTGCTGCT
Source organism: Apteryx rowi (assembly GCF_003343035.1). Lineage (NCBI taxonomy): Eukaryota > Metazoa > Chordata > Aves > Apterygiformes > Apterygidae > Apteryx > Apteryx rowi. Next base: position 2,024,613 of record NW_020451204.1, read on the forward strand.
ATTAAACAGTGAGGTGATGCAGAACAAAGCTGCTTATTAACATGTGGAGGAGCTGTGGCTGCTCGCGGGGCAGCTCCTCGCCGTGCGCGCGGGAATGGGCTCTGCTCCCGCTGCCAGCCTGGCAAGGCTGAGGGCTCAGCCTGGCGGGGCCGGGGTCCAGCTGGCACCGCAGGGCTTGGTCAGGCGCTCTGGAAGGAAGCCCCAAGGCTCGGGCATCCCCCACGTCTGGGGAACTGCCGGGTGAGTTACAGAGGTTGGCGCTTCGCCCCTGCACCCCAGGACGGACGTGCTGTCCGGCAGGCGTCCTGTCCCTAAAGGACCACGAGGGCCTCTTTAGCACTCTTAACCCTGCACGCAGTCTGCCGAAAGGCACGGTGTCCCCAGGGCTGGAATAGGTTGTGAGTACTGAAAGACCTGCGTATATGTCCTCGTCATGGTGGAGTGAGGGGAGGGCTTATGCAGAGAACAGGCCAGAAGGATGGTAAATGGGAAGAGAGGCCCAGAGCTGAAAGGTCAGAGAGCCCTGCTGATTGGGAGCAAGGCACCTAGATGTGAGGGAACCAGAGCAGGGGGAGATTCAGCAGATGAGAGCAAGGTGTGAAGCCCRGCTCTGGGACAGGCTCTGAGCTGCTGAGATTTGCTAGGTTGGTCCCCTGTTTGCAGAGACAACACAGAGCTGAGCAGATGGATCAGCAATGTTTTAGCTCCGTGTTGCTCCTAAGTGCAGCACCATGGGAGAACTGGTTGACAAATCAGTGACCAACACCTGGTCCAGAAGAAGCCAAGACTGGAGCTGTGAAAGACCTGCTCAAGGTGGGACATGAGACCAGGAGCTGCACAGATCACAGTTACTGTGGTCCTCTGGCTTACCTCTAAGRTGGAAGGCAGAGGGAGGGCAACTAATGAGCCAAACCCAAAGAAGCTGAGGATGCATCCAGGTGGAGAGAATAGATGGGGATGMATCGAGGCAGGAGGAAAGTGGCAGGTGTAATGATTTCTCACTTATCACCTCGTGGTTCCTTTTCCTAGCAGAGTGTTTCTCATCCTCACCACCTAACTCCTGCTGCCCCCACYAAGGCTTCTCCTCTCTCTGTCAGCAATCTGCCTGTCATCAGTGTGGTGCTCAGCCAGGCTTTGCTTTCGAGGCAGTGTCACAGAGCTGCTTTTTCAGGCCCCATCCAGGTGAGTTGCAGCAGGGTTTTGCAGTGTCTGTGAGCAGGTCTGGTGTGGAAAGGGGAGCTGTAAGCCTTGCTCCTGTGCTGGAGTAGCACTTCAGTGGGGAAGGGCTGCAAGACCTGGCCATGCAGGCAGAGCAAAGGCACTGGTGTCTGCTATCTCGGCGGAGGGAAGATGGCAGCAGCTCTTTTATGTCTTTCTGCCCTGGAGCTGGAGGGGCAATGGCAGGCATGAAATTTCCCYGCCGCTCCTGTCAGCCTGACGGACGGAGCAGCTCCGTGCCCCCTCCTGAGGGCATGGGGAGGGCAAGCAGAATGGAAACAGCTCATACCCGGAGGGAGATGCAGCATTGTGTGCGGGGTCCCTTCCACAGCTGGTGCGGGAAGACTGAGCAGGGCTGGTTCTCCCTGGGGCAGGAGGGTCTGTCTTACAAAGTCATAGTGCTAGTGTTGGACACAGCAGCCTCTTTCCCTCCCCTCAATACTGTGGGTTACTGGGGTCAATGAATATGAGTGTTTGTATTTCATATATGCCCTACGGATAAGGAACCTAGAGCTCGGCTACCGCAGGTTCATTGCTGGCTTTCTGCTAACAGTGTTACCCTTGGCCTGTGAAGACTATAGCTCTTTTTCTACATTGTCAGCAAATCTGTTTTGCCCTTCACATCTTAGTTCCTCCCAGAACTGCAGCTAGAATCTTTGATGTTTGGGAGAAATGAACAAAACTTGCTCAGGATGAGATCAGATRTGGCATGCTGGTTGTATGTTGCACATATATGCAAATTTTCTTGTCACCTGTAATAATAATTGATATTGTGAAGTAGGAGAGTGTAATCATAGTGACATAAGCAACTGTGGGGGTTACCAGCCGAACAACTATCCAGCCCTTAAAATCACCTCCAGCAGTGATATTTGACCAATGGTGTATCCCGAGACAAGGAGTCCTGCAGGTATTGTAATCAGGGTGTATTCTATCCATTATTTCCAGTCTATCATTAGTTTAGGGTTATATCACAGAGTTAATCCTCCACATGTGGAAACATGTATCCYGATGGAGGCCTGGATGGTCCTGAGCTCACTGACTCCCACTTCATGTATTAAACTGGGATCCTGGTGCGTGAATGCAGGAGCTGTTGTATTCACAGGTTGATGATCTCCAACATGACCACCTGACAGTGGGCATCTGCATCCCACTGGGAAAAGAGCGGCATATTCAGGGATACTGAGAGCTGCCAGCTTGGGGAAGCTGACAGCACCCCAAGGCATGACCCCAGAGACAAAGTTCTATGTTAATCAGTAAATCTGCAGGGCAGCAATACCCCATGCCATTCTCCAGACAGATAGGATTCAAAAAATGGGCCCCAGGATCTGGTCACTCTTTGGAATACCTTTTGACTGCCAGTGGCACTAGATTTGAGAATTTCTAGCCTAAATCTCTGGCAGATGATTAAGTCCTTTTCCCATGGACCTGGTGTTCAGTCAAGTTCCCAGTGCTGCCTCTTGAGCCCAGTACTTTTTTTTTTTTTTCCTTCTTCCTTTAGAAGCTATTTCTGACATAAGACTCCCATATTAATTCTGCCAAGATGCTCTGACTTTGCTTGGTAACAAACAGGAGAGTCCAGACTGCATTTTCAAAAACAATTATGTACAAGGCAAAGACAAAGGCATAAGATCCTAGAACATGCATGGATATGCTCTACTGTCCCTTGAGACCCCTGATAACTGTTTCCCTGAGACTTTTCAGTACCTTGCAGAAAAAGTAGTGTCAGGTGTAAAATGYTGGCTGTAGTCCCTTCTCTGCTAGGTGCTGTTTCTCATGAGGTTTAGGGTGCTGTCCTAGTGGGTAAAGAAGAGGGGATATTTGAGGCTGTTTTACTGTGGGACGTCAGGATGATGTTGGGTCAGACTATGGCACTGCAGCYGTAGGACAGACCCTCATGGGGCCGGCACCATCCTTTTTCTGTCAGAAGACCTTGGGCTTTTCTACATGGGTGAGAACACTGACCAGGAGGAYGCAGAGTCCTTGCGGTCTGTCCTAGGTGCACTGTGGCTCACTCGTATCTCACAGACCCAAAGTCTCTCCATTAGCTCCAGTGGCAGGTAACTTTACTTTTAAAGGCAAGCCACTGAATTCCTGAAACACCGCTTCCAAGACCATTTGTGGTTTGAAGCGGGTGACAACCGCAGATAGCTGGGCGGCCCATCCATCATTATAGCTGTCTCTTTCTTCTCCTTCCTTCCATCCCTCCCTTTTCTTGTCTTTCTTTAGGTAGGACCTTTCAGAGCAGAGAGGGCATGCGTGAGGCTGTTACACAGCACCTCTCCCATGGCTGACCCATAATGAGAAAGATCAGCCATTTCCTGCAGAAATTCCTGTGCTCCCTGTTAGCTACACTGCCTCCTGGGCCCCTTTGGGGAATGCAGTTCCTCTAGCTGTAGTAGAAATCCTGACACTGGCTTATCCATCTGCAAGATACCTGTGGGAGGGTAAGTAGGAGACGAGTACTGATGTTTTGGAAAAGCAATAATCCTAGAAATATCACTGGGGACTCCCAGTAGAAAGAGTATGGCCTTTTGGCCAACAAGCTCTGAGAAGAATGATCTTTCAGACTTTTAATAAAAATACTATTTATTGTAAGTAACCTGGGAACAGCTGACAATATGCTGTGTTAGGTAGCATTGGCAAGAGTTGGGAAACAATGCGTTTATTTCTGTCATGTGCTAGACAGTCAAACTGAAATATGGAAAGTTCCTGATAGTACAAGATATGCCAGAGTAACCAGCCTTCTGTGCCTATGATCATGGTACCCAGGATTTACCGAGCACACTTCCTCACTGATACAGCTCATATCCATCTGCTCTCTGCCGTGCATCTGACCTCATTTTAGATCTTTTTCTTAAACTCTTTGCTGCTGTGTTCAAGAGCTGGTTCAGGGCAGACCTCGATAGGAGAGCTCTCCCAAAGCCTGGGCTACCGAATCTGCCAACTGGTAGATACACGCTGGAGTGATTTTTCTTTTTTCTTTTTTTTTTTTTGGGTGCTCTTTCCAGTCTATTTTCCACTTCATCCTTCCCATGAGTCAGAAGAGGCTCTTAGGAAGAGGCAAGGATATCAGCACAGACATTTTCAGGCCATTCCTGACATCAGGCAATGAACAAAGCTGCTTCTCTGGAGGATGTCATGCAGGGAAGGGATTTGGGTCTTCATTGCGTTCCCATGAGCCAAGCCAGAGGCAGCRGTTGGTGGTCACTGGGTACAATGGATGTGATTAGTAGTACCTTGTTGTGCTCGAAACCCTGCAGCGTTAGCCTGCATTTTCAAAGTCATGGCAGCCAAGGCTCTGGTCTACTGGCACTGCTTTGCTGGGTGGGTCTGTCTTCCTCTCCTCTGACAGAGCCAGCGCCAGATACAGAGCAGCTGGTGGTGGATGGGAGCGTCTTCCAGCAATGTTCTTCCTTGTGGCTGTCAGAGTTTAAAATTCAGGCCTCATACTTCTCCGGGCTTGGGCTGTGACTATATCTAACAGCTAGCCAGTGAAGAGGTTCTTGTTGGCTACCTGTGGACACAAATACAATACATCTCAGTAACCCTCCATTTAGTGTGTTGTCATTGGTCAAGGCTGTTTGGATGCTGAAAGCATCCCATTCTACTGAGGTCACTGGGACTCTTAAACATGGATTTGAGCCATGTATCAGCTGGGTGGTCTATATCAGAGACCACCATGTTTTAGCAGGTACTTGCACTGAATAGAAACTCATTCCAGATATGCAATATTTTCAGGAGAATGGCATGACCAGCAACCCAGCCTATTCTGCTATTGCCTTGAAGATGCACTCTCAGGGGTCTTTGGAGGTGGTTTCACCTCCTGGAGTGGGGATCATGTTCTGGCATCAGGTGGGAGACAACTCCTGTGCTCCGTCCCCTGCTTTGGGGGTACTGTGGAGGGGAGCTGTTCYTCCCTGCTCCCAGGGTTTTCACTAGCTCGCTCTTCTGTGCTGATGTCATGGAGGCAACTCTGCCAGGGAAATCACAGAGGCAGCCACAAGTGGAGCTTAAAATAGCTCCTCGTGCAATGCRAGAGGAGTGGGGGAGCAGGAGGGATGTCTCTGCCTGCCACATTAACAACTTTCTGATGGAGGCTAAACTCTGGTCTTAGAATAATCTGCCTCTTTCCTGGTCAAAAACCCTGGAGGGRAAGAGGGATACACTGCCCATCTGACACTCCTGTTCAGCAAGAGATTTCCAGTGGACTGGGACAGAGGCACGAAAACAAGGCAGCATCTCTTGAGGAGAAGCAGGGGGGCAGCCCAGAGCAGTGACAGCCCYTCCCTGGCTTCAGGTTGGATTTCTGCTCGAGCCAAGTCCCCTCTCCCATGTTCCCCCTCCTTCCAAGGCATCCWGTGGCGTCACCCAGGTTGGCACAAGCACTGGTTCTGCGGAGCTTGGCTGGCCTGGCTGCATTCCTGCAGACGCCGATGTTTGTGTCCCGGCTCTGGGGATATGTGAAATGGCTGTTCAAGCAGRGAAAGTGGCCACCACACCAAGGGCTCTGCAACTGTGTGGTTGGGGGAGCCTAGCAAGTCCGTATGTTAGAAATTAGCTGGAGGCAACGTGGCCCGTGTCTACGCCAGCTTTCCTGGGAGAGGCTGGGTGAAGGAGAGAACTCCCCCCCCTCAGCTGTAGAAGATATATCCCGCCCTGAAAAAGCTTGAGATGTGCTACGAAGAACTTTTCTGTCCTGGACCTGGCTAACAGCCTGCCCAGATGTCCCAGGAAAATGAAGTTGATCCACTCACCCTCTTTGGCCCCAGGTATCTAGCCCCACTGACGTGACTGTCCAGCATTACTTTACCAGGGTTCACCATGCRCCTAGGCATCCTGTTGTCGTGTGCCATGAATTGGGACCCATTTCCCCTGAAGTTTAAAAATGGAGGATGTCCCTAATCATCTGCATATCAGAGTGGATCATGGCTGTTTTCCTAGCAGGATGCAGCATGCCTCTGCCACTTCTCCAAGGCGCTCTGTGAGGCAGTTTTGTAACCCAGTGGGTCCCRCCAGAGCTCTCCTGTCCAAACTTCTCTACCAGGGGTGCTTCAAAACTAGTGCATTTTGTCCTTCCAACACTGAACACCGATGATGATAACAGCTCTGGGCTGAGRCTGAGTTGGTTGGCTGGACTCCCTGTTTTAGTCAGCGGGTGGTTCATCCTGTCCCAAGGTAGTTTTGTAGAGTTGGTGGGACAAATTACCTTCAAGAGCTCCCTGTCTCCATTGCATGTTACATGAGCCTAGAGATGACGCTTTGTTAAAGCTAATTTTGAGATGCCTAGAGAGAAATGTGGGCAAAACTCCCTTGTGTCTGAGTTGAGGAGGCATCTTTTGGAGAATTGCCAGACTGGGGCCCCTSCTAATGTGCACAACTGCAGTAGCAGAAGCGGTTTATGGTGTATATGTGTACCACTAACTGTCTGCATGCCTTTTTGGGAACAGACAACAGTTAAATGGTCTTACAGTTCCCTGGCTGCGATTCTCTCCTGCTTTCCTCAGGCTGGCCAASTCCAGGAGTGATATTCCCCACAGACACTTTTTTTTTTTTTCCTCCAAATTGCAACCTGTATCTTGGAGGTGTCCTGATCCTTGTCTTATGCTCATAAATATTCAGTGTCTGCAGTAGGAGCCTTTGGGCTGAGGCATGTCACACAGTGAGAATCTTGACTTTGCTGTGCGCAGAGAGTTACAGTGACTTCCTCGACCCGTTTCTCCCTCCAGTACTGCCTGCTCTCACCCTTTAAATCAAATACTTTGGCCAGATGAACCTTTGACAGATCGGAGCTGAGGTTGTCTGCATTGGTGGCTGGCTGTACGGTGAGGGCAGGCACCAGGAAARCTTCTGGCACAGGGAAGTGATGAAGCACCTCGCCTCCATCTGCTCTAAGACCTAGCATCTATTCTCCACATGACTCCATCACAGCACCTTCTTCTTCCCTGCACTATGGCTGCAGCAGCTCTGACCATGCCCTCAGTTCTGCACCACYTGGTTCATGTCTCCTGCACTCCTAGGGATGCCAAGCTTACCCTCGCTCTGATAAGCTGTTCCAGCCTTGCTGCTGGATATTCCTCTCTGGCRAAGCAGTTAAATACGTGATTAAATATTATTCATTGCAATGGGACATGTGTGCGTGCTTAATTTGGACATGCTGCTCCAGTCCTTTGCCTATTTGAGACCTTAATTTGGAGAATACACACGCATCTGTTATTATCCCACCACCCTAAACTCATGCTATATTGTGGCCAACTTTCTGCTTTGGATTAAATTTACCAGGGGTTAAATGAGATCACTGCTCCACTACTCTCCTCCACCCCACAGCCCTACCTGGGATTTAGACACAGGCAGTACAGCAAAACTCTTAGGATCCCTTGTCCTGTCTATTCCGACTCCCCAACCTCCAGTGTCCTAAGTGACTGTCTTGCCTGAATCATCATGCACCTCCTTTCTCAGGTTCCCAGAAAAACAGTGCAATTTGGTGAAAGAGCCTGGAAAAAGCTTTTTTTGTGTGTGTGTATGTATRTATRTATGTATGTATGTGTATGTGTGAGATCACATCTTCCCCTAAAAGGGTGGCAGGAATTACTGCCTCTTGGCTCTTGTTCCGCCACTGGGTAGCTACAGTCTCTTACCAATTTATCATGAATTAAGTATCCTACTCCTCTGGTCTCCTTCACCCTCCACTTGCCTTTCAGTGGAAYGCACTGGCCTTGTGCCTCTGGGGTGCAATTTAACTGCAATTCACGCTGCATCTGCAGATAAATACTCAGCATGGTGAAATACAGCATTGTTTTTTTTCCTCTCTGAGTGGCCCTGGGCTGAGCAACCATGGTGTAACTCACTGCATGTGTACAAGGTGTGTGTCCTCCAGCTCTGTGTTGGAGCGATGGATGGCTCTTGACAGCTGGCTGCACAGGGCCTGTGCGGTACTGAAGAGCACAGAGTCGCTGCTGCTGCAGAGGCAAGTCATCAGTGTGAGCTAGCAGGTGTGAGTGGTTTACTGGGCTCAAGGAAGCCTTCAGGTACTGTTTTGATCCTGATGCTGCTGCAGTCTGCCATGGTTCAGTCAGGGCCTGATCCTATTAAATGCTAAAGCATATCTAGGAAAGTGCCATGTGTCCTCAACTTCTACTGGCAGGATCAGTTCGCATCCATGTTCATGCTTTTGCTATTCAAGGTTACTAATATCATCTCTGTTTCTCAGGTGAGAGTTGTCAATGTCCAGTTAAGATGGGTCTTAATTCCCTGTTGTGCCCTCATTGCTGTTTGCTTTGTCTACTCAGTGTTAGTAGGCTGGGAGCATCTGGAGCAGCTGTCCTATCCACAGCCAGCAGAATCAAACCACTTCCCACTGCCTTAATTGTAAAATTCTGTCATTACGTGCAGATAAAACCTCAAGAATGGCCATAGTTGTTGACCAGAAGGTCCCTTTCTCTATCCCTGTGTCCTGTCTCCAAGGATGGCTATTAGTGGATGTGGATAAAAGAGTGGAAGAATAGAACAAGCACAGAATGATCCTCACTCAAAACACTCATCCAGCTCCAAGATTTTGTGACTTAGACTTCATTACCCAGTGGAAACAGCTGAAAATTATTGAAAGCATTTATTTTGCATGTGATGTCCTTGTTTTCTAGAAAGACCGTGCATGTTAGCTGAGACACAAAATGCACCAACTTATCTTTGTACATACTCGGGTGCATGGCTCATTCATCTGAACATGTTTTTTATGCACTGAGGGAGAGAAATTACGTAGTGGAGATCATCATGGTGTACTTGGTATACTGACCAAAAGGAAATGTCCATGAGGAGGAGAGCTATCAAAGGGGATGAGTGCAAATGGTGCAGGGGATTGTGGATTGCGGGACCTGCTCAGAATGGGTGGAGGCAGGTGCAAACTTGGCTATTCAGCATGGCTTATATCACATGAAAAGCAGTTTATGTTGTTGCTTGTTGTGGATGAACCCAGCACGGTGGAATGGTGTTTTGTTACATGCCAACTATTCCTACTATTCACCTAGAGAGTCAAGCCAGCTGGGTCCTACACCCAGGCGTTGTCTGCTATGTGTGATCGGGGGCCTGGAGTCATGTTCCCTGTGCTGCTCCTTGGCTCTTCCATCTGCAGAAAATGCTGAGATTCCTTCAGGGGGGCAAAGGAGCCCCCTGAATGCAGAACGATCCTCCCTTCTCCCAGTCATGGAAAAGGGCCTGTGCAGGAACATGCTGTGAGGATCAGGGCACACTTCCCTTCTTCCTTGTTCTTGTGTCCTGCTCAGTTTGTTGTTGAGGTGTTTGGTGACTGCATGGCACATGGAACAGCTTGCATCCCCAAGTCCTTGCAGGGCTTGTGACCAATGTCCGGAGGAGCAGGATATCTTCTGACATGAGCCTGTTACATAGTGAGGTGACCTCCATGGCATGCTTTGCCATATTTTCCTGCACCATTTGTGTTTGATGTCTTGGAGCTCAGGCCTCATCCCTCCAGGATGGATGTTCAGGGTAAACTAATCTTGTTTCTGGCTTTCTGAATGTCCAAAGGGGTTAGGCCCAGAGGGTCTGCTAGTTTCTGACATGTATGACCTATGTCTGTAGCATTTAAAAAGGCTGGTGTTCATCTCCTTTCCATGCACGTTCCCAGCTACCTGGGAGAGAGATTTATTCTGACTGGTATAAGATCAGTAAATCTCCTTGGTCGACTCCATTTTGCATTTTAACAAGAAACAAGCACTTTATAATAACTGCAGAGATTAAACTCTGACGGACTCTCAAACCATTAACCTGAAGGAAATGTAACAATAAATTAAACATATTAATGAAGCTGTACTACAAGCTCTGAATTTGTTAGGTAAATTGTACGGTTATTAACAATGAGCTTAACTTATTGTAATCCGTCATCAGGGAGGAGTGGGCGGTGCAGGGTGGGGATGGATTCCAGCAGTCATTCTGCATCCCAGACCCTACAGCATCCCGACAGGGGAAATACTAACTTCAGACCATGGTCAGCCTGGAGAGCCATACCTAGCAATGCCATATTCCAGTGCATTCCCCAGAAAATTTCCTCTCTTTCTTCTGATTTCATCTATCTACCTCCTTCTTGCCCTTTAAGGGGAAGGAATGTTCACTGTATGTCAAAGTTCTTGTATGGTTAACCAGGGCCGTCATCCTTAGCTCAAGCATCTGAAGGAAAATTTTATCCTGACAGGTTCACTCTGTCTGCAGCTTGACAGGAGGACTTTTGTGTTATTCTAAGCACCGTGTGTTGTTTGGGGGATGGGAGATGTTAAACAGTTCATAGAGTGTCATTGTGTAGCTCTTATAGAAGGAGATCGGGTGGGCATCTCAAAAAGGGGGTTTCTGTAGGTGGTGTTACCATTTCCATGGATTGTGCTACCTTGCTGGGTCCTTGCTGGGAAAAGGGGACAATTGCAGACTGCTAGCGGGGGTATTTGTGACAGACTTGCAGAGCTGGTCTCCACCAGTTCACATCCTGCACCTAATTCACATCCCATGTCATACACAAAGACCTTCTCCTTGGGTGTGTCGGTGATTTTTAATCATGTCAAGGCTGACACAGAAACTTGTGACATCAAACTAAAACTTGTGACAATGTGGCATCACATAGTCCTTAGTCTTCCAAAAACTTGCTAAATATACCCCCACATGCACAGGAATGCACAGTCATCGTCTCCCACAGTCTCCTAGGAAAGACGCAGTTAGAAAGCGTTTTGTTTTCCTCCAGTGCTAAGAACAACAGGGTGTATGCCTGGAACAACAGGATGTAGCACCACGTACCAGGGAGTGCAGCACGTGGGTAAATGCAGTCATGAGTGTCGTGTCTCCCTCACAGCGCAGGTGGCTGACAATTTGAGCAATATCCATTATCTGAATGAAGCCTGCAGGGGTGAGGAACAAGGATTTGTCATTTCTGGGAGGCTGCTTTGGGTTCCTGCCAGCTCGGCGGGGCTGGGAGCAGTTCCTCTCTTCCAAAGCAGCAGCTGCAGAGCTAGTCCCAGCCAGAACCTCCCTTTCTGCATCGGGGGATTGCAGAAACAGTGGGAAATAGGGYTGGGAGAAACCTAAGAGGTTTCTGCTAAGGGGTACTCTAGCCCATCCTCCTGAAGGCAGGATCAACTCTACCTATATCACCCTAACAGAGTCTTTTCCAACCTTTTCCTTGAATTGCCAGGTGATGGAGACATCACAGGCTCCCCCAGGTAAGCTTCCCAGGGCTTTTTTACCCTTTTGGCTAAAAAGTTTCTCCAAAATCTAATGTCAGTCTCCCTCACAGTTTATCCATTCACTACCCACAGCAGACGTGTAGAAAGGTTTATTCCCTTCCTTCTTCTCCACACTTGAAGACTGTTATGCTGCCTTCACTCCACCCTCTCCTCTCTAGGCTGAACAACCCCAGTTCCTTCTGTCTTTCAAWGTAACTTCACACTTCCAAGTCTTCCATGAATCTTGTCCTTTTCCAGTGGCCTGCATCACTCCTGAAGTGACCCATTYGTGCCATCGGCTGAGCAGGTGGGCCATGCCGTGTGCTCGTGTGGGCTGTATTTTCTGCAGCAGCCCAGCACTGCTGGCTCAAGTGGGACACATGGCGCACACTAAGGCGCACACGCCTGCCGTAATGCTGCTGAGCCCGTGCTTCCCCTGTCTGCCTCTGTGCCCATGGTGGTTCTCGCCTGAGTGTACCTGCCCTCTCTGACTTCTATCCCGTTTCTTTTCTGAACCATTTCTTCGATTCATCCGGATCGTTTTGTGTTCTGAGCGCTTCTCTCCAGCGTGCTCACAGCTGCTTCTGATTTAGCGAGCCTATTCCTTTATTCTGGTCATTCAGGGAAATATCAACTAATGCCAAGGACAGACCCAGTGGTCTTGCACATACCTTCCCCCCAGCTCCCAGTACGTTGAGAGCACCCCATAAAAGCCTAGGCAGCTTTAGGTTGCTCTGGAGTAACTCTGGACCTCGTGATCTGAAAATTAGGCATTGAATACCCCAAGCTAACAGATGGGTGATAGCACCTGGAGATTGTCCGCCTAGGTATGTTCTGCCCAGTACCTCTTTATAGGAAGGACTCTGTCCTGAGCAGAGTGAAACCCCCACAGACAGTATTTGCTGGTAGTGGACAAGCACGACAGGATTGTTTGGAAGCAGGCAAGTGGATCTGGGCCAGGAAGTTCTCCTGCACCCTTGGTGCCGCTGTATACCCAGCAAAGCAATAGAGAGTTTTCCCTTGGCAGTGTGCCAAACACCCTTTGAAGTGTCAGTCACATCATTTGGCACTGATTTTTTTTTAAGGTCTCTCTGTTGCTCCTCTCTAGAGTGCTAGGCTTTCTGCTGACAGGCAGCCTTGCGTGGGAATTTTGGGGTGATGCAATGTTAAGTGCTGTACAGACCAGGGCTGGACTCAGATCACTGCTCCCTGCGTAAGCGTGCTGCAGTGTGCTGACTGCTGTTGCTGTACAGCAGCCACCGCTGCCGCACTGGCTATTAACTGCACATCGTACCAGTGCAGGCTTGGTTGCATGGTACTGGGGGCATTTCTTGGCAGTGGATGAAGTTTAGCATATGGTTTTGTCGCCAGCGCTGTGGGATAGGCTGACTGAAGATTTTGCACAGGACTGCAATGGAAGTTTTTCCACATTTTGGAATATTTGGTTTTGCACCTTGCATGATTTGGGATTTAATTTTTTTTTTTCTTTTCCTGTCTAAGATTTTACTGAACAACAAGCATTTATATCACTGTCCTCTCCAAGATATAATTAAGCTGCTCTCATCACATCTGTGAGCAGGGATTCTCCTTTTGCTCAAGCGGTAGATGTCTCTGCATTTAAATCATGATGTTTTGGGGGGGACTGACAGCTGGGAAGTACTAGGTGGCTTCAGCTTTATAATTACCTCTGTCTGTCTGGCCTGTATGCTCATGCACACACAAACATGCAGTGGTGTGCCAAACTGAAGAGGAAGCAGTGAATGCAAGCAACAGCTGGATCCACTGTGTGACAAGTCAGGAGGACTTGTTTTCTTTAAACATCTTTTTATGTACATCCCAGTGCTGCTCTTCCTGGCTGGAGCATCACAGGAATGAATAATCCCAGAAATGCTCGGCCTATCAGGGGAGGGAAGGATGTTTGCTAAATATTGATTCTCACTGTGCAAACTTGCCTTCTGCTGGGGGATCATGTGTCACGGCAGGGTTCCCCATGGGCTGGGCTGTTGGGACTCATGTGAGGAGGATGCATTCAAGTTAAACCTTATGTCAGGCAAGCAAGAACAGCTTTGGGGATTATCGAGACTAGGCGTTAAACAAGGAATGTGCTTGTTACTGTAATTCTCATCTGACAGTGGTCCTGCTGCTCCAAGGTGGGGATAATCCCCATCCTCAGCTCCACCTAGGCAGCTCTGCTTCTCTCTACGGCTCAGTCAATGCATCTCAGATCTGACGAGTATCTTTCTCTGCTCAGATCTGATGAGCACCTTTCTCTGCTCAGGTCTGACTAGCATCTTCCTCCATGGCTGAACTTGTCCCCAGTCACCATCCCCACCATGCTGTGTGGCTTGCACTGCTCCCTCCTCCCTCCAGGCCTGAGAGCTGTATCTCCCAGTCTGAACTCAGGCTACTCCACAATATCCAAGGAGTCCTGTATCACAAAAAGACTTCAATTTTCCATCTTTAGGCATGGGTCCCACTTGGAGATGTCTCCAAGACACCTGATCCCTGTGGCTGTCTGGGCAGGGACTGACTGGAGCGAGGAGTGGGGAGATTTTGTGAACGCATCTTTCACCATCAACCTGTGATCGCAGAGAGGAGCTGTGGTGGAGTGAGGTTTGGAGAGGCCTCAGCTCATAGTCTGTTTCCTTTTCCTTTTAATGTGTTTGCTCTCTAATGTGTGTTGACACAGTAAATACACATGTTTGTACAAACATCCCAGCAGAGGGTTGCTTTGAAAAACCCTTGCAGGGGACGGGAAATGCGCACGGCAGATGTCAGGAGGCGACCTGCTGCCTGGTACACTCTGCTTTTGCCAGTGATGTTCCGATTCGTCCCCATCAGGAGGAGGAACTCGATGGGATAGCGGTGAGGCAAAGGGTCCTTTGCTGAGTATTTGGGACTGCTGCAGAGAGATGGAGGGACCCAGAGCTGGCCAGGTTCAAAAAGGTGTGCCTTATCCATCCGTAAGTGTCAGCATGAGGATCCAAATCGCTCTTGTGAAAACATTGATGGCTGAGGCTGTCAGTACAGCTGGCTTTCTGTCAGCTTGTTTGAATGGGGTTCAAGAGCCCTTAAGTCCATTGCATGGGGTAGTTCCGCAGGGAAAAGTGATTCGTTCTGTACATCCTGATCCTCACCTGTTTCTCTCCCCATTCACTCCCACACCTCCGTTGAGAACATGCTTGGGAAAGGCAGCCAAGAGTCCTAGGAGCAATGAACAAGCTGCCAGGACGAGCTTGCTAGGAGGGATGCAGACTGCAGCAGGCATGCTGAGGCTCAGACAAGGAGCTCACTACGGTCAGCCCTCGGAGGGTGCAGGCACCCGGGGAGGGGAGACAGCAGAGAAGGGTGTGTGGTGGCCAAGCAGGGAGCAGTGGGTTGAGGCTGAGCAACAGGAATGGCAAAAATTACTGGAGGGAGAAGACCATTGACTACAGAGAGCTAGTGTGGGAAGAATGTTCCCCAAGGGGAACAGGACAGAGTTCCCCAGTGCAAGCCACTTGCAAGTAGATGAGGCAGGGACTCATGTAGGGAATGGACGAAAGACCAGATGCCCTTTCTAACAGGGTCTGCCAAGCTCCTCCTAACCAAGCTCAATATACCATTCAAGTGTTGAAGGGGGCAGCAAGGAGCTTGGCTGTAATTAGGCTCTTCCAGGTGCCTTGGTGGCTGATTCATTTGCTCTTGCACCTGAAGCTGTGCTTGAAGTTGCCCTTGGCATCTCATTTCCAGYGATAAAGGGCAGGAACCAGGGTCATAGGGGTATACAAATGGGTTAAAGTATATATAGAACTGACCCCATCCTGACTCAAAACTCAGTGAGCTACAGATGAGCCCGTAGGGTTTCACAAAACAAATTCCAACATTATGGAGCTGGCTACATCCTTCATAATATAGGAATCAGATGCCTCATAACTGACTAAAAGCTGTCCATGGTTGAAACTTAACACAGCCAAGGTGGAGATGATTTTAGTGATTAAAGAAAATGTGACAAAACCTTCTTTGGTTGAAGGCACACACTCAACATGTTTATCTGAGCAGTCCATGAGCAGTCTCACCATTCGCAGTTGATTGGGACACTCTTTTTTTCTCTTGATATATTGTGACTTGGCCTCCTTGCTAGACTTCAGCAATGTTATGTAACTGGGAAACCATGAGTTCAGGGGAAGCTCCAGCTAGGACAACAAGACATGCATGTATGTAACAGTGATGGTGGTTGTAAATCTATCATGTTTGTCCTTTTTTCCCCCTAGTATTAGCTCTGCACAGATGGCAAGCTGTATTAGCTTTATTTGCAAGATGACCAGTGGTCAGGTTTCTGCTCACCTAAATTAATTGACGGGTCTAGCAGCTTGCCTTGTCAGGAGTAAGTCTGCAAGGGTTGGTTTGGAAGTTTGAAATAGTTCCTCTGGAATAACATAGCATCGAAAGACAGATTGAGAGCAAGGTACCGTTCTCCAACCCACCTCTTGTAATATGATATAAGGAGCAAACAAGCACTGCCCTTAAAATTAAGCATTTCTGTAGTAAACAGCCCTGCCATACACACACCTTTTCCTATATGGACAGCAATGCAAGGGTGAGTGACCCATCTGTGAGAGATGCCAGACAGTCACTCAGGCTGAAATTTGTCTCACCTAATGTCAGTCATCAGCATTGAATCTAAATGAGTTGCTGTTTATAGATAATGGAGAGAGACTGGCATCTCCAGAAAGCAATTCACTCCATCTGCCTGAGACACCTATTTAAGATGGCACGAATAGCCCTGTGGTGAAACCTGTCTCTTTCCATTGACCAGAGGGGAAGCCTGCCCGATTCATTAGGCGAAATGTCTAATTTTCAGGAAGACCATGTTAAACAAGATAGATATCACTTTCAGTGCATGCCTGGAAGGCACTCAGGTAACAGTGGTGAAAGGAAGACTTCTCTAGAGTCAGACAGAGTGGGGATCCTCAGTCCTCATCCTTTTTTTTTTTTTTTTTTTTCAAGTTGGCTTAGTTTGCCTCTCCCCAGCCATTGCATCCCTTAATATCATGCTTTGAGCTGA
Organism: Apteryx rowi; assembly: GCF_003343035.1. Taxonomy (NCBI): domain Eukaryota; kingdom Metazoa; phylum Chordata; class Aves; order Apterygiformes; family Apterygidae; genus Apteryx; species Apteryx rowi. The sequence goes on from NW_020451204.1 coordinate 2,041,095, forward strand.
GTCTAGAAGTGTCACTTTTCTTCTGTCATAGTCTGGAAAATAGATGGGAACTGACTGTTGTGAGAAAAATGGGATCTTAATGGCTTCTCCGAGATGGCTGCATCCTTACTGTAGCTCTTTCCCAGCATGGCCTAGACTTTGCAAGGGAGAGAGATTTTCACCCTTTACAGATGGTACACTTGAGGCACACAACGGGATGAGAAAAGCCAAATGGCACTAGTGAGACTGGCACAGGGATCAAATCCCTGCACCTCCTGATGCTCCTCTCTAGACACTGGGAATTACAGCTTTACTGTGTGTATGGACTTGTGGTTTTTCACTACTGCTTCCCTTTCTGGGTGAAGCCTATGACCCTTGGGGACTTTGCCCCTTCCAGGCATCCAGCTGCTTCTTGAAGTCCTGGTGTGCTGGAACTTGGCAAAGATGAGCATCCGCAGAAGTTTTGCGGATCATTTCTCTGCAGGGGGAGAAATGACACAGCCTGCACTAAAATCCCAAAGTCCTGTGGCAGTGTGCTGGGGGCTTGGGGGTAAAGCCTGAGCAGCAGCCTTTGGGAGAAAGCTCTCCTTTGCTCTTTTCAAAATCCGGTGAGGGGACAAGACAGGATGAAGACCTTCACCTCCGCCAGTGTTGCCCAAGCAGGCTTGGTATTGCACTAACACGTCTCAGGGAGCTGGTGCTCCTACAGGGGATCCATTCCATAAAGCTGCTGACACCCTGTGGCTGTTGGGGAGAAATGCAGTAACTTTCTCAGAAGAAATGGACAAATTTGGGTTTGCACAATGTCCTTCTAGGAAAAAGAAAAAAGTTACTGTTCTCGGAGGGGGAGCGGGGGGGGGGGGGAAGGAAAACAAATCCTCCAAATGCTTCCCAGCTGGGCTTTTTAGTGCTACGACAGGGACAAAGGTGGCAGCTGGCTGGCCGGCAGCCTTCTTGTGGCTGTCTCCACTCTGCTCCCAAGAGCGTGGGCCAAGGGTGAGCAGCTTTGAAGGGTTCCCAGTCTGGGGGACGGGTGGGGGAAGGCGATCAGAGGCAAATATATTGAACATGTCCCCGTCCCCACTAACTTCTTTGACTCTTTCTCCTTCCTACTCTGTGTGCCTCTTCTCGTATTTTGTTTGCCACCACGGCCAAGATGCTTCTACACAGAATAATATTTTCCCCTCTGTATTTCCTTTCCCAACTGCCAAGAGATCTGTGTACAAACACAAGTTTCTCCCTTTTATAATCAACTGTCTATTCCTCCTCCAAGAGAGCATAACAAAAGCAAAGCAAAAAAAGAAAAAGGAGAGGCGTGCTCATCTCAGCTCTAAGACACAAAGGGATGGAAGGGAGTTGTTGGCCCAGGACAAAATTAGCAGGGTAATAAGTTTTAGCTTCAGCCTTTGAAGATGAGAGAAGAAGCAGTCAATTGTCATAAAGAGGTCGAGCATGTCCCTTTAAACCACAAAGCCTTCAAAGATAGCCCAGAACCAAAAATAAAGGCTTCACTCTGCCTTCCTCTGTCACTCCCGGACAGAAATAGTAGTCCACTGGGAACCATTATAGCCTTGATGAGAAGAGCCAATCTGCTCCGATGAATGCAGTCACTCTCCGCTGTGCGCCGGGCCCAGAAGGGTGCAGGCGAGCGGGAGAGAGTCAGCTCCTCGCCCGCCAAGAGGGATATCCTGGAGCAGCTGCTTGGGGTCTGCTCTCCTTCACCCAGACGGGCACTGCCTGCTGCGACGAGCCCCACGCCATCAAAAGCAGGCTTCCCCCCCGGTATGGAAATGAGGCACCTGCCACYGATGTGGCATAGCTCCCTACGGCCCATTATTCTCCTGTCCTTTGTCTCTCCCCGTTTCAAATGTCCCAGGGAGAGCTGGAGGGCTCAGGCTGAGATCAGGACCCTGAATGACGCCAGCATCCCAGGAGGCCCCGATGTGGGGTTTTGCTGCACATCCACGTCTAAAGGATGCCTCCCGCATCCTTTGTGGATGTGACCCCTTTTTTGGGACAGCCAGATGCCAGTTTTCACTGATGTGAACTTGGTGAATTGCTCTGACAGGGCTAAAATCCTGTGATGGAGGGTGCATGGTGCAGGACCCAGGTGGAGACAAGTGGGGCTGAGACCACCGGCTTGTGAGCAATGCCACCTTTGGCAAGGTGCCTTTCCAGATGCTGCCGGGGCAGGCGTGGGTGGCAGTGGGGACGGTGGGTGGCAGTGGGACAGCTACTGCAGCTGCGCCATCTGCTGCACACCGAGAGAAGCATCCGCCAAAGAGGAGCATTTCAGGCTACGAGTGACCAAAAATAATTGACAGCTGGCCCCCACCTCCTTCTCCTCTTCCCTTCTGTTGTACTGTATGTGAAGACATTGCCGCTCTCCTCTTCTGCTTGTTATGCTGTCTCCCATGCACCAGGAAAACCTGGGATGCAATTTGATAAGAGTCAGCTAAGTAACTATTAAAAAGCCTTTTTCCCCCCTTCTGTCTTATGAGGGATATCTGTAGAGAGAGAAGAAAACAAGTGAGCTCCAGGCACTTGCAAATCTGTTTTCCCTAGGGCTCTGTGAAGTATCCTCGAGGGAGTGTGAAGATCTCCAAACCCGAGGTTACTGCGCTTTGTTTCAGTTTCATGAAGTTGATCCAATTTTACAGCAACAAAATCTCAGAAACATTGAAGATTTTCACTCAAAAGGAGATCAGTCTTTGAGAAAGACTGAGCAAATGGTAGCTCCAATAAGGGGTCTGTTTTCAAGCAAGTTCTCAATGTTTTAGATGTTTCAAGCTGTTGTTTGGATGAAGATCAGTGTGTGCCTTGAAATGTGAGGGATTTCACATGTTATATCTTCTTGACTTGGAACTTCACTAAATAAACCCCAAACTTTGGGAATATGAAAAGCCAGCACAAAAACTTGCTGACAGGACTTAAAGAGAAAGTAGTTGCTCCTTCTACAGAGGTTCAAGAGCTTGTTTCTTTTCTTATAGTTACCAGTCTGGATTAGTTTCTCTGGAGTCAGTGCTGCTAGTTCCATGTAAAGCTGGAGTAACTTCATTGAAGTTACTTTGCAGCCTAAATCTGGAGGTGATCACAGAAATGACAGGTTGTTCTTAGGTGTAATTCTGAAGCTTGAGCCATTGCTTTGATATAGGGGGATTAACCTCTCACATCCTTCATCTTTCAGTTACTGAACCACTGTTCAGGCTGGAGGGAGATGGACTTTGTCAGAGCTGCTCTGGAGGAAGGAGAAAGGGGCTAGTGAGTCCTGCACAGGTGTTTGGAGAGTGAAGCATCCAGCTAGTGAGTGCCAGCTACAAGCTGGAAAGCCTCTTGGGTGCACTCAGGCCTTTCCATCCATCAGAGCAGAGCGATGAAGGGCGCTTGTCTGTGCTGTCCTTATCACCGTGACTATGGCTATGGAGGGGTGTCTTAGCTAGGACCCTGTTAGGAAGCAACCTGTGCAAGGACAAAGCTAGAAGAGCCGTGTGAACTGAGGGGAAGAGCAGCACAGATGAAAGTGGGAGTAATTATGCATGTCAATACCCTTCCTTCCCTCCCAAGCAGCGCTCACTAGGTATATCTGATCCCCGCGTCTTTTGTGTCATGGCTGGCACTTGTTGTATTGATGCTGAACTCCTGACCTTGCCTTGTCTTGCACCGCGACCTTATGTCAAAACTGCTTTGGATAGAGTTTCATTGCCCGGGTTACCTCGAGGTCCCAGAGGAAAGCGATCTCTTGGCTCCTCTGAGTGACACGCTCTTGCTGTTTCTCCCAGGCCCATGGGAGGTAGGTGAGGGCTATGAGGGTGGGGGGGCACAAGATGATGATGCCCAGACTATTCTTCTGGGAGCTTCCGATCTCCAAAGGGGCAGCCGAGCTTGCTGCATACTCCTTGCCTTATGTGATGTGTTTAAGGAAGTGGGAAAAGATCCTGCCTGGGCACCAAGGGGAGCTGAGACCCAGCAGGGACAGCAGTGCTGTGAACATCTCTGGGAAACAGCCCAATGCTCTTTCCCCGTTTCTGCTAAGCAAGCACCCAGCTGCAGCAGTAGTGTCTGGGGCATGGTCTCCACTCTGCTAGGGACCACCTCAGGGACTCATGCGCTTTGTTCCCCAGAAACTTTCAGTTTACTGGTCTCTACTGATACGTGGCCAGGTATGAGTCACTTGCACACAYGTAATTAGTTCCGTAGGTAACAAGCAAGCCCAGACCTCCAAGCCTTTACAAGACTGAGGACTCCTGAGCCTCCATATGGGGGGGCTATTTTTAGGGCTCAAACCTTTAAGTAGCCACTCAGTCTTTTATGTTAGAAGAAAAGTAACTGGCTGTCTTGACTCAGAGAGAACATTGTTCTGGCATTAGTTTGAACACAAAAGTAAATAACAGGGGCTGGGAGGAGACATCTCTTCAGATCAGGACAAATTTTCTTGGTCTATCACACCAAAGTACCTGGTTTAGTTGTCGATACGGAGATGTGTGGCACCAATGTGACTTGCAGACATGCAGGCTGGTGAAGACCTTGCGTCCCGTGGGAAAGGCAGTGCCTTTTATTGGCTCTTCTCTGGAGGGCTGTGGTCCTTGTGCACCTCTTGGGTCAGTCACAGCTTCTCTCGACACAGCCCTCTTTGCACTCAGCTTTTCTGGGCACTCTCTGCTCTGTTTCCCTATGTTTCATATTTCACCTGCAGTTCCTCCAGGCTGGAGGGATTTGGACAGGTTCAGTGCTATGGCATCTGACCATACCATTGACAGACTTTTGACTCTTGAAAGCCATTCTGTCTCCTTTGAGGGGGAAACCCAAACTGCCTGACAGCTCAGTCTAGGATCTGATTCCCTGCTCAGCAGCCAGGACCAACCTGAATGTTTCAGGCAGCCTTTCTCCTCTCCCAGGAGTCCCCCTGCCTCTGTTCAAGTGGAATAATATGTCAGTACTCGCTAGCTAAATCCCTCTGACTCTCTTAATTCTCTCTTGATTGTGTCCTATGCCTTGCCCTCTGTGCTGTACATCTCCTTTAGGACAGTTCTCAGCAGACCTCCTAATCCTTTTAAATGTACACAGAGGGTTCTGTTTCCTCCACAGGGTGGGCGGCTTCGCTCCCATAGACCTGGGCCAATGCTCTGCAGAAGCTGGGATGTGCTTGGATGGGAGGAACTGCACTTTTTGTCTGCATTTCTACCATCTGTCTGCTTGTACATAGAAACCTTTCACTAATGGTCCTGGCTGGCAATGTGAGCTGCCATTTACCAGCCTCAAAAAAGCGCTTACTCTACCGTTATTCTTAAATTAAATAGTATAATTTTTAGATAGTTTAATCATGGGCTTTCAATGCATATTTGGCTAATTCTGACTAGTGTAGAAAGAATCCCTGAGATTAAGGGTCTGGAGAAATATGTTATTCTTATGCTATTGGAGATAATAATTACTTGACTTACACAACATTTTCCATTTGAGGATCTCCAATACCAAGGATTTTGGACCATGATAATGGGCTGACAGAGCCATGGGTATTTGATCATACAATCCACCTTTTTCCCCTCTCTGAGCTGAGGGTTCTAAAATAATGGATGTTGCTTTGGTGGTATTTTGGGGGTCTTTGCTTTGTATCCCAGGAACCTCCATTTTACCCCTGCTGTAGCCCCATAAGCTGTTCACTAAAAATCATCCACTCCGTCAGCAGTTCATTGAAAAATGGGGAAACTGAAGCACAGACAGGGTAGGTGAAATCTCTAAGGTCATATGATCAGTTCATAGTTCAGCTAAGATTTAAACTTCTCTTTCATTGCATGCCCCCTGTCTCCTAGAGTCCATCCTCCTGCCCCAGAGCTGAGCTCCCCTGTGCCCTCCTCTCTTTACCCTCTTACCAGAGGTGGAGCAAGGAGTCTGGCTGCTGATGTTTTCCTCTCAGCCTGCACATTTGCTCATGTGGCAGTGCAGGSAGGGAGAAGGGGAGAACAACAGTGGAGAGCCCTGGGGCACAGCAGCTGAACGAAGAGGGAAAACAGGCAGAAAGGAGCAGCCGAAATGCATGACAGATTTGCTAACTGTAAGCATTAATGCACAAAGCAGGTAGAAATGCTTCATTCTTAACCCACATGCTGCTCTCTTCCCTGCCTTGAGCCACCAGAGCTTCCCATGGGATGCCCAAGTTTCTCCCTACCTAGCAGGCAGCCCCTCACACTCAGATGGCTCCTGCTTGGCTCGCACAGCTGAGGAAGGAAAGGGGAAGGAGCACAGGGCTGGGAAGTGGTCTAGAAATCTGACTATGGAGAAGAGCTTGGACAGGATGGATTACTGTTGTTCTTGTCCGTCTCTAGCTTCTATATGGAATGAAGAGAGATGGCAGGATGAGAGGTCAGTTCCCAAAAGTGCCTGCATGTTTGTGAGGGCAGAGCAGCAGTTCTCAGCATGGGAGGCTGAGTGTTTTGGGGATCCTAGAGTGGAAAGGCTTGATAAAGCCAGTTGTTGCAGCTATGTAGTGTGTTTAGGACTATTTGGAAGCTGCCTCAGGCTAAGGTTGATACTCTTTTCCAGAAGGACTGAGAAGATGGAGAGGGAAGGACTGAGAAGGGATGTGTTTGGTGAGGTCTTTTCCACAGGAGGTTTGAGAAACAGCAGTCTCTCCATTTTGATAGCGAACAGGAACAACTTGCACTTCGGTGTTGGACACTGAAGTTGACTCAAGCCAAGTGATCTGTTCCTTTGGTTGGAGAGGACCAACAAGTTTGCTGGTTGGCCTTGGATGACAAAAAGGAATGGGAGATGGCTTTTGGTCACTAATGAGGGATCATTCAACAGGAGAGGAAAGGAAGCCTTGGGAAGGAGAAGCTGTCATTGAGGCTCAGCTGAAAAAGAGATGTCTGCTCCTGCTTGAGGTTGGCTGATGGGAGAGCTGTGCTTGCTGGGGTTTGGGAACGTGTTACTCATTTGGGCCTGAATGGTGGGAAACATGGTCTGTTTTGGGGCTGGCCTGAGAAGAGACGTGGCCCTTGGTCAGAGATGATAGTAGAGGAACCTTTGGTGGATTTGCAGATGAAACCAGCCTTCAGTAGAGGATCAGACTATCAGAGGTGAAGGGAAGAGGCATGGTCCGCTATTACAGCTCTGGATCTGTTTCCTGGCTGCTTGCATGAAAAAAGGGGAGAAAGGGCAAATGTGGAGCTTTGTCTCCACACGGTGTTTCCTTTTATCTGAGGCAATATTGGAAGATAAGCTCTCACTCTTTCTCTCTCTCTTTTCTTTCTTTCTTTCTTTTTTTTTTTTTGTGCTGTGGATTAATATAGATTATGAAAGCTAGAAAGGCTTGAAGGGATGTTTTTTTTCTGATATTAAGTCCTTAATAGGTCACCTTGACATTGAAGAGMCCAGGAGCTGAAAGAGTCAGCAATTGAATTACAATAACCTTTGCAGAGCCCTGTCAGTGGGGCTGGGGCCCGGAGATATGTAGGGACTCATTGTCTTGACCTTAGCCCCAGGGATGTCAACTAACAAAAAAGAACTGGACAGAGAGCCTGGGCTGGCTGATTTCCTTGGAGATCTTGTCTTTCAGGTTCCCTTTTTGCCCTTGCCTCAGAGATAAAGACTCTCCACAACAYTGACRGGAATTGTTCCCAAGCCATTGCTCCATCCATCCACTCAAGGCCTCTTCACAGCAAGGGAGTGAGCAAAGAGCTCCAGCCCCCAGGTTTCTGTCTGCTTTTGGTCATGCACACCTGGTCCATCACCCCATTTCTCTATCCTCGCTGTACTCATTTAGGACCAGCATCTGACACAAATGCCAGTGCAAAAGGAGTGAATCTTATTGACTGGAGATATGATCTCTGAGATGTGATGTGTGTGTGTGTAGAGAAAGTGGTTAAAGTGCCCAAATCCTCAGCAAAGCAGGAGCTTTGGCGCATCTCTGATGTACTGTAAAGGGAAATTGCAAATGCTTCTGTTTGTCCAGGCTCAAATATGACAGGCTATGATTGAGCTTGCTGTCCTCACTGATGCCTGGAGCCGTGCAGGGCACAGTGCCACCATGGTACATGTAAATGCCTGTATTCAGAAAAGGCTCCCATTTATTTCCACAATAGAGAGGACGTCCCTTTGCCAGGATGCCTGTGTTGTTTGGGTGTGTTTGGGTGTCCAAGACCTCAAGGTGTGTTTGTGAGTGTACCCTGAGTCCACGTTGATGGGTCTGTGCGGGCAGAGTGCGTGCACATTAGTGTGCATGTGCATGCATGTGCAGCTATGTGCCTTCTTGCCTGTGCCTTGTCTGCTTAAATATTTCCAAAGGGGGGTGTTCATTGCTCCCGCAAATGCAAGGTCTATCTGGGCATCCGAGCTCTGCTGTGCTGTGTGTCTGTATGTTACCCTGTGTGCTCCTGCCCTTGTGTCCATGTGGGTGCCCGCATCCCAGCGTGCGTGCGTGCCTCCCATTGCCAAAGGGCAGCTGGCTTCCTCCCCAGTGACACTGTGTCATGAGGAACCGTGGGTGTCTCAAAAGCCCATCCCGTCTGGTTTCCCTGAGGTCAGGCCGCTGTCAAAGGATCCTTTGTGGGGTTGCTCCTCACCCCCCTCCATGGGGCTCCCGGCTTGCTGGGTCACTGCATTCCCGGCACGGCAGGATGAGCTCATCTTTGGGAGGAATCCGGTCTCTTAGCCCTGCGAACAGACTCTTATAAAAGACTTGTATTCCTGATCGAGCCCATATTGCCATCTGTCTTTCCTCAGAGCATCCTGTATTTCTATGTGTCTCAACTTCTGAGTGACCCCATGTAAGGATTTGTGCTCAAGGCCAACACTGGTTGATATCTTTGTCCCTGACCAGTCTCATTCGGACATGCTCCATGCTTCTGGATATTTCTGATCCTAAAACAGGTAGAGCTTTGAGCCTTGCTGGTAGTGCCAGTAGTCTAAATTGCTTTGGTCTACAGTTTGAGCTCTTAGGTTTGGGAGTCTTGTGAAAAGGTATGTGAAAAGACTTTCCTTAGGTTCTGTAACATCTCCAGATAAGTTTTTTTCTGGGTGTTGAATCTACTTAAGCTTTTTGATCAATCCAGACCAGTTTTCATTGCTAATACGTCTTAAAACAAGCAAACAAATAAACCCAAACACTGCTTCCCTGGCCTGACAACACRATCCTGCAGCTTGCATTATGTGAGTGTATTGACTGGTCCATGCCTGCCTAAGAGCTGACCAGAGATGGGTTTTTGGGATGGCATTTTGGATTATATATCATGTGAACTACCAACCAAGAAATGCTCTTGTATGTAAAGGTTTAATTTTCATACCTTTTTGCGTTGTTGTTGTTCCCTTAACCTAAATTGAAAACTGCTCTGACTGAAAGCATCTATTTATATTCTTCATATAAAGAACCAGGACTGGTGTCAGCAGCACGGTAATGTTTGAAAGCTATCTGTCCCTTCCCCAAAATGCTGTCCATGTGCTAGTGAAATTCTATAAGTTTGGGAGAAAAGAGAAGACCTGGAGATCTGTACGCTTCATGCCACAGCTAGCTGGTCTATGTACCTCTGAATTCCTGCAGCCTGGAAGGTGGTTTTGGACCAGCTCCGTGATGTGCCACAAGACCTACACAGCTACACATGCAGTAGGGTGTTGAGGGTGTTCTGTGCTCTACAGAAGTCTAAACGTGTTTGTAGCAAAGAAGGAAGATATGCTTGTTTTCTGTGTGGCACCAATGATGGGCCAACCCAAGACAGCATAAATCCTGTGTGTCTGTGTACAGCAATCCCATATGACACGGTCTGGMTGCACCTGTGCCTCAGACTCTCTTTTTATAAACTGGATGTAAGAAGCATTTGTTACCCAGTCCTGCCTGGTGTTGGACTCCAGACTCCAGGCCGATTTTGTTCCTGGGGTAGGAAAATGGTGTGCTTCCATCCTCCCAAAGTACCCAGACAGCTGGACAACACTTGTAAGAGGCTGAAGCCAAAGGTTTGGATGTAAAGTCTGRAGCCTTGGATATCTGAAAGGTTTCTTCATTTGGCCAAACGCATGCCTGATCCAGACATCAAATCCCAGAGACACCATTGCAGTCACCACAAAGGTTCCTAGGATGTGCCTGCAGCCCAATGCTTTGAGTTGTTTTCCACTAATAGAGTGGAAAACATGATTTTTCAGCCTGAAATGACTTTTATTTTAGGTTCGCAGGGTTGGGGGAGGCCCAATGCAGAGAAAGGAGGAGGAATGACAGGTTCAGGCCTCTGTCTCCCACTTTCTTTCACTAACTGCCGAGCAGGACAAGCCCCATCTCAGGATGGGCTTTGGAGAGCAAAGGCCTCAGCCTCATACCATAGGTGAGTGCCAGCAGCCCGCTAATAGATCTCCTGGCAGGGCTTATTGCTGAACACTGATCACTTGGCAGGCCATTACCTTGAAAAATGAGCTCTGTGGAGCTTGCCTTGTGTTGTTACAAACTAATGATTTGCATTGATTAGCACGTGGCTCATGAGTGTCTAATTTATCAATCAGGGAGCGCCAGGGGAGCGTGTGTAAACCACACTTTCAAAAATGATGTCATCTGTCAATTGGCTCGTGAAAATGAAAGCTGCATACACCTGGCATACTCTGTCCAACGAGGGAGAGAAAGGACCTGGTCATCTCCTTCCCTTTACACCTGTGCCCAGATCTGTAGCTTGAACAGTGGCTGTTTCACTGTTGGGGTAAGCCCTGAAGTCCAAGTACAGCCTCGATGGCCATGCTTCACGCTGTAATTATTATTTTTATGGAACTAGTACTCGGAAGCAGAGGTCATAAACCCACTGTGATAGGTGCTGTCCAAGCCCAGAATGAAAGGCTGGTCTTTTATTTATGTCCAATTTAGATCATAAATCCATTGTAACCAGGAGTATTTCTTGCTACAGAARGCTGGTGGGGAACCACTGGGGTATGACACAGTAGTGATCGCCTTGGACTACAAAAGGAAGGGGACATCTGTCAGCTAGGACCCTCTCTCTGTCACCTGCCTCCCAGGACCCTCTGGCCCAAAGCAGAAGTTTCATTCTAGCGTATCCCAGATCACTGAGTGCTTTCTGTATCGAAAATGAAAACAGATGGTCATAAACATCCAGCCCCATCTTTCTCCTGGCCCTTCTGAAGCAGGAGGAAACCTCCTCTGCCCCAGTGTGCTGTGCTTGCGCTGCAAGGGAGATCTCATATCCAGCAGTCAGGCGTGTCTCTATTTGACCTAATTTTGCAGCCTGGCTGAATTACGCGAGAGGTCAGTGGGCGACTCCTTTGCGGGAATTAGAGCCCACCGTCCTGTCTGTGCAGCCACCCGTGTTYGCTGCCAGCACCTGGCTCAGGGCACGCGGAGGGAGGATTACAGTGCAATGCCTGCAGATGATATGGATTAGCCAGGAGTATTCCAGGGAAGCTGTTTCCTTGAAAACCTGTGTTTGCTACTTGGAAAAAAAAGGTCTGGGAATTGTGTGCATGGAGAAGGGGGGTAGGAACCATTCTCCTTTGCTGTTGCAATGCTGTAGCAAATGAGGCTTGCTTGCTTGCTTGCTTTATTGCTTTCTTGCTGACCATAACGTATAGATCCTCTGGGCAAAAGAGGTGTGAGCCAGGAGYCTTGTGGGTGGTCCAGCCCACATCACTGTCCTTCCTTTTGTGTGGAGCACATGTGCATACTTCTCAGGTGTACGCGTACAGAGTCTGTGGAGAGAACAGGCTGTGCCTGTGGGTGCTTTCCTCAGGGGTATTTTTGTCTGTACCTCTTTGCATCTGTGCATTTAATTGTGTGAGTTGTCACACAGACATTGGTGAGCTTGGGRGAGAGTTTTAGAGCTCGGTCTTCCTGCGGTGAAAGTTAGGGGTCGGTTGCAAGTTTAGGGTGTGGGTCTCCCTTGAGGGTGACTTGGAGACAATAGCCTGGGGTTAGCCCTCTTCTCCAGACCAGGTCTGTGTCACGTCTGGTGAGAGTGGTTGCCACCACAATGCATCTGGGTCTGGGATCRCACTGAGAGTGTGAGTACTGAGAAGGCTAAACACCGAGTTTGTCAGGATCCTGCTCTCCGGTAGGGCTGAAGGTGCTTGGAGGAAATGCTGAGATCTGTACTTGGATGGGCTGGTGTTGTTTGTGCAAGCAATATCTTAAAACAGCTGCGCAAGAGAAGAGAGAGGGTGGCTGGCTGCTGGCTAACTATTAGGCATGAGAAGGAGTCTTGATCCTTCACTGCAGTGCAGCAAATCACCGATGTCCATCTCTGCCTCAGTGCCCCCATCTGTGAAATGGGGCCAGCCCTGCTCGTGTCCATGGCAGAGAAAGAGACATTCCACCCCCAACCTGCTTTTTTCAATTAGTGTTTCTAAAGGCCTCCTGGATCAGTAGGTAGGCGGAGCTACTGAAATGCCACGTCTTATTAGAAATTGATCTCCAGTTAATAGACATTAGACAAATTAGAGCAGCTTATTTGGCTGGAAAGCACTTGCCGAAATGGAGGGAAACAGGAGGAAGACAGTGCGTCACCAGTCCCTTCCAATTCTTTGTTAAGATCAATAGAGCTACATTGTGTAACCCAAATTAATGGAAGAGCAGGAATAGATCATCATCAAAATGGCTTGATGCTAGATCATACACTGTCTGCAGTGTGTCTTTGCCCCCTTGCCGCTCCAGGAACAGCAGCCAGCAGTCCTGGTGTCCGCTGGGGAGCATTAGGTTCATAAAACGGGGAGGAACTGATATTGGAAAAGCAATGAGGTATTAAAGGCCCCTGTGCAGTCGTAAGGCTGTGGCTGGGCACTGCTCAGTGCAGTCTGGATTGATGTGCTGGGCTCCAAGGCTGCTTGGATCTCCTGGAAATGAGGTTTGCAGATCCTTAATCCAATAGTGAGAAATAATGATGGTGATTTCAGTAAGAAACTCTGGGAGAAGGAGAGGCAGGGAGGGCAAAGGAGGGGTGCCTTGGGGTGTGGGAAGAACAGAGAATGTTCTGCAAGGTCTGTTTTTCCCTGTCCAATCTTTTCCTCTTCCTTTCACAGCCAGTGCCTCATCTGTGTTCCCTCCTTCGCACCCAGGTGGAGGCAGCTGGGCTTGATTCTGTGACCTGCGGGGCCTTGCCTTTGAAATCCACCCTTGCAATCTTCATTTAATCATCTCCCCTGGGAAACGGGGCAATTTCATGGCCAAAATAAACCATTAGTGCTACCTGAGTGGGAGCCGCTGGAGCGCTGGCCTGGAAGCGTTTGGGCTGATGGTGACGAATTCCCTTTAACTGCATCAGCCCAGGGCCTGCTGACGCTGCACAAAGCAGAGTGATGGGGAGGGACGGGTTTTCTGAGTAAGCCATGGTTCACCAAGCTCCTCTTCTGCTTAGTTATTCATTTATTTATTTGTAATGACTGTCATCTGATTTGTGTCTGCTCTTGCTGACCATCTGGCCAGTCTTCACCCGCTTGTGATCCTGCTCCTGACCACAGTCTCCGGAGACCTGGATGGATTTCAAATGCTTTATACAGAGAAGTTAATGGACAAGTTTAGTTTTGACTCCACTGGGCCTGCAATGACATTCTGAGCAGGAAGTGATGATTTTAGAAGAGTAAGAAACAGTTGAGCTCAAATTAGCAAAGTGAAAAGGATTTGTTGTTTTGCTGCCAATGACCAGTCCAAGGTACTGGAACTAAAGAATAGAGGTGAGGTAGTAGCAGGGGTCCTCTGGGTGTCTACATTAGTGTTTTAGTTTGGTTCTCACTATTGGATTAAGGATCTGGCTTTTGAAGTGAGTCTCACACTTGTCCATGCTTAATTTTCTGTGATTCATATAGGAGGGCTGTCCTAAAGTTTATGAGCTTAACTTTTCTAGCTGGAAACTAGCTTAACTAAGCTGGAAGGTGTTAATCTGCTGCAACCACTAATTCAGTCTGTGGGACCAGGCTATGATGGTTCTGAGGTAAAGCCCCCAAAGCACACGCAGTGTGGTTGCTGGGTTTTAACGCAAACCGTATCCCTCTACAGACCAACCAACCCCTATTGCACCGTGCTACTTGCTGATGTAGACTTATGAGCAGGGAGACCTTTCCAGCTCTGCTACTGGCATGATAGGTCACTTCACCTCTTTCTCACCTAGCCTCCCCATCTGTTAAATGAGGCTTTCCAAATGAGACCACCCCCATCCAACTTAGTGGAGGAATAACATATCAGCAGAGAACTATGCTATCAGATCACAGGACAGGCCATACGTTCCAGTCTGGAAGGCATGTGATTGAGGTGCTCTGGGGAGCTTAGATGTGTTTGCTTTTTGCCACATCCCTGGTTTGTCTTCCAAAAACTGGACTAAGTGCTTGTTAGTGCCACTTACTTCTTCGTCCTCCAACATCACTCTTTTTCTTTAACCCTTTTGATCCTTTTGAGGTCACACCCATGACTTGAAGGGACTCGTTGTGCCCTTGCTGCATATGATGTCAACCTCTAAACCCCTTCTCACCCTTAGAAGCCTGACTGAGGCATCAGCCACCAGTTTGCCCAGCAGACTGTGGTTGAGCATCACCCTGCTGTGGACCCAAAAGCATCTGGGGAGGCCCAGATAACGCTGACAAGCATCAGTCAAATGATGGAAGGTATCTTTTAACTTCTTTCATCTACCAGACCCATGGGCTCCTTGCCAGGATGTCTGTAGGGCTAGCCATGGCCAGGGTGGGAGCTCAGGGTAGGCCAGAGCCTGTGTCTTTAAAGATTAATAGCATTGTTTGCTCATTAAGGAGATCGTTTTGAAGCAAGCGCTAGCCAGAACATTCGAGTGCAAGCATCTGTTTGCTACTGGGAGAGGATATTTATTGTCTGATACTTCAATGGACGTAAATAAACAGCCAGACCTAGATAATGTTCAGACAAACAAACAAACAGCTGCCAGAATAGGTCCCTTGGTAGTTGACCTTCTGGAAGCATCATGCTGATGTTTTAATAGCAGCAGGCTTTGCAGAACGAAGCCCAGTGACTACAGCCACCCGGGAAGCAGGATTAATGTCTTTAAGGCAAGACCTTTTGCAGTGGCCATGCTGGTCTGAGGGAAGCGGCCCCACGGGTCCCGGATGCTCTGCATATGTGTGTTGACTGTGGGGACGTGAGGTTTATCAGGCTGTTGGGTAAAAAGCCGGTGTGTGCTGGTCCTGGGGATGTGCGTGATGATGGCAGGCACAGCGGGAGTGTTGGGTGGGACACAGCATGTTGTGTTGAAGGGTGGATGTGCTGAGGAGGGCAGACGGGGGCTTGGGTGCTGAGGATGGTAGGCTGGGTTTGCTGTGGGTCAAGGAGCATGTGTTGGTCTACAAGACATGTAGGCGCCGGGAATAGATATCTCTGTGGTGAAGGTGAGGCAGGTGTTTGTGGAGATGTGTGCACCCGTCTATGAATGATGGCTGTGATGGGCTGAGCATTTGGAGACCTGTGTGATGTCCTGAAGGTACCTCGGCCCCTTTCTGCCTTCTCTTCCTGCTCCCACATTGCACAGGTGGCAGATTCAAGAGATAATCCCTACTGGACTTTCAGTCTGGCTCTAATCCCACAGCCGAATAAGAACATCCGAATATAAAAATAATCATGCTTCAATCAGAAAAAAACTTCATTTAGCTCAGTATACCAGCCTCACAGGTGGTTGATGCTAAAGGAGTGTAAAAACAGAGCAAACTGCTGGGGCGTGCTTCACGTTGCCAGCAATCGACAGCCGGGGGAGCTTTCTAAACTGGAGATTGTATCTCTGTCCCTGAGTTTAGCGATGATCACTTTCATACTTTGATGAGAATCTTCTCATTTCCCCTTCATAGGCTCTTCTCTGATTTTTTTTTGCAAACCCAAATGACCTGGTTCTACTTGATGTCTGGGAGCCAAAATAAAACTATCTCTAAGAGAAAGTGCTGTTGTGTTGTTTGGTGCTGAGAACGGAGACTGATGTTCAGGGAAGGTGGAGATCCTCTGGGCTCCCTGCCTAGGACTGAACATAAGAMGGCCAGAGTTTAAAACAGGATGTGGGATGGCTTGAGTTAAGGGCCAGGCTCCTGGCTGCAAGTTATGATAACTGCCTCTTTGCTGGCACCAGCCTTGCATGGTCTATGTAGTGCATGCAGCAGTGGATGAATGCCTGCCAGACTTTCTGGCTTTCTTCTGAATTTTCTTTTCTAAACTCCTTAGTTCCTAGCTTTAACTAGAGAAAGAGATTTCTGCCCTTACGGTTGTTGGGTGTGTGTGTGTGTGTGTGTGCAAGAGTGCACGTGTGTGCGCTTGCACATGTACAACGGAATAAGCGCTGTTCCTCCCTCCCTCCTCCTCTGCAAAATAATGATTTTGCAGGCAATTAGGTTAGCAATAGCTGTTAAATCACTTACAAGTATCTCTGTTTTCCTGGTGTGAAACCTCTGCAATCTTTTACCTGCACAAAACACATAGGGGAGATCCCTGGGGGCTGTGCCTCCTGTCTGCACGGATTGTTACCCCAGCCAGCTATTTCTTCAGCCTGCCTCTTCCGTCTTTGAGCTCCTTCTCTAATGGGGCCTGGCAAAAGCTGGGGACAGTGCCTGAGCCTGGGGTGATAATTGGCTGCTTACTTATCTAGAGGCCTACAGATCTGACCCTGATGATGCTGAAAAATCAAGGTCAAAGCAGCTAAGACATAAGGTTTGTTTAGCACAGTGATCAGCAGCGAGAGGAAGGATCTTCTGCAGCCCTCTGACAGGGCTGAGCAGTCACAAGGGACTGGCAAGGGAGGCAAAGCTAAAACAGCAGACAAAGATCAGCAAGTGCTCTCTGACTGCAAGAATTTGGTGCAGAAAAGTCTTCTTGGGGAAATATGAAAGGCTTCTGCCTGGGAGCTTTTGAGCTGTCCTGGGCAAAGCCCCAACAGACAGGTTTCCATGCTTCCCAAACAGGGGTCATCTTTGTGTCTCCTTCCTTTCTCCTGACTCTCCTAAGAGGAAGGCCTCATCCTGAGCCCATTGGCCTCCATGTCCTTGTCCTCCTGAGTGAATCATACCAGTGACCACTTTCAAGCAGAGAGACTGTGATGAGCTAAAGGGATCCAGTAGGATCCGTGGACGTGACTGAGCCTTTTCCTCTTAGGCAGTCACAATGGACAGGAGGAATGGATGCATGTAGGAAAGGGTACATGGTTTTGGGCTTTGAGCTCCGACCTTCTGTGAGGACATTGCTGAGTATGACGCTGTCATCATCAGCTACATCAAGATGACAGACTAACTGCAAATCCTCCAGCCCCTTTCAACCAGCCCAACAGTCAATGCCTGCGCTTGTGCCCACTTCCTCCTGAGGAGGAAAAATCTGAGGGATGGCACAGATTGAGCATCCTTGAGCCCTGTCCACACACTTTGCTGTCGCAGTGTCCCATGAACTCCTCTTTGTCTCATGTCCCCTATCTGTGTAGGGGAATAAGGACTTTTTATTGTCATTCTGTGCAAGGGAAGAGCAGGGAAAGGGTAATGATGAGGACCCGTATATCATTGCTGCCCTTTGTTCATACCGGCTTCCCAGACCCTTTGTCATTCTCTCTCTTTTGCTTCCCTTCCTTTCTCTTTGACATTCTAATATAGAGGATGATTCAATCTCAGTTTCTTGGCTGAAAGGTTGATACAGAAGGAATAAACTCATGGACTATGTGCCAGGGAACAGTGGGAATGGATCTTGGTGCCATTATTTCTTTGTGGCTTGTTATTTCCTTTGGGTGGAAAAGATGCTTTTTGCTCATCTATGAAACTACACAAGTGCAACCCAGGGACTGGGAGCCTTTGTTCTACTTTAGTCAGGAAGATATGGAGACCGTGAATATGGAGTACAAGGCAGATCCACTACAACTTGTTTTCTTCTTCTAGGGAAGAGCACTGATGTGTTTGGTTGCTGCAGGGTAGAAGATTCTCTAAAGCCAAAAAGCAACACATTCAAAAGATAGCAAGGGAGATAAGCAATGTGTTTTCATCTGTGGAAGGCATGGCCATGGAGTCTGCTGAAGTACAGATCCCAATAGGACTGACAGAGGAACCCAGCATTCCTATGGATAGCTAGATTATCCTGAATTGTGATTAAACTATTGGAAGGGATTAGAAACCTCCTGCATCCGAGTTTTAACCCAATTTCTAGAAATTGTTTTTAGACAGGTAAAGAAACCTGTGGAGTTTTGTGCACATTCTTCTGTAGCACTGGGTCACTGTCAAGAAAGTGACTGGGACTAACAGTCTGGTTCATTCTCACAATTTTTGTTAATGACATTCCTAAGTGACAACCTGTTACGAGATGTGGCTGGGATTATAACGTGCCATATTTGTTCAGGACTGATTTCAATAACAGATATATGTAATCAACAAGACAAATAGTTTTTGTTGTATTGTATGCTCTACAGTAACACATTACCCCATGGCATATTAGCAATAAAAACAATAATAGTTTCTGACCAGCATTTGAGTGAGTCAGTCCTGCACACTCCTGTGTGTTTTTTCTCTTTTGCTCATCATTGCCTCAAATTCTACCCTTTGGGCCATCATATTTAGCTCAGTAGATTTGTCCAGACAACAATAGCAATACTGCAATAGGACTGGAGAAAAGTGAGCAGGCTCTGGATTGCTCTTCTACAATTACCTTGGGATGATGAGACCAGCAGAAGCAGTTAACCTGCTTTAGCCTTTAAGTAAGGAGGCAGGGAACAAATTTAGTTTGTGATGACAGTGGTTGCTGTCCAGAAGACATGGACCGCAATGCATTTCTCCAGTGATTATTCTACAGTCTCTGTGGAAGGAAAAAAAAATATAATCTTTTTCTACTTTTGCTTTGCAGATTCGAGTGGACGGCCCCACCAAGAACACGCTGGAGTATGAGATTGTGCAGGTGGTGGATGCTGGCCCCATATTACGGGATATGGCCTTTTCAGTGGACCATGAACACCTGTACATCATGTCTGAGAAGCAGGTAGGGCACCCCACCAGTCTGTGATGCTTTGAGAACTTTTAGCTTGATCGTAATACGGACATCGGAGTTGCATCTGATATTCTGAGAGTGAATGCAACAAACTACTACTACAAAGATACTTATGCTTTGTTAATTATCTCATGGATTTTTGTGCTTAGATGCCATTAAATTTTTACACTGATGCAGATTATAGAGAGGCCAGGGCAGAGAACTAAGGGGGTAGAAACCACCCCCAGTATTGCCTTATGCAGTACACGTACTGCTGGCTACATGACAGGGAATTGCTGCTGCATATGCATACCACATTGCTCTCCACCCCCATCCAAACTGTGGATGCATCTGCCACAGATATGGATAGAGTGGGTAAGTGTAACACTGAATCATTCGACTCCAACTGGAGTATTTGGAGAAGCTGAAACCTCATTGAGGCTCAGTGATCTAGAGTGTGGGACATTGCTTGCCAGGGTACAGGCTAAGTTTAGGCTGAAATTCCTGTTGTGTTATTGCTATTATTATTGAAAATATTAGCAGCCAGATTTCAGGGAAGGGCCAATCTGGGTGTTCAGCGTGGAAGCCTGGATGATTTTCAGCAAAGTGCTTGGTCTTACAAAGTTTGCTGCTTGGCGTGGGAGGAGCAAGTGCAAACTTTGCATGAAGAAATTTATTGTATGTGATTAGTTTGTGGATGTGCAAGGACTTTAAGTTTTATAACTGGCTGATTCACATGTGCTTGTGAAGAGCTTTAGGATCCTCAGACAAAGGGGATGGGTGAGGGGCTGTGGCAGGGTGATGGCAGGTACCCTGCTGTGCAGTCTCGGTTCAGCTGGAAGCTGCCAGTCACCTCATACATTGGGGTTCAATGTCTCATTGAGAGAACAGTACCTACCTGCCCTTGGATCATGCAAGTAGCACCAAACATAAAACACCCACTTGGTTTCCTATTCCCTTGACAAGCTGCCTGGAGGATCTGTCTTGCTTGGGAGGACACGTTCCAGCAGCGCTTTCTGAGCAGAGGGACATCCTCGCAGCATTGCCCAGCTCCCTAGCACCAAACTCCCACCTACACTTGTTTGCTTTGCTCCCACCCTCTGCCAGCATTGTGCTGCGGTGGCTGACAGCAGTCTCCGGGATGGACATGGCCTGCTCTGTTCCCTCCCCTCTCCCACCCTGCCTCTCCTAGGGATCATTAGAGGATGTCTAGGGACAGAGATTAAGAAAATGTAGGGTGTTCCTGCCCCAGACTGTCTTTTGCTATCACACTTTAGGGACTTACTGAGCCACAGATCGCACCTACTGGTCTTCTCTTCCAGAAAAGTATCCAATTGTTGTTTTGCTTTCCTTGGCTTATTTTGGGCTTTTCCATCATTTAGTGACCTCCGCAGTTTAACTAGGCACTGTGAGAAAAAGCACTGTGTTTTTTTGAAGCCTGCTGCCTGACTATATCGTATGATGCTCACTAATTCTTGTCTTATACAAAACAACAGTGAATAATCACTACCTCTTCACCCGCCATGATTTAAAGACCCTCCTCACATCCTCTTCAGGTGGCTGTTTTCCAGGCTGTGGCTCACACTGAAATTATTAACCTTTACCTTATCTGGGAGGAGTTTCTTCCTGGCCCGTAAGGCAAGGATATGTGTGTTTTTTGGGTGGTTAGCAGGGTTGCTGTGGTTCTTCCCAAGCTCTTGCCAAGGGGCAGGAGCTCAGATATTACTGACTGACTTCCCTTTTGCCTCCTACAAAGGGATAGGGGAGTTATAGTTTCCAGGCTATTTATGACTGTCATTTCTTCTGCTGGAATCATTTTACTTAAAATGTTTTGTGTTTCTGTGAGGTCTCCTGTGTTTCCTGCCCTCTCCCTGAGCTATGAATATTTATACCTCAGATACGGAGCGGAGAGGGGAGCGGCTCCGTACATTCATCTTCATTAGAGAGGCTGCGAAATGACGATAGCTCTGGAGAAGGGATGTGGTGACAGTGGGCATTGCTGTCTCACCTGTTCCGTGCCTGGCAAGGATGGGGTGTTATCTTCAGTGCCAAGATGGAACAGGTCCCAGCAACACCCTTGTCCACCAGTGAGTGGACCCACTGATGAGTGGACTCACCGATGGGTCCCTTCTCTAATGGGGCTTGGCAAAAGCTGAGGACAGTGACTGAGCCTGGTTGACCCTTTGAGGGTGATGAAGGGTGTGCGCAGGTCCCACGCTGGTCAGGAGGTGGCTTTACGGCATCACCGTGGATGGCCCTGCTGGGGTGGGAAGGTGGAGGCAGGTGATGAGCTCCTGGTTCTGCTGAGAGTCCTTGGACAAGACACTGCTCCTCTTTCTCACCCCTTTACTCCGCCTGTCCTTCCTCCTTTTTGAGCAGAATAGGGTTCCCCCCACGGTCAAAGCCCTTCAGTGTGACAATATGTCAATAAACAACCTGTTGACTTCAGAGTTGCCCAGAATGTCCTTTTTATGCAGTTTAGCAACAAGTCTCCTCAGATATCACCACTGGCTCTGTACAGGTCCTCAGATTTACAGGGCCCTGAAGGATGTTTATCTCCTTTGGGCTGGTTGGACTTTTAATGCACACTGGAGCTCTCTTGATTCTCTCTAAGACTAACGTATGCTACTCTGTCACACTGTTCACTCGATTCTTGCCTCCCAGTCCCTAAAAAATGAAACTTGGAATAAAAGTAGCAATTTATTTCCCCCCCAGGAATTTCTAAGAACATATTCTTGCTGATATTTTGACTGCCTGCACTTTCCTGATTGTTACACAAGCAGACTCATTTTGCAACTGGCTATTCTGAAGCACAGGTTAGGTAGTTTTCTTAAGGCCACAAGTTGTTGGAGGTGCTAGTTAGGGAACCCAGGAGTCCTGAGTCCCCTGTGATTTATCAGATCCTCTCCCCCCCTCTTTGAAGCCCAAGGGTGTCTGTATGGGAGAGGTTAGTGAAGAAGGTCATGGACGGTTATTATTTTAAATCTGATCTGATTTTGTGAAACATTCAACATGACATAAGCCTTTGTCTGTCTCTGATTTTATCTGCAGCGTAGCAAGCAGTGCAAATGACAGCGCTGCTGTCGTGGCAATGAGGTTGCTATCTGTGTGCTCATGATATAACGCACTTCAAGTGTTAGGATGAATTAGCATTTTCAGGGTCTTGATGGGTAGAGGAGGGGTGGCTGAGAGTGGGCGCAGGCATTTGCCTTCGCTAGGAACAATAAGGCTGATGGTGCCTCCTGTAAGCATCACGAGTGGAGATGGGCGATTAGAGGGGTGATGGCTCCCTGCAACCTTTGCAAAGGCAGCCGGGGGCCAGGGCTGGTCCTAGTCGCTGGTGAAGGAGGTTTCCTCCTCCTGTGGGTTTTCAAGATGAAACTGGGGGCTTTCATCTTGAGCTATACTCCACGGGTGCAATGATCCCCCTCCCCATGGAGGCTCCAAGGGGAAAGGAGAGCAGCTCAGCCTGCTGCCTGTGGCTGATACTGGTGCTTTCACACGGCGCCTCTGAACACCAAAATATGACAAGCAGTACTTGTCAGTGCTATCAGATGTGTGGCGCTCTTAGGAACAGGATGCAGCAGCCTTTCACTAGCAGAAGGGCTCCATTATATAAAAATATATATTTTATATGGAGATTGATTGAATGAGGCAGAGGGAAAGATTTGTCACCAAGACCCAGAGACACAGTATACAAAGGCTCCATTATTTCACCAAGGTGCAGGCATATAATAAAGCAGCGAGAACGTATGTTTCAAGTCCCTATTGACAGAGCAGGGAAGGATTGGTGCTTGTGCTGGATCTGTCAAGATTTATCAGATCTGCCATTTAGTCCCAGCCTTCACGAAGGGCATTGAGGGAGTTACAAGCAGGACGGCTGCCTCCCATCAAGCAGGAGGTCTCATGCAGCAGTGGCCGGGAGGTAGCTGCTCCAGACTCTCATCTCCTCACTTATCTGTCCCTGCATCTCCCTCTCTTTGCCACCATCAATTTGGCAGGGTTTTTTTATCAGCAGTTTCAGTGCATCGAGGTGTTTTCCTTGGGGTCATGGGGATATTGGCACTTTGGAGGCTTGTACTGTTTCTTTTTCTGTCTTTCTGGTGTGTGGAGGACCTGAGAGCCCTCTGCCTCGCACACTGATCCGAGGGGATGGGAAGCAGATGGGAGATGCTGCTGGAGGAGAAGGCCAGCAAGGGAAGGATGTCTGCAGTTTTTCTCTATCTCCTCTGCTTCCCAGCACACATGCATGTGCTTCTTCTGGTCCCTCCTCTTCTCAGACCCTCTTTCTGACTCTCTTTCTCTTCCCAAATGAGAGACCTGAGCCTACAAGCTCCTTAGAGGTCTCTCAGCGGATTGAGTTGAAATGCCTCTTTCACCCCTTTTCCACTATTCCTGCCTCTCTCTCAAATCCCATTTCTCTTTACTGCCCTGTCCTCTCATTTGCAGATTTGCAGCTTGTTTTCTGTTACTCCTCCTCTCCCTTGCATTTTCTCTCTCTTCCTTCCAGCTGCCTCCACACTGTGGGCCGACCATGTCTTCTTGCCTCTTTGAGGCTTCGGTGTTGAAGGGCACAAGCAGCCCAGCTATGGATGTCAGGATGGGCGTGATGCTCATTTTCATGGCATAGTATTGGACTAGTTTTTGGAAAACCAACTCGATCTCCCCCTAAATAACTCTGCTATTGCATGTCAGACTCCTGGACATCTCACAGTGCTGAGTGTGTTTTGCAAAGCTGACACAGCACCTGGAAGCAACTCCAAGACATGAGAATCTCGGCTCTCCTTTGATATAGCAGGATCAAAGGGAAGAGCTAGAAGAAGCGAACTTGAAGGCTCAAAAACCAGAAGGCAAACAGCAAGAGCCCCCAATTTATTATTATTAAAATTCCAAGGCTTTTGAGTTGCCTCCTGGTTTTGGTTTACTAACGGATAGGGAAGAGACTGTTCTGCAAACGTTTTATGAACGACCCTAAGTTTGACACAAGGAAGGATATTTGCTGTCCTCGCTGTGCAAGCAGGTTTGTTTTGTGCAAGTAAGTCAGCTTCTCACTCCTGCAGAAAGTTGTGCTTCTTCCCTGTAAACTAGCAGAATGACATCCATGATCTGAGAATAACTCCCATCTGAGTACTGCTATCGCTTCCTAAACCATTCACAGTATATCGAAGGTGAGACTGGTAGGGTCATGTATACCAGAAGCAGATGGGCGTTTTTGGGGCTCTTTTAAACTTTGCCAATGAAATATCAAATAAATATGCACTTAAACTAAAGCATGGCAGAAACTACATTTGGTAAAAATTAAGTAACAGTATCACAAATCATGTTGACAGGGTCTTTTGGGCCACTCTGTGTCTGTTTCTCATTAAAATGGGGAAGGTTTATACCTATTTGTCTCCTGAGATTTATTCTTCTTCCTTTTGCTGCTGAGTCACTATCTGCAATAGAATTATCTTGTGCAAATTAGCTGAAAAGGAAGAGGTAGTGACTGGTTAGTTTACTTCTGATTTCATGACCACTGATTAAAATCTGGTTTGCTGCTTATGCAACCATATCAATTAGTTAGAGCATTCATTAATAACTTTACTTAACTGCAGCTTAATTTCTTCGAATGTGGTCTTTGCACAAGATTTCAATTAACATTAACTCCTGGTTTTGGAGAGTCCGTTTCCAGGGAATTGTCAGTCTGAGCTTGTCCCCTGGCTCAGGATCATAAACTTTAAAAATAACTCAAGGGTTTTGTTTGTTTATTTGTTTGCTTGGGGTTTTTTTTGTTTATTTGTTTGTAATCCTTCAGCTTGCATGGAGGCCATGTTTTTTGTCATTTGTCCAGGATTAGAAGAGACAAAAATGATTCTGTTTTAAAATGGGACACTGAGATTGTCCAATAATTTAGTGATTCCATGACCTGGAGAATTAAAAGAGGCAAAGCTGTCAAAGTCTGTCAAAGTTTTGGCACTGTTATAGCAGATGTCTATCATTTGACCGTGCTGTGTTGTAGGCTCTTGGGACAGTGGCTTTCGTTTTTGAAGGAGGTGCTACTGTGCGTAGTGTGGAAGATGATCCAAATCCTCCCTCTGTGCACATCCACTCCTGGGAGATGCTCAGGTCTTCTGCAGGACTTCACTGTTCAACTGCTGAAAGCTGGGAAGGTGCTGACAATATATTTGCTTCCTTGGAGTAATTAATTCTTCAAAAGAGGGGGCCTGCCACCCATTTCTGTGCCAACCAGCCCTGCTCTTGGGCAGTCCTGCACAAAACGGGGAAGAACAGTTCCTAGAGTTTAGTCAATCTCTAGCAAGCAGTGAATTAAATCCCAGCTGCCAGTAAAGGCAACTTTTGTTCTCTCTGACTTCTTTCCTGCCCCTCAAATACCACTCAGCACCCTCAGCAACACCAGAGACTTAGCTCTGCTCTCCTTTGCATTTGCCCTCACCTATTTAAGGGCCCAATAAATGAAGTCAGATGCCCTGGGAGAAACGACAGAGGCATCCATGCTGCATGGATGCTCAGCTAAGGATGGAAAAGACACTGTGTGAGTGAGCATGCACTCGTTTGCGAGTGCCTGTATTTCTCAGCCAAGAATGATAAAAGCAATTTGGCCCACTGGCAAAACCACAGCACGCTGTGCTGCTGACTCTCTTGAAAAAAATTCCTTATCAACATAATGCACATTATGGCAAAAAGTCGTAGCTGAGCTTGATTTTTAACTCATTTGCTGCTAGCACATGGGTATCCTGGGAGTAAGTATCTGTGTGATAATTAAGGGAGTAGGGACTCCCTTAAGCTCCTGCTGGGTGGGTTGTGTGCTCCAGCAGGGAAGTAAATAACTCAAAGGCTGGGGTAAGGAGCTGAGGAAGTGTTTCAAGGTCTTGGCAATGCCCCAAATGAGCTGTCTTTGGGAAGTGAAGAATTTCCTCTGGGGGCTGTCTCTATCACATGAGATGCATGGGCATCTGGAATTTCATCTCCCCCTATCCCTGAGCCTTGGACTTTTCATACTCAAAGTAAGCTCTTTTTATGCCTTGGAAGTGTTTTTGTAAGCCAGTTTGGTACTGCATTCAAGTGCTCCCCTTTGCCCTTAAACGAGTACTATACTTCCATTTACAGCCTTGGCTTTTTAGTACACACCCCCAAGGAGGTCACTGGATACAAATAAGATTAGGTGTCTAATTCATATTTGGCTCTGTGAATATGTCCCTTGGTTTCTGCAGGGGTGTCATCTCTTTTTGCTTGTGCTAAATAACCATCAGATATCTAGTCTGAGCTTGTCTAAAAACATCAGAGACAGAAAGGTTGCTTGGGAGAATAATTCATCTCCCCTTAATAGTCATCCTGCAGATAGAGGGGTGAATCCCTCTTTGGAAACACTGCTTTCTCTTGGTCCTGCCTCGAGGGAACCTAGAAGAGCTCAGGCAGTTTGGAGGGGACTAGCTGGGAGCAGTGTGATGGTCCTTCACAGGAAGGAAGGCTGCAACACAACATGCAGACTGGTATCCCCTTGCTTCATGCTTGGAGTAACTTATCCTTGCCAGGGCCCCGTCTCTTCCAGACCTGCCCTATCCTTGAGTAATGACTTCTCTGCAAGCACATTGCATTCATCGCCAACATCCAGCTGGGGAGGAGTGTATAAGTACAGCCGCTCAAGTACTTTGCTGTTTGAGTAATGTATCTTAGCCATGGGCAGAGCCTAAGCCCTGCTTGTTGACAAGACATGAATCCATGTAACTGTCCTCTATACCAGGACACTGCTGACAAAATTTTGCAGTGGAGGGGCAGAGGAGGCTGAAGCATCCTTGGTCATACCACAAGCCTGCGACAGAGCAGCGCACTGGAGCCGAGTCTCCCAGTTTCCCTGCTGGACTTTGGGCCAGCCTTCAGGATGCTCTTATGTTCATACAGATACATAAAACATGATTTAATGCCTTATATGTTCTTTCTTATTAAAAGACCTGTGTTCAGTCACCATGGTGGCATATTTGTGCCTGAATCCTACAGTTAGGCCTTTTTTAATGTGTCCTCCATTAGCTGGGACAGAGCTATGAGTTTCAGACTGCCATCCATGGAGCTGAGCTGCATTTGGCTTGAACTTCAGCATGCCTAATGTCAGCATGCATCTCTTTGCTTGCCAAAGAATAGTCCTCTCGCCAGGCTGCGTCCTCCGCAGGCTTCTGAAAGAGGTGGCCCAGGAGCGAGAGGATGAACGGAGACATTCAAAGGCACTGAGCTCCTGCAGAGGACGTTGTAACTCACCTTTGGAAGTCCTTGCCTCAAGGTATCACTGCGGTGGGCACAGTTGTAGGGGGCTGGCTGGAGTCATGATGCGAGGAATGAGATGGGCCACCCAGCCTAGCCAGCAGTCGGGGCTTCCCCCTCCTCTCGCTGGTGTTTTTAGATGGGAACATTGGTCCCTCTAACCCGTGGGGTCCTACACAACAGCTCTGCCTTCCCACAGTGAGAGCTCCCCACTTGCACAAAGGTCAAAAATAAGTAAGACTGGAGGAAAGAGTGAGCAATACCCATGAATGCAAATGGCATTTGTAGCGTCATTTCCCTGGGCGAGAAATGGCAGGGACTATCGATCCGCATGAGCAGATGACCAGTGGGAGGCTGTGCAGACGTTTCCCCTGGGGCACAGTGCCGTCCAGCACAGCTTTGCATGGGTCATCTGGAAGTATTGATGGCAGTGTTGTGCCTCTGCGGATCAAACAGCCCGCTCAGCAGAACTACTGCCTCGTTTGGGGGAAATGGGGCAGATCCTTGGAGTTAAACACAGCCCTCCTCTTTTTTTGACAAAAAATCTACTCCCATCCCTCTGAGCCCCACCAGAGTAGCAGGTTGTGGTTGCAGCTGGGAATAGGTCAGAGTATTAAGGGCAGCTCAAGGAATTTAGCTGCAAATCTGAAAATCTCCATCATCCCCTCCTCTGGCCCCTGACCCTGTAATAGAGCCAGAAGAAGGGGAGAAGAAAGAGAGGAAATCTAAGAAGCTGGTGATTACATGTGAAGCCTGGCAGATCTGTAATCCTGGACTCCATTAAACACCTGTCTCCTCCAATCTCACTGACAGCCAGGTCTCCTCCTCTCTGCTGCCTTGCACAGACCTTACATTTGCAGGTCACTTTAAAGCACAAGTAGTTAATCATCTCACTGTTTTGGTATTCCACTTGAGTTCAGCCTGGGTACCAGTGCTCCCAGGGAGGGAGGATTCTGGTAGAGCAAACGGAGGCCCTGACTCAGGAAAGCCTTGAGTGTAGGCATTTCCATACCTCTTGGGTTTAAGCTTTTAAATCCAGCAAATGCTTGAGTGCTTTTCCGAATCGGTGCCCTGCGGCTGTCAGGGACTCTCTCTTAATCATTGCATTTTAAATATGCCTCTAAAGTTGCTTCCATTGCAGGCTCATGTATCTTATTACTTTCTTTGAAGAAAGTATGTGGTCTCTTAGGGCATTTCCTTACACCATTAGTGCACAGAGTTATCATCTTATAATGCCTTTTCTATTTTATGTGTGATACCTTTGAACTCCTAAGTATGTTCCTTGTTAGCAGGGATTAATAGCCATTTTGTTGTTAGACTCAGGGAGAACTTTTTAAAGTGTCCTGCAATTTGCTGTGCCTTCTGCACACTTTATTTTGGTTCTTCCTTGCTTTAGGTTCCTGCTAAATATATCTGATCACTTTATACTAGCTGACATAGTCTCTATCCCTTGTGTGCTAGGGCCAGGCAAATCAAATCCAGCCCAGAATTTGCCCTTGATATGCAAGCTGATGTATATGTTCATTTCTATTAAAAGGGTACTTTAATGTCGTACAGTATTTTCCAGTTGTGATTGGAAGCAAGTGTACTCAAGTACCCTGAAAATGATCTTCTTGTAGTGTCTCCTAACTGGATGGGGAGGTAATGGGAATCCCTGATAGCTAACTCATTTTTGCCTTGCTTTGATTTTTTCTTTTTTCTTTTCCTTTAGGAAGATAGTTTGAGTCAGTGAGCTGAGCGCTTGGCCACGACTCTGATGTACAGGGTTTATTTGTATTTCTGTTTGTACTGCAGGCTTAGCCTGCAGAGTCCATGGAAGCACGCATGTGTAGATGGACAGTGCRCTCCAGGGAGACACCCACTGCTGTAATAATGATCCCCTGAAGTCCTGACACGTAGCTGTGATTGCTTCCATATGACAAACACAGTGATTCCAGGGTTTTCTGGTGGTTGGAAAGATTTGAAAGAGCAGTTAGCTAATCAAGGCAGAAGGTTGTGCTGATAAGTCAGTAGGTGGCTGTCTGTCCTTTCAGTGGGTGTCGTACTCCTACAGGACCATTTGTCTGCCAAATGCCCCACATGCCATTGCCTGAATAAGAGTCAAAGTGAAGTTGAGAGTCTTTGAAACATGATCCTTAAACTCTTAGTCCTATTGTCTTGTCCCAGTCCAAGCACTATTCACTCCCACTCTGACTCCCTAGAAATCTTTTCCTCGAATTCACTTGATGAATGGGTTCTTCTTGTCCTCTAGACCTGAACTCCTGTGTATGAAACTGCTCTTATGTCAATTCTGTGAAAGCCTGGATCCATTAATGCCTCTGTGGTGTACTCATGAGCTTATAAAGTGATTTGGATTTGTTGAGGATGAAAGACTGTGTGTTAATATAAGATCATTATTCTTGTGACATAGTCTGGGCAGCTTAATCTGGAATGAACCTTCCATGCTCTTTTGAAATTCACTGATCAGTAGTTTCAGTCCCAAAGGGCACACGTAACCATGTGTTTCCTCGAAGCATCATGTCAGGAACATGTTTTGGTGAAGTGTCATCTCCAGGATGATTCATTTAAGTTTGGTTTCTGTGCCTGGCTTCACAGAGCACTGGCTTTACATCTGAGCAGGAGACGTAGGCAGAAGTTGGCATTGACCCCATCTCCATCAAAGCAAGGCAACCTCCCCAGGAACTATACCAGTATCTACAGTGAACCAGTGACCATTCTTTGGCCCTGAGACCAAATGGCACGGTATAGCCTATGCCTGCAGAGCTCAGTTCTCTTACTCTCCTGAAAGAGGAGTAGCCCCATCCAAATTGGGTACCGGCAATGGTACCCCAAGCCAATAAAAACCCCAAGCCATTCTCGGACATTACCTGATAGACTGCTATTTGGGTTGTCAAACCCATGCAAGAGATCATGGAGAATTTAACAGTGCTCAGGCTCAGAGACTGCCTGTTTTGTTGGTAGTATAGATGTAGCTAAGGGGCTCAGTATCACTGCAGCAGTGCTATTTTTTTCTCCTTTGGCTTTGATCCTGAATCCCATCCACAGTTGTTTTAATGAGGAAGTACTCTGGAAACATCAAGTGTGTGACAGTTTTCCTAACAGGTGGAATAAGTTTGTTGTCAGACAGAGGAGGTGCCAGTAAAAAAAAGAAGGACTTGGACTAGAAAGCCAAGTCCTGAAATGTCATTAGACTGGTATGTCTGAACTGTGCCTCCTTGCAGAGGAGAGAGGAGAGGATGTCTGCCAAAGCAAAGGAGGAGGGAGAATGGAAGGTGTCCTGATGTCCGTTCTATTGGAGCAGGATCTGAAGGGCTTTGCTGTGCAGGTTTTTTGGGTGGGAACATTCCCAGTATAAGATCTGGAAGGGAAGATTGGAAAGTTTTCCAGTCTGGATGTCACCTATGTGTCCTGTCTGGATGTCTGGTCTGATCCAAGTGAGGAGCTAGTCTGAGGAGAGACACTTGGATCAGACCTGCAAAGTCTGCTACTTTTGACCCAGCTATGTCAAACTGCAACAGAGGTAAGGGCTTGGAAGTCACACAGAGGAGGAGGAAACATCTCAAGAAGAGTTTGCAGGGCCAGTAGTTAGAGGAATCCTCTTTTGGCTTCTCCATGGAACAAACTGATCTCCCAGACATTGGATGGAGAATATGTACGTAACTCCCTGATTGCTATTTTTGCATTCCCTGTAATTGTTTCTGAAAACAGTGTTGACATTTAGGCAAGGCTCTTCAGACAGCTGCTACTGCAAACATTGAGCACTCTGAGCTTCCCTGTGTGCTCTGGCTGGGCTGAATTTTTTCATGCTTTGCTACAGACAGCTCAGAGCAAAATGTTAGTAAGGGACAAGACATCTTTCACCCACAGGATGTGGTGTCGAAATGAGCCAAGAGAGATTTGGAAACCCTCTGGTCTCCAAAACAGATGGGGAAACATTGTTATTTTCTTCTGAAGGGAGCTGTGTGCTCTGGTTTTCATAAACAGACCTCTCCGGCTCTCCCTGCTGTCCTCTTACCACCATGCATTCGTCACCAGGCAAAGAGGGGTGAAGAGGCAGGCAGCGGAGTTCACAGCCCAGGTCTGAGCAGCCTGTGGGATGTGGAGTACGAATCCTTACCCGCTCCACCTCACTGTGCAAACCGAGCACCTTTGCATTCCTTGTGCCCTCACTCGGCACCCTTGAAACCGAAGGGCATTTGGCGACTGGATCAGACCCAGAAGCTAGTCTAAAGAAAGTCTCTTCTTGCTCTCTGCGAGCTGCTTGACGTGTAAAGGAAACCCATCTCCTTTGCCCTAAGACACCAAGGGTTGTTGGCTCCTTTCACGTGTCTGTGCTAGAATCGTCACCAAAATGGCCATTTTCCTTGCTGTTTCAGACTTTTTCTGTCTCTCCCTAAGAGCAATATCTAACCCCAAGGCTCTTGCCTCGAGCCATGAACTGGCAGGCTGGTCATTATAAACCGCTTGGCAGTGACGGATTATGGGGGGCTCCTTCACTATGCAAAATGTGGAACTGATTGTCTGCGTGACCCCATTTAACCTCAGGAATTCTGCGTTTAACCTGGCTTTAGACATAATAAACTCCAGCAATTAGCAGAGAAATTCACCGGTGACATGTCTAATTGATTGGAAATGCCAGTCCCCAATGAGACACGAAGCAGCCCTGCACTGGAGGGGAGCCCCCTGACAGACAGCAGCGTGGGCTGCCTTGGTGAGAGGGTCGCAGGGACACTTTTGTGAGGCAGGAAAATGCAGCAAAGGAATGTGAAGCATGCTGTAGGTTTGCTTTTCTTTCCAGCTACGCATGCTGCAGGTTTGCTTTTCTTTACAGCTAATGGACTTGGCGAACGTGCTATCCATCACTAATTATTTATCCCTTTATTCAGCACTTTCCTAAGGTTGAGCTCACACCTTCAGGAAAACACATCTAATCTCTACCCAGTTCATCTTAGCTATGTGCTTGCAAAGACAAACCCACCATAACCCCCTTCCTCAAATTCAGCTTTTTGCGCCCCACAGACGAGGCAGGTGTGAACCCTATTTGGGAGAACTGCTGTTCAGCRCTTCAGTAATATAATCCATTATCT
Organism: Apteryx rowi; assembly: GCF_003343035.1. Lineage (NCBI taxonomy): Eukaryota > Metazoa > Chordata > Aves > Apterygiformes > Apterygidae > Apteryx > Apteryx rowi. Next base: position 2,073,312 of record NW_020451204.1, read on the forward strand.
TTTCTCAGGTCACGAGTTGACAATAGTTTATCTCTCATGGCGGTGTACAATTGCGATATCCCTTCCCTGGRCACTCATTTGTGTCTCTAAACTGACGACAGTTGAAAAAAAAAAATTAAATTTGGGGTGTTTTTTTTTGGTGTTTAAAGTTGGATCAGTTCCCAACCTGGCTCACAGCACATCCTCATGAGCATTTGTGTGCACACCTTGGAGGCTGGTACGCTGTGACACAGGAAAAGGAACAAGATGGGGGCAGAGGAGGGATTACCTTAATCAGATATTGCTGTATCTTCTGTAAATCATGGCCTCCCTCATTTCTGCAAGCTGTGAGCTGGTTGGAAAGTTAAGTTTGGTCAGTACCCATGCATGAAACTAAGAGGGAACATTGGCARGCACTGGGAATCAATTTTCTTGTCTGTTAAATCATTATAATGGTACCTGGCACAGTCTCACCATGGGGCAGACTAGCTGTCTCCCAGACAGCTCCTGGACACGGTTCAGGGGTGAGCATGGCCAGCGACTTTTCCTAAGAGCTGGTTTGGTTGCAGCTGCTCTGTTTGCAGGCTAAAAAAATTTAATGTTGTGTACATGTGCTATTCAATACTCATTGGCCTTAGTTCCAGAGAGTAATGCTGAGCACGTTAAATTTACTAGTGCATATACAGCCTTACAGAATAGTATAAACACAGTGTTACATGATTTGTGTAGCTGAACAAAGTGTACCACTCCAAAGGCTAGGAGGTACTGTAAGCTGTTAGCCTGCACATTTAGTGCTCTTAGCTCATACTCTTAGCTCATCCTTTGAAATACTGATTAAGATCTGAGGTCTATCTATCATTTAAACAAGGGAAGCAGAGTGGGTACGTGTTTGGGGAAAGCCCACCGGAGTGGACTTGCTCCATGGCTTGACCATGATCGACATGTAATTAGCATGATTCCTGCTTTGGTTTTACCCTGTGCCAGTCAGCACTCTTCCAGGCAAGGATCGGGAATACCAAGACTGGTCCCAGGGGCAGTAGAGACACATCAGCCCCTTTTTCTGAGGAAAGGCGAGGACAGGAAAATTTAGGGGTGCATGGTGTCAGTTGTCGTCAAAGCTATAGAAGGGTCCTTGGCCTATTTCATTTAGTGCTGTGGACTTGACCTTGGTGGATAACAGCCCGCTGCTGTTAGCTCTTCATGAAGACTCTCCATTCGCTAACACAGAGCAAATCGATGGGTTGATGGGGATGTCTGGTGTCTCACAACCAGCTGGTGAYTCCTGCTGTTTTTGAGATGTCAAGAGTTTGCCCTGCCCCTGCACACCCCAGGCTGGTTTGCCTGGGGGGGCACCACCCACTCCCAGCGAGGGGAGGCTCTGGAAACCAACCTGGGGCTTCAGGGACGCTTTTAGACCCTGCACCACTAAATTAAAAAGGGAAAAAGAAATATGGTGACAACACCATATGCACTGAAGCATCCTGTGGAGATTGCGGAGTCTCAAAACAAACATTAGATGTGTAAACAGTGTAGCGGCATTCCTTCACGAGGGGAGCTGCAGATCCATTTATTGCCTTCTGATCATTTATTTTCATTAATTTTCATAGCTAAACAGATAAAAGTGCTTGTGGCGAATATTGTAGGCTCTCCCCACTCCCACACAAGCCAAATAACCTCCCTTTTTCTCTACCAGCCTATCTTTCTTTTTAAACTGACAATCAATCCACCTACTACTAGTTGTAGCACAAAGTTTATACAATCAACTGTTTACACCGACTCCTGGCCCCTGTCTTCCACAGGGTTGTATTCAGTTACCATCAGGGTGTTATTCTTTCTACTTAGAGGAACAACAAAAACTTGGAGATGTGCAGAAAGATCTTTTAAATATTGAAGTCTTCTCATTTGACTTATGTGTATGTGTTTATAGATGTCTTTGTTTGCTTCCTTGTGCAGCTGCTTAAGGGACGGAAGGCGAATTCACCCATGGTAAAGAATTGTAGTTTTGAATCTTTTTTTCCCTAAGTAAAGGGAATATTTGTGGGTTTTAGCATTGCCAGTTTCCCTCTAGGGTCTTGCAAAAACAGTCAGCTTCTTTACTGGCCAGATGAAATTTTCTTCTTCGATTGGGTCAGAACCCTGGAAATATCCTGTGTATTTCAATGGGATGGTGTTTGTTTTTCTTGCTCCCGTTTGTTTCTTTCTGCCATCCTGCATCTCTACAATATTATCTTTTCTTCTCCAGTGAAAAGTTACCCTGAGTTTAGTGCTGAATTTTTGGAGAAAAAATGTTGGCCTGATTCTGTGATTTGCAGTTACCCTGGGATGCTGCCCTTTTTGCTGATGACTGTGAGAGAGGTCAAGTGGAACATAGACCCAATGTAGTTATTTATTGTCTCCTTATTGATTTCTTAAAAGTCAGAAGTCCAATCTACAGCTTTCAGAATATTTGTGACATACCAAGACAATTCATCCAGGTTACTGCCTTTTCCCAAATTCCCTGTTTCTTGGGTCAGATTGGGAGCAGGCTGTGGGTGAATGAATTTGCTCTAGTGGCAGCAACTTCCCTGCATCTTTCACTCATCATGTAATAGGTTTGTTGCAAGAGGATAAGGGTGACTGGGGGGATAAAGCACAAATTCTTGTGATTACAGCTTCTGGCTGTAATATCTCCTAGGAATGTGCAGTACTTGTGACATATAGCAAACATATAAATTCTGGACCTACTGCACATTTGTAGATCTGCTGTACTGCTCATGCCAGGTCATGGGAAAAGGGAAAAGCCAAGTCATATAGGTGTTACCTGGCACTTCTCCTCTCTGGCTGAAAAAAGGAGGCACCATTGCCCTAACATAAGAAACTCACCATCTGTGAGGGGTTAGACAGATTTTGGCAAGCCCCAAAACACTTAACAGCCAGAGCAGAGAATCAGGCTTAGTTTTTCCAGCTGTAATGATTTGTAGATGATAAAAAACATATAGCCTAATTGTTGTATGACGAACCAACATGCAGCATTTTGTACATATATATCCAGGCACGACCCCACAGGATTTTATAAAATATGAGCCTTGTTCTGTAGTCCCTTTGTATGATCAAAATCTTCCAAAGTTACTGGCATCTTTGGGTGCCCAAACATATACTTATGTATTTAAAGAAGTATATAGAAATCGCCACATCTGCCTGGGAAGTACATCTGGGATAGAAGGCAGCATGTGTTTGGCAACACACTCTACTATTATACTAATGCGTCCACAAATGCACTGGGAGGCTGGTGCGTGGCTGTTTGGATAATGGAGCGGCTGGGCTAATAGAATTAGGATTGCATTCACAGCCTGAATGGGGAGGAGGGGAACTGTCCGTTTTGGTCTTCCCAAGCATCTCCTGACATCTTATTCCCCCCTGACAGCCGAAGAAGGGAAGAGGGAAAGGGGGAGGTCTGCAATAGGAGAGAATAAAGCCTACTGCGCTGACATGATGCTGGTGATTTCTGTCCCAGCTAACAAGGGGGGGACCAAAGCACTGTGGGGGATGCCTTCCTCTGGGCAAGGCTTGTGAGCAGAGACTCCAGCAGAACGGAGTCGCTCTCGTGCGTCACAAACCAATCTCCCCTTGGAAGGGACAAAGTCAGAAATGAGTTTTGTCGCTTGGGCTCCAGACAGCAAACAACCMTGATTTAATTAACCCAAAGGGCCCTACTGGCCCTGTCTTTGAGAGCTCAGGACACTGCAATGTGCAGATGAGTGGAGGCAGGATGTAGCATGAGGGGAGAAGAAAGTGAAGACAGGTGGCCGTTGGACCATCAGAAGCCATCTCAAAACACTTTGCTTTTCACAGCCAAAAGCCCTTTACAATTAGTGATGATATGATTTACATTTACTTTACAGCATCTGCATAATGGAGTATAATGCACAGAAAATTCAGTCACGGGCTTCTAAAAGCTTTTGGRGATTGACAATTCCCACGGAGCAGGAAATCTCCCTTTTACTGCAATGGGAAGTGAGTCCGGCCTTTACAGAGAATGTGTTTATTGGCTAAAGCAGAGCTCAAGTGCCAGAAATCTACCTACTAAGCTCTCTGACCTGTTAGCTGTATTTGCGAAGTGCCCATCATCAAAGTCCCTTTAAAGGCTTTCCCTTTCTTTTCCTCTCTTGTGATGGATTCATTGGGACCTTGGACTTGTTGGTCTCCAGGCACTTCCCTTGGGCAGGAGGCTTTTCATCCCAGCAGAACGAAAGACAGATGAACGATACTTGCTGTCAATTAGGTGGAAGACCAGGGACTGCTGAAAGCTGAACTGTCTCTACCCACATGTGGCAGGCTTGGTGGGCAGGTTTGCTGTGCGAGGGATCATTCTTACTTGCAGAAAGTCACCTTGGCCAAGGACCTGTGAAATTTTAATGCTCCCCACCAAATATTGACTCTGTGAGGGCATCTGAGTAAGCCTTTTATGGAGAAGTCAATAGTTGTCTGATGTTTCAGTGGATAATGTTGCTTTTCTCTGAATTTTCATTGGATTCTGTTGGCCTCTACCAAATTTGCTCGGCAGTATCCGAAGCAAGAAAAAAATATGATTAGAAGGAAGTGTTCCCTCTGGAGGCTGGTCAACACCACTTCTGTCTGCAGAAACGTTGTCTACTTCTCCCTGCCTTATGAAGTCCTTTCGCTGTGCGCACCCCACTCAAGTCAGCAGCACATGTGAGCCCTGCAACTGGGCCTGAGTGTAATCACTTTCAGCACTGGGCAACCCTTTTCCATTTGGCTTTCCAGGATTCTGCTACAGGATATGTAAAGTCAAAACTCAGGTGTTCGGATACCACTGGTGACAGATGCAGTAGAAAAACCATGCTAAATACAACACTACCAGCAGTTTTGCATGAGCAGTGTGGTTCTTCTTCCCATTGGAGATTATGGCAGAACAATCCTGCTACTCCATCAAGAGCTGACTTGAGTGGTTCTCATCTGTCCACTAGGTAAAGAAGCCCTGGATTAGATTTTAAATAGGGAAGGCACACTAGTAGATGTCTTTCTGCACTCAAGCTAATCAGTTAAATCCTGCAGCAAAGACTCCTTTCTGCCCCTGTAGTATGATAACTCTGCCATCTTGGGCAATTTAGCATCTGCCCTGTACAGACCTGAGATGCAGAAGTATCCCAGTGGGCTAAAAGTAAATATATTACCTTTCAGGTAGCAAAAACAATGCTGCAGGTTAAATTCTGTAAGTTTACCATCCATTTGGGTCTCAAGTTGACTCTTAAAAGAATAAACCTGTAAACAGTGTAGCACCAATATATTGAACAATTAAAGCACTTGTTTTCAATTGCAGTTGATATTCATTATATTTTAGTTTACAGTGTAAGCAGGGCAGCTATCAAAATGAGTGATAGAAGGAGCTAATTTATATTTGTTTGTGCCTGTAGGAGCTAGAAACTAAACCCAGATGTGCAAGGAGAGGTAGAAGCCTTTTATTTCAATGACAACATAGGTGTCTGAATAACTGTAGGAATCTGGACTTAAAACAAATGCAAAGGATTTGCTTTGAGGACTAAATGGCACAGGACTTTTGGGTTCATTTACATTGCTCTTTTAAATTTACTCAGATCAGGAGTAAACTTTTGAATAAATCTCCCAGCTGTCTCCACTTACCAGCTTTGGTTCTCACCTGGCAATGGCTCAGATTGTGTCAACTGGTCTCTTTTTGGACAGCACTAAACCAAAAGCTATGCCCCAGGACCATGGCTAATGCTGATGGGTGTTCAGTCCATGCAACCAGAATGGGTATCTCTTGAAGTAAACCCCCTGAAACATACACAGTTTGTGAACTGGAAACATATGCAATGTGTACATTGGGTCCACAGCTCCTCTGAAATCTACAAATCTGCTTCTGCTGCACCTCACTACTTACTGTTTTATATCTGCTCCTCGGACAAGGCTTGCGGATCCCTTGTGGATCTTCACTCACCAGAGCTCATCTCGTCTCACCTGGATGCTCGGATTTCTGGCTGATGCTTTAGCTGCTCTGTGGCATACCTGAAAGACACTCACACCTTGGGCTGAGGTTTTTGTGGTGGTCACCTCAACCCTGGATACCCACCACCAAAGCACTGCAGAACAGGATAGCCTGGCATGTCGGCAAGTCTGCACAATATTTCTTTGGCCAAGAAAAAAAGCGAGTGATGCTTGTATGAACAGTGACATATTTAAAAGGTGTCTCCACTTAACTGGAGGTCATAGTCTATATTCTCTGTGAGTGGTGGCATCATTTCATAAAAAAGCTTTTTCATTAATTAAAGTCCCTTAACCTTGAATCATGCTCAGGCTTTGGTATAGAAGTTTCATTTTTCTGATCAATATATATTACCATATTTCCTAGAAAGAAGCTTTCACCCCCTCACTTAATTAGCAGATGAAGCTAACTGCGTGCATTTGAAAGCATTTTGTGCCTCTAATATCCATTAACTAGATCAGAGTTGCAATTTTCCTGTCCTTATGGACTTTTGTCCATATCAGTAACCCAAAGGAATATAAAGCATTGCTTGTTCTCATTCAAATGACATTTCAATAAATGCCAGGGGGAAGATCACACAGACCACTAAGGGCCACCTACRGACAGGCTTCTCGGGCAAGTGATGAGGTGAGGCACTTAGGGCAGTTAACTTCCAGGCAGGGAGGAGCACTTAGATCTCCCACTACTCAGGGTCAGCAGATCGTGTACAGTTGGTAGAGAAGCCTGACTTTGTTATGCACGTATGGCAGATAAATATATCCCAACCCATCTTTCTTCTCAGTCATTGTCTGGAGAGCCAGTCTGGATTGTTCACTTCTCTCTGGACCATAGATGTTAAAGTGGGTGGTCTGAATTTATCCTTAAATTTCTCTGTCGCAGCTCCCCACCTGGAAAAAGGAGATAATGTTTCCCTTGGGCTAGTCCCATCTACCAGCTCCTTTCAGAAGGGTCTGGCATTTATCTGCGTGTAGTACCCTGGGCTGCTGATCTTCATGAGGTTTCCAGGCAGGAACATGGTTATTAATTTATCCATAATATTAATGGAATCGTGGAAGAGGGGGAATTGTTTTATCTCAAAACTCTTCCTTCTCCTCCAACTTTCTACGCTCTGGGGGGGCTTTAGGGATTGTGGGCACTTAGCATCCAGGGGCAGAGCCCTGCAGGTGGACTCACACACCAACAAAACTTTCTTCTTTCCTCCCACTGGGCTGGATTTAATATTCTTGTTTCAGTCCCTTTGTACTGACAACCTAAAAATTAATTGCCTGTGCACATGAGAGGTGAATGACCAGATGCCTGGAAAAGCACAACAGAATTATTGAGTGATTCTGCTTTAATTAAGTGCTTCAGAGAGCTGGGATTGGTGGGGCCCTGTGCTTGGTGCCAGTAGCATCATTGAGAGGATGTGAAGGAAYGGCTGCTGCCAAGGGATGATGGAAGTTACTCGAGGAATATAGAAAGCTATTTTAATGCTGCGTTCCTTTGAGAAAGCTAGAGCAATAGTCAATAACCATAAAATCACTGGGGCAAAGCTGCAAACACACCAGGGGCATCTCTCAAGCACTTAGCTCTGAGAAAGGAGGCCTTTTATCAATGAGAGGAGAGCACAGCAGACCAGCGGCTGTGAATTGTCTGCCAATAGGGAAACATGCAGCACAACCTCTGCCTAAAGTTGTCACCATTCAAATCACCCAAGAGGGAGCAATTCTGGGGGTCCAGACTTCTGAGTCTACTCCCTACTGAGCTACTCATTTTCTAAGGCAAGATGGGTAAAACAGTAAACACCCCTGCACGCCTTGGTTTCTGTGACATGAAAAGCAGGCTGGAATAACCTCTTACGACAGTAAACAGCGTGAAACTGGTGTACAGCGTCCTAGTTAACAGACCACAGTACTGGGATTCCCAACACTGGAATGTGGCCATGTCAGGGTTCTTGCACAACCTTCTGCAAACTGTATCATGGTGGTTCCCATCCTCACTCAGCAGAGCACAGGCCGCCAGGGTCAACATCACTGAATTCATCTCTGTATATTATAAATATACTGCAAGTGACCTGTTCACGTAAAGTGCCCCTACAACACCTGGTTTTCCAAGGCCCTGTTTGTTTCTCCCCTTACCTTTCTGGAAAAAAGGGAAGGTTCATGGCCCAAGAAGCTCAGGAGCTCAGAACTGGAAGTGTGGGCCTTAATTTATAAGAGCTTCAAGCCACGCTAGTGGAGGATGCTATCCAAGGGGAAACCCTTGGTGAAACAGCTCCTACAAAGTCAGATGGCTACCAACAGTGGCTTGCACTTCATAGCCACATTCACTCTCTTTGCTTGTCCTTCCTACTGCTTGCTCAAAAGAGGCTTAGAGCAATGTGGCTGTCACTGGTGGTGTTCAGCTTGCAGAGGAATTGCTGGGACATGGTGGCTCCATGGTAATGCATCCACCCTTCTGGACTGGGTGCCCATGTGCTAATGAGCTGTGGGTAGAGCAGATGCATTTAGGCAGAAGCRGTGGCATTCATCTCACCTAACAGCAATGTGTTTGTCTCTGTGACCGCAAGGAGGGCAAGCAGCTCATCCTGGAAGCCATCTCCACGCATGTGGAGGAAAAGAAGGTGATCAGGAGTAGTCAGCATGGCTTCACCAAGGGGAAATCATGCCTAACCAATCTGATAGCCTTCTATGATGGAATGACTGGCTGGGTAGATGAGGGGAGAGCAGTGGATGTTGTCTACCTAGACTTCAGCAAGGCTTTTGACACTGTCTCCCATAGCATCCTCATAGACAAGCTCAGGAAGTGTGGGTTAGATGAGTGGACAGGGAGGTGGATTGAGAACTGGCTGAATGGCAGAGCTCAGAGAGTTGTGATCAGTGGCACAGAGTCTAGTTGGAGGCCTGTAGCTAGCGGTGTCCCCCAGGGGTCAGTACTGGGTCCAGTCTTGTTCAACTTCTTCATCAGTCACCTGGATGAAGGCACAGAGTGCACCCTCAGCAAGTTTGCTGACGATACAAAMCTGGGAGGAGTGGCSGATACACYAGAGGGCTGTGCTGCCATTCAGAGAGACCTGGASAGGCTGGAGAGGTGGGCAGAGAGGAACCTCMTGAAGTTCAACAAAGGCAAGTGCAGGGTCCTGCACCTGGGGAGGAATAACCCCATGCACCAGTACAGGCTGGGGGCTGACCTGCTGGAAAGCAGCTCTGCGGAGAAGGACCTGGGAGTGCTGGTGGACACCAAGTTAAGCATGAGGCAGCAATGTGCCCTTGTGGCCAAGAAGGCCAATGGTATCCTGGGGTGCATCAGGAAGAGTGTTGCCAGCAGGACGAGGGAGGTGATTCTCACCCTCTACTCAGCCCTGGGGAGGCCACATCTGGAGTACTGTGTCCAGTTCTGGGCTCCCCAGTACAAGAGGGATGTGGCACTACTGGAGAGAGTCCAGCGAAGGGCCACAAAGATGATTAGGGGACTGGAGCATCTCTCTTATGAGGAAAGGCTGCGAGAGCTTGGCCTGTTTAGCTTGGAGAAGAGAAGGCTGAGAGGAGATCTTATCAACGTGTACAAGTATCTGAAGGGAGGGTGTCGAGAGGATGGGACCAGACTCTTTTCAGTGGTGCCGAGCGACAGGACGCGAGGCAACGGGCACAAACTGAAACACAGACACTTCCATCTGAACATGAGGAAAAACTTTTTCAYTGTGAGGGTGACAGAGCMCTGGAACAGGTTGCCCCGAGAGGTTGTGGAGTCTCCTTCTCTGGAGATATTCAAAACCTGCCTGGATGCAATCCTGTGCAATGTGCTCTAGGTGACCCTGCTTGAGCAGGGGGGTTGGACTGGATGATCTCCAGAGGTCCCTTCCAACCTCAGCGATTCTGTGATTCTGTGAAGAGAGGATCAGATACAGGTGGAGAGAGACACTCAAGGTTCATAAGGGGTTAAACAGAATAGGTTTAATGAAGGACTTACTTAGACTACAAATTGCACGGGGAGCCCTGGGAACCGCGAGGAGTCGCTGGCAGGAGGCTGCTGGAGGCATGGGTCGGACGCTCAGGCAGAACTTGACTCGTTGTTCGTAAGGGCCCCTTAAATCTACTAGAACTATTTCCTTATCTCAGCTGTGCTAACCTTGAGTAGCTACTGCCCAGAAAGCAGCTAGACGCTGTTGACAAAATGGAATATGTATGCCTGGCCCTGATGGGAATTTGGTAGGCGTGTAGTTTCACACGCTGGGTGTACTCTGTCAGTCATTGACTCCTCGCCAGATCTTCCGCAGGTGTTCTCACTACAGTCTCCATCAGGATGAAGCATCCAGACTCCTGCTATCGGCAGGAGAGAGAAATTGGTCCTTTCATAATGTAATGTAATGTACATTACATTATGGATACATAATGTACATAATGTACATTACAATGGATGTAATACACTTGGCTTCCTGAACGTTCAAGCTTAGGATGGCATGAACAGGCCTCAGCAGCAGCAACATCTCTCCACTGGTTACAAAGGGAGTCTAGACAGTTAATTTGTATGGATATGTCTATTTTCTACAAGGGAAGGTTCTTACTTTAGATGTCCTATATACCACAGCTAATGGATCTTGGCTTGTGTCCAGCACCCATGGTCTTTTTAGCTCACGAGGTCCCCGTGATCCTTACAGAGAAGTTCCTTTGGACTGCCTGCCCTGTCACCAGGGAGCACCCGAGGTATTTGCCCAAGACTCCCACCCAAAGCTGAGAATTGGCTGTAGTCAATAGTTCCAGTCATGATGGCAGAGTGTCAGCATGTGGCCTGCCTCTGCTGGCCTGTGGATACATTTCCCCTTGATTTCTCATCGCCTWGGGAAGGGACAGCAGTTTCCACTGCTCTTCTCTCTCTCCAGCCTTCTTGTCTGGGTCGTTGCTCTGTGCAGCTGAGGTGGGCTGAACAGACACCCTTCCAGGGACTGCTACTCAAAGAATGACCAGAAATGGTTGCTACAAAGTGACACAAAGGTATCACTTCTTCAGCCCTCAGTCTTAGGGCTTGGACTGAAAAATCCAGCAAGTCTCATGCTGTACTTTGCTGGCCAAGGTTACAGCCTTTTGGATTTTCTTGTCACCTCATACTTGACTGCAGAGGAGAGTTCTTGGACAGTGTATAAAGCAGTGGAACAAGAGACCAGGCAACTTCCAGGGGCACAGATCCCAGACAATGAGATATCCCTCCTGAAGTTAGTACCGTGGCTGAGATATCAAGGAATATCAGGAAGACTACTGCAAATCCTCTGGTAATTAAAGATAGCTACAATATTTTAGCCCTTTCTTCAGAGTCTCAAAAAAAACCCAAACGCAGGTTACTGCTATAGGAAATGTGGCTGGGGACCCCAGAGGAGAAAAAGCTGATGGAAAATTCTGAAGGAATTAGAAAAATCAGTGATCCTTGTCAAAGTCCTTCATGGACAATTGCGGGGCTGTTTTCCAGAGTGCATCAAGTGCTTAGAAATACAATGAACCTGTGGGAAAAAGCTTCCTTGATGAACTTTGGAAGCTCCTTGGTTTGGTTCATATGGCCAAATTCCAGAAGAGATCAGGACACACCTCAGAAAGTTTAATTTCTCTCCTGGGCTATTTATATTCTCCTCTAACCTTCTGGGCAGTGTGATTGCACATAATTCAGCAGCTGAGTTCTCATGTTAGAAAACACTTGATGTAATATACCTGAAAGACCAGTGATTGTCTTTGTGCTGAACACCAGGACAGCCAGAAAAATGTATGCTATCAAGACAGGGGTTGTGAATACTGACTGTGCTACAAGAAAATCTCCAGCGATACTTAGCTATAGGAGGCCAATCTGTTGAACCCTTGAGCTGTTGTTCAATATATGAAAAAGTTTGAAAAGACGGTCTGGAAATGCATTTGGATCTTTTGGGATGCAGATACCTTGTAACGTGAAGATAAATTTAATACAGAGCCCAAGATCAAGTGCCAAGGATTTGGAAACAGTGGGAGATGGACATTAAATTTGATTGTTGTCTGGAGGAAAACAAAATGCAGAATATCCTTCTATATGCATCATCATGACTGAACCCTCAAAGATGCTCTCAAGTCTTGTAGAGGTACAGACAGGAAACTGCAGTAAAAGATTAATGGGCTCTAAGAGCCTTCATTGAAGTTGAGTGCATAGAGACTTTGCAGGACAGTCATAATCACAACATATATGTATTTGTCATGATGTTCCAGTGGCCCAAGGCAAGTATAGCAGCTCAGTGCTTGAAGGTATAGAAGTGATCATTTGGCAAAGATCAGCTCCAACCTATTYAAGCCAAAAGTGAACATCCACCTACAGTACCTACAGCACACTATCCCTCTGTCTTTTTATGTGCTCATGAAGACTCTGGATTTTTGCACTGCTCCTTTAATTTTGATGGCAGCCTGCTTATTTCTGTGGTGCCAGTAAACCTGCAGTCTGTATGTAAAAAAATGAGATCACAGTGTGGCCTGCTTTATATCTGTATATATACACAATGTTTCTCCCAGCATGCGGAATGAAGGAGCTCTTGAGTAATTTTTCATTGTTGCCTTTATGAGCATCAAAGACAAAAAAACCCGAGTAAATAATTTATTCCAATGAAATTACTATTTACTATGCTGCATGCTGGGCATTAGTCTGGCCAGCACTTGAGATCTTGGACAGCTCCTCTTTACTGTATGTGATTATTTCTATTTTATTATGGGGAATCTATTAAGTCTCTGTGTGTGCATATGCATACACATAAGAACATGTGTATGTGAGGGCAAGAGATAAAAGATAAAAGAGGCACGGCTTCTATCTGTATGTGCATGTTTTCTACATGCATGTTCAGATATATCTGTTTTAGACATGCAGGCTCTCTTTATAACCCAGCACGAATATGGAATTCATGTCACCTAACTTCAGAATAGGATTGGCCATTTGTAGTCATTAAAGAGTTCTTAGGGAGCTTTTATTTTATCCTAGAACAGGGGTTTAAAATATATCAGATGAGCTGTGTTGTTTGTGTATGCACACTTGGTGTAAACACATCCAATTCTAATTAGGTTGTTGTCCATAATAACATGCTTTTGTGTGTTCGTGTAATAGACACATTGTAGTTTTATTTACTGGCAACATATAGGTGAGTGTACAGCTGTGTGTGCTGCATGTATATTTATATGTCTAAACACATGACAAAACTATACTGGTGTTGTGTTACAAAACATGAAGCACTAGGAAGAAATAGAAGGGAAGGAAAAGAGGATGGATCTGTATCTCTCTCTTGAGGGTATACCCTATTAGAAGTATCAAAGAGGGAGGTTCAGGGTTAGATATCTTCTCAGCTTGTCGTAACTGTTCAGGAGTTAAGGTTAGCTGCATGTCAACACCTTGCTCTGTGTTACATGGTTTAAGCTATAAGGATCCAATCCACAAGACCATAGCTAAAGGTGGCTCTCTGCTCTTTTCATCAAGCTGTGTCCACTTCAGTGCTGATAAGGCCGTTGCAATACCAGTGTTTGATCCTGGTGAAGTATCTGCTTTATGTTGGGATTTGCATCATGGAAATGGTCCCACAGACTTCAGTGGGTGACTCACAGGTACATGATTTGCACATAAGGGCAGGAGATGCAGTACAACTACAAATGCATCAGCAGTGAGGGTGCTGGCCTGGGCCTTAGGAAACGGGGTTTTGCCCTAACCCCCAAATTCAATTAATTTCTATTTCTTCTTTTCATTATTCTGATCTTTAGGAGCTCAATTAATTTTATCTCTGATATCCTGGAGCTTACTTTCTCCCTTTACCTTCTGCCCCTTTTGTCCATTCAGACTTGAACAAAATATCTTTCACTACTTGTCTGCAGTACTACACTGTGCATAGCACAGTGGGACCCTTCTCTCAGCCAGGGACTCTCACAATACAAATAATATATCACAGGCAGATGATTGCTCTGCCACTGACATTGTTCAATGGCTGATACTTAAATGAAACAAGCCACAAATTCATGCAGAGTGCATGTGTGGAAGAGCAATGCTAGTGCTCTTTCCTTGCTGATTTCAGCAATTGGTTGCATCGGTAAAGACAGACTAAAACCTGAGACAGAAACCTGGGATGCGGCATCCCTGCAAGATCAGGTCTTAGAGAAATGAGACTACAGCTAGGGGAAATAAAAAGAGGGGAATAAACAGGGCTTTGAGTTGCTGTTGCTCTAGATTACTGCTGCCAGTTGCTCAGGCACGTTCTATATGATTACCGTTTCCAAGCGAGCCCAGATCTGTATTTCCCTTAATGTGGCACGGCTGCTTCTCCTGACCTCTTTCACGCTGCCTATTACTTCAGCTCCGCTTCCCCTCCCTTCTGATCGAATTACTAAAGCACACAGTGGAGTCTCTTGGCTCAACAAAATTTAATGACAGTGACAACAGAGGAGGATAATAAAGATAAATCAGCTGCTCCCAGGAAGGAAAGATGAAGTAACAACAGAGTGAGTTAGAAGGCTACACCATGAAGTGACCCTGGCAAGTGCATTGTCCTAGTCATCCTTTTCATCTCAATGTCTACATTTCTTCTTCTTTTCAGGAAATTTGACAGGGAAGAGTAGATAGGAGAGGGGACAGAGACCCTAGAGACTAGGGCCATGCTTGTGCCTCAAGCACGCGCTCACTGGAGCTCTTGGGCACATCCCTCCATCTCTTCAGGCTTCTGTGTCTCCTTCTCTATGCTGTAGGTGGATCTGAACTTCACACCTCCTCAAACATGCAAACCAGTCCCTGGATCTGCAATACCTATATCGACCACCTCCTCCTCTTGCTCAAAGACAGGCAGTAACTGATCCTGGAATGACCATGCCTATCACAATTGCTTTTCTGTCATTCACCATGTTTCTAGTTGCAGAGCATTTGCTGTTTAATGATAATGCTTGGAAAAAAACACCCGTCTAATTGCAATCACATTCCTCGCCTCTCCTCTCCCACCAGGTTGTTAAATTGCTAAATGTTTGCTGCACTGATCTAAACAGCTGAGCACGAAACACTGAGCTGTAGTTGAGACCTCCTGCAAGCTCAATAAACTTAATGGACATCCTCAAGAACTTTAACTGGCAAGATTTAGTTCCTGAGGAAGAAGGAAACAAACACCCAGAGCAGTTTTGTCTGCCTGTTGTCCCTCATTTTGCCAGAAACAGCTGTTCATGCTGGGATTAGCTCAGAGGTTTATACTGAGCAGAGGCTGACTCACAAGAACAAAATCAGGAGATCATTACATCTCAGTGCAGGCTCCAACTGCTTCAGGCTGAACAGAGAGAGAGAGAGAGACAAAATTAACTGGAGTAGGAACCCCGTCTGCAGAAGTGCTGTGCAACTTTTGTGTGTGACAGATCAGCGGGAGATGGGAGCAGCTCTGCTCTGCAGAGCAGTGTGCTGCGGATCTCAGGATGGAGCTCGAACCAGGGGCAAGGGAGCAACCACAGTTGAGAAGAGAGAGGTAGCCTGTCACAAAGGTTGTCTTGCTCCTTTGTGCATGGAAGCAAAAGCATTTCCCATCCTTCTTTTAACAGAGTCATTTTATTCAGGGTTTATATAAGAAAGACAAATGCCCAAAAAGGGAGGAGACATATGGTTATTTTACAAAGACCATAGTTACCAGGAAGTCCTACATCTCTCCAGATATAGAGTGTGGTACTATTGATGTGCATAACTAACACGCTGCCCACCACAGCCAGGGAGGTGATAGAGTCTTCATCTTCACATGCATTTTCCTTCCAAAGGTGGTCTCTGTCTTACTTTAGAGGCATAGGCTTGAGTGGTAAAACTGGATCGTCTGGGCTAGAAAGTCATGTTGGACCAGTTGTAAGAGAAGGTAAAACCTGTGGATGGGGTGTACGTGCAGGGACACAAGCCAGTATCAGATGATCACTCTCTGTCCTCAGTCATTGATCAYTGCCATAAAGAAGAAAGAAGGATCCCTCTACCCAACAGAACAATCTAATATGCTATGGATTTTCAGATGCATTGTAACAGAAAAGCGGCTACTGGTTTAGAGACAAAATAGCTTTATGGAAATGTATTTTCTAACAATGAGGAAAGCTCTGGAGAGGAAGAGAGGATAGAAGGAGGTTAAAAGGTTACTTTGACAGTTTTTGACAGTAAAGCTGTAGTCGTAACTCAGGGGCTTACCCTGGTCAGAGGATTGCTTGTGGTTGGGAAGAACTCTTCAGCCTTCTCTTACAGAGTCTGAATAGCCCTCAGGGCTTCACCAGAGATAATATCACGCTAGTTTAATGTTGATGTGAACTCAGGGTCACCTTTCTCTATGTTTCTGTCTTTCTGACTAGGACTTCCTCCTTGCTTTCAGTCCTGTAACATAATAAACAATGACTTGAAATGATCAGTATGCCCGTTCCTCCATGGTTAACTGATCATTGCCTGGAACAGAGCAGTTTGGACTGTCATCACCCTCATCACTCACAGATGGTTGGTGTTAAGTCTTTTAGTCTCTCTCTCTCTCTCTCTTTTTTTTTTTTTTTTTTTCTCACTACTCAGGGAATAAGTGGTCAGTGTCATGGGCCAATAACCATACCACAAAGCATCAAAGACTAGGAGAATAAAATCTAGGCTCAGTTTAGGTTAACTGGGTCTCTCTGAAGGTAGTATTTATAAACCATCCAACAGCCAACAAAGGCACCAGCCTTTTGCCAAAGAGTAACCACAACACATCAGATTAAGATTGCAGATGGATTGAAATGCAGTCACCTCCAAGGTGAAACACAGAGGCTTGTGTGCAGCAGTTATATGTGACAGCCCACTGAAGGACGCAGAGCCCAGCTGAAATAGTAGGAGCAGGTTCAGGAGTATACAGTGGATTGCACCTTGATATGCTACGATTAATGCTGCTAAAATGCAGCTCTCTCTTTAATACTGGAAGGTGATTTGGAGTTGCGCTTAACTACTCAGCCTTACCACTTTTGACTTGCATGAATGGTATACACATACTGGTATGGTCTCTTTCTTCTCTGGTGGGGAAACAGATGAAAGTTCATGTTTCCACTGTGTTAGGTCACAAAGTGTTATTCTGGGCACCTTCCAGAACTAATTCATTGCTTGTCATCTTGCAAAGTGAGGACAATATAAGGCTCTGCCACATGTCGTATTGATCCCTTGACTTGATTAGTCGTTGTATTGAATACCCCTGCTTTTCTAATCTAATTAATGCAAGATAAATACTTTGTGTTGGGGCCTAAAGTCACATTCTAAGACTAATCTGGGAGTTGGACTGATTAAAACCAGAAGGCTTCAGGGATAATTTATGGACTACTTGACACTGCTGGCAGTTTGGGCCACTTTGAAGGGCTGTGTGTGGTTTCTGGCTCAAAAATGCCTCTTAGGAGGGCTCCTCATCCAGATTTCCTCCTCATCCCTTGGTATGATAACTCTAGGTTTCAGGGGGTCTGATCTCCTGGGTAAGACCCTGGCTTGGGACTCAGGATATCTGATTTAATTTCCCACCAAAAGTGGGTAGGACTGTGCCAGAAAGAAATGCCAGAGACTTCTGTACGACCTTGAGAAAATCACCAGATCTCTCTGGGCATAGCTGTCATTAATAAAAATGATTATGAAAGCATTCTGCCTTGTGTTTTGGGGTTGGGCTTTCTCTTGGGCTGATAAAGTTTTACATAAATATACAGTGCTAGGAACATCTGGACCTTGATCTTGGTTAAGTACAAATAGATACTTGAGATGTAGCTTAACTCAAGTTTGTGCCCATTTCAGCCCAGGCCTTGTTTTTTTCAAGTCAGGCTCGTAAGCTGGAACAATAGGTATAACTGGACTAGGGAAGATGATGATATTTAGCACATCACATGCGTGAATTAATTGACTCAGCCCCATTGTGGGATAAGTCACGCTCATGACGTTGAGCATGATGAAGAGGAAACTGAGGCAGGGAGAGTTTTCATGGCCACCTAAAGGGAGAGTGTGCTGCAGAAATGGGGAGTTCCTGGGGATGAGCTTAGTCCCACCCATCAGCTAAGGTCGATCCCGTCTCCTATGGGAGGAAACCTGGCCAGGTGATTTGTCGTAAGGGATTTGGCTTCCCCCTGCTCTGTGTTGTGCTCCATCAATGGGGGCTCTTATGACATCCTGGCCTGGAACTAGGACCTTGTCTTATGCCCTGACAAATGGCTGCGTGTGTGGAGGGCAAGTGAGGAGTGGAAGGATGGAAACCCAGTGTAGTCAATRGAGAAACCTGTCATAAATGCGTCTGGGGATCCTGCGTTGCTGAAGGAAGGGACAAGAGTCCTGTCACCTGCAAGCAGCAGTGAGATGRGGAAAGGTGCAGTGGGACATGAGGGTTGGCGCAAGGTCCACCTCCCCTGWTTGAAATCACCCCATGCCTGGGATCACACGAAATTCTTTTCAGGGAACAGGGAGCAGGGGCACAGGGTCACTGATGGCAAAGGCAGGGYCATTTATTCCAATTTCTTTCTTTTGCATATGAGTTTTCCCAGGCGAGAGCACAACATACACAGCCAAGGGAACGCAAGGGCAAGTTCAGCAGCCAGATGTAATTGCATTTTCCTCCACAGTTGCCCCCAGGGCTGAGCCAAGGCCCTTCTGTGCCTGTCTCTCTGCTCTCAATGCATCATAGAGAATTGGTGTAAAATCCAGTTAAAAGGCCACTCTCGGGTCTCAGCTGCTGGAGCATAAATTGTGGATAAATTTCTCCTCTCCTGTATACGCCTGATGGGTTTTGCCTTCCAGCCCCATATGGCTGGGTTGCATTTCTTCTCTCCACTTGGCCATTGGTCTCTCATCGCAGCCCTGCTAGTTGCTTGCGAGCTCCTGCCGAACAAGGCTGTACTGCAGGCTTCAYGTTTTACAGCAGTGTCATTACAGCGAGATATCTCCTCCTACAACATGTGTAAAAGGGAGCTCAAGATTGATGGGGTGTTGGAGTGGGTAATCACAAATCCAGCTGCCCCAAGGTAGCCGAGAACAGAGACTGCGCGGGGCAGGGGGGAAAGGGTAGTGGGACCTGAGGGAGCTTTGTAGGGTACATTTATCACACTTCTGGCAGAGAGATGCAATTTATATGGACAGAGCGTAAATCCTGTTCAAGTTGCACAAGGCTCCATCTGGGCTCGTCGTCAGTRTCGCCCTCTCTGTGTCTCACCGGCATCATCGCTGCTGGTTTTTTGTGGGTGCAAGGATTGCTTTCAGGGTTGTTTTGACCCTCCCAGATGAGGGTAAGGTGCAATATTGTCTGCCCAGGGATGGATTTACTGGGGATAAGGAYGCTATTGCGCTGGTTAATGCTGAGTTGCGTGCTGGTAAACAGCTGCCCCTCTGTACCCCTTCCCCATAATCTACAGAGCAAAGCCCCCTAGATACACTAATTTTCCTCCTGCTCTCTGATGGGAGAGCTTGTCTGTTTCTTCATCATCTTGTGAAAACTCTTTTCCCTTCAGTCTTACATTTTGGACCATGAAATAGTAAATTCCCCATTCTTTTGTTACTGTCATTGCACAATCTCTCTTCTCTGGATTTGAACCATTCTTTGCGTACCCCAATTTCCACATCCAGTTTACAACAACAGATTTGTTATTTGGTGAAAATCTGAACACAAGCACGTGGAGGGGTTCTAAGAACTTGGAACAAGACTTGGAAATAAAATAATAAATAAATGCGCTGCTCCCCTCCCCACACACACTACGTGTTGCTTCAGCAAACTTTGAATAAATCACGGAGCTGTGCGGTAATAAATCTTTCATGAGATTGGGGCCATCTGAACTTTGGCGATTGTGTGGGGAATGTATAAATTTCACATGCAGATATAGTATAAAAAATCTTTAGATTAGTTATTAACTTTGGAAACACTTGATGAGTTTTGATTCATTAAGTGTTTCACAGTCTTGTTAATTTAATAAGTACCGATGAGGCTGTAATGTAAGACAACAATCAGTAATTTGGAGGGGAGAAAATAATAAAGTAGTCATTACACAGCAGAATGTTTAATCAAAGAATGTGGAAACTTACAGTTTCACATTAATTTGAAAAGGTTCAAGATTTAAAATTAATATTAGCTCTGACACAGGGAGGCTTTCTTTGCAAGCAGATAGGGCTTATATAATTGCTTAGAACAGAATTAAAATGCCTGTAATTTTAATGGCTTCACCTTTAACTGGATCCCCAGGCTCCATAGGTAGTATAGAAATAGTGTTAAAACAGTCACGGTCCTTCAAATCCCTGAGTAAAATACACCTGCGGAGTATATGGCTACCTGCAGCATTAGGGTGATAAATCACAATACAATTAGGCTCCTGTTGAGGAAAGCACTTAAGCACCTGCTTAAATATAAGCAGATATTGAAGTACCTCCCTGAACAGGAAAATACACAGGGAGGAGATTAAGTGCTTTATTGAATTTTGGACTTCCAAACCTATTGACAGTTCACAGCCTCAGCAGGAATAAATGGGATGTTCAGAGGAAACTTGAGCATCGACTGATGCTGAGAGCTCGTGAGTCTTGCCCTGGTTCTGGTTCCATTCAGAGTTATCTCTTCAGGGTTACCTTGAGTCTCACACAACATCATTTCTTTCATCAGCTGTCTCTTGCCCTGTGGCTGATCTATAATCTATTTGGGGTTAGCCCTGTCATTTTTACCCCAGAGCAATGAAAAAAAGAAAGCAAAGTTTCTGCAAGACTGTTCCCACTGATCCCACAGTAATTTTGGGACTCATTCCCTAATTTCAGTAAAATAAGACATAGTTAAAGAAACCTCAGATATGGGTGTTGTGATGACTGATGGTGGACAGTGATCTCTGCTTGGGAAAAGCATTAAAAAAATCCCATCCTAKAGGAGATCTAGAGAATCTACCCAGGAGAGGTATGCTGGAAACCTGTCTACAGAATACTTGCAAACAGCATGTTTGCTCAGCATCTAGCGAAACCCCAATAACTGACAGAAGTGGTCAACCACTTGTCATTGTTCCATAACCAGGTATAATAAAGGCCGTATGCAAATAGATCTATCAGGAATACAACTAACATCTTCTGGCTCCTGCACGGCTGCAACCTTCTCCCGTATTTTGCCACTCCCATTTTTGCCCATGGTTTTTTTCCTGTGCTCTCTGCAAGGTGTTGCTCTGTGTTTGTGATCCAATTTTCACCGCTTCCCGCCTTGGACTGACAGGTCATACTTTTAAAATTCTCCCAAATAAAGTCCTCACTAAGACTTTTTTTTTTTTTTTTTTTTTTAACGTGCTTTCATGGCACCAGGAGCTGAATAATGATAAGGAAGCAAAGACACCTAATATTTATAAGGCTATTGCAAACTGCCATATATCCTCAGGTGGTTATTTGCACAGCAAAGAGACTTATTTGGGGGTGAATATTCTGTTAAGCAGTTTCCAAATATATCTATCCGGATGGATGGATCATTTGTAAATTCTACTGATTTCCCCACAAAGGAGGAAAGGAGATTTTCTAACAAGAATTGGATGCCAGATTTTTACACTGTTCCCTTAATGTAGCTTTGTACTCTGTTCTTGCTATGACAACTGTATTAATTTCATGCTATATTTGGGCAAATGAAGGGCAGGCACTACTCTGTGCTGACCTGCAACATCATATACGGCTCTGGTCTTGCCAGCTCTGCCAGAGCCTGTGCCCATGGGCATGGAGGAAAAGGGAGGTTGTGATGGAGAGGGACGAGATGAGTTGCAATAGAATTTGTCTCTTTTCTTTGCCAAACGGAGATTTCTATCACAAGGGAGTGAGAGTGGAAGGGCTAAGTTTGAAGGGGACATCAGAAGCAGTAAAAAAAGCACAAAGCCTGTTTTAATAATAACCACAGACACAAGGAAAATGGTTGATGTAGGGGAGGAAAGAATCTACTGATGATGGCTGAGGCCTGTTTGATCACAGGAATGCTGCTGGAAAAAGACCTGGAGGKAGCAGTAGTTTTTGTATTTATGTGTGTGCATATGTTTGGCTGTAGCATGCATGTGTACAGACACCTGATCACGTGTAGAGCTAAGTAACAAATTGTGACAACAGATATTTTTGATAATTTAATTTAGTATGCTATTGGATTTTATTTTGCAAAGAAAAAAGCATCTGTTGCAACAAAAACTCCAACTGGAAATTTTCTCTGGTTTCGGGTTATTAGACCATTTTTGCATGCCCGAAAGGTCAGATATAGACAGGGGAAACCCCAGGTTTGAGTACCTGARTCAAATTAAAGGAAAGAAGGAAAGACGGGTCTTGCATTTCTCAGCAATGCCACTTTGGTCACCTGCAAGCCTCAGGGTCTAATTTTTATTTGAACCCTTTTGAAAAATTATGAAAGTTCCTATTGAGACAGAAAAGATGTGCATAACTAAAAAAAGAAATACAGAAGTGCAGAAAAATTTTCTCCCTCCCTAAATTTGTCATTGAAAACTCATCAGTTTGGATGGATCATGGTGTGCATGGGCAGATGGTTTGAATAAGACACATCAGATTATATCAGAGGATGAAGCTTAGACTTTCTGGTTGTTTTGGACAGACATAGGACCCAACTCTGAGCCTATATGATCCTAACCCCTTAAGATATCTTGTGTAATGTGGGGATGAGTATTGCCCTCATTCTGAGACTTTCAGGGTAGCCTCTTATTTCTCTAGTTAAACTATCCTGGCCCCTGAGTAGTTTTTGTCATCATCATCAAGGTGAAAGAACAGTGAATGTCCAATCTACAGTGAGCAGATTGCTTTAGTCTGAGGAGGAACTGGCAGTTGTCAAGTTGTGTAGACTTGTATCTTATATCTACGAAAGACACCTCAGAAAGGAGAACAAGCTCTTCTCTGCGAAGAGGTGGAGGAAAGAGCCCCTACCCTGAGACCTGTTGACTTCAGAGGGACGGGGGAATTCCCAGCTCAGCAGGGCAAATCGTCTTTGTCTGTCATGGTTGGTTAGTCCATGCCATTTTTCAGGGAGTCCTTGAGTAGTGGTGAAAGTAAGCGGTACAAAGTTGGAAGGAGAGTGCCAGAGGCAGTTGTCTGTGGCTGGGTGATAGACCTACAAAGTCTTGCATCTCATCTAGAGGGAGGATGGTCTGATCTTAGAGTGCAGAGGGAGTCATGGAGCACATGAGATGATCAGGCACAGCCAAGGGATACAAATAGCCAGGAGCTTTCAAATCCAACATTTCCCTGCCACTTTTGCAGGAGTGGAGGCCCGGGCCATTTTCAGCTCAGAACAAGGCAGCCCGTGYGCAGGAGGAGAGCTGCATCGAGCTCACACACCGTGCAGGCTCTGCTCTTTGACCCTTGGGAAAGGAGCCTCTAGCCAGTGCAGATGGGGGCCAAGGATGCTCTTGGGGCATTGCGCGAAGCCATGGAGTAACTGGATGAGTCAGCGCGTAGCAGCAGCGCTACCGATCAGGGCGGCTGCTCCTCTGAATATTTGCAAAGCAGACGCTGGCCCGGAATTAATTCCATCTGTTTCAGAAGCGGGGAGTGTGTCGCGTGTGTTATATAATGCCAGAGATTTCACACTGAGCTGAGCAGTCTCGATTCACTTTCCAACAAACTCTGCCTTCCATAAGTCATTGCAGGACAGCTGTCCCAGAGAGAGCAGTCTGTTCCATGCTGGACAGATACGGTGGACCTGTCCAGGTTGGCAGACGGGTTTCTYGAACAAACTCTGCAAGAATTTCTCAAATCCTGCTATAGCCCCAAGCCATATTCCTCATACCAACTGTGATAGCTTTAAGGGGACAGTAAACAATCCAGCCTGCTGCTCTTCAGAGCTGCCAGACCCTGGCTGTCTCTACAGCCAGCAGAGAAAAATAAGAACTGCCTTCAAACCACCTACTGAATGTATGTGCTGAATATACATTTCATGACTGTCTCTCTCCATTAGCTGCACAGAGAGCCAAAGCCTGGCATTCATGGGTAATGTGCAGCCTGAATGTCTCATAAAGCTGTGTGTTACGTGTCTAAGTGTGGCTTAGGCACCACAGTTGTTGGGATGATATGTCCTACAGTTGCTTCATTGCCCTCCAAGACAGCCCTTGTTTCAGTGGAAGAAGCCAGACATGGGATGCTTGGTGGTATCCATGATTTAATGGATACCTGCTTCCCACTRAATTGTCACCATTTTTAAAACAAGGTTCACGCAACATTTTTCAGCTCTCTGTCATTGCTTTCCACCTTCCACTCTGTTTTTTTCCCTCTTCTGGGAATCTTTCTGCAACCCAGGGATGTCCAGTGAAAAAGTCTACAGAAGAGACCCCTGCTTTTGCTCAGTAGCTTCTAAATGACCCAGATAACAACCGCTGATAATCTTCAGCATTTTCCTATGGGTTACCGTGGCCATCCATGATGTAACTTTCAGGTGAAAACACTGTGCAGGTGCTACAGTGCTGTGGACAGCTTTCAGAGCATTGGTCGTCTGTGGACCATAGGTTCAGAGCTGTGGATCTATGCCAGCCCAAAGAGCATCATCCACAAACACTGTGAAGCAGCAGTGGGTGAGCCAGAGTGTTCCCTTATAAGCAATTTCATTTATGGTTTCTGTTCATCTTGATATTATCATGTGACCTGAAGTCACAGGCTTCAGCTCAAATACCACCAAGATGGACTTCAGAGATATGGGAAGTTTCTGTAAGGCACAAGGAGGAAGCAGGAATAGCTGGTAGCATAAGCAGAAGAAAGAGACGCATCACATGTACTCTGGCCAGATCTTTTTTGACTTAAGGAAGGGCAATAAAACTGTTCATCTGACACATCACAGTGGTCCTAAGTGTTTTGGTGCTGCACCTACAGAAGATTTTTAATTCTGCTATCGCTGGTCAAGCCCATCTAGCAGCACATGCTGCTAAAATGCAATGCAGCATGTGGTTACAATTAATAACAATAATAATAATAAACAAACAAATCATGTTCCACAAGAAAATATGTGGGATTTTTTCTTTATCTGCAAGAGTCAGTTTATATATTCAGAGAAAACTAATTAAATGAAAGTATCACCCTATAGTAGACTAGCTGATATGTCTGGAAAAGATAGACATGCATTTAGAAATGGAACCCCCTCTCAGGATATTCAAGTATGTCCCCACACTGTGCCTGCTTTTGAACTTTGGAATTAGCTAAAAAAAAAAAAAGAGTGGTTTGCTCTGATCTGTTCTATTCTGTTAATATTTTATACACAATACAACTGAGCTATAGAGAAACAAGAAACTTGGGTTGGAGCTGGCTGGTGGGCTTATGGTTGGGATAGGGGTTGGACCTACATAGCCTAAATTCCCGTGAGACCCCCCCCCCATGACTCCACAGCCTTTACTAAATAAGTTAGTACCTATTTCTGACAGTAGGCCATTGATCCTTCAGTCTCTCCAGGAAAGGTACACACCTCTGGAGGTGAGAGAGGAGATGGAAGTGCAGCACCCTACTTTCCCAGGGTAGGGTGAGCCTCCAGCTACTCTGATCATGTTCACAGCTGTATCATTTGTAGAACTGGGGCTGCCATTTTTCTATTTTACCCACTTCTCTCCTTTTCCTGTTCTCTTCCCTCCACATTGCTCCTAAAATTTTTTGGAAGGGTGAGCCAGTGAGTGAAAGCTCAGTGAGTTTCCTGCATACAGAGTTTTCTAGACGGTTGCTTTTGCCATCCGTATCCTGGAGATCAGATGTGAGATAGATCTTCTTTTGTCTGACTTCTTGTTTGACAAACTTAATGTGCAGCCACATAAATTATTCTCCCTCCAGGCAGTGGAAATGTCGGACTGTCTCTCTGCCAGTGACATGGGCATATTTACACAGAGTACCTCTTACCAGACAGCATTTGAGGGCTCTGTCTCCTATCCAGTCGCCCTGTGCATCCTTCCGCCTTGGACGCTGCACGGGATCCAAAGCGTATTGCACACGCATGGATTGCATGATACATATTGCTGTAGCATGTCACCTCTGCATAACATGTAGCACATATAGGATCGCATAATACAACCATAACATGTTGATAGAGCAGCATCTGGGCAGACATCAGATGTGCAGCATGCTGCTCACATCTGCATCTTGCAGTCGTCATGTGAGCGTGTGCTTACGTGGTTAGCAGATGCACACCAACATCGTATCTTCAAACACATCCATGCACAAGTGACTGAATAGAAATGTGACTTGCCATAAATATGACATTTGTTTGTATACACATGAAATGTACCATGTGCTTTATTACGTGATGGGAGAGACACATCACACGTGTACATCAAACGCACATAATGAGTGTCTCACACGCACTCATGCAGCATGTACATTTAGAAAGCTATATACATAACACATATTTTTACAGCAGGCGCATGAACAGATGCCCAGTACATATGGATATATATCACAAGCACAACACACATACAGAATGGGCACACTACGCTGGGCATAAGGAAAGTGCTGGCTCTTTTCCCCTGTCTGCAGAGGAAGCTCCTTCTTGGAGTCAGTTTTGTTCTCTTTTATTAGTTTTCTGGGAAAGACCATGCATTACAGATGTCAGCTCATATTGTATGGCATGTTCCTTGCCTTTTCTTAAATAACTGCCCCTAAAAAATCATTTGTCTTGGAGGTGTTTTTATGCAGAACCGGAGATTGTAAGCCTGAAGGGGAACACATAAAAATAAATCATAGGGCAAATGGTGAATCATGCATTAAAGTATGCTGGAAGTTGGGTTTTTCATGTGAATAGTCTGGGACAACTTGCAGTATGCCAGCACTTCCAGTACGGCCAGAGATGGCTGACTTGTCCCAGGAATCATGTTGCTTTGCTTGTCTCTTCTGATCCCCAGTCCTTTCCTTTAAGCATTAGAGCATTGACTTCCTCTGTTAGTGACCAATATCCATATGAGAATAATCTAATCAGATACTGTGTATAAGTAGTTAACATGGGCTCCCATCTCCTTTCCACTGATTGCATAGGGAATCAGGGTCAGGTATCCCTGGCCGAGAGGTGACTTGAGCCTTTCATCATTCCCTTGAGAGAAAGTCCCATAAGCGATGCCCAAAACCCTCTTAGGTGCCACACGCAAAATCTAGACATCCCCAGATAGTTATATCGATATATTTCAAGCTGCATTTTTATACTGATGTCTATACTGCTATCTAGATCTGTACAGCGTTGTATGTGGGTGCTGTTATACCCATTTGATCATGACTTATATGTCTGCTTAGTCACTGTCAGAAAATTCAGGGTACTTGTTTAGCTAACAAAATCAGTTTTAAACTGGAATAAGATTCAACAAACAGGAAAAAAATGCTCTAGGTTCACTACACTAGTTTTATCAAATTGGTGCAAGTTCTGCATTTGGACAAATCCAAAGTATTGCAATTTGGCTTCTTCTGGAGACACAAAAGGTGGGATCATCTTTTTTTTTTTACATAAATGCTATGTCACTGAACTCAAATAAGTTATTTATATCACTAAAGTTTTGGTCCACTTTGTGTGAACTGTAGTACTGGACGTCAYATTTTTACCATCTTGTTCCAAGAGGACCAACATCAGAATGAAAGCTGAGGTTTTAGATTTAGTGCCTGCAGGAACTAGTGCCTACAGGAACTTTTTTTTTTTTTACCAGTGTATTTTATTTTTACTAGACAGTGTGAATAAATGGAAACTGAAGGAAAGAACTGCAGACAAATTTTGTCTAAGGAGGGGGGTAGGAGCACCTCTGCAAATAGCATTTGCAAAAGCAGTCCTTAATGCTTTGTATCTTATCACCAACACCTATAATATATCAGCATTTCAGAGTTGGCTGTAACATGTGCCCTGGGGAATAAACACAGGGATACTGCTAAAATGGAGATCTATATATAACACTACAGAAGGAAAGCATGAGCTGTAACTTGTCAGGTATTTTCTCTAATGAAGGCTGATCTCTGGGAAGTTAGCACCAGAGAGATCTGCAGACCAGATGCTCAGACACATAGTCCAGGGGAGTTTAACTCTATAGTTCACCCAATATTAGTTCTGCATTTCCCTTTGTGACACAGAAGTGTTGGAGGAAGTTCTCGGCAGCCTCCCACCGCTGCGGTTCTGCACTTGTCCCAGTCCAACACGCGTCTGCACTTGACTAGTGATTGGCACACTGAGATCTTGCTGCTGCTCCRTGTCTGATCTCCGCTTAGCTCTGTGGTTGGCTTAGGTTCTTTGAGCTGGGTCAGGTCAAATCGATCCTATTGGAAAGTGGCTTCCACAAGCAAAGTCTCTGAGAGATCATTAAGAGCTAGTCTTTTGTGGAGGGAAGGGCTGCCTAATAATCAGCAAGTTCTGGAAATCGGCAGCAGGTAGAAGACAGTCAGCAGCTCTTGCTCATGGGGAAAGGAGGTCTTCAGCTTTATTTAGCACAAGGAAAAAAAAGAACTCCCCCAAACCAAAAAAAAAMCAAAAAAACAACTATGGTCAATGAAACAGACATGACTTGTTCTCCCAAAGTGCTGCGCAACCTTGGTGAAACTGCAGAAAATCAGGTCAAGAGTTTATTTGCATCCTTGGATCCCAATACCTTTGACTTCTACATGGACCTCCTGATCTCCAGGCCTTGCTATTACCATCTTTAGTTGTTTACCTTGAGGTGATGCTCACCTTCTCCCTCCTTCTTCTCTTTGCCTTTGGTGTCCCGTCTTCATTTTGCATGGTGCTGAGGTTCCTGGCTCTGATACCTAAAGGTTATCTGTATATCCCACATATGGCTCACAGCATGGGCAGTCTAGTAAGCTTGGTCCTCTTGAGTTCTGGGATGGGATCAACTGCACAGAAATTGACGTAGGAGCAGCTGGTTTCCAGATGTCTTTTCAAAGTAGCATGTTGTAAGGGTCCATTCCTTGTCTCTCCAGCTGGCTTTGAGCAATTCCTTTCATTTGTGCATTCATTTCTCTTAGTTAAGCTCTTTCTTGCTGGCCTARTGGCAGATTAATTCCTCCTGATCTTTGTGGGTTTAGGGTTTTTTTTTTCCCCTTTTTCAAGCAGATGAAGTATTTTCTGCCTGAATATTTGCTAGAGCACTTGTTGCTTGGTATTCAGTAGTTTCTGTTATAACCTAGGCAGCTACCCATTGCACTATTAGCAAACCATAAAAATAATCAATGATGAGTAACTGATATGCAGCTAACAGGCAATTAGCTGATGATGTAATAAATTGACTACCGCTCAGAACCCTTGGAGTCCTTGCTGAGTTTGCCACTGTCTGCACTAAGACACAAGCAATCCATAYCACTACCTGGCAGAAAACTGTATAATAACAGCAAGAGGATTAAGAACTCTAAATTAATTAATGGCATACAAAAATCTAGGTTCTAATTTGACRACATATGCCAGGTTTTTTACTACATGTTCTGTTATCACAGGAATACCTTTCTGGCCTTCTGAAACCATACAAATACCTGGTCTGTCTCTTCCAGTTGGCTTCCAGTATAGTCAAAGTTGATTATCTCAAATATTCCATACTATAATCATGCACATCATATCATTTTAGAACCACRGCAAGAAAAATGTTAGCAATGGGCATAGTGTGACAAAATGAATGTTCTCTGACTCACAGAACTGGGTGCTATGAAAGCTTTGCTTTTGGTGGTCGTTCATAACCCGGGAGACAGGCCTCTGACCAAATCTTTGCTTTTTAGGATTTCAGGATCAAGCCACTGAGCTTTTGACACCTTTAGTCAGTTTGGTGATTTTTTGGATTAACCAAACACTGGCAGGCAGGCTGGAAAAGGGCTTGCGCAGCTCTGCTCTCACACCGGGAAGCGCTTCCCATTTCAGTGACTTTCCCTGCTGCTTTGGGAGCTGTTCCTTGATGCACCCGTATTTGTCTTTCAGACTTCGTTATTTCACCAGAAAATGGGAATCAGGTGGTTGATGGGTTAAGTTCTAGGTATCAAAATGGAGGAACCTTTGATCAATTAATTAAAAGAACACCTAGGACTTACTTTGGCAAGCATTTCTCCTTTACTTAAATGAATTTGAACTGAACTCTCTGCCAGCTTATTTATGCTAAGGTGTAGGAAAATCTAGACAGCATTTGCCCCCATGGAAAAATATATTTTTTATGTGTGCTGTGCTTTTCCAGAAGTCCTCCAAAGTAATATGGTTTGGGTCCAGATAAACATGCAGAATAGATACAGTTATATCAGACATTGRGCTCCAGGAGTGTCACTCAGCATCACTCTTGCCCCTGGCCCCGCTGTCACCACCTAGTACACAGAAATTGTGTTTTTTTTCTGTTCATGGGCAACTGGGAGAGTGTTCAGGAGGCTATTCGTGTACAAAACACGCAGACTCCTGTGTTATGTTGCCTGCCTACAAGTCTCTATTCTCCATCTGCTGCACAGCCTCTCATTATGTAAATGAAGGAAGCTTGCTTAAAGTTTATTTCTTAATTTAATAAATGTAATTTAATAAATCTTAATGTAATACATTTCTAGTGAATGAAAGGATAGCTCACCACATAAAATAGCATCAGCTGTCAGTTAGACAGCCCACTTATTCACTAGGATCTCAGAATGCTTGAGGGATTATTTTTAAAGAAGGCAGGCATTGCTTTGACAAACCAGATCTGCAGCCCAGCTATCCCCATTTCTTCTGATCATGGCCAGACGTAAGAATTAACTGACCTGTCTCCAGAATGTAGCCAGAATAAGGACCAGATGGCTGTAGTGCCATGCAAGCACGAGGAAGTTATGTACAATATGACACTATATACGGCTTTCTGGTTGGGACTGAAGTGTTGCATCTTGTTGATCTCCTCTGTCTGTCCCCACACAACACATTTCATTTCATAGTTATTTGGCCCTGCTTGTCAGTAAAAACAGGACAGAGTGAGAATTACATATAGCTGCTTTATTTCCTGGTGCATCCCCCCAGGATTTGAGTGTGTAATACACCAGAGAAAGGTCTTTCAAAGGACCTTCTTTTTGGACACAAGTAGAGATAGCTTAGCCTGGCAATCCCTGTTTCCCAAGGAGATTCATAGTATAAGATGAAATTTCAATACTGCAAGTGAGAGTGGGCTGTTGTAATCATCTTGTCTGACTTCTTGCAAAACAAGCACAAATTAAATCAGGGACTTCCCTGAATTGATTCCTCTTTGAACTAGAGCAAAGGGCTAAAAGACTCTCAGATCTTTTTAACTATAGTAAAGTGTATCTTCACCAAGGGGACACATTGAGCTGTCCGTCCTAGAACAGAAAAAAAGATAGAGCATTGAAGGCCAGGATAATTCTTGCCTTGATAGCCAACTTTTAGTGTAAGAGTTAAAAGCTGAATCCAAAGGCACCCTGGAACATCTTGCATCAGTGAATCCTGAAGGAGTTTTAAGAGTTCTGGGGAGGGGCAGTGCTAGGAGAAAACTCCACTGAGAGCACTGATCACAGAAGTGGCTTTAAGTGCCCGGTCTTAAAGGAAATCTACTTTAAATCTTCTTCTACGGTCTTTGAAATATTTAATATGTCAGTTTAGCCTCTCTGTAATCTCCCCGAGATTTAGGGTTCCTCAGGATTATTTAGACAGTATGTGTAACTGAGAGGTTGATCATGTGTCATCTGCGTGCTGCAGCTGTGTCAGCTGAATCAGTAATGGCCCTTAGCCTGTCATTAGTGGCTCAGCACTAGGTCTTGCTCCTGATTGCAAAAACCTCAAATCTGCTGCCTTTGTGGCTCTTGTAATCACATCCCAACCCATTCTACGTTAGCTTGCAACAAGCTAGGTTACCTTCAGGTGTTTGAGAGTAGACAACCCAGTCCATTTGACCGAAGTGATTTTGACAAGCAATTTAGTTAGCAGATTAGAAGGGGAAATAATAATGAGAAATGGGGCATGGCTTGTGACATGTAACGTCTACCACTGGCACAGTGGCATCCAGAAGAGAATGTTTCATCAAGCCGTTAAAGTCTTTCTCTTGCATTACCTGATTTTGGCCCAAATGCACCCCTAAGGGAGCCTTGGGCTATACAGGACTGTGCGTTTTGGAAAGGATCTCCAGTGGTGTCTAGTCCAACCTCCCACTCAAAGCAGGTTCAAATAAATCAAGTTACTCAGGACTATATCCAGTTGAGTTGAGTATCTCCAAGGATGGTCATCTTCCTCYTCTGTGGGCCTGCTCCAGCATTTCGATCACCTTTGTGAAAATTCTTTTTCCCTTATATTATTTCAGAATTCCCATGCTCCAGCTTGTGCCCATTGCCTCTCTAAACCTCTGAGAAAAGTCTGGCTCTGTCTTCTCTAAATCCTTCCACCAGTTAGTTGCAGACAGCAATAAGGTCTCCTCAGAGACACGGGCTTGGCCCGTGATGTTTGGAGAGTAAAATATAGTCTCCATACTAATAGTTTGAAAGAGACCTAAAAATGGTAAAAGGTACCTTTCCTGAGAAAAGTTGCCCTAGCAGATAACAAGATATATCCTTCAATTAAAACAGGAGACCAAAATGGAGACTCAATTACTGAAACTTTGGCAAAAGAAATGGGGAAAGAAACAAGAAATCTCATTAACTGGATTCCATTCCTGCAAGGACAAACATACAGATCTCTACCACTGTGAATGAGGATCTCACTTGGAAGGATGGAAGGGTTGGCTTTGAGTCCAACGTTTTGTCCTGTTTTTTTTTTCTTTTTCTTTTTATAATTTTTCTTTTTACATCATCATCATCAAAAAGCAAACAACTCCCCCAAAAAAACCCCGCAAAAGATAAAACTTGCCCCCGTAATGAATCCTAGGTGCAGAAATGTGCATATATGTGTTGAGAAGGCAGTTGCTCAGTGATAAATTACATATGCAAGAAACCAACATACATATGCCAAAGGAGATTGCACAGGCAGTTTGTATGAGACACTCACAAAGGAATGTATTTTTCATAACAGATACAGTTGTAGTGTTTTTACATCATTCAAACTTTTCCAGGAGCACTTTCATCCTCATATTAATATTTTATTTGTACATGCAAATTTACTGTCACTATTTGGGGAAGACAAGGAGACCCAATTTGTCTCCATTTCTAGTCTCTTTCTCTATATTTCCCGTAGGAAAAAGTTTGTGTCTCTGTGGGAGGAAAAAGAAAATGAGATTTTTCATACCTATCAGAACAAACAAAAAATATTTTTCTTTGTAAAAGCCAAGCAAGTTTTGTAACCCAGATGCAATCTTTTTAATGTAAAAACTTCCAGTCTCTGTGGAAAAGCTGTTTTTCCACTTCAAAATATGGGAAAAGTGTCTCCATCTGTCCCTAGCACTTTCAGGTGAGCATTGCTATTTCATCCTGCTGGAGCAAAAGGCTTGTCCCTGAGAACCAAGAGTAGCAGTCAACTGTTGTTGCCTAGTGGACATAGTGACTGGTAGGGTGCATGAAACACAGAGTTGTCTCATGTCCTGAGGAGTACACTGTGTCCACAGCGTGAAGGAGATGCTCATGACAGTGCCTTTGCGTACAGCTTCCCCGTTGGGTCTGCCAGGAAGGAAACTCTTTTTCTGAAACTGGTGTGTACTATTTAATGCCCGGTGGGGACACAAGAYGTGCTTGCACCCCCACGTTGCTAATACAGGTGCAACCCCACTCTGCCCATGTGTGGAAGGTCCTGCACATGTTTTGTTGGTGCAGTAATAGCATGAATATTGATTAGATGTGCCTTCCTGGACCATAATAATTTTATTTTCCCCCTTCTCATTCAGTGGGGGTGAGAGATGGGGATTCAAAACAACTGCAGGAGTAGATTCCTCATCCCACCTGCTCTCCTTTTCCTCAAACTCAGAACAAGAGACCCATTATCCTGCCTGCTGTTCCACTCTTRGGCATTAGGGATATTAGAGAGAGAAAGGAGAAAACTGCTCTCACTCCTGAGTCTGAGTGTGTTGGAGGAGCGTTTGGGAGCTCAGATATTTCTGGTTCAAACTTTTTTCAACAGTCTAGCAAATCCTTTATCTGTTTCCTGCAGATGCCTACAACAAGCAGGCATGGGAAAGACATGTCCAGCTAATGTCAGCATCTTGGAAGGGCATTGAACTCAGAAATCCCTTCTGCTCCTCTGGAAACCAGACCATGGCAGTGGGGATGGTATGTGGGAGAGAAGTGTTAGAGTCACTCTAATCCTGCAAGCTCTTGCAAAAAATCCTTCTTGTGTGACAGGCTAAAGTGTGAGAGAGGACATAGCAGGTCTGTGGGTGGGTGTAAAGCACAGAGACTTCCAACTGCTGGCAGTCCTACTCCCACCCACGACACAAAAAGGACAGAATACTTGTGCATGAAGAAACACTCACTCATGCCACCACAGGTCTCATCACACCAAGGAGGCGCCTTGGTCTGTCTCCTGCTGTCTGGCTCTTCTCCAGTGGGGTCTTACTGGGACAGGGTCTTTCCTATCCTCTTGAGTCCTGACGTACTCAGGTAGTGTATCTACAGGTTTCTGCCCCAAATGGAGACACAGTTAGTCAAAAACCATGTGTCTTATAGCAGCGGAGAATTAAATCAGCCTTCTAAGATCACAGTAAACATGACACATGTACAGGCTCTGGGAACTGCCTCCGTTGAGGAACCAGATCTGTGGAGATGCAGAATAAATGGGGAAAGACACAGCATGAATTGATGGACTGTGAGGGAGAAGTTATCACCTCTAATAACTCCTGAGGATTTAGCACTAGGAGAAACTGCCAGAGCTCCGGCAAGGAGCTGTTATCGCCTTCAGCAGGAAGGCTTGGCTCATCCCTTGCTGACCCTATGACTCTGGCAGCGTCTCCCTGTATTCATCGGGTGCTTGCCGTGCGTCAGGAAGAGAGAAGAAGTACCTTTACAGGAAATATCTCTGTTGACTGCCAAGGAAGCTCTTTTTCTTCACTGGMAATGGGCAGTGCTTTGTTTTCTCCATCTGGGTCCGATTTTGGCTTGCTCCCTCAGATTTRGGATGCAGGCACTTGGTCCCGGATGGAGTGGGGTAGATGGAGGAAGTATGTAGGCTGTATCCTTTTCCCAAAGTCTGTGGTGTCTATCTTTTCTAGGGCTCCTCCCTATGTTTCTTACAGATCTTTCCCCCATGGGCAGTTAAAGAGGTTACCACGTACCTGTGAGGGCTGTGATTGCTTATTTGCAACCAGTTGACATACAATTAACCAGAGAGGAAAAAGAGCAAGAGAGAACCTTGATTTTTATGACAGGATGACTCTGTTCTTAGGTGCTTTTGGTTAGCTCATGGAAACAAATGTTATATCTGCATCTTGTGGCTGGCCTTACARAACTGCTTGGTCTAGGTTTCTGAGGGAAGATGCAAAAAGCCCGTAGTACTGACTGTCTTGAGCCCTTGGCAATTGCACATCAGAACAAGAGACAGAAACTAGGCCCTAACTGGAATCAGACTTTTCCCAGCGGGGACAAATCTGCATAAATCCTCTGGGTTTGGCTCAGTAATAACTTAGAAGTAGCTTCGCAAAGGGCTCAGGCCCATGTCTTGTGTGGTGCAAATCTCCATCAGATGGATCTGGAGCTAAAGGGAACAGAATGTAATGTTTGTTTCTGTCTCAATCCGGGTGACCCATGATTTTTCACTGTGGGCTRGATCTCAAGTTGTTTAAGTTTCTTCTTCTCTCATACATCAGTGGTAGCAGCTCTCTATGTCCCTTTGTGCATCTGGACATGAAAATGCCTAAAAACCGTTCAGATTTGGCTTGAGGTGACTGTGATGACCTCTCCAAGAGTGACTGAGCTTGTGGCATTTGACAGGGTTTGGATTCCTTCTGAAAAAATGTTTATCCATCAAAATGACATGGTGCAATAGCCAAGTGCCTTTTGGGTCTGCCCCAATCTCGCTGGCACCAGTGCTCAGTGGTGACAAAGAGCACCTAACTGTATTTGAGGAGAGCTCTTGCTGTCTGCTTCAGACCGTAAACTGGGATAACTGTAAAACCCACCCCTGCAGGGTGCTGTGGGGTGAGTTATGACTCTGCAATGAATAGGCCTGGTCACGGTGGAACTACTTGGCTGTTTTGCAGTGGAAAATATTGAACCACTTTAAAACTGACGCGGCTTCTCCCCTGCCTTTGGCATGGTCAGCTGCCCTCCAGYCAGTGGGGTAGTGCTGCAGGAAGTGGAGGATGGAAGGACTCACWCAAACCAGCAATAGTTTTGGTGGTCTGAAGCCTAAGAAAATCCTATYTCTTGGGCTGAGAGCTAGCCACTGCAGAGGAGTGTCTCTCCTCTGCCTTGAAGAGCTTGGAGATGCCTCCTCTATCCACCCTACCTCCATCATGCACAGTGTGGACCCTCTTAAGCCTCCTCCTGCATGTTCCCACTCATTTGGGTTGCAACTTCTTCCCTTTCCTGACTTTGGGCAATCATTGAAAAATCCTGGAGTCAATAGCAAGCCCTGTGATCCAAGGACAGAAAGAAGAAACAGGGCACCATGCTATTACTGTGACTCTTCCCAGGCCAGAAACAAAGGTSTCTCTGAAGGAGCATGTATCCCAGTAAGAGTGCCTCCAGAAACACTGGAGATGAATAATAGTATATTTAGATAGGGTTGTTGCAGTAGGAAGAATGATGCTCTGTGTTGTCTCCTCTCAGTCCAGTTGGGAAGGATTAATTAGCTTTCCAGGATGCAGTCTGATCAATCATTTTCCCTGATGAAGGGGACACCATGAATGATTTTCCAYCTCCTCTCCTCCCCACTATCCTAAAATATAAAAAATGAGAGCTCTTGTCAAGAGGTCACTGGAAAATCAAGTTTCAACCAGCSCTATTTGTTTAAAACTGACTCCAGTTCCATTCATCTCCCTTTTATGCCATCAATAACACAAAAGATAATGACGTTGATGAATATTGCCCAGTGAATGCAGGGAGGGGCCCAATGGGAAAATGAGTCATTATCTCTCCCTCCCTCCACTTCCAGGTGTAACCTTCTGTCTGTGTCTTAGAGAGGTCTCTAGTGATTTATTGATATGGCATTCTGATTTTGGTAATTAAAATTGATTTTCAGCTTAAGCTTTGTAAATACACTGATCCATAACAAACTTGGGTCAGCTTCCAAAGGGGTGGGAGGAGGGAGAAAAAGAGCAGGGTTGCCAAGAGGGAGAGCACAAACAGGAGTTGGTGCGGACRACAGGAACAGCGTTGGAGGAGGAGAGAGCCAGGACGAGATTGTGGGGGCGGGCGACCGGCAGTCTGAGAGCTGGAACAGTGTCCGTGGGTCATTCAGCGAGCGCCTTGCGCGATGCCTGGGAACGCTGCTGGTCTTGGACCCAGCACTGCACCCACGGCCCCTGGAGCTGCCAAGAGCAGGAAAACACCGCTCCCCTCTGCGGAGCCAGAGAGCTGCCGTTGTTGTTGGATGAGAGCAGAATTGACTTAAACCCGGATTCCAGCATTATCGACTCCGGTGGCTCCAAGGGCAGCCAAGAAAAGCAGCTGTAGCTGGGAGCAAAATGTTGCTTGTTGTTAAGAAGTGATGTGGAAAAGAAACAGAAGGAGGAATGGCTTCTTGGGAGAGCTTCAGGGACTGTGATATGAATGAGGACACTGAGGTCTTCTCCATAGGCTGCAATCAGCAGAAATTAGTCTGCTAGCTGCAGATGAAGCAGGAGAGGGGGGGAGCAAAAGTGTAGTATCTGCCTGCTGCAAGCAACAAGGCTCTACCCATCTACCTGTTCCTCAGAGTGCCCACCTCCTCCAAAACCTCTCCACTTTCCCTATGAGGATGACCTCTCCTTGGGGCAGAATAAAGTGTTGGGTGCCAAGGCTGGCTGGGTTCACCCTGCACACTCACAAAAAGCCTTCTGCTTTGAGCACGATCCATGGCAGTGCAAGCCAGTAATTGAAGCCAGCACCAGGGTATTTAGGCTCATTTTGACACTGATTTGGGTGAGATAACCCTCCTGGCTGTGCCTCAGTTTCCTGACTGGTGCAATGGGAGCAATGCTTTGTTTTCCTTTCCAAACAAGCTTGAAGATGGCAGATGACACAGCCTGCACGGGAGAACTGCCTTTGAATTGCACCCATTTCTGATTGAGGAATTAAGTCCCTGGTCTGTTCTTCTCCTCTGGGCTAATAAGCTGAGCTCTTGTGGGAGATTTACATGTTGAGAGAGCCTGGGAGCTCTCTGGAATCCAAGCAGAGAAGATCTTCAAGCCTGAGCTCCTCCATCTCCTTCTTCCCTAAGCCAAGCTCTTAAATAATTCACTTTTGAGTTTGAGAACGTACATGGCAAGCCAGCCCACGTACTGGCTGTTTTCTGCTTCTGAGCCACTTTCCTAAGCCAACCCACTTTAATAGCACAACTTCTTCCATTAGCTGATAATCTCACTGTACAACCTCACCAATTGCTTTGGGGAAATCTAAGTGCATAACATGTATTACATTTCCCTTGCCTACCTTGGCAGTAATACTGTAGCTTCAAAGAACTCCAACAAGTTAGTTAAGCAAAAGGCCTCCTGCTTGTAAATCCATGCTGGCTGTCTCCTCTAATCCAATTATTCTTTACAAGGTGCTCCCTCACTAAATCCTGAAAAATTGTTTCTGATATTTTTACCCACAATTTATGTTAAGCTACTCCGTGTATAATTGCTTGTCTAATCGCATGCTCCTATTTTTGAATAATGGTTTTAGGTTTGACATTTTTGCAGTGCTCCGGTGTCATCTGAGAACTGCTAAAGTATTATTACTTAAGACTTCACTCAGTTGCGTGCTCGCTGCTTCCAAAGMTGGTGTAGTTAAGTTAACTGCACCTGATCTGCACTGGTCTAACAGAGGGCTTTTACCGTCACCACTGTCCACTTGTCAKCTGAACTATCTTCCCAGTTACGAAGGAATGAGAAACATGGATGGAGTAGTACAAGTATTAATCCGAGTAGTACTACTCCTTGTAGTACTAGTACAAGCACAGGGAGAAGTGGGACTTATTTAAAGTAGGGGGAGAACTGAATAAAGGAAGTGGGACTTTGTGCTGAGGACCTTATTGTCAGTACGGAGGTATAAGGAACAAAGAAGGGAATGAGTCTTTCGGATCCCAGACCCCAGGGTCTTGCCACCGAAGTCTGGCATTTTCTTCATGTTAATAAGGTTCAACATATAATATACCTGACCTAGAAGATGGGTGCAAATTTAGAGGACACTGGCAGGTAATAGGCAATGCCAGAGGTGGGAGCAGAGTAGGTGAAGGTTTATTTGGTGTATATATATGTCTACATATATATGCATTGTGGAGATATATTTTTTGTTTTCAAAGACAGTAGCAATTTCAATGTAAATGACTGTCTCTGACAGTAGGATCAGTTGAGAATATTTTCACACAGTACTGGCAGGGAGTTCTGTTGGGATGTCACATCATCGCATAACCGAGATTTAGTGAATAATCCGTGATGTACAATCTAGCAACATGATGATTTGGAGCCAGATGAAGAAAAGTGGCATCCTCTAGTTTGCAGCCAGGCAACAAAAGGGATGGAATTTAAGCGGGGAGCAGCATATGCTTCTGAACCTTAAATAGACTGGTCTTTTAAAATTAAGAGGAAGGGTGGTGATTCCTCATGCTGGAACCCTTCCTAGACAAATATCACATTTGCAATCTTCCGTTTTTCCTTAAAGTTTAAGGRAAAAAAAAAAAAGAKCAGAACAGCTCCTCTAACCCTGTAACAAATACTTTCTCTCTCGATCTAGATTTTTAACCTCTGCAAAGGATTAAACAACATCTCCCCAAACCAGTGATCAAGTTTGAGAAACAAGTTTGGGATAGTTGGAGCCATCACTTCACTTTTTTTGCAGTGGGTTTCCTAGGTACCTGCAGTGTAAAATATATGAATTACGATCTCCTGGAAAAGAGGCTTATAACGGAAACAGTGAYCCCTAACTATGACACAGAAAAAGTACATCTGCTGTGTTACTGGGGGGAATGCAAATGCTGGTGATAGAGGCTTCCCCTTCCTGGGGTCCYTTTGCACATATCTTCCCCCATACCAATCTCTCCATGCCATCACTTCCCCATACCACGTGACAGAGAAGCTCTCCTTCTAGATGTGACTATCTCTGACAGATGGGTGTCCAGTCCCACCTCCACTATCCCACTGAGGCAATTCCATGGTGCTAAATTGCCTGACAAATGAACAGTTTTCTCTAAAACTTCTCCTGGTCCATCTTCAATGCTGGTCTTCTTGTATTCCCTCTCCTCATCTCCCATCCTTCATTATATCTTTCCTCAGATTTATATCTCCAGAAAGGGACGTTGAKGTTGGTTTGTTTCCTCCTTTGGTGGCATGGACATAGGCTCAGTGCAAAGTGCCTAGCCCAGCCAGAATGGTCACAGAATCACAGAATGGCTGAGGTTGGAAGGGACCTCTGGAGATTTAGAGTCTAAGTCCAACCCTCCTGCTCAAGCGGGGTCACCTAGAGCACGTTGCACAGGATTGCATCCAGGCGCGTTTTGAATATCTCCAGAGAAGGGGACTCCASAACTTCTCTGGGCAACCTGTTCCAGTGCTCTGTCACYCTCACAGTGAAAAAGTTTTTCCTCATGTTCAGATGGAMSYKYCTGTGTTTCAGTTTGTGCCCGTTGCCTYRCGTCCTGYCRCTGRGCACCACTGAAAAGAGTCTGGCCCCACCCTCTTGACACCCTCCCTTTAGATATTCGTATACATTAATAAGATCCCCCCTCAGCTTTCTCTTCTTCAGGCTGAACGGTCCCAGCTCTCTCAGCCTTTCCTCATAAGAGAGATGCTCCAGTCCCCTAATCATCTTTGTRGCCCTTCGCTGGACTTGCTCCGGTAGTGCCATGTCTGTCTTGTACTGGGAAGCCCAGAACTGGACACAGTACTCCAGATGTGGCCTCACCAGGGCTGAGTAGAGGGGGAGAATCACCTCCCTCGACCTGCTGGCAACACTCTTCCTGATGCACCCCAGGATACCATTGGCCTTCTTGGCCACAAGGGCACGTTGCTGGCTCRTGGTCTGACCAAAGAAGCCTCCAGTCTAGCAACCTTTTTCTGATAAGGGTCRGTGATGGATG
The DNA here is from genome assembly GCF_003343035.1 of Apteryx rowi. Classification (NCBI taxonomy): domain Eukaryota; kingdom Metazoa; phylum Chordata; class Aves; order Apterygiformes; family Apterygidae; genus Apteryx; species Apteryx rowi. Next base: position 2,114,246 of record NW_020451204.1, read on the forward strand.
TTTAGAAAAGAGCTTCAGAAGAGAGACAGAAAACAGCGATGTGCTCTCCATTTCCAGCAAGCTGTGACTCAGGACTTCAGGAGGCAGGGATGGACTCTTTATATTTAATACAGACTACCCACCTCTGCTCTTTTCATTTTCCTTGCCAAGCTGTTTATTCCCTTGGACAACCACCTATTTAGAAATTGCTTCCTTTTCTTCTTGATGCTGCCTATGAACACGGACTCCCTTCCTTCTGCCAGGGAACAGGGGAGAGGAGAGCACAGAGATTTTCTTTCACCTCGCGAAGTTGTCTGTGGATAAAATCAGAGCTATTAGGCTGCAGAGCATGTTTGGAGTGCTGTTTGATAGATCCAACTCTTTCATATGATCAGATCTGCTCTCCTTCCCAGCTTCTTCCTGTGGATGAGCTATTAAACCCTGCCCCTGACACAGTCAGGCATTTTTGATAGATATAAATAGTTCACTTGCTGTCCCAAAGGCAACTGAGCCTTATTAGCTTAGTGTTCTCTGTTTCACTCTGTCCCTGGAATAGGGCGTTATCCGCACTTTACAGCAATGGGATATGCTGGTGTGGTACTTTACAACCCGAACTGGTTTGCAGTGTGATGATGGTTAGCATCTCCCTGAGTCTGAGAGCCAACAGACAAGGTGTGCTGGTGGCTGCTTGCAATAYGAGCACAGCTGCAGAGATCTGAGTTTCCTGTCCTGCCGGACAAAGAAATAGTCAGCGATTGCTGGGACCTCGGGAAAGCGAAGCAGAAAAGGTTAAAATGAAAAGCAGTTTGTTAAAAGTGGAATTGCACTCTGGTCCCATTCCTTTTCCAGCAAATTGTTTGKGGGTTTTGTCCTGAGCTTATCAATTGCCAGCAGCTCGAGGAGCTAAAGGATGCTCTGGGAATTCAGCTTTGTTTACCTGGGACTGCTTTAACTACCACTGGGTATTGTTTTAATTTCCTCCCTTTTGCTGGACATTTTGAAGAGCATCTCTCAATCTCACGTTTTCTTCYGGTTGCCTCCTGAATTCAGGAAGGGAAAGAATTAATTGCCCACACTATTCTTGCCACTGGAAATATGAAGCTGTCTTGCCTTTCAGMAGTCTATTGTAAAAGAGCCAATGTTTTCCCATGGTTGCAGATAGGTCTCTAACAGTTCTCCCAGTCTTCTGCTTATCAAGGGCTTGCTAAGGGTTGTCAAAAATATGTGTTTATCCAAATGATGATCTACTGTGTAAGACTGGTCTCTCTCAGACCCTCATCTTTAATGCTTGAGGTTTGAGTTTTTGCACAAATCGTACCACCACACCTGTCACAGCTAAACTGCCACTGCAGGTATCCTGAGCATAACACCTGGCCCTTTAGCTCTTTTCTAGGAAAAGGTCTTTTGGGGAAAGATTATTATTTCTGCTCCAAATCAGCTCAACAMTTCTAAGTTTAGGAGCATAACCCACAAATTACTACAAGTTTTCTACTCCTWCTCTGGTGTGTTGAGCCTAATCACATCTCCTTGCAATCTGCCAGTGTTCAATGAGTTGAATTCAGAGAATCRGCGTTTTCCCACCAAAGTTTATCCTGTTGCCTGTTCCCAGCCAGCCCCAACCACTGCTTGCGCAGTTCAGTCCTTGGAGTGGGCACTGGCAGTGACCYTCCAGGTTCATTGCAGGGGACAGTTTCAGCAAGATAATGAATAAGGTGGTTCGCTTCCCCCTCCACCTCCCCTTAAGCTTTTGTTAGGAACATAGCAACAGCTGAAGATGCATTTGCAAGAAAAGGCAGGGGAAAAAAAAAAAGTTTCAGAGCTTTTCTTAAGACTCCAAGCATTTTTTTTTATTTAAAACAAAGTTTAAAACAAAAGTAACCCAGAAGTCTAGAAGAGGTCTTAATTGCATTTCTTCAGATCATAAACCTAGGTATTAAAGAACATGGAGAGATCTAATATAGRAGCAGTTTATTCCATATCTGCCCTTTGCAGGATGCTTGCACCTTTCCTGAAACATCTAGTTTTTGTGACAGCACAAACAGGAGACAGAGAAGGGTGGACATTAGGTTTGATCAAGTCTGTCAACTCCTGAGCAATCAAGGAACTTCACCTATACAAACCAAACTTCCAGCTCATGCTTTAATTTCAATTATTTGTCAAAGTGGCTTCTTAGTGAGTCCTTATGTCTAAAAACACCCCTGGGCATTTGCTTCCCATCTGTGTGGTGATGAAGTAGATGATGGCCTTAGGTCTGCTTTTTGCTGTATCCATCTCACCATTAAAAGAACTGATAAATAGCAATGTCAACAAAAGGTTAATATTTTTAAAAGCTAGATAGATCTCTATTTAGTTGCCATTTTATGGCAGCCATGCAATCATATTAGAAGGACTTTGTCCAGTTTCTAGGTTGACTAACTGGTCTCCATGCTATCCCTTTCCAGAAGGGCCATGCATCAACTTCTGCTTGACAAATTGTACAAAAAACAAGAAGAAGCACAAACAAATTAAAGGAAACACAAAAGCTTATACTAAACTAAGACTAAATACTCGGTTGAATTGGAATTTTACTGAGAACACATCAGTAAATCAGACATATTAGTCTCAATAGGAAAATTAATTCTTCAGATTCTTTTATGACAAGATGAAGATTTCCACAGAAAACAGACCCTGGGGGAAAAAATGTTGAGTCAACCTAATTTCTCATTCRAAAACAAATTTGGTTAATTTTAATGGGCTACTCTGAAGTCAAATTTAGGAATTTAGCAGAAGCTGAGTATTAAGAATTACCAGCAATAGTGTTATTGCCAGCGCAGGCCATTTAAATGCAGAACACCTTTTCRTAATTGCCTTTATGACAATATTTAGGACTCTTTCTTTGAGCCTTGTTGACRTGGACCTTTTTGCATTCCCCTTCATTTCTGTACAGTGATACAAATATCACTGTTTTCCAGGGCATCTCTCCAAGACCTTGGGACAAACCAGTAGGAGAGGAACAGGGGCTCTTTTGAAGCCATGCTACCTGGTCTAAACAGACGGGAATTCAATTAGTTAATCTCAACATGTTAAAATCCCTCTTAAGACACTAATTAACATCTTCCTCTTTCCACATGTTGTCAATATCACAGATGCTCTGGATCTGCAGCTCACCACAAAACAGCAGTAAATCCAGACTCACTAACTTTTGAGGGTGCTGGAATGGTCATTTTGTTGTGAACTGTTTTTAAAAAATTACACTGTCAAAAGTCTGCAAAAGTTCCAATATAAAACCTCAGGAAAAATAAGTAATGTGGAAAAGGAGACCCTAGCACAAGTAATTGCTGGAACATTCATGCATCAGCAGAATACAAAATACTTTTAGGGTGATGATAAACATTATCTCCGCTTTCTCTATGGCTAATCTAAAAATGGCAATTCTTACTTGTCTTGCAAATATGGCAATTATAGTAGCAGCCCTGTGATGGTCCTGGTCTCTGGGTCAGGCAACTTATCTTCTGAAATCTAAATCTTGACAGAGAAAATGTCATTTAAAGCTGAGCAAAATGAAACCCATCTGCAATAATAATAATAAAAAAAGTTTGCACTTCACATAAGGTCGGTATGCCTAACTAAGCTCTTTTCAGCACAGGCTGACAATTATCATTGAAACTATTTGGCAACTACTTATAAATTCATAGAATTTAAGGCCAAAAGAGACCAGCATGATTGTCTAATGTGATCTGCATAACTCAGGTCACGGAAATCCTCAGGGAGATGTCTGCTTTGAGCCCAAGCTCAGCAATACTGCATATCTTTTAGGAAAACAAACTGAGTTAAATGTTTCCAGGGATTCAGCTCATGCCTTTCTAAATATCCACCATTAGCACTAGGCAATCCCCCTAGTCCCAGAGCTTCACAATATTCCTGTGAGTTACAGATATGCTGTAACCCTTGCTATGTGTGTGTGGGAAAAATAAATAAATAAATAAATAAATAAGCACTCCAGATTCATCCCAACTCCTGTAGAGTCACACAAGCCTCCCTTCATAAGCAATGGAGAGAAATAGTCATGGATGGTGTTTATGTCCCTTCCAGAGATATTGGATGAAATAAACTGGAGACTAAATAACTTGCCCAGAGTTACAGGTGAGKCTCTGCTCAGGGAGGGACTTGAGCTGTGGTTCTGGCCGGCTGTGCTCCCCTCCTTTGCGAATGATTCCTGTTTTCAAAGGTATAAGTAAGACCTGTGAACAGGGAAGGCTGTTTGGAGATGCTGATCCAGGAGAAATGGCTGTGTGAGATTTAGGATTTACAATAACTACAAAACATCACTTTTTCTTCACTCCCCCCAGGATGGGTACCTATAAAATTCATGTCTCCTTTGGACAAAAGAAAGGAACAAGGACATAAGCTCCTGCATTTTTCTGAAACACGAGGCAAAAACATGATGTTATAACTCAAGGAGTTAAAGCAGGAAACATACAGCTCTCCTCAGGTAAAATCTCAGGGAACTGAAACAAAACTCTTYCCCCCACCTATTATTTTGCTGAGATTTGAAACAGATCTTCAGCTGTCCTCTAGTTTTATTATATGTTTCTAATTTCCTGCTCTCTGTAAATGCTGAGAAAACCACTCTCCTGACTGCACAGGTGAGGGTTTGTCTCAATGCCTGCTGTTTGGCTAATAAACCCGGGGCAGGGATTGCAGTTTCTGGAAGAGATGGAGCGTAATCCTCGAGAAGCAGAGGTGATATTGTTCCTCCAGGATGCACATTATTACAGCCACACTGCGCTAAGTAGGAGACAGACAGACAGATACCGTAGATCTGAAAAAAACTAAGGAAAGCTTTAGTTATTATTTTTACAGTTCACTGGTGTGAAATGGAATACGATAAATAACAATGTTCCCCACAGCCACTTTTTGCAGTGCAGAAATCTGCCAGCATTTGCAAATGCCGTTAGCTGGCTGCCAGGGTGTGCATGCGTGCATGCATGTGAGTGCRCCTGCATGCGTGCGAGCAGGAGCCTGGTGCAGGAAGGATGATGCCTCAGTCCTGATCCGTGGATCTTTTCTTTCCTCTTGGTGTAATGGTCCTGTCCTGGCTGAGAGGAGGCAGGATCCAGTGCACAGACTTCAGGAGAGGGTATATAGGCCTCCTCCAGTTCCCTGTGCTTTGGCTGATCTAGGCATCGGAGGGTTAACCCTTTCTTAAGCTGAGATAAGTGTGGCCACAGCAGTATTTAGCGATGTCAGCTAGGCTGCTTAAATAAAACCAGTGCAGCTTCTCATGCATAAGTGTGTTTGAGTTTGGGGCAGTCACTTCAGTACTGTGTCTGAGTTTCTTCCAAACCTCGAGGCTTTTTATTCCCCATCTCCTTGGCAAATAGCTCCGAGGTCCACAGAGGAAGACAGCTAACGCTGCTGTGATGGGACACATACCCATATTAGCTCSAAAAAGGGAAGAACAGAGGGCAGCACTGAGGAGGTCCCTGCTCTTCAGATGCAGACRGGGAAGTCAGGTGCTCTGATATCTGCAAGGAGGCTCCAAACCCTTTGAAGCTACTGACTCCTCCAGCCGAGACCTGCATAAAAGGGCTTGTGAAGGTCAACCAAGTCCTGCCGAGAGATGGGAGCATTGCTCGAAGGGAGCATTGCTGCAGGGATGGTCTCCGGTGGGAGGTTCTGGGGCTGCCCCCGGAGTGCGGGAGGCTGCAGCATCCYGGCTGCTCGAGGGGGAAGGCAGAAGATCGGCACCTTCGTGGGGCGGCAGGGGGGGAGCTCAGGTCTACCCAGCTGCAGAGCACTGCTAATGTTTCRAAGGGGCTGTCTGTGTGCCTGGCCCTGCTCCTTGCTGTCATTTCTTTCCCCTTGCATTGTGTGCCAAACAGGCCTCCCTTCTTCATTATGGCTGGGGACAAAAGGGTTTTATTTTATTTTATTTTTTTGCAGAAGCTGGTGTGCACTGGGAAAGCCTGTGAAATGCACCCGAGCAAATTCCTGAGTCCAAATCAGATTGGAGGCTTTTGTAAGGCATTTTTGTAAGGGAGGCAGGTGTAATAAGAGACATGGCATTAGAGCAGCTTTGATCTGCGATGTGGAGGGCGCCTTTAAGATGCCCCAGTGTGTTAATCCCATTTTATTTYAAGATGCCATTTTGGAAACCACCTGGACAGAGTTGGCAAAGGCTCTATGGGGTCTCTTGGGTCTCTGTGGCTTATGCACAGGCCAGCTGGCAGTGTTCATGTGAAACGTGTCCAACTCCCCCCAGACCTGGTCCTCAGCCTCCCCTGCTCAGTAGCTGCTTTTGCGAGGTGAATGCCTGGCAGCGAGAAGCTGAAATGAGATCTATTTCATGTGCTACCAAAGTGGTGCCAGCGAGTGCTGAAGGCCTTGAATCAGATTTGAATCAAGTATCTACAGGGACAAAAGTTCTGTTTCTGTTCAGATCCTCCTGTCAGCTGCTTTTCCCCCAAGAAATCTGGGGGTGCCATGTATGTTTTTCAGTGAAAGGAAGGTACAGTAAGAGTATCAGCCTTCTGCTTTGGCTGGAGAAAAATGTGAAGAAATTGCAGGAACACAAAGGAAAGAGAAACTGACTGGAGAAATGAAGCACCTTTCACTTACATGCTCTCTCACCAGCTTAGGGATTAATGAAAAAGCCTAAATTCAGAGTTATGACTAGGAGTCAGGAGAACAGACACCCCACACATGCTTTCAGATGCCAGCAAAGCCAGCTGTGCTAATGCTGTTGTGCCCATAGTCACAGGGCAATTTGCCATTCTCTGGGTCATCCCCACCTCAGGAACTGCGCCTCTTAACAGCTCCACAGGTTTTCAAAGCCCAGATTGATCCTCCCCGACTTCAGACTATTCACCGAGGCAATTTAGTCATGTATATAACTACCATTTATTGGAGAGAGCAGGACCCCTCCTGAGGATCTGAGCCCACCTGAGATGTCTTAGCCCACCTGAGACTGCCCTGTAGTGGATGTTCTGGGGACTATGCTCATGATTTAGGTGCATTATTAAGACCTGTACTTTCAGGGCTCATGATGGATAGGAGGGGTACTATCATGTAGTAATGACCCTGGATAAGTTTGAAGCTTTTGCTACTTACCCTTAAATTGGGCCAAATGGCAGTTGGGTAGCATATTTTTATGGAAAATAAGCCTTTTTTTTTTCATTCTTTGAGGATGAAGGTGATTCATTCTTTAAGGAAATATTGAAATTTTATTGTGTGTATGCCCTGTATTTACTTTTCTGCATGGTGCTTGAGACAACACCACAGTCCATTGCCCTTAAAAAAACAACAGCAACAACAAAAAGCTAAAAATAGCAAAAAGATCTCTCTGAGATAGTTTAATACTTGGCATCTTTCAAAGAGTCTGAGAGTTTTCCTGGTAGCATTCTCCAGGGATCAATACTGAGCCCAAAGCTATTGAAAATTTTCATGAATGAGGAGGAAGTTGATATTAGATCCTGCGGATAAAATTTTTGGCGGTATGATGATTACCTCAGTGTTAATGATGATGAAGACTTCAGCTTCCTCAAACAAAACAAATGCAAAGTTCTCTGCTAGTAAGAAGGAATGTAGGTCAGGCTGGAGAGTGGGGGACGTGTCCTAGAAAGCAGTGACTGAAACGGATGAGCGGGTCTGTTCCTTGTATCCTTACGCAGGATATCTCCTCCTATTCCAGGSTGTGGCAGAAATAGTCTGATATAGTCCTGGCTCCTTGGAGGAGTGCGGGAAGCAGGCAAGTGACTTCTTTGCATCCTGTGACTGATGACAGCARCATTGACACCGTGCACTCAGCTCTGGAGTCTCCTTTTGTAAAAGAACACTCAAAATCGGGAAAGCAAACACAGAGGAGCCACAAAAAATGACTTGTAGGGAGCGGGAAGGTATGGTTTCCTCAGGGAAACTGAAAGACAGTCAGTCTGTTAATTTACAAGAAAAAAGATCAAGAAATGACTTGATTAGAGTGTCTGAGTACCCTCACAGGGTGAAAATAGCAGGCTTAAAGGGCTCTTCAACCTAGAGAAGAAAAACAGAATAAGAACCGGTGGTTGGAAGCCAAAGCCTGACAAATTCAAGAGGGAAATATGGCATGTGCAAGCTTTTTATGGTGTGAGTGATTAACCACTGGAACAAACTGCCCGTGAAATGGAGGATTCTCCATTTCTTGCTATCTTCAAATCAAAATGGGGGGTCTCTCTAGATGACATGCTTTAGCTAAACATGGATTATTTGGTTCAGTACAAGGGTAGATGGGTGAAATGTAGTGGCCTGTGATGTACAGGAGTTGAGAACAAATGATCTAATGGTCCCTTCTGACCTTAAACCCTATGCATTTATATGATCCCTGAATCAAATGTTCTTGAACGTTGTTTTTTGGCAAGACAAATGTCCGAGAAAGCTGTGAAAACATATGTAGCACTTGTAGCTCTAAGGTATGTATTCTGTCTGTTGAAATATGGGCACAGGGGGCTGGGATGGAACAACCCCACATTGAACTTGGAATTTTGCATCTCAAGCCCACCTCTAAGTAAAATGCTGCAAAAAGGGAGCTGGGTTTTGCCGGGAGCTTTTTTTTTTTTCCCCACTTATTCCTTGGTAAAGCAAACAGGAGAGCTATCCGAGTGTAAATAGATGTGCCCCAAAATAGTTGACCACATCTCTGCTGGGTAGCTGTCTTTTTGGCAGCACTAATTACCATCCAGGACTCGAGGGTGCACTGAGCTCTCACAGGCATCAGCTGAGCATGGAAACTTCTGTCTGGTTTTCTCTCATTTAACAAACTGAAACGTGCATTTGAGGGCTTGAGAAGAGCCTGATTCACATTTTCTCCCTGGATCTTGGCTAAGTCTTGACTGAACCACTTGTTAAAGTTGTCAGTGGTGAGCGCTCCCGCAAAGGCAGAGTTTCTGCAATAGCACTGAATAGAGTCCCACATTTGTGCCTCTCAAGCTGGGCTGGTGTATGTTTGCTGCAGCCCAGGGTGAATTGCAAGCACATTTTATCATTTGCTGGCTCTCCCTGTCTGAGATCTTAAGCTTTCGGTTTGCAGATTAACTGCCGTGACCTCACAACTCTTCAATTGATGCTATCACTTCAATTGATGCTGTCTGTGGCAGGCTGCTGAGCTTGTGTCGGCTCAGATTTGATGGTACGGCATGGAAAATGACTCATAAAAGGACAGAAGGCAGTGACGAAAGGAGAGAGCCTGAAGAGGGTGTGTGTGAGGGTATCTGGGAACAATGCAAACACCTCTTTTCGTGGTGAGGAGAAGTATGTCCTCCGGGAAGCTGAGTGAACCTCAGCACCACTGTATGCTCACACCATTAAAAACAGCTTCATGAGTTGCCTGCCATCAGATGAGTCCGCAATGAAGCCATCTTAACCACAGTTTAAGCTAATTTGTTTTCCTTTGCAGTTGGGATGAGCCTGAAGATTGCAGACAGTCACATGCCACAGCCTGAGAGCTGGCAACTTGTTAAAGGCAGTCACTTAATAGTTTTTGATCATGTGGTCAGTACCTGAGAGTCCAGAGAGGAGAGAGGCAGAGAAGGCCATAAAGAGATGACTTCCACTAAAGAGCCTCTTCTTTTTATCCAAAACCTTGGCTTGCAGGGGTAAATAACTGGTCAAAAGAGAAGGGCAACAAGGATGATCAGAAGTAGGGAGTGGTTTCCATGTGGGGAATAACTGAATAAGCAAGAATTCTTCAGCCTGGAGGAAAGTGATTTGGAGTGTGTGTTGGAGGTCTGTGAAATTGTGAATGGCCTGGAAAGGATCAATAGGAAGCGATGGTTTGCCACCTCTTCAAATACAAGACTTACAGAACATGAAATTAAACTAGTAAGGACCAAGTTCAGAACAAACCAAAGGAGGTGGTTCAAACAGTGGGCCCCGGACCTGTGAAACTCCATGCCAAAGCATGCTGTGGACGCAAAAGCTGCATTTGATTTAAATGGGAAACTGTAAAATTACTTTGAATAAAGATCTGTTGAAGATTATTAGATACACTAGCACAAAAGGCTCAGAAATTCTCCTGAATGAAAATAACCAGAGGCTTGGCAACTACTGGGGACACATGTACTCCTGCTATTCTTACACCTTCCTTGGTGCCATAATGCTAGAGTTAAAGGGAAGGAACTGGGATAGATGGACCTTTGATCTGAACCAGTACCGTTGTTTTTATTTGCTATTATAGGGGATTTTAAGTGTGATCACAACTGAAGAAACAGAATTTTCAAAGTGTGTTTGTCATGCCCTCTGTTGCTTGATAGCACCTGTAGGGGTAGTACAATCCCACACAAGGTAATTAGACCAACATGATGCATGAACCACATGGATCGTCAGGTGGTAGTGCTAGAAATCCAGGACAGAGTTTCAGTGGCTGAAGAGAGAGATGAGGCAAAGATGCAGAAAACACTGGGAAGAAAACATCTTAACCCAGGGAATAGGTGAGGGTATAAAGATGGGATTTGGAGTGGTGATAGGACCGGGTCAATGGGCACAGAAAAAAAGGACACATCTCAAAATATGGTGGAACAAGTTGACCTGGAAAGTGGTTATCTTCATTATCAATAACTATTAACCTTTCCCCATGTGCTTTAGCTGTTTACGCCTCCTCCAGGAGCCTTCAAGTGGTGCTGGACTTTGCGAAAGCCCATTGCCATGGCATGAATTCCATTACAAGTCCCAATTAAATCTATATATAGTCTTTATAGAGCCTAGGTAATGATCTGTCCCTTGCTTAGCAGGCATGCTTCAGCAACCACGCAGAAACCAGCTGTCATTAAGACTGGGCTGGCTCTGCATTAATTGTGACATGAGGCTCTCTGTTTTGAAGGCTTCTGAGCACAAACATTTAGCCAAACCTCATTTGTTTTACAATTTACAGACTGAAACACTTGATTATGAGATAAAGATTTAGTAGTAAATAAGGCAGGGGGAATCTGAAGGTACCTCTGTCTGGCAAGGAGAAACACAGGTTGAACAACACAGGGACAGTGACTTGGCCAAAACTGATGGCTTACAGGGTGGGTAAGGAGGTGACTGGTTTCATCAAGGTTGGGTAAAATCACTTGGCACTGCCTCCACACCTCTGAACTGGTGAATTGTGTTTGTCTGTCACAAAGGACAAGGCTTCCCACTAAATTTCCTGCCTTGTGCAGAGAATGCATCAATATGCCTGTGGTATGGACTGTTGCTATCCCAGTTAAGGAAATATTTGACATCCACGGTAAAGAAAGACTAGAGTGAATTCAGAGGAATGCTGGATGAGATTAGACACTGAAACTTCTGGACTCGCGGTCTTCATTTTCCAGGTTGCTGGTCATATCATAACAGGATGGCATGTCCGTAACTTGTCCTCAAGCCCTGATGCTTTTGGGAGAAGCGTAATTACAGTGTGGTAGACTTCCTTCAAGAAGGAACAGTACATAGTATGGGCTGAGCAGTTGTGAAGAGGGAACCCGGAAAGCTGCCAAGTCTCTGATAGAAGGACTGAAATGATCTTTGTTATCTTAGTGTCTGTTCCCTTGTGAATAAAGCCTGAACAGAGAGCACGAATGAGCTTGGGCTCGGCAAAGCATGGGGACCGTATTTACAGAGCAGATGGTGAAAGGCATTCATTCAAACATAGCCGGTGTCATAACACGAGGTCTTCTGAGTTCTTGGAACACTTTTATAGCTATGCAACACAGTGGATTTCCTCATCAGTATTCTGGTGATTAAAGAAAATGTGTTTTATATCGTGATTGGTTATTCTGGTGCTATAATTAGGAAGAGGGGAGAACTTAGCACTTTTGAGGTTTGTTTGCAGTGGCAAGAAGATTAGAGGAACAGCAGAGAGTTAAGTTTGTCATTGATGTGGGATTTGACTCATCTAGTGTTAGCTGTGTATGTTGCAAACGTCTCCATCTCGCCTGGTTGTCTAGATGGCTTTGTATTCAATGGAAAGGCATGGGGACATCCAAGGTGCAATTTGTCTCATCCCAGGGGAGACCTCTAGAACAGAGCAAATGAAGCATGCCATGTGAAGTCTACTCTCTCCTTTGTCAGAGCCTGGACTTCTAGCTTAGACTCTGATATTGCAGACATAGATTTGGTGAGAGACAGAGACCATCATTTTTCATAGCTCTGATGCCAGAGCTGTTCCCTGCAAACTGCAGGATTTGTGTTCTTGATGGATCAGAAAATAAGCTTTACCAAAGTCCAACATGCTCCATGTACAAGATGCCCGCTCTGGCTTTTCTGGGCCTACTCTAAAGCAGTGTCCTGCCAAAGGAAGCGTAGGGAGAAGAATTACGCTGCAAGGGTTGTAAACAAAATAGCACTGCTGTAAGAGCACCAACAGAGAGCTCATCGTGAGACTCTCTGATGGGAACTGACATCTCTCAGCGATACCCCAAAGGCTTCTTGGGCTGTTGACACAGAGGCCATGGGCACCAAATGTTTCTTTATTTCGTCTTGCTTTTGCCTTTATCTCCGTCCATGTGCACAGCCCATGGTTGTTGCTGGCGGATGGCTCTGGCAATGCTGTAGGGAATTCTCTCACCAAAGAYACACAGGAGAGATCGAGGCAATGAAGGAGAGGGGAGGAGAAGCAGCACAGACACAGCCATAGGTAGGAAGTGCTTTGTGAAYGAGTGTGTTTGGATAGGTAATTTACCCTGCCATGCAGTGGGATATTGACCCCTACTTTAATTATGGTGTCATTTGTGCTTGACAGCTACTGCTGCTTCCAATTAACTCTCCTTAATTAAAGTCTCCATTTTTCCAAGTGTATAAGAATGGATTTACTGGGAAGAGCACTACAATGAAGTGGAAGAGGGTGGGGGTGCCTGATGAGAAATGGCATTCCCTGTCCCAGTGGAACTGAGGACTCATTTACTGGAATCAATCTCAGATCCTCATCTCTGGCCCCACAGGAACATCATCCCTCCCACTAGTTTTAAAGCCGACGTATGTGCAAGTGACACCTGTTTATTACTGGTATAAGTAAGATGCGACTCAGCTCTCTGGACTTTTCTTTTGCGATGTTCTCGCCTTTTTGCTGAGTTTTCAGGTGAGGTGGCTGAGGTACAGGAGCTCAAACAAGACGGAGGAATCCATGGTGCTTTGTCCATGAATCAGGCCAAATTAGAGTTAGCATCTTAGTATGCCTTGCACTTAACTAAACATCCTCACTAGCTCTGTTAAGGGTACAGAATCTGGTTCCACCAGTGGTCTCTTAGGTGCTTTTTGTCCTGCCCTATTTAATAAACTGTATTATCATGAATACTCTATTCAAGGCTTTGAAATCAAATAAGCTCCTCTCTTAATCTTCCTGCAGTTTTTCAGGGCTGGCTGAGTCTTGAAAGATAGCAGCATTCACAGAACCCACACGGCTTGACAGAGTCACTGTTCAGTGTTTTGGAAATGTATCTTTTGACTGTTGGGAGGGAAATTGGCTACTTAAGATGCCTTTTTGTACATTTAAATTAACGTAGTCCATCAGACTGAATAAATCCCGCTGCTGTATTAACATCCAATTATAACAGCAGAGATTGAGCAATGATTCACGTTTTTACCAGAATGTTGGCAGTTTAAGGGAAAAAAAGTAATGTATATTGAAATAAAAAAGTCAAAAATGGAAGCCAGAAAATTATGACTGAGCACATAGCAGGAGCTTTTGTGAATATATAATGGCAGAAGCAGGAGCCAAATTTTTAACATGATTAGCTGTTACTGTCTATCAGATCCAAAACCTCAATCATTTTGTTTTAAATGACTTTGTGTAACTCATTCATACTAGAAATAGAGGATGGACGTGAGACTGGGAATTGCACTGCTGAAGAAGCTGCAGTTTGGAATTTAGATTAGATCAGAGGTGAGGATGGCTGCGGTGTTGTGAGAAAAGCCCTGAAGTCATATGTAGCAGGCGAGCTCTGAACTGTACAGCAGTTTGGAGATTTTGTCAGATTTTTCAAGATGTCCTTGTGAGCCAGAAACTCATGAACTATTTTTTTTGGGGACCTCTGAATACAYGTGTTGATGAAATTAAATATCTTTTCAAGTCCTACAGCAGCTAAGGCAGCTGGATGGGCTCATCAGTTTCTTGCTGCCCTTGACAAGGACATCAGTTTCACTTACCACTTGTCTGACTCTGGCTCTGGGATTGCATCTCACTCTGGATAGCTGTGAGCTGGGCACAGTCTGGATGGTGAAGCTGCCTGAGAGATACAGGTCTGGGGAACTTGACTTTGCCAGCTACAGGTCCTGACCCTGCAGTTTATTCTATTTACGGAAGGTGATGGTGGTGAGGCTCCCAGATCTTTCAAAATCCTAATTGTAGAGCAGTGATCTGGGAAATCCTGTGGCAGGCTGGCTGCTCTGCAAGTGCTGCGCTGGAGATGAAGCCTCTTGCCCCTCTGGTCTGCTATGGAGAGAGCCATGGAAGCACAGCAGCTTCTAGCTATCCAGCAGGCATGTGGACAAGGACCTGCAGGAACCTTCTCTTCATGTCAGGGAGCCTGGAGCCTAAATACGTTGTGTTTAATAAGTTATTGTTCAACAGTCAGCTCTTTCCTGGACTCCTTGCATGAGTTTGTTCAAATGTCTTAGGCCCATGTCTTCAAAGGCATTTAAATAACACCTGCTTCAACTGGATGAACCCTCACTTTCCGCCTCAGATCACGTTGGTAAAATGGGGATATATGCCTCACCTCTTTCTTCTGTAAGCCCTCAAAACAACAACGGTCTCTTCTTACATCAATATGCTGCTTTAGCACAGTGAGCTAAAATACCATCTCTGCTCTGAGCACTGCAGGAATATAAATGGCTCTAACCTGTCTGGTAGTGCCCTAAAATGGAGAACACCTTGCCTTTTTTAATCCTCTGTCTCCTGAGCCTTTGTTCAGGTTGCTGCAAAATGTTGTGTCGAAGTTCTACCCAGATGAAAAAGCAGTGGTGAGGAGCCTCAGTGAGGCTGGGAAATGATCTTGAAAAGTTTGGTAGACTTTCCAAGGMTGGAAGTTGTGTGGGTGGAAGGAACAATCACGGACTAGTTTACAATGGAGATTTCAACCTTCAGTGCTGTCTAGTCTCTTCGTCATTATGAGTAATGTCAAGGCACTGTAATTGGGAGGTTGCATGAACTTTTCTTTTTCATATATTTTAGGGGCAGCATAAAAGGCTGACTGCTCCCAGGGGGCACRGACAGTTCTCAAAACTTTCAACTTGCAAAGCGGAGCTGAATTAATTACAGCTTACGTTCCAAAGGAAAATAAGAGCTCTGATGTGTCTTATTTGCTTGATGTTCTTTTTCTTTTTAGCTGATGACTCCTAGGCGGCTTTTTTTTTCAGTCGTAGCTCTTTTGTTTTCTGTAGTTTCTTCCTTTATTAATTAGAAGGTCTGACACTACAGCCCAAGACATTTATCAGCATGGTACAGTTTTAATTAATTTTGCAGTAAAACTACTTGAGGTGAACTCATAAAAGGTCTCCTATAGCAGGAATAGCACACAGCAGTGTGAATGGTGACACAGGATGCCAAACACTCTGGAGAGCTTTGCAGGATGCGGGACGGGGCTTGGTACAAATTCATGTTGCGYAGCTGTGTGTCTTTGGGACAGTGGCATAGACAGGGCGTGTTCCTAAACAATATACAAACTATATCCTATAAGAACGGAGCACCCTAAATACATTGAAAAGACAGCATGTCTGTAAAGAGGAGGATCTGGATTCCCAGTAGGTTCCTGCTGTCTCTGAGAGGAGTTAAGATATACTTTGATGGCTAATTAAATAATAATAATAATAATAATAATAATAATAATAATAAACTATAGATAGAGCTTTTTTTCTTTTTGTCTTTTATTATTCTGTTGTTTTCATAGAGATTTGCAAAGAAATTGCGAATTTCAGTCCTCTAGAACTTCTTTCTTTTTCATACATCATAGCCACAAGCGGATTTTGACTTAGACCATTAAAACTCAACATCTTTAGATGTCAGAATAGTGCCTGTTCTGATCTAAACTTCCTAACCAAGGTTCACTTCTGCGATGCAGATGTAAACTAGCTCAGAACCCGAGATTCAGAAAGATGTAGACCTCCGGATAATGAGGATAAATGGAGCAGTACCATATGTTAAATCGAGGGTAGTTTGGACAGGAACTTCATAGCCAATCCCAGCGGTGTTCACAAGTTTCTACTCTTAAAGCGGAGATTACACAACCGATTGCATCTGGATTAAGGAAGGGCAAATCTATAGTCTTTCAGACATGATTTATCTACTGCTTCTACAAGTACTCTTATGTTCACAGTGGAGACATAGCCAAGCTAGATGTGACCAAGGAGAAATAATTCATAGTACATTTTTCCCAGGTGGAACTAACAGGTGGAAAAGACCAACGTAAGAATTGATAGGGTCTCCACCCTTTGATGTCTTTATGTCAAAAGTGTATGTCTTTCTGGAAGTTGGACTGTAATGCAACACTGACTATTGGACTCAATATAAGTCCAAATGGGTGAAATCCTGAAGTATACCGAAGTTTAGATTTGATGAACTGTTGATTCCTTCTTGCTCTAATGTCTAAGGATGGTAGAATAATTCATTCATGCCCAAGTGATCTTAACTTTGGAAGTTCTTGATATTTACAGAAGTTTGCATGACTTGCTCCCTGTTTTGATCTTCCCATTTTCATTGCTCTGCGGTCTGCCCTGAATAAGTTCCTATGGTCATGGCTGCAGATTAAATTTGGGAAAGTTCTTTGAACAAAAGTTTACAGCTTCTTTTCTCTTCATCTTTTTTTTTTTTTTTGACATTTTTTCTTTCTCCATAAAAGCTTTCAGCAGCCATGTTTTGTTTCTCTGGGAGACTTGACACAGGCAATGGTACAAAGGATAAACAAATCCCAACATAATTACATTTGAAGTTTGCTAAAGCTAATGCTAACTGCTACAGGTAAAAATACAGATTTTCAGAGTTTTTGCATAGACTATCTACTACCATGTGAGGTGCCTCTGTAGGGGCTAGGAAGCCAATAACTGATACAAACAGAAAAGATCTTCATAAATACCGTGGAATTTTGTGATTCTTCTTGCTTCCTCTCCCTTCCCTTCTCTAGCCCTCTTTCTTTACACAGATATATTTATAAAAATCTGTTCTTGTTTCATTTACAGACACAATCAGAATGGATCCTAATCTGTCACTTCACAGTTCAAACTCTCTTGCATGCTACACCAAGTAAAAAATTGTCACTAAGATCCAGGTGTATTCTCTTGTCATCTGTCACTAGTAACTGTTCTGCAGTTTATAGCTGGCAGTTCTCAGTAGTGTTTCATCAGGATAATACCACACTATATCATCTGCAGGAATAAACTCTCCCTGCTGACATGAGCTGGGGTGAAGGTACTGGCAATTGGCTGTATATTATAGAAACTCTCTGAAGCTTATTCAGTGGAAAAGAGACTACCAGGTTATTGGGCCCAAATTGTATGTTTGGCTTCAAAAGAAGTAAGGGGCTTACAAAACCTAATAGGAATCAAAAGGCTCTGGTCCATGAGACAGGAGGTCAGGCAAGGCAGTCCCTTCTGTCTCTGAGATGTCTGGCTGAAATGCTTTAATTAGAAAGAAAGAAAGAAAAAAAAAAGAATATAGTAAAACACATTTTTTTTAGCAGTAGATGGGTGTTTGAGGTTCACCTCTGATGCTGCAAAGTCAGGATGACAGCAAGATGATTCAATACCCAGGCTGGCATCCTCATCCCTTTTGTTCTTGGAGCACCTCCTCTGGGGGTGGAACCACTCTTGGTTGGAAAAGCACGTGGGCAATAGGGTGCAGAGACACCGTTCTCCTGGGACCGGTGGCAACAGGACACAAAGATATTATGAGACCTTGGCTTCCCCAGGGAGCCAGAGAGTGATGCAGTCAGTAATCAGAACATAGGGGAATGCTGAGAAACAGCGAGTCGCACCTAGAGCAGAAGATCGCACGGGGCAACAGGTTGCTACAGGCCTTCAAGGGACATGAAAGAGATGGCTGTGTTAAGGGCTTGCTGCAGCCGTTCCTGTTTGCGTCTTGGGTGGGAACTGAAGCTGGGCTAGTCCATAACTATTTGGGCTTTATGGAGCAGTGATCTACAGGCAGGCAGACTGTTTTGCTGAATCCTCCTGAAACTGCGAGAGTGAGGTAGTCTGACAATCAAGTGCGTGAGAGATCGTGGGAAAGAGGGGGAGGCCACAGGGGATGCGCTGATCTGAACAGGGTTACACCAGGTTGAACTCTGGAGAAATCTGCAGCTTTATTCAGAGAATACCTTGCTGCACTCCCTCTGCCCCAGGCATGCTAAGCTCTGCAAGGAAGTCCCTGTGGGAGGACGGGCACCAGGAGAAGAGGGTAGGGAGGGTGGCACCCTCACCAAGTCATTAGGGAGGTTGCAGAGCTGTGTGACAAGCCTGACAGCTTCTCCTCTTTCCTCCTGCAGCTCACCCGGGTGCCCGTGGAGTCCTGTAGCCAGTACGAGACCTGCAGCGAGTGCTTGGGCTCAGGCGACCCTCACTGTGGATGGTGTGTGCTTCACAACATGTAAGTACCTGACGGGGTTTGTCACTGTCACATCCCTGCTTCCCCCCAGCCGGGTTCCCTCGTCAGCTGCTATAACGCATGGTAGAGCTGTAAATGGGTGTCTCAAGAAGTATTTTGTGGACAACAAGGGAAGAGAAGGGTAGCAGAGACTTGACAGATCTCAAGCACCTGATCCGCAGTCTGTTGTCTTCACCAAGAGAGCACGTGTCCACTCTGATGTGCTTCGAATCAAACCGTCCTGCCATTCCTCTTCAGGGGACAAATACCTCCTTGTTTGCATTGGTTAAGACAGTTTCACACTCACTAAAAGCCAAGCTCAGAGAAGTGTCTCAACAGCCACAGCTTTCTACCAGAAGCCTGAATCTCTCCTCTTTCACACTTGTTGATTTCCATTGCCCTTTGAGGGGGATCAGCACCCAGGTCCCTGGAAACACCAGGATGTCCAATCCAAGACATATTTCAAGGGCACTTTATGACCTATTACCTCACTATGGGAAGGTGATAACCCTGAAGATGAGTGTTAGTCATCTCTGGGTCAACTCAACTGTGCTGGCATTGCTTATTTGGCTTATCTGGTCAGGATGCTGAGCAAAGCTGACTGCATCCACACCCTTGGTTTTCTGTATAACAAGCCAAGAAGGGACCTTATCCCACTAGGGAGGTGGTCCTGAGGGGGTTCTGCTCTACTATACCACCCTATCCAAGGACTCTCCAGGAGCTTCAGTTGAGGTGTTCCCAGAACTGGGAGATTAGTATGCTGCCTTTGTCTGGCCCTGGCATTTTTATGGTGGCTTTGATCTTGAAGTTTCCTCCCTGCAGCCCTCACTGCCAGTGATCTCCTGCAGAGAWCCTTCAGCCAAAGCTGCAGAGAGGGAGGTGTCAGGTTGGCTGAGCTCCTGGCTATGAGTGGCAGGGTGATCTCATTTGCCAAGAACCTCTCAAMAGAGACAGTGGCTGGAAAGTGCATTGGATATGTCTAACCGTCTCCAGCTGAGTGTGGCTCTGCAGGGTGCTGTCACTCCAAGTCTCAGTGTCCTTGACAGGGATGGATRGTTATTCTGATGGACCCCGCTATTGCAGTGTGTCTGTCTTCTCCCACTGAGTTCACCTCTGAAATTCTTCCCAATTTGTTGCAAGTTGTCCCTATGGAGACAGTGATCCAGTTGTAGTGATCCCTGTTGGTACCTCTCCTTTCTTTAACAGAACAGGGAACAAGTCTGTTCCATATCCCAATCCTTTCTGCAGATGTGGAAGCTCCTTAGACTGTGTAAACCTCAACTGATACCGTGACGGTCTACTTAATTTCAGATCAGACCTAGGTGACTCAGCCCAATTTGTCTAAAAACTTGACTCAGGGTCTGGAATTGTTCAAATGATCCTTGGCAAACCAAGCCTGAGCTGTGGTCTTAGGCATGAACCTGTGCAACTTTCATCCTCAGCGCTGCTGACCTGAGGATATTTTCATTTGAAACMTAGCTCTGATATGCTTTGATCTCGCCTTATCCTGCATCCATCCCACAGAACACTGTATGTTTTGCTGTCAATAAAAGGGCAACACACACTGTATGAAAGTATAGGCAAGCATGATGTTGGCCGTTGATTGAACCACARCAGTTTTAGGGTCAGTGGCAACAAGCAATCAATATACCCAGGAATAAATCTCCCAAAGGAGTGGAAAGGGGCAGAGACAACTGAGTGAAAGAAACATGATGGCTGGTGCAAGCCATCTTGACTAGAACAAGAATCCCACACTCACTCTGTCCTTCTAGGGAAGTTGGGCCTCACAGTCCAGGTATGAGGGACAGCAAGATCCCCAGGTCCTCTTCCTTCTGGTCTCTTGACCTTTGTTTCCTCATCTGGTAAAAAACAGAAGTGACTCTTATTTATGTACCCAGGGTCAAAAGAATTAGTTCATTGTGGATTTTTGAAGCAGCTGGAAGGCAAATGTTATAAAATCCCACTCCAAAGTCTTTCCATTCCTCCTGCTTTCCATTGCAGTCAAGAAAACTGGCTTCCAGTTCTAGTTTGGAAGGAGATTTCAGTGCAGCCTCACGTGGTCCTCTCTGGGCCCCAGTTTTTTCATCCTCCAAGATAACCCTGAAAGMAGAAGGGCCATTTAGATCCCATTTGGTAGGGTTTGGCTATGCAGAATATTCAGGRTAACAGTGCCATAATGTCAAGGTCYTTATTTCCATTAGACMTCAGAACCCCTTAATATCCATTAACAAATTTTCCTCAAGTTCAAYGCATTGTCAGTAACTCCTGCACAAAGCTCTCGGGGGAAATGTGTCATAACCATTTCCCCTCATGAGTGCTAAACTTTCTCTCTTCCCTCCCAGTGAGGAGCTCAATGGCTTTACGGTGCACGGCTGAATCCAGCCATGCAGTCGTAGTAGCTGTTTTAGGGAAGGGACAGAGGGGGCAGATGGATTGTCCAAGACCTGGCCTGGTAGAGCGGGACTGGAACCCAGATCTCCTGTGGGCAAAGCCCACATCCTTCCCCTCCAGTACAAACCATCAAAAGAGACATTGGTAGGCTGCAAAACAGGTGAAAGCTCCAGATATCTTCCTGATGGCTACAGCATTTGCTTTTTTTGTCTTTCCCATGCTGATTGCTGTTATATTGGGATTCACGGATCAAGGGCTGATATTGGCCCTTCTCCCCAGGCCCCCATTTTCAAGCTGTCCCGATCTCCTGCCACATGAGAGGGCTGGGAGCTAGTGTGATGGTGTCTGGGGACGGCTTTGCATCCAGCGTCTCACGGCTGAGCTGGACTGTCTGTACRGGGGGCGGCGTGCCAGGACTCAGGAATCGATTTCCGTGGCTCCGGTGTCCTAACCTTACACTGAGAAACCTGATGCCGCTGAGAGAGAAAGAGACAGACAGACCCACAGACAGCTGCAGAAGAAAGGAGGGGGGGGGGGGATTGATTGGCTCCTGCCAGGAGAAGCGGAGAGCCGATATAGAGCAGGTCACTGGAGCTTTTCATCGCCRTATCTCTAGTCCCGATCTTTTCCCCCCTCCCCTTCCCTGCTATAGCTCAGCTCCCCTCCTGGGCTGCGTTCAGGCCTCTTTAGGCAGCGATGAATCATTTAGTTGGTGTAAATTGAAAATGTGGCGCTCGGTTGCTGCATGGGTCTCCAGGGAGGGCCAGGGGCTTTGGTGGGAGCCGGGGGGAGGAACCAGGCTGAAAAGCTAATAGCTGGCACAGAGACACTTRGTGCCTGGGAGAGAAGGCAGCTGGAGCTGCAAGGCCAACCACAAGGTCACAGCGATATCAGGGGCTCAAACCGGGGAGCTGCTGGGGGGGATGAAAGTCTCGGGGTCATGCTTGACACCCCAGCTGCCTGCAGAAAGGATATTTGGGGCTGAATAGCAGCAGCATCCCCTAAAGGCACAGGCACTGCTTTGTAATGGGGAGTTGTACTGACCTCGCTGGGTGCAGAAGAGACCTGCCCCAGTCTCCRTCATGTTGGCTGCTACTCCTAGATTGTGCTTGTGTTGCCTCATYTCACCTCCGTGAAGCCTCTCTCTAATTCTGGGATGAGTACTTGAAGAACAAGCACAAGCTGTCCTTAAGGGGTGATGTAGCCACCAGCCTCCTTCAGGTCAGGGATCTGCCCCTGCTGTTAGGGCAACTCATGGCCATGAGGTCATTAGCTACAGCCAGAGAGGAAAATGGTCCCCATTTCAGGGAGGATTTATGATATTTCCAGCTTGAAATGGGACAATTATTTTTTTTAATGTGAATGTGTCCTTTAAAGTCATTTCAGAAGGGGTTAATACAGCTGCTGCAGTTTAGTAATACCAGAATTATTCATTTAGACGTCAGTAGTTCTTACTTGGGAATTTTCTTGTAGCTTTTAGCAAACTGCTTAAAATTTCAAAACAAAAAGCCATCCCAACATGAAGCATTACTTGCTTTGTTTTTTTTTTTTTTTTTTTTTTTTTTTTTTTTTTTTTTTTTTTTTTTTTTTTTTTTTTTTTTTTTCTGCTTCAAACACAGTAAAATGAAACATTTGGGCATCTGCTGTTTCCCCCCTCCTTCCACCCCTCAGAAGCCTTTACCCACCCTAGAGACTTGACTAAGCAAGCCTTCAGCAAACACTTTTGAATTGGAGGAACTGACATTTGCAGAGTAGGGAAAGGAGGGTTTTGTTGAAGCATCCCTGCCCAGTCGTGCCACGGAGACAGCAGAACCAGGGCATTGGATCAGCTCTCTGCACTCTTGTGCTTGTCTGCAAGGGGCTGCATATGTCCTTTGAGGCCCTTGCAGCAGTACCAACCACCCTCCAGGACCCTTTTGGTCGAGGCATGGCCAAGATCTGTTATCCACAATTTCTCAGGCTGAGCTGGCCRCAGACTATCCACAAATTTGTGGCGGAGGAGATGGTGTTTATGAGACAGCAGAGAAGCCATATGAAGGCTTTTCTGGAAAAAGACATGTACCCTGGGGTATTTGGGCAGTTGCTCTCCACTGCCTCCTGCTTCACCTCTTTTCCCTGCCTGCCCTGTGGCTGCAGCATGCTTCTGCATCCAGAAGTTAAAATCCTCATTTCTAACACAATATGGAGGGAAACAGCGCTTAAACAAGTTGTTTTCTAGGGAGTGAGAGATTAGCATGGAGGAGGAGAGGCTTTTGTTATCCCTCCTTAAACTGATTGCCAGACCAGGAGAAAAAAGAAAAAAAAAAAACGAAAAAGTAACAAAGTGCAGCTCCTGCTGTCTCGTCTCAGCAGGTAACCTGATGCGATGGTGCTTGCAGAGTCTCATTGATCGTCCCTGGCTTTAACTTTCTTGGTCAAAGTCTTCTGAACCACTAGAGAGTCTCGAGTAACCTAAGCTGCCTATGGATTCTGCAATAAGACCTTTTTTGAAGGGTCTTTTGCTTGCTTGACTTTTTGTCTGATGAAAGACTGAGACTGTCTTTCAGGCTGAGGTTGTCTCTTTATTTCCCCCTTCCTCTCCTCTCTGTCACTTCCCAGTCTTTTTTACCRCTTCTGTAGGGGAAGGAGGATATCTCAAATTTGGAACAAGAAARGGATACTGGGAAGGGCAAGATAGATCAGGCTGCAGGATTCAGCCGGGCCAGATTGTTTTTGGAGGGTGGAATATCACTCTGAGCTCTGACAAATAGTGGAAAGAGTGGGATTTACTGATTTCCTCAGAGGATTTCTGGGAGGTCCGATGGACCTTCAGCTTCCACTGCAAGAAATCAGATCCTGAGCTACCCCTGCTTTGTGCTCCCCATGCTGTTTTGTCCCAAGGTGCAAACTGGAATCCCCTCAGAGTGGCAGCAATTTGCAGGTGCTAATTTTGAAATAAATAAATAAATAAATAAWCATTTTGCAATAAAAATAAAATTTTGCATTTGCTTGTTATGATGAATAAATCTGGGCAATTGTCACTGGGACCTTTTCTTTATAGGAGAGGCTTTCTGTGTTCTCTCCTGCCTCAACATTATCTTGCAATGGGTCAGCCCTCAGTGCCTTCAAAGACCAGGGA
This sequence comes from Apteryx rowi, assembly GCF_003343035.1. NCBI lineage: Eukaryota > Metazoa > Chordata > Aves > Apterygiformes > Apterygidae > Apteryx > Apteryx rowi. Next base: position 2,138,281 of record NW_020451204.1, read on the forward strand.
GACCCTCTAGAAAGGTGCATGTCAATTGTACCAGTCTTCTTAAGGCTGGATCAGCTGCATGAACAGTAAATGGCCTCCAACTCAAATCTTGCATTGCCTTGGAAACTTGTAGCTAGCTGGGCTGATATTTCCCCATCAGAGGGGAAGCTCAGAGCAACTGTTATCACTATGTTCAACTACCCCTGTGTGTCTGAGGTATTTGGGGGCATTTCTCATAGCAGTGGAAGGTTTTAGGGTAGAATGAGAGCTGTCAGGTACATGATGGAGAGAAAACCATAAATGATGGGTAAAAAAATATATAAATATATAAATAATAATTATATATATATATATATTTAGGAAGTCTGAAATCTTTCATTTGATTTGAAAGTTTCTGTTAGTTAACTGGCAGTGTTAGCACTGCCAGTCAGCGGTGGCAAAGGTARGAGTGAACCAGCTGTCCAGGTGCCTTGTTTCCAAAGAGGTCTTGGTTTGAGTCTTCTCCAGCCACAGCTGACACTCAGACAGCAGTACACGTGGCCTGTGAAGCTCTCCATCTGATAGCAAGGGAAAGTGGAGTCATCTTCCCACAATTGGCCTTGGCACGGAATGATTCCCACTTCTTCTCAGGTAGTTACTGAAACTGGAGACGGCATTTTAGCCTTTGCACAGAGGGAAGTGCGCAGCAGGGGGGCTCTGCAGAGTGACATTGGCCCATTAAGTATTCTGCATTGAGCCTAAATCATCTTTAATCTGTCTACTGAGGTATAGCTAAAGTACCCATCATTTCACACCTGGACATTGGCTCTCCTTTGGTACGGAGGAAAGAGCCCCAAATATGACAGCACYGCAATGGCCTTTTGAAGTGAGATAAAAAAGCAAGAGGAAAAAAAAAGAAAGCAAGAGGAAATTCTTGGGACAGGGAGCATGCTTTTTGAYGGGAATAAAGCCCTGAATGTAACTGAGGCTCTTGGGAATCCCATTTCASTACAGATGGGTGATGACATTGAGCAAACCACTCTGAACTGGCCCCACGCCTTTTAGCAGAACAGTCAGTCACCAGACCCAGAGAGCCGACCCATTGCTGTACCTGCACATCTTGCATCCGGCAGGGTCGGTGCCCTTCCATTCCCTACGTGCCATTGTGTCCCTTTTGGGAGYGCTTTCGTGTCTCCAGTCTAACTAGCAGTGCAGGGCAGAGCTGTGCCCTTCACAGGTTGATTATCTCGGTGGCCGTGACTGCCTGAGGCAACTCGGGGACAGCACTGGGCACTGCGGACAGTAAGACGCAGGCGTGTGGTAAATGTGTTTTGATAACAACCTTCTTCCTTGATTAGCTTATTTTGCTAGAGGGCAGTAGGGAGGGGCGGGAAGATAATTAGTTTGTGCAGTGGGTTCCAACAGAAGCTTTTTGTCGATGGAGCCATGTGAGTTTGGTGTCCTACTTGGGATTTGTCTCCATCACAGACACAGTCCCTTTGCCAGCTCCTCTCAGGAGAGAGAAGCATTATGAAGAAAGAGGATTTTGAGACCATAGGATTGCATAATGATGGGAACGGAGATGATACCTAGCAGCAAAGCAGTTAGGGGCTGCATGAGCAGCAATAGCAAAGAGGTGCAGTTGCAGGAAAAGACTGAGAGCAGAAATGTTGGCAGCTCAGGTTTATCACTGCAGCAAATTCAGCCTTTGCAGGGAAATATCTGTGGCTTTCCTTCTTTTCTGATGTGAAAGATGGCTRCTGTGTGTCATGGGCTAGGAAATAAGTCTCACATGCCAGGGCATGGGATGAGAAAGGGGTCATGGCATTCAGTGGTAACTAGGGACCTTCTACAGGACTTCCTCCTGGGGCCCTGACAGGGGGCACATCCTCATCACCTCAGCATCACCCCTGCTCTAGGACACTACACACCAAACTCAGATGGCTGGTGGATCTGGATATCTCACAGCATATACCTAAGTAACAGCTCAGGAGGGAACAGAGACAGGAAAAAGTTGTATGGCCATCCTGCTCAGCTTAGAAAGCTTGTCAAATATGCACTGGAGCTGAGATCCAAAGTTGCAGGGCTGCCATAGGGAAGGAGTGTACCCTGGCATAGATTATAAAGTTGAGGTTGACAGAGCCAGCAAAAGGACTTAGATATGGAGTAGCAACCTAAGGAGTTAATTCAAGTGCCTAAAGACAGATATATGGAGAAACCTACAAGTAGACTTTGAAATCTAGGTGTTTTAATTTATTAGTTGAATACTATGCAAAAGGCTTGATTCAGCTGCCCATCCACAGCTGTTTGCCCCAGGATATCTGAGGAGCTCATGTGGGGCTGGCAAATATGACAAAGAGCCTACTAGAGACCCATTTCCTCTGGAGGATAATATGAGGGCCAGCTGGGGTCCTTAGACAATCTCAAATGATGTTAAACACCTGTGTGTGGGCAGTGAAATGGAGGCCTGTCTGACCCAAAGCCCTGCTCAGGATGTCCTCTCCTCATGAATTCAGAGTCTGACCAAAATCCAAGTCTCGGTTTTGCAACTTGAGCTAGTTGCAGTCCTCACWAGAATTTTAAATTCCTCTATGGCCCTAATTTGCAGCAAGACTGGGCTGTTTCCTGCAAGGTTGTGCCATGCCCAGAGTGGGCTCAGCAAGTGTGGTGATGGATGGCTAGTTTGGGAACCTCAGTCTCGCTCACTGTGTTGTTTGCAGGGAATTGCTCTCTTTCTTGCCGTCAGACATTCCCTGGTGTCTCTRCAGCTAATGATCTGCCAATGAGGGAAAATGGCATGGCAGATGAGTTCTACCAGGGCGAGGGCATGCCTRCCTTTGACTGTGCTTCTCCTCTGGTGTTTCATCATCTTGTGCCGAACTCATGATAGATCTCAGAAAGTAATGGAGGGGATCAGAAAGCTCTTTTTCCTAAGGAAAAGCAGAGGGATCCTTTAAGGTATGTCTTATATCTGGATTCATATTCTCCATGAGTCTTTTGCACGTACACACACCCCTACTCATAAGCACAATCCATTCTGTGTTGCGCACTCCCCCTTTCTGCAGTTTGCCGTCACATTAGGAGACCTGCCACCAAATATTCTCGTGTGCTCTCTCTGTCTTCCACCAACACACATGTCTCCAGCCCCTAATTTTCCCTTTTGCTCCCACACCCCTCTGCATTTTTTCCCCCAAGCAGGTCTGCAGAGGCGGTGCTCTGGTCCTTTCCTGGCCAACTTCTGCACCAGGGATATCTTATCATTCCTTCCTGTAACATCTGATCCAAGGGATGGAGGCAAGCTGTGTGAGCTGATCATTTCATCCTGATGTTGGGATTTTGGCGGGGGATACTTCTTGCTCTGCTAGGAACATAGTCCTTTCCTCCTCTCCCTGAAAATATACAGACCTCTTTCATTTGGGGACTGGATCTCAGCAACTAATCATTGTGCCTTCTTTAACATCTCATCCTCCATTGCTTTCTACTTCAAGTTTGTCCTCCAGCAGCTTTTGAATAACACAACATCAAGGGCAGGAACCATCTACCAAGAAAGGCACAGATGTTTTAGGTCAGTTTCTACTTGCTGTGAATGATGGTAGCCAGATAGAGGCCTGATCTCTGGCCCTGAGGGGAGATATAGAAGTCCCTCCCTCATGTTCACCATAACAGTCACATAAAATATCTTTGAAATGAGCCCTGCCAGGTCCTCCTTGTAGTGCAGAGTGAGCCCTTGGTGACAGTAGACTGTAGCTCTCTGCTGAGCTCCCTTCCCCAGTGCAGCCAGCCACATACAGAGAAGAAAAGAGGAGGAAAAGTGCATTGACATGACTGTGGGTATCTGAGAGATGAGTGGCAGATCTGGAAATGGAATAATGTCCCTTGTCTACCCTCCCAGTGCTTCATAGATTGGACCAAATTAATTTCTGCCAAGGGTAATAGTACATTTTTAATAGAGCCCTGTCCCTGGAGACAGATCTAGGCTGAGCTGTCTAACAGGGCTGGCTGCAAGGAACCAGAAGGTTCAAAGAAAACATTTATTCTTCCCATCCTCCCCCAAGGGAGACCCCATTCACACTGATGAWCAGACATATGGGCTGGGCCATACACTCTTCTGTCACTAGCTATGTGCGTCCTTATGCACCGTCGGTACCTGGGGCAGTCCTGCTGCGAGCGCATATGGCTGGGTCATGCAATACAGCATACACCAGCCCTTGGCAAGAGGGAGAAGGGCAGGTTTCTGACGATCTTCCTGCACCATCTAGGAAGTTGTGTCACCAACTGGCAAGCCTTTTTGTTGACTATCTTGTAGCAAAGACTGGAGGGAAAGTCGGGGCAGAGAAATGTGTTGAGGAAGAGCAGCAATGCTGAAARGTCTGCAGGGACAGAGTGGAGGAGTTGGAGGATGAGTCTGTCTAACCTGGCTAAAGGGATTTGAGTGGCTGTGAGCACCATGAGAAAGCTGGAATTGGGGTAGGCTGAAGGTCTGAGGCAGTGTTGCAAGACATTCCCAGCTTTAGCGAAATGAACAGGAATGAAGGCAAAATATTCAGCCAACTTCAGTCAAGCTGTGGGATATTTCTGACAAGGAGAAAGTAGTTTTGAACCTCTTGGTACATTTAGAAATGGGTGCCAGGATAATACAGTAGTTAAAGCTTTTTTCTTCAGGCAAGGGAGATCAGTATTAATTTACCTGCTCTGCTACAAATATCTTTTATGATCTTGGACAAGATATTTAGGATGGGATTTATCTCATCTACAGCTAGGTTCCTTGTCCAGGCTCCCTCAGCAGCCAAGAGAGGGACTTTCATTTATTCCACCATGGAAGTGTTTTAGGTAGTGGGGGCAAATACCCTCTGGGAGTGCCAGTTTCTCTTACTAGCCATTGGGGAAAGCTAAATGATCATGTCAAACTTAAAGCCTAATTTACAGATGACTCCCATCCTTAATTTCCCTGTGTCTCAACCTCTTATCTTTAAGAAGGGGTAACAGATCTGTTCTCCCTGGCAGGGGACAGTGAGGTCCAATGTGTTTAAGCTCCTTGGGCTATGAATAAGTTGCAGAAGTCCTGTAGGGAGGTAGGGTTTGGTGACTGCAGGCTCCCAGATAGTGCTGACTATACAGCTCAAAGATAATTATTTCATCTCACAAGTAGCTCAGGAAGTTTTTGGGTTGCTTAACACAGGAGGAACAGCAGCAGATATGGCCAGATGGAAACATTTGTGTAATTCCTTGCTTAACCCACTGAACGTACCCAAAACACCCTTTGTCCTTGTCTGGCTGTTAAAGGAGCATTGGTACCAGAAGGGTTAAGGCAGGCAGGACAGAGAGAAATGGATCAGCCACCCCCTGTGTCTTGCTTCCCCCTCCCATGTCTCATTCCCAATGCCTCCTGCCCCTCTGGCCTCAGGCAGAAGAGGAGATCTACATTTTAATTGAGACACGTTAAGAAAATAATCGCAATATAGCTCACCCATGMCTGGAAGGCTTCTCCCTTGTTAGCTCACTGCAGATGCTGAGCCCAGGTTGGGGGGTGGTGGTGGTGATGGTGGGCGGGGAGGGGGTTGTGTGGCTGTTTCTCTCCTGTCTCTAGCCCTGTTTGATTCCTAGGTCTGGGGAGGAAAGCAGAGGGCTGGAGCTGTCCGGATAAAGTAGAGCAGAAAGTGGTAAGGCCTCACTGAGGTCTTCTCCCCCCTTGCAAGTAACAGTGGCATGCAAAACCCAGCCATGGTGTGTGCCAAGCCATGCATGGTATCAGAGCTCCTGGCAGCCTTGGCCCTTGAGGAAGGGCTCCTCAGGGAACCAGGTCTTTGTGGGGAGGCTTTTCCCCCTTTTCTAGACAGTGCAGCACTCTGATCTCTCCCCACCCTCTAGTCCCCAGGAGCAGGAGTGGGAAGGAGGCTGAGGTGCTTCAGATGTTTGCAATGCAGCCTTGCCTGCAGGTCATCAAGAAGGAAAGTGGGGTGAAGGGGGGCCTCTTTAGTCTCCCACTTGCATTAATAGGGCCCCACTCTCGTGACTTAAGGTCTAGGTGTGGAGATGACCAAAGGGAAAGCAGACTCCTTGTGCTTCATTGCAGAGCTGGAAGGAGGTTTAAGCAGTTTCTTCTTGTGCCCTGCCCATGTGTGACCCTCCTGATAACTGTACTCTCACAGCTTAGAGGATGCTGCGCTGGATCCTGCCCTCTCCGTATTAGCTGGATCTCACTCACTGGTGGTTTTATCATCAGCCCAGAAACTAGCTGAAGGCCACTATTTTCTCTCAGTGTGAGAGTCCTTAGACCCTCAGCGGAGACCGCAGACCTTTCCTAGTGTGGTAGAGAGACAGGAGCCCCTGCGAGCCTTCCCTTCACTCTGAGCTGGGACCTGGCAATGAGACGCCCACTGGGCAGGCACGTTTTTGCCAGTCAACCCTGCCAAATGAGCACTACCTTCTTTTGTGCAGATCGAGGGGGCAGGATTTTAGTTCAGATAGCATCTTCCTATTTTGCTTGCTCATCGTCTCTGTGAGCGTTGCCTGGCCTGATAAGATGCTATCAGAACTGAACATCTCTGTTGGAGACAGCGAGAGAGATGGCTCAGCCAGCAGTGGCTTTTCTTGACCCTTCACAGGCTTCCTGAGCCTCTAAGAGTCAGCCAGTTAATAATGGCAGGAGGATGACTTTGGGAGGGCTGCCAAGATCTTTAGCTCTGTGCTATTCTCAGGGAGAAAGGAAATTGCAGACGTGGATGACAGTGAACCAACCTGATTGCTTCCTCATTTTCACCTGTCATCCCCAGCCCCAATCCTGAAAACAAGCCTGCAAGTAGCTGATTGTATGTGGAACCTTGGAAAGTTGAATGACATTTTTTCACCTTAAATCTATTGCCTTGTGTAAGTTCTTTCCAGGTATGGATCTGAATTCTGCAACCTCTCTTAGAGTACTCCTAGGTATGAACACAGTTTTCTACACAGTGGGGACTTAAGCCTTACTGGTATTAGGGCAACAGTGATTCTCTGCTCTCTATTTTGCTTTCTGCTCTAAGGACCAAGGGCATAAAATTGACCTTGAAATTCCCTCCCGGCTTTAATTAATGGAGGATCTACAGGGGCTGGTGAKAAAGGAAGGAGAGCAGACCCATGGCATAAGCTCATCTGGCTGCTTGACAAGACATCATTCAACAGCCTTTTGAGCTTCTCAGGAACATCAGTCCAGTTACTGAGTGTTGTACTTAATCTAGCGATTGCGATGAGTAGGGGAGGACAGTCTTCCCCGCTGCCCCATTCCAAGTTAAAAATTAAGAGGAGAAGTAAATGTTTTGACTTCTCACTTTGCTTGGATATTTAGGGAATTTACTACTACTACTACTATATATATATCTATACACACACACACACACACACACACACACACATATATACATATAAAAACCCTTAAAAGTGAAAAAATGTATAGCATGAATGATAGCAAAATCAATTAATACTAACAGTATCTATTAAACATATCAGACTCTGTAGCTTTATGGGAGTACGCTGCTACTCTGATATGATCATGACATCATTAACATGATATAAAGGACCAAAAAAATCAACAGCTTGCTGAAGACCAAAATTAAGGCCAAGCAGTGTTATAGTATATCTTTAAATATCTGAAACAGCAACTTGTCTCTTTCATGTTAGAGCTATTTGCAGCTGAAACATCTATCAGAAAGTAGACTGGAATTTGCTGGCCCGACTGTTGCTTTCCTGCAGCTACCCCCTTGGGATACTTGGCATGAGGGTTGGCTCGCTTTTCCAAACAGTCTGGACACAAACAGAGCAGAAAATCTGATCAGGGCATAACCCTGGAGGGACTCCAGAGAAGGCAGAGGGTCTTTGCAATAGGTAGCCAGACAGATCATGACAGATCCCATAGGGCACCTAGACAGACTTTAATGGGAGGAGTCCAGGGTCCTGGTCCATAGAGCCTATATCTGTAGTAGTAAATTAAGCAGCTCCAGGGAATGCTATTAGACACTGGAACACAATTACCTACGCTGTAAAATTTTTAAAATATAGTTTGGCTTGGGCTAACTATTGCTCCTTCAAACAATTCCTGGACGTGGTTTGGGAATTAAATGGGTCAGGGAGGATTTCCATTAGGTGTTTTGGAAGTTAATAGCATTTTATAGCATGAATGTGACCAGACCACGTCATTTGGCCCCAGGACCAGAGAATGTTTCCTGGTATTGTTTGATACACTAATGGGGTGCAGCCACAGCTTCCATTTGCAAAGAGAGAGTAAGAGGGAAATCCTGGAGGAAAGGCATAAGCTGTTAGATAACAGGCTAAAGACCAGGACTTCTAGTGGAGCATTTTCTGAAACCAATCACAGAGACAAAGTCTCAGAGCACAGTTTTAGAAAATGGAGTAGCAAGAGTTTATGAGGAACGTGGAAACCTTTTGGAAGAGAGGGAGCCTACAAAGGATGAAACCTGACTGCTGCCGGTTAAATAAAAAATAGGCTGGGGGGAGGTTTTGAAAGTTGAAACTGGATGAAAGCTGACAGTTTGGTTTGACACATCCTCTAAAAATGAAATCATAATAAGTCTTTATCCTTGAAAATTGGTTGAGTTGGAACTTGATAAAATGAAGGTAGGAAACAGCAAAAATCAGCCTCAACAAATGTCCTTTTTAATCAAGGCACATGAAAATGGTCAAACCAGACCAAAATCAGATATATAGTTGCTCCTATGCACATGCAAGTACTCTGCTTTAAATGAAGATACTTGTATAATGGTCATTCCTCAAAATCGATAGAAGAAAGCCAATCTGTGCCATAAATTACACAGAAACAATAGGAAGTGCCAAAATGGTGAAGAAAAGGAATCTTATATTAAAGAAAATTTAAAGTCAAAGAAAGAAAATAGGGTGAATCTGTACCTAAGTAACAAGGTATCCCTGGAGATGTTAGGGCTCTTCTGTTAAACACTTGATCAAGATGGTGAAAATGATTGCGACATACTGAGAGAAAGCCAAAAGGTTGCGAGAGCAGAAAATGCGGTGATGAGAGACTTCAAGTATCCTCATATACATGGAGCAAATGTCACAGCTCTTGGCGCTCGTATCCTGTGAACTCACTAAAAGAGAAGCAAGCCTTGATTTAGTCTCCCAGACCTCACAGGATCTGTTTCAAGATATAGTTATCAAAGCATTTCTCTATAACAGTGACCACAATGTATTCAAATTCAGCACCCTATGGAAGCAAAAAGCAAGAAAAGAAAATTACAATGAGGTTCAACTTCAAAACAGGAACAACAGAAAAATGAGGAAGCTTGTTAAAAAGACCAGCCACATGGCTAAAGTACTTTGTGGTATCCTGGAGACTGCATAATAAGACATCATATAAGAGGCTTATTGTAAAGTTATATGCCCAATGAAAAAAAGACCTGAAAGACTGTAAAAGGAATGGGAAAAAAAAACCCAAAAAACAGCTTGCTTAAAAAGCAAGGTAAAGAGACACTATTCAAAACGGAAGTTGCATTCAAAGGAAAAAAAATAATAAAAAGATCACTAACTCTATCATGTGAATTTCAAAACAATCATACAGCAACCCAAATAGGAAACACATTGCTAGCCTCATAAAAATGGATACTAAAAACTTAACAAGGTTCCCTCTGAAGTTTACTTTCTTTAAAGAGCACATGTTGGAGGAACTGTCTGACAGTTAAGACTTAGTAAAAAAAAAAAAAAGGTTTTAGAGCAAATTCATAAAAGTGATGTTCACTGAAAGGTTCTTAACTCTGATATGAAATTGCTACATTATTAAATCTGTTGTACAACTCATTGCTTACACTGACATTGATACTGGAGAAATGAAAGGTGAAAAATATGTTATTGTTTTTTAAGCTGGGCTCATGAAGTGTCCAAAAACTTGAGTTCAGAAATCTGTCTTCTGTGCCTGGCATTTTAGTTGAACTGTGATTAAGAACAGACTGAAAAGAACATGGGTATGTACAATTTGCTGGGGCTGAGGGGCAATGTCACAAGTCTATTATAGTTTTTTAAATAAGTCAAAGAGCATGTGATACAGATGATCTGCTTAATACAGAAGAATTAGTACTTTTCCCATAGCAAAGAATTTAAACTATGCTGTCATGGGACAGGAAGAAGAGTCTTCTGATAGATTTGCAACCAGTTCAAAGATGGGAAATAAAGAGCAGGAATAAAGGGTCATGATGTGGGGAGGGGATACCCAGTAGGGTCCCGCAGGAATCTCTGCTGAATATGTTTCCAATACTTATAAATGAATGAGAAATGGGTGAAGAGTGAAGCGGAAAAGGAAACCGATGATATGTGATTTTTCAGGCTTGTCRAAAGTAAAAATGGCTGTAAGGAATTGTAGAAGGAATATACAATACTGAGCATTAGAGTAATAAAATGGCAAGTGAAATTCAGGGTTGATGTGTGCAAAAGTAACAAACAGAGGTAAAAAACAGTTTTAGCTCCAGATGCTCAGGGATCAGTTCTAGCTGTTTTCACTAGAAAAGGAGATTGTGAAGTCAGTCTGGGTAATTCTCTGCAAACCTCTGAACAATGTATATAATATGAGGAATGTTTTGAAAAAGAATAGTGAACGAAACAGGGAGTATCATTGTGTGGGTAATTCCATGGTGCTCTCCCATGCTGCATACTCTGGGTGTTTTTGGTCATGTCAAGTGAAAAAGAATATAGTCAAGCTAGGAAAGCAGTGGGAAGTGTGGGAAGCAGGAACACAGGTTTCTAATAATCTTTATACAAGGAGAGATTGTATGACTTGGCAATTTTCATCTTAAAAGAGAGATGACTGAGGGGGCTATAATAGATCCAGACAATCATGAGTGTAATGAAGAGAGTGAATAGGAGATGATTACTCACCATTTCTCATAACACAAGATCTAGGGAACTCTATATGAGATTATCAAGCGGAATATTAAAACAAACAGAAGAAAGGACATTTTCACATAATGTATCATTCAGCTGTGGAACATTGTGGAGCACGTTATGGAGGTCAGAAATACAACTGTCTGGGAAGCAATTAGACAAATTAAGGAAAGAAAGATCTGTTGAGAGCTGTTCAGCATAATGACATCACTACAGGCTCCCGGTCAGGCAGTGCTTTCTGGATGTCGGGACTTTGAAACAGGAAAAGTTTCACTCTATAATCTCTATCTTATTTTTCCACCTAAGTATCTGCTGCCATTTACAGTCAGAGGCAGAATGAATGGCTACGTGGATATTTGGGCTGAGCTGGTACAGGAATTTCTATGTTGCTGCATTTTCAGAGGACTTTCACTATGTATTTGTGTAGCTGTTAGGTAACCCCAGACCTGTGCGACACCAGGTAATAACCCCGCAGTTAATGCAGGGTGAGCCTCACGCGTAGACCTGCCATGTGGGTCGAGGTAGGCTATGCCTGGATGCTCTTGGTGGAGAAGTCCTCGCTAAACTGCTCTTCGCCCTGCCCAGCAGGCAGCATGACTTGGACACGGGTTTGGCTCTGATGTGACGTTGGAGCAAGACGGCATTTGGTAATTGCCCCGTGCTGCCTGGAGCGGTGGGTTTCTCTTCCCTTCAGCCACCCCGTGGTCCTGCTAAGAAGCTCCGGCTCCCATTCATCGGCTGCAGCTTTTTTTGGATGGCAGTCCAGCGCCGGGGCTGAATTGTGTTTGATTAGCTCACTAACTGCACGAAGGGGAAGCCAAGATCTTTGCAGAAGCCTTTCAGCAGCAGCAGCGGGGAGCCTGAATACCCATTAAAGTGTGTGCTCAGCCCATCTCTAGTCAGTCCTTTTTTCTGTCTCCCTCTCTCTCATCCTTTGTTTTTTTGCCTTTGATTGCAGCTGGTGAAGTTTGTACCAGTGTTGTCATGGTGAGTCTACTACGAAGTGGTCTTTTCCCTGGGGACCAGGCATCAGGGTTCCYGGTTTCCACTTAAAAGTCTGCCACTGAGGCACGATGTGACTTTTGGGCAAGTGATATTTCTCCTGTATCAGCCAGGTTCTCCATTCTGAAAAAAGGTGCCTAAAAAGCTGTACTTACTCCAAGCATACCAGGAGGATGTGTTGAATTTATCAAATTTATCTAGATGTGTGATGGATGATGCTTTAAGAATGGATTTTGAATGGCAACTTTATCCGCTCATCTAAATGATTCCAGTGTGAGGTGYGTCAATGTCACAGCCATGAGCTGGTCTAAAATCCAACCTGCCAGTCATTGTGACAAGGTCATAAGAGATAGGAGGGCAGAGAAATCCCTGAGCTGTATGCAATCTTCTGGGAATTAGTGAATGGATCCTTCTGGATCTGAGACTTATTTCCTCCTAGTTTTGAGAAATATCTGAATACCGATGTTATTGCATCTCACCTTGATGTGGACTGTCAGTGAGATGAGTGTTCGTTGTGAGCTACAGGATGGATAGCCTGGATGGGTTGACAGGACCCATCCTGGACAGACTGGGAACGGAGGAGAGTTACTTTAATAGAAGAAGTTTTGTGCACCAAGGAGGGATCGGACTTGCCAGTGCTGGTTCCTCTTTCACAGCTGCATCCAGACATTGACTTCTTGATGCTGAGGTTCCTCTTTCTTTGCATGTGATAATTGCTAATGATTTGAGAGTGAAAGTATGGAAAGAAATTTATAGAATAAACACAAACTGAGACTGAGCTGTGTCAGAAAGGATGGAGGAAAGCTGGAAGAAAAAAAMCAAACAAACTGGTAGCAGGATAGAAATTGGCACTGAGTGCCTAGATCACCCAGCACCCTACAATACACATCTTACCTGAAGGAAATTATTCTTGCAGTTCACTGGCAAGTTAGTATCTTCTGTTGTTATTTATAATATTACTTATTTTGTCTCCTGGACAGATGTCATTGTCTGTGAGTCCATAATCTTTTAGTTGAGCACAGAATCAGCTAGATCCTGAGAAGTCAAGCCATTGTCTCCAAACTGCAGGTATCTTCAAACTAACAGCTCTTAAATAARTGATCTTAGACACTAATGGAAATAGCCAAATCTTAAGCAGATTTCCAAGAGTGTTTGTGGCAGTCTCTACTTTTTAAACCTTTCCTCTCCATGTTATCTCTAACTCCAGTCTTAGGTGTGATTCTTGTGTGTTTTCTTCTTCCTTTTCTGCCAGAATTTCACCCTTGTCAATGTAACATCTGCAGTATTATTATTTTTTGTGTGTTTTGACTTATTCCTGAGGCCTTCTGAATGGGTTTTATCAGTGTTAGAGATGGGTGAAAAAAATRTTTCTCTTCTCTTGAAAATTTCAGTGGCAAGAGTGTTTGCTAGTAAACATCTTCTGCCAAACATCAAGACCAGAAATAGTTTGCCCTGAAGTCAGTGATCAGCAATGGTGTAACTGGTAGCACAGGCTCTCATTCTGCATTACAAGGGAAGCTCCCTATYGGTAGTATGTTTCTTAGGGCACACCACGATTATTGCTCCTAAAGGGTTAAGTCCTTAAACGCCTTTGAAGCTTTCTGAGTTTGTCTCCCCTGCTTCCCCTGAGCCTGTATAAGTGCTGTGACAAACCAGCACCATCGCTCACCCAATCTACTGGTTTCCACCAGCTACTTGCTCCCTTGGAAGGCCGTGGACAGAAATCCCTATAAAYGTTAGTGTATCTGTGAAAAGGAGCGAACAGTTCAAGGTTATTATAGAAATACAAGTGATACTCGGGGTCATTTCAGGGGCTGTTCGGAGACYAGCAAGTAGAAGATTGCCAGGTTGGAACYRGGACTTGTTTGTGATGGCTTTCTCACAAAGTRCTGCTCCAGCAGATGAGTCTGTAGAGCAACACCAACAAATCACTACATGTGAGCTTGTGTGCATTTTAATTACCTATTGAATCACTGACTGGGAGCCTCTGCACACATCCGAGCTCAGCACCCCTTCCGCTTGGCCTGAGCTGGCTGTTCCAGCAAATGCAGAAGGTCTGTACCTGCCTGTGACCTTCCTCTAATTATTTGGAATCCATATTATGGACCTWGCTGCACCAGACAGCCAATGCCAGGTGTTCAAATTAATAAGCAGAACCAGGTTTTCTGATCAGTGCTCTGGGCTGCTTGCCATTGCTCTATCTCTTCGACATCTGATAAAATGACCCAGGGCTTTGGTCAAAGGTATTTTGCCTGCAAGCTGTAGATAGCATTTTGGAAGATTTTCTTCTTCTATTGGGAAAGGGGTGGAAAAAAACCACCTCTGATGGGGAAAACTGATAAAGTCAGGGGAAAAAGTAATCAGAAATTTGGTGTCTGGGGAAGACGGTTTCTAAAGGTGATTGCAAGCAGACACTGGAGATCGAGGTTTTGTTTACAGTAGGGCTGGCAGTTTGCAGCTCCAGGGAACTCAAATTACAAGAAAGGCTTAGCACTGACAAGTTTTTAACCTGTGATAGAACACATTCAGCCATGGGATGAGCAAGTGCAACTCCCCAGCTACTAGCCATTTGCCAAAGGATCTGAATAAAGAAAGTCCTATTTAATAGTAGGCTGTGCATGCAGGAACATGTCATCATTGTGTTAGGTACTAAAAGTGAATTCATCCTGCCGGTGGAGGTGTCTATTAGTCTATAAATCCAGAATCCCTTTGTGGGCAGTGGAGAGAAAACAGTACTTTCTAGGATGTAATTTGGCGGACAGGTGAATAAAAACCTACAGATATGTGTTTCATCACTATTAACTTTAGATACAGGCATCTGAAGTCAGGTGATGTGGATGCTGTGCTGGCCCTCATTTCCTGAGGGGCAATGGTCAGTGCACCTGCAATAATGGCACTGGTGTTGGCGCAAAGAGATCCATTTGCTTGTGGAGTACTCTTCCTAATAGAATAGGTAGGAACACATCAATAAGGCATTTAAGAGAGGGCTGGAAAAAGGTCTGGAGAAGATGCTTGAGGAACATGCACAGGGTGGGGGAGTGACCTAGGGGATGTGTCCCGTCTCCAGATGTTCTGGCTGGATAGTGAGGTGCCCAYGGTGACAGGGCTGTCACGTGCAGTCAGAACCTCTGGGCTGGGCCTATCATGTCATTAATTTGCTGATTCCATGAGAAGAAATGATGGCTGTCTTTGCTGGGGTTGGAAGTGCTCCAGGGTCTTCAGCTGTGGTTGTAGGGATGGCAACTCCTCCGGCAACTCCTCCAACAACTCCTCTCTCCTCAGAAAGGTCCCAATTGCTCTTGCCCCGCAGTACAATTCTCCTTGCGGTTCTCTCCTGCACCAGTCTGTGGCCTGTGTCCAGCAGGAGCCAGCATTCATGATTTCAGGTAAAGAGGCACTGAACGTGCTAGTTGGCCATTCTGTAATATTTTGCTGATGGGGAAATTTTCTTCCTCACCCTCTTCAGCAGGGGTTTGTTTCAATGCTGAAGGTGGAGGGTTTATTCTCCTCTCTAGATAGTAGATAGATATCTGTGTATACGTTGTGTGTGCATTTATRCACACACCTCATGCATTAACTCATTTAAGTGCTATGTAAATACATAGCTACATGCRTTGACATAAATAAGATCGCTGTGAATGGTTTCCTATCCATATAAATCTTTCTTTCCTTAATGCACCCATTGTGTATCTGGGGTCATACCCTCTTTACAGCTGTTAGTTCCTAGTTCAGTAGTTCTTGCTACTTCTGGCTCACAGCCTTAGAAACCCTTGTTTTCCACTGCATAGCAGTTTTCTGCATCAGGGAGGGGGGTCAGGGGTAAGTATAATTTTCCTCTCTTTCTGGAGAAAATAATAGTTAATGTTTTCAAATTTCAYGGAGACCTCTGTGTTTCTCACATCTGCCAGCCTCCTTTTTTGATCATTGTGCCAACTACAAAAATGCTAAAAGGAGCAATCACAAAGCTGACAGTCTTTTTGTGTGAGCTGAGAGAGGAAAAAAATTCCTAGTCCCAGCTAAGGGGCAGTATGTGAATTGTCCAGATTATCTATCTGTCTGTCTGTCTATCTATGTCTCCATCCATCCGTCAAATGAGTATCATTCATCTGTAATAATCCTGGATGTAGAAAACATATCTCAGGAAGTCTCTTCAGTCCCTTCCATAGGATTAGAAATTTATTCAGTGCACAGGAAGAATTATTGGTGAGCTTGCTGTTGTGTGGATGCTCTAATAGATTTTTTATTGTGCTTTCCATACAGAGACTGCAAAACCCCAGCCATCCTAATGCTGCATTTACTTCATCAATTCTTGCGACTGTTAATGCTGACACTATACTGTTTGGCAGCCTGCATTAAGAATGGCTTGCCCCATGATATTACCAGGCAGTGAAGCTTTGTGCTGATGGATAAAGTGTGGTGTAAAACCTGACTGGAATCAATCAGAGCAATTGTCTGGATGTTTGGTGGTTAATAGGAAACGTCCCGCATATTATTGGCTGTTCTGTATAGCAAACAGATTAGCTTTCTGCAGCCTTTTGTGGCTCATATCCTCTCCTGAGCCACCGGGGGAAGTGATGAATCTGCTGGGAGGCTCAGGAGACACCGTGCTGGTGTTGCATCTCGTATCAATCTAGGAGACACGGAGGCACATCCTCTGGTCGGCAGCAGGAGGACACAGCACCAYCAACCACTAAAGAGGGTATTTGGGGAGTTTAGCAGCAGAGAGGATCCATAGGGCATGGAGGGACAGCATTTCAGTGGGGAGTGGGTCAGCACAGGGCGGTTCTTCCCAGACAAGCTCTGGCTGCTGAGAGCTCTCAGCTTTCTCCTGTAATACAAGGGCTGTTCTTTTTTTCTCTTTTGGTGCATTTATTATTAGCACAGATAATAAGTCCCCATTCTGCTGCCCTGAAGCACAGGGAAACATCAGCTGCATTTCACGAGTAAGGGGCTCATGCTCAAAGTTCCTGAGTAGTTCCTTTAGTTTAAATTCAGAASGGGAAACTTCTGAATTTCTGGAAAGAGAGCTTCCTTGGAAACAGAGCTCCTGATGCTGGCTGTGCAGACAGGAGGAGTTGGAGAGCAGGCTTTGACCGGGAGAGGCCAGCCCTCTAGGTGGTCAGAGCCTGGGGTRCCATTTGAAGTGCAGCGGGCTGGGATCCTAATGAAAGATCTTTACAAGCACTCGTTTCTTTCCTCGGTGAGTAGAATACTATTAACCTTTAAGGCAAAATTATATTTCATGCCTCTGGGAAGCAGTAACATTTTACTGAACTGCACTGGGGAATCGGGTAAACAATGTTAACTCTCTCCAGCCCCATCTCAATGCCATTTTGGGGAGGCTGCGTGTGCAAACCCTGCCAAGCAGCTGAGCAGAAATCTGTGCTCAGGCRCCCCTTGCTGCTGGGGATCCACCATCCCCTGCTGTAATTCAGCCTATATGYGCCAAAGCCTTTGTTCAATAACTGGAATTCAGTTGGACCCTGTCCTCATATCCTGGGGCCAAAACATCTGCACTCGTACTAACATTTCTAATGTCTGTGCAGTGGTTGGGCAACACATCTTGGTTTTG
This sequence comes from Apteryx rowi, assembly GCF_003343035.1. Lineage (NCBI taxonomy): Eukaryota > Metazoa > Chordata > Aves > Apterygiformes > Apterygidae > Apteryx > Apteryx rowi. Next base: position 2,155,688 of record NW_020451204.1, read on the forward strand.
CCACCTGAGGACATGGTTTGTTGAGAGTCAGGCCAAAGGATGCCATTCATGAGCCTGTAGTCTGATATCTCTCATCATTGTGGACAAAGATGCTATCTGGCACTATTGGTGGCACTGCTGTTGTATGAGGTTCTGGAGCTGAGCCCTGCTGTCTCTGAGTTTAATATCCAATTCTGTTTTGAAGCTGTTTCACCCAACAAACGTTTTGTTGTAGCTTTGATAGTCTAGCGGTTTTGACCAAGTCCTGCCCTGCCCTTGGACAGTTTGTGGGATCACAAATACAAAAGATAGACCAAGATGCAGATTTAGATGCTAGGGTGAAACAGGTTGGGGCTGGTTGTGAACTCCAACTAGCACACGTGTGCACTGCGTAAGAGCTTCTAGACCCGCCAAGAGCTGGGATCACTTACTGGGTAAAAAACCTGAAGAGGACTAAAAAGTAAGATCTTTTCCTTCCTTTACTCCCTTCCTGTCTCTTCCCCAGTGCATCACTCCAGGTCTAGCCACACTTCCAGGCCATACACCACCAGAACTGCCCAAAGCTGAGCACTGCGGGTTGGGCGGCCAGGGGTAGTGAGGGGTCTCTGAGATGCTCTGGCCTTGTGAGGGAGAAAGCAGGAGCCGCAGTCTGAGGACAAAATCAACACCTTGGGTGGAAAATTAAATCAATGAAGCAGTGTGAGCCAGAAAGTGAACGATGCGACAGCAGCAAAGCTGGCTTCCAAATTGAAATGTGTTTGCTGGGGATTGTCCATCAGCTTGGGGAGTTATTATTTCCATTCCTCTAGTTATGAATTAATTTCTAGAGAACTTAATCATCCCCTCCCCTCTCCCCTCCACAACCCCCTCTTCCCTTCTCCTTCTAATTTTCCACTTGACTGGGAATTCTCTGACAGTGAAAATTCAGGCTTAGAGGAGGTCCATGCAAGCTGCTCCATTAGACTGAATAATCTCATTGGAACCAGTGGCTTGAATAATAACACCTTCACCTCATGCACTGCACCAGATTCAAATGACACAACATCCCGGACCGCGGGGACAGCTCCGGCAGGGGAAGGGCTGGGTTAAAGTCGGCACCATGCGTCCTTTGTCTCCCGGCGCTGCCAGCCTATCCACGCTCCTGAGGATACATCTGCAGGCTGAGATAAACACCGGTCCAAGCCTCTTCTGAAGCGGAGACACCCACACAAGYGTACCTTCAGGAGCAAATGCTGCCTGAGCTCTGCAGCTCCTTGTGCAAAGAGAGCTTGAGCCCATTTAGCGCCTGAGAGCTGAACAGTTATGTTGTCTCAGTGGTCAGGGATGAGCGAGGCTGAGCATGCTACAGCCTGTTGCACCAATCCTTTCCTTAAGCAAGGTGTGCAGGTTGGAGCAAGGACCATTAAAGTCATGGAGCTTAACTAACTTCAGCCTATTGCCAAATCTGCTCTTTATCTTCATAGCATGGATACTTCCCTAGACCTTTTTATTCCACCGTCTCCCTACACGTGGAGAATACGCTTGACTTTAGTTCCAACTCAGCCATCTTGGAGAGTCTTCCTCCTTATTTATAACTCATCCAAGAGCACAAACATACCATAGGGTTTGTTTTCCTTGCTTCGTCTTTCCCTCAGTGTGCAGTGCCTGACTATTGCTCTGCCTCCTACTAAAAACTCAAATCCTGAGCCCTGAAACCATTGCATTAGGTGGATGGTTTGAATCCAGGATTCTGGCTGAACTTTATAGACCTGGTCTGGAAGGAGGCCAAACCTAGCAGGTTGCTCTTGCTGCTTTTGGGCATACCTAAACTCTTGCTCATCATGAATTATCGCATTGAGAGATGTGTCTCACACAGGTGGATCATGCACCAGAGCCARCATCACAGACCTGCATGTGAATTCTCACCTCTTTCAGCATCTCCAGCTGTTGCCCAACACCTACCCACTCTGGATCCCCAGTACCATGACTCCACAATCTGTGCTGTCCTTATATATATTTGGAAGAAATAATATCTTTCCCAGTTGATTCTCATTCAGCTCTCAGCTCAGCCTGACAGTGCTGTGCACCCAGTGGTCTCAGAGTTGCCCAGAGGGGAGCAACATACTAGCTCCAAGTATGGGCTTATAAGGGAAGGAAAGGAGGAAAATGTGTGGGATATGGACACCTGGAATGTATAATAAATAACTCTACTGCCATGCATCTGACAGCCCAGCCTGCTGGAGGTCATTCATACCACCACAGCAATTTTTCAGCATTTAACCCATCCTTTCCAGCCATGCATGGATGAGAGGAAATTCATACATCATGTGCCGACAGCCTTTCCCCTGCAGCTGGAGCATTAGCTGAGGGTCCCAGGAAAGCTGTGGGTCAGACAGGGGCAGTGCTTTCCTCTGCCTGATGATGTGAGGGGTGGGCTCAGTGGGGTGTATCAGACCGGACTAATAGCTCCTTGTGTGTTTTGGGGAATGAGGCCTGAGGACCTCCTTGTGGCCAAATGGCCGAAACAACACAGCTATAAGGCAGTAATAATTTAGGGGAGGGAGGGAGGGTGGTAAAGTTACGGTCCTGGTGTTTCTTATGGGCTGGCTCTAAGTGGGCCAAAAGGAGTAGTGGGGAGAGAGAGCCTGGTTTGAGCAGCTCTGTGTGGTCTCCTATGCCCCACAACTTTCTGGGTAGGACTGTTTGGAGTGAGGGTAAAGAGGCAGTAAACAGTATTCAAACCCAAGAATCTATTCTGTGGAAACACTTCCTCTTTTCTTACTATGCTTTTCCAAGTCAGGAAGCAGATGCCAGCAGTGAAAGAGCAATTAAACTACATGCTGGCTGTGTTTGGTAGTGACTCAGTATCTGTAGAAGTGGGGGACCTCTTACAGTGCACTTCCCATTGCTCCCAAAATCTCTCTGCAAGCCTCCTTGAACACAGATACTGTATTCCTTGATTCCAATTTTTCTGCAATCTTGATCCTTTAAGAGGTGAGGTAAAGAGGTACCGAACCCTCCCACCCTCTCGAAGGACTTCTGGGTTTCACTGCAGTTTTGGCAATGATTCATGTCTGAGACCCACTGGTTTGAATTAGCTCTGATCTTTTCATGTCCAGAGGAATGCACTCTAGATCTTACATTTCTGGAGGCTTGAGCACCTCCTATCATCTTCACCAACAGATACTTGCCTCTTGGACCACAGTGATAGGGAAAAGACTGAACAAATTTCTCCAGAGTTACTTAAAAGAGGCTCCCATGCAGAATTCAGGGAAGATGTTCCCAGGCATCTGAATCAGGCCWTGAACAAAGAGCTTTAGCCCCTTTGAACAAATTATTTGCATCAGCCCTTGCTGAGGAGAGCATGTAGGAGCGCAAGAGAGCGTAGGTGTTATCTGSCCAGGTTCTGGGGAAGACATTCACAAATATTATTATCATGAATAGGAAGTGCCATGATAGGATGCTCTCYGGGAAAAGTAATTTTGTTCATTAATTACTTGCCTTATCTAGCAACCTTGTTCCCTTTCTCTCACTTTCTTCTTTTTTAATTTTCTTTAAAATGACTGTAAGTGAATTCAGTGCTGGGAAAGCTATTTTACTGCCTCCTCAGAGACAGAAGGAGAGCTTGCATTACTCAGGTAGACTYCAGCTGAATCTTCAGGGGTTTTTCCATCTTTATTTGAAGCCCAGTCTTYTATGGGCAGATGGAAAAAGACAGTTCCAGACTGATTCCTGTGATTTCTTTCGTGTAGACCACCTCGGCGCTCTGCATTGATGGTAGTTCACATGCGTGCCTTTGGCTTGAGCTCTGCCTGCTGCTCATGAGTCTGTGCTCTGCGATTCTCTCCCTGCCTTTAGCTTCCAGGCTTGTGCTATGCCTTGTTAGTTCAGAAACAAAGGAGTTAGGGCTGAGATTTAAGGGATGATATAGCAGAGACCCTGCAGCTTCTGAGATGTCCTTCCCTTGTAATTTTGACCCTTACAGGAGGTTAGAAAGGGTCAGTGGATGAAGGCAGGCGATTCCAGCGCTTCCGTGTGTCAAACGTGCATGCTGGCTTTTTGTTGGTGCCAATTCTACAGTGGGGAAGAGGTTTCTTACAGGGACCAGTGYGGTTGCTGCTAGTTACTGCTTCAAGCAAGCTTGCAGTACCGGRTGGAAATCAACAAATACCAGCGCTCTCCAGGGCAGCCTAGCTTCACGCTGTGGGTTTCACTGGAAACTGATACCCAAAGGGAATGAAACTCAGCTAGATCATTTCTCACTGGAGCTGAAACATTGCTGTCACTTGCAGCCCAAGGCTGGACTCACCAGGAGTCAGTGGAGTCCTGCCCCCAGCCCCAAGCTGTTCAGCCCCAGCCATTGACTGACTCTCTGATGCTGCAGAGCTGGTTGGGGCTTTTTATTCTCGAGGCCTCTCTGAGCATCGTGGCTGTCACACCGCTGGGAAGGGAGGAACAGGGCCTTTCTGTAACGCTGAGCAGGGCCAGCTGAGGGGTGTATTTCCACAACACCTTCCTCAGACCTCCTCCCTCATTTCCACACTTTCCTCCCCCAGTGTCAGCAAACAATTGCCAATTCTTCATTGGACAAAAGCTCCAAGTTTCCAGGGATTTGCATGTGAAATGCGCCTGTTCATCTCAGGCTTGAATGAGCCATCAAAATGCTCATCAACGATCTATCCTGCACACACACATGCCCGCACGCAATTCGCTTTTCTGTGGCTGCATCCCAGCAGTGTGTGAGCCAGCGTGGTCCCTGGGCCACCTCTGAACCAGCAACCTTCATTCRCAGGCTGGGGCTGGGGAGCAGGTTGCATTGGCCAGGCCAACCCAGGGCTCCCCAGGCAAGATTAGCACTGACAAGACAATCTGGAAACTTGGGGAGGGGAAGAGGGTAAGGAAAAGGGGCATGAAATCCCCCAAATCAGGGAAAGGGGGGGATGTTTTTTACTGAGTATCTGGCTTTGTAGGGCAGGAGACAGARGAATAAATCCCTTTCATCCACGCCCCCCAGGGCTCCAGGGGAGGGCTTATTCAGTTGCTGTGATGGAGGGAGGAGCCCACCTGGGGACAGAGATAAGGGGCAGGCAGCAGGATTGCAGTTCTGCAGCATAAGCCGGGCGAGTTATCAGGGCAGAAACTCGGCTTCTATTACCATGCATTAGAATAGATTAGCAGGCAGAGCAATTAGCATCCTCACTCTATTTGGCTAAGTGACAGGGTTGGTGGCAGGCAGGAGGCACGTGGGGAAGAGGGAGCGTTGGCAATGCAGCCTTTCCCTTCCTGAACTTCTGCCCAAGGACAGCTGGGACTTCTGGTCTTTCATCCCAGGGTTGTCCCAGCTGGGCTACAAGCCAGGCACCAAAAGGAGAAGGGATGGGAGTTAGTTTTGGTTAGTGGTTTGAAACTTGGTGCCTTGTGGTCCCTGAAAAACTGCTCTGGGGAGACACAGAGCTCCATAGAGTGGATTTCAGCTTCCTGACAACACCGACTTCTTGAGTTATCTTCTGCACGTCTCTTAGAGATAATCCACAACCCCCTGGGTTCCCAGATACCACCGGCTGAGAAACCACTTCTCTGGCTCAGCAAGTCCATCCTGATGGCCTTTGGTCTTTCTTGCTCACCTAGTCTTTGATGCTCAAAGAGAAGGTTTCTTGGAGAGGAGATCTTGTTTGTGGTTAGCACCACAGACTAAAACAAGGGTCTGGTTCCTTCGTCAGTCTTCTGAATCACTTAATCCTTCCTCATGAAAGAAATCAGAGTGGTGATGTCTCCTTCCTACCTTGTCATACTTTCCAAGTGATTGTCAGGTCATGTCCAAGCTGGGCTGTGCTCAGTAGGGCCCTGGATGCAGATGAAGTTGCTAGAAAAGCCATCCCTTTTCTCATTGCCAGAACAGGTTTCCCAGGAATGGTCCTTTAYAAGGTCTCACCTCAGATTTGTCCCTCTTTTCCTGCAGCATCTCCTGCCTTTCCGTAGTAAATGGAGTATCCCAGGAAATGAATGCATTTAACTCGTTCTTGCCAGGGAAGCTAGATTTTGCTATCCTCTAGCATTGTGGGCAACCTGGAGGCCAGAAAGAATAGTCTGGGAGGGATGACTATTCCCCACGATACCACATGAAGTTTAAGGTCAGTGATGGCTGCGTCTCGACATTTATGGCAATCCTATTCTTAGGACCCTGAGGGAATCTGGAAATGTCAAAACATTGCTAAAACTGACCTTAAACTTTACTTGCAAGTGGGACTGAATCTCCTTACTTTTCTTGACTCCAGCCAGAAAATTACTTCAGTTCCAGTGGAAGGAAAGGCAAATTTCAGCTGCTCCCTCCTTCCCCAGCCTTGTTCTCTCCTTGTGATACAGTGATCTCCAGAGAGGCAAAGCCGGCTGTATATGCTGGTCAGACTTTGGCTAAAACCAGACCCCTTGTTATATCTCCAGTTCTCTGTAACTGATCTATTCCAGTCTCTTCCGCCTTTACAACTGGGAAACCAAAACCTTTCCATTAAAATAAAGGAAGTGGTCATATCACATCCCATCCTGAAAGAAGAAGGACCCAACTAATGAGCTTGATTCAGATTGCCACATTCAAGCAGCTTTAAACTCCAGAGATGTTCAGAGCTGCATTTCTCTCTGTCTTGTAGTYCCATTTGCAGATTACTGTCCACAGCGCTGGCTGAAAATGCCATGAAGAGGGTTGCACTTGGCTTCCACTGAGCTCCCTCTGCTGACCACCTTGCAAAAGGCATCTCTGACCTACCTCATTAGCCTTCGAATGGACAACCCCTCCTGCCTTTGAGCAAGGACTTTGGGCAGAGCTGGGTCAGGGAATCAAAAAGACAGTGACCTSGGGAACCTCGAAAGACTGCTCTTGGTCTGCGGTGTTGTCCCAGTCTAGAYGAATCTTGTAATCCACCTTCCTCTTTGGCCTCAGGGAACTTTGTCACTGCAGCAGTAAAGAGCCAGCCTCACCCACCAGCTCCCTGTGCTCATTTGGGGAATACTACTCTTTGCCAGAAGCTGCCTGGCTTTGTTCAGAGAGTGGAAAACCCAGGAAAGGTAGCGATGCCAAAAGTGCTCTGTGTCTCCCAGGCTGTATAGCCTGTCCCAGCTTTACCCAGGAGGCACATCAAGTCAAAAGTGTTGGTGTGGTGAAAAGACTGGAGACTTTGAGGARCAGCGATCCTTTCTGTTGTTTCATTCTGGAGGAAGTGCCCCTTTTCCTCTGCGACAAGGACAGCTGTTCACTGCACTGTGCCTGTTCCCTTGCTAGATTTCAAATTCCCAATTTGTTGGTCCATACTGAGTTGGGAYGTCTGGGAGTTTCCTCAGTTAAATTCTTTGCCAACCACCTGCAAATGCAGCCTGCCTCTCTCCAGGCTCTGCCTGAGCTGGGAAATCTCATATTTCTCTTGGAGAGGAAGTGAGGAAAGGAATGAAAAATCATAGTGTCTTGCTGCTGTCTTGCTCTAGGGTTGCTGGGACCATCTGTGTTTTTCAGTCCAGGGATGCAGAGAGTGTTTCAAATTGAGACCTAAATAAGATTTCCCTTGAAGTTTCCCTTCATCCTGTGTCCTTCTCCATGGGAATTTTCCTGAACTTTCTCCTCTGATGGATCTACTCAATACACCTGGGCAAAATGTGTTCCCTCTTGGGGTGGGCATGAGAGGATTAGGATAAAGATAGAGGACATCACTGGTGAAGAAAGTCTAGGAGAGAGACAGACAACCTGAGAAGAAGAAGGTAGGACCAAAGGACAGGGCAAATTTAAGAGCATGACTAAAAAACATGTGCGACAGCGTCCAAGCCGAAAGCACAGAACTGGGAAGGGGTGAGGAAGGGGAAAGCAGTGTCTGCCAAGGCAACATCTCCATCTTGCAGCAGAGAGAAGGGTGAGAATGATAATGTGGCCACAGACTGGAGGATGAGGCTTGGGGGGAGACCCCTCTGCACGAGCTGAGGGCCCTGGTGCGAGTGACCCCACAGTGACGAAAGACCTCGTGASAAATGGGCTGGGGAATCCCATCAAATCGGGTCGGGAGCCACTCAGCCATCCTGCCCTGGTGGTCTGTCCTTGCTGGTGTGAACAGGGTGTCCAAAGGCACCCTGGTCCCACTCGGCACTCTCAAGGTTATCAGCTCTGGAGGGAAGGTGTAATGAAAAGGYGGTTGTGATTAATCTGTCAAAGGGTGAGTGAATTTGTCTCCTGCGGGAAATGTCACTGTTTGGAATAGGAAAAGAAAGCTGAAATGTCAAAACCTTTTGCAAAACAGCAATGCCTGCAAATTACCCATTTGGAGATGATAGAAGGGTTTCATTTTGGTTTGCTGAACTGACCCACACCATTCAGCTGTCTCTCACTCTGCTCCCCCTCCTTAACACTGAGGTCAGATGCTTCATTTCCCTCTTCTTCCCCGTGAACCCACCTCCCTGGCCAGACTGCAAATCTTGCCATGCAAGAGCAGTAGAAAGATGACTGCTGTACACGAAATGCCAAGGCTTCTCCCYTCCCCCCCAAAATTTGTTTGAAATCTCTTTCTGAGAATTCTTTTTTTTCTAGTGGTAAAATCTGTCTTTTTTTTTTTTTCTGAGTAAAATATTGTATAGTGTGCTAACTGCAATTTGTCCAAAAAAACCCCTCTGCTCTGAGCAGAAATTTCTGATCAGATCCAGTCAAAACCCTTTTGTCTTGGAAAATTGTTTTAATTAAAATCAATTAACAGAATGTTTTTCTTCTCTTGCCAGAAAACTGGCAATTTTTTTTTATTATTTTCATATAAATGAAAATAATAAAAAAAATTCAGAATAAAACAATAAATAATAAAATAATAAAAATAATTCAGAAAAATTGGGTATTTTAGTCAGCTTCTGGTAAATTTAAAAAAGAAAACCAAGAATCAAAATCTTTTGCTGTTTCAATATCTATGGACATAAGCAAGAAAGCCTCAGTCAGGGCTGTACTTTCTATTTTTTTTGTTTTTTATTTGTCTGCAGTGTTCCCCCCCMAAAAAACAAAATATATATATAAGCAAAATACAGACTTACAGAAACTTCCTTCTTGGTTGGTTGAACCTGAGGCTTCCTCCTTGCAGRACTATCTGTCTCTGTCTATTTTGTCCACTCAGGGTGTCAATTAGTTTGATCTCCAGCAGGGCCCACCAGATCTGGCTAATGGTGTGAATTAGCAGAACAACTCCCCACCTCGCCATGAGGCCTGACAGCCTCGGGCCGTGACACGGCAGCCCAGCGAGACTCCCTGCCGGCRCAGAGCCTGCAGCTGAACACCACGTACCCAACGAGCCCGAAGGAGGGAAGAAACCCACTGTAGGATCTTATCAGGGTTTTGAATGTCTTGGAAAACAATTGCCACTAGAAGGGCCAGGCACAAGGGCCACTTTGCCTTTTAAGTATATTTAATTTGTCATCACAAATGACACGGAGAAGCGGTTTGCGGTCAGATACGGGTGTATGAGAAAAGCCCATAGCTCGGGGATGGGGAAAGGTTTTGCTGACCTCCATTCCCTGCAGATGCTGTGATCACAGCCACTTTCTGACCGTTAGCCCAGATCCTCATCAGGTCTGGATGCCAAAGACACAGCCCCAAGGCAGGAGGAAAGGGAGATGCAATGCTCGGAACAAAGACGTACGGGAGAAGCTCCCAGGGGTCAACCAGTAGGATGGGGACGATGGGGAAGGCGCAGCAAGGATCAGGACCCCACTATACTGGGCTTAGGAGAAACAAAGATATGGCCAAAAAATAGGCCAACAGTCTGACAAACACAGGTCCTGGTTTTCTTTGCTTGCTTGTTTGTGGTTTTTCTTCTGCAGCTGGATGATGGAGGTGGGTCTTCACTGAGAGACAAAGTGAGGTGTCAGCAGGCTAAGCCCCATGACAGACACATTCTCATCACAGGCTGACAGCTCTGCAGCAGCATGATCTGCAGCTCTCCATGCCACGCTTAGCGAAATCGCAGAGCTTGCAGATAGAGGAGAATCCCCACTTGACCCTTCTTGCACCTGGGTTATGCAGGTGCACTGAGAGTCCGGGTGTGCGCTGAGGTTCATCCCCTCCAGAGATTTCTGGGGTTCAGATTGACACTCCTAACGCTGGCCACTTAGGGACAAACCCTGGAGGTTGTTGAGTGGATCTGGACTGGGGCTGCACCGTCCTGGCAAGGTGGAAGAGCCCTTAGTGCCTCATTGCACGGGTGGAATAGCTCCTTTCCCCAGTACCACTGATGTTTGCAGAACGTGGCCCAGCAGGTTGCTTCAGCTCACAGGTGGCAGACCTGGGATTTAACTCTGATCTCTCTTGCATCCCAAACCAGGGCCTTCACCTCATCCTCAGAAACCTGGGCCTTGCTCTGGTCTCCGACACGCACATGTCTGTGTTCCCTTTCCCCTCTCTGAGTGGGAATGTCTCTACCACAGAGAGGTGTCGTGAAGATTAATTAGCTCCAGGCGAAGCCCTTTGAGATCCTTGGATGAAAGATGCCACAGAAGCGCAAAGTATTAATTTAATTTTATTAAAATAATTGGTTAGTGGATAGTGAACAGAGGGTTAGCGTTAGCGGTATTTATTTTAATGTGAGATGATCAGGATATAAGATTCCTCATGGTTCAGTGGCAGGACCAGTTTCTTAGTATTTGTACTGATGGTTTAGACAGAAGCAGGAGACTTGCAATTGTTAAAGATGCAGCTGGTAATGAAATAGCAGGTGTTATTAAGACATACAGAGAAGTGCCATGTCTACACCATAACCTTATGCAAATAAGTTCGGGGTCGTGCACGCTGTTTTAGGTGTCTTAAGTGTAATGTGATGCCGCTGGGTGGGAGTTACACACAAGCTAATTATAGCATGAATAGCATCGAATTAGGTTATATGGCAGCGGAAAGTGATCTCGGCATATTGACAGAGCCAGTGTGTTAGAGTTACTGATATTTTATTAAAGGGAAGCAATTATTGGCAGTACAAGGTATTTGTCTCATAAGCAGTAATAGAGAGGGCATCAGCTGCACCAGATGAGAGTACAGCAGAGTCATAGTGATTGCTCAGGGCCCAAAATAATACACGCTGTTTTTCAGAAGACAGTACAAAAATGATTAGGGGGGTTGGTTTTTACCAGCTGGCCTATTTCTTTATCCCTCCCATAGTCCAGCTGCAGCGTGCAGGCAGCCACCGTCCAGGGGATCACCTTTCTACGAGGGGCAGTTGAGTCTGGAGGCATTTATTTACTAAAAAGTCCCATCTGCCTTTATTTACAACTTGCTGAACTTCAGTTTTTGGTCCGTGATTTCCCCTTGGGGTGGCTGCCTTCGGTGGCTGGGGTTTTTGCTGTGTTTTGTTCTGCGTTTTGGCTGACACCGCTCATTTCTGAGACTGATTCGAGAGGGCAATACCTTGCTCTGCTGAGGAACCCAATGGCCGGAGGCTTCATCCCTTTAGTCTTGATTTATGCAGGGGCCGGGATCAGTTACCTGGGATCAATTACGCTCCTAGCGCAAGGAGGGGGTCTGTGATGTTGGTCTGAGGACCTGAACCTTGCTGGTGACCCAGAGCCGGGTTCATTTTGGGTCTGCTTGGCAAAACTCCCCTGTAATCAGATTTGAGCAGCAGGGTTTTTTTTTTTTTTTGCTTTTCTTTTTAGTTTTAAATTGAGAAATTGAATTCAAAAAGTCAGACAGGGAGAATGAATGCAAAGTCAAAAGTTAGCAAGTGGCAGAATTAAGGTCACCTATGGAAGAAAAAGAATAATAATACGCGATCCTGTAATTAAAGTCTGGCTCACAGTGCGCCAGTGCAGGGAACACATATAGAAATGCCGAAGCTACTTTCAATCTGGCAGTACCTAATTTCTGAGTGCCTGACACTGCAACCTTAATATTATACTAAAGCAAAGCTTAGTTTGGGTTTTTTTTTTTATTATTATTATTATTTTACTATTTGTATGACAATATGCCTTACAACAGATATCAGGGCTATAAGACATGTCAGATGTATACAGAGCGAGTCTTTGGTTTGAAGAGTTGTATGCTTTAAATCTGTATAACCAGTAAACAGCAGGATAGGATGTTAACAAACGTATTCCAGGTCAGTGGCTGGGAATATAAACTGGGTTCCTTAATGCTCACCATATTCCTGTGTGTTGTTCCTCCTGTGCAAATGCCAGGTGTGCTTGTGCATCAGAGGGTAAAAGCCATGCAAACTACTATGCTACTACACTGGAACTGAGTCCGGGTAGCTGCCCGTTTAATTTGAGAAGATCCAGACTTTTCTGCCATGCTGCAGTCTGAGGAAATAAATGGGAGGTGGCTGGACTTTTTGAAGAATTTGGGCACTTGTTTTTTGACATCAAGCCCAAAAGGTTTTCCTTCCAAGCTATTCTCAGGGGAGGAATTTCCATGCCCTGAAGAGCTTTGTTGGTATTGCTGCGCCTATTTGTTTTACAAAAGTGCTTGCAAAAATCTCGGGTCAGCATTTTGCCTTGGCTTTCGTTCTGTGATAGGGAACTTTTACAGTTTTGAGAGCAGTTAATAGGCTATCCTTCTTGCCCTCTGGAGACTGTACATTTAAAATTCCTGATCCAATATGTGGCAGCACTAAAGGAGACTAATGGGATGAGGGCTCCCAGGGAGTGGAGAGAGGGAGCTGCAGTGCTGCTCTCGCTCCCTCGGATCTGCAAAGCAAATTGGGGGTCTGCTGAGAACGGCTGAGATCTCCCTTTTGATTCCTGGAAATAGAAAATTTTCCTGTTCCAGGAAGATGGAGCAGTTTGAGTTTGAAATTGGGGTGTTAATTTCATCTAGTTTCAGTCACTAAAGAGAAGACAAGCCCTAAACTCCTAGACCAGACCCCAAGCTCTGTAACGCTCAGGCTCAGCAGTATATCGGGTTTTCTTTAGACCCAAACTAGGGTCCAAAGAAATGTATTGCCTTAGATCCCCATTTGCAAATCCCCATGCTTAAGGGCACAAACTCTGCTCCAGGGAGCAAGGACTCAGGGGTGATTCTGGAGCTAATCCCCCAATAGCCCCCTCACACGCTCAGAACCGAAGAATCCAAAGTCTGGGAGTGGCTGAATAATTTAACATCCGCACTTAGTCTTTATAGCCGATTTTAATGGGGGGTAATAGCACTGCTAATAACAAAATCCATTGAAGCCACCCTGTGCAAGTCCATAACATTAGCTTAATGGCAAAAGGTAATTGGCATGCAGTCGGAGCTGTCCTTTTGTATTAACCCGTGGATTTCTAGGCAGACATCTTCCTCAAAGCTGTGGCCTCAGCAGCACATGCGGAGTAAAATACATATGTCTTTTATACTAAGTAAATGCAAATCTGGATTAAAACAGGACGTGCCATTACCCATTCACATTGCTGTTCTGCGTTTACACCCTGCAGAGAAGACCAGAGACAGTGAAAGCTGCTGAAAGCACTGATAAGAATTAGTGATTGTTTTGATCTTTGTGAGCTTGTACTGCTCACATGCCATGTACCCACCGCTTCCACTGGATCATCTCCAGGGCTGTGCATCCTACCCAAGAGTTGAGGCTTTCACTCCACACCCCTCCTCTTTCATGGTGTCCTTGCCACCATTAAGCCTGCTGTGATACTCCGGTCAGCACTGGAGTCAGAGAGCTCCAGGGTGTGACTGTGAAGGCTTTCAAGCCAGTGAGGTGCCAAAGGGTACAGTGTTGACTTTCCACCCTCAGTGATCACTCCTCCCACATCCCAGGGCCACCTTCACCCTCCTAGCCAGGCTTCGTGTTAACCCTGCCCCTCTCTGTTCCCATTTGCTCAGGTGCACGAGGAAGGAGCGGTGTGAGCGCTCCAGCGAGCCTCGGAGATTTGCCTCGGAGATGAAGCAGTGCGTCCGGCTTACTGTGCATCCCAACAACATCTCTGTCTCCCAGTACAACGTACTGGTAAGGAATGTTAATTCCCATCCCCATCCCTCCCTGCCCCTCAGGTTTAGTCTGCCCATGCGGTCAATCTGATGGTCCCAGGCATGTGTCACTTGGATTCAGCAGGAGTGGGAAGGATGGGAAGTTCAAAGTCAGGAAGTTCTCCAGAAGCCATTAACTTTCCCAGCAGCTTTCTTGGCATGCAGAAAGATTTTCCATGGGAGGGCATTTGGGCTTTGGTTATACCCTGGCTAGAAGTGTGGAAAGAGGCTTCCCTGTTTTGTGTGAGGAACTAAGGGCAGCTCTGAAGGGCCTCCACACCCTGGAAGTGTTGTGTGCACACAGTGCAGATGTTCACTTCCTTGGAGAAGGGTTTTTGAACAGCTAGGCATGGGCTTTAGGCAAAGGACATCATCAAGGTTAGAACTGACCCTCTAGAAGGAGGAGGAGTGAGGGATACCATGAGTTATTTTAATAAGCTCTAATTTCCCATCACCTTGGGTGGAAGTGTCTCCTTCTTAAGCTACCAACAGCTCCACTCTGTTGCAGCTCCAGCACTGAGTATGCAGAGCAGAGAGGCAGGATACTACACAGAGGAACCTAAGGCTGTCAAAGTCCATGCTACATCATGTGACCTTCTTCAGAACAAGGTTTAGCCTTTAAGGCCAAGAGCTGTTGAAGACAGTATCTGGCCTAGACACACAATGAGTGATGGTAAAGCAGTAGGTGATCCTGATCCTTTTTCTGGGCCTGAGGCAAGAAATCACTGTGGAAAATCTAGGCAGCTCTTGGCTTTTCTTCCAGCTCATGACAGCAGTAGCAAATGTAGTGAGAACTCGACCCCCTCTGAGAATGAGGTAGGGACACATTTCATCCAGGCTACCAAGGCTCTACCCTTTTGGCCATACTAGTTTGGACTGGAACTGACCTGATAACTCAGGCCCTGAAAGATCCATTTTTGGGTGAGTTGGTTCCTAGCCCCACATCCTGAAAGGTCTAAATGGTATTGCCCAAGGTGCAGCTGTCAGACATCTTCTAGGTGATAGGTTTTGGAGTGCTGGGTTTTAGTCAGTGATAATGAAATCAGCCTTTCAAAGCCTGCATGTCCAATCATTGCTGCTTTGTTTCAGCCTCTTAACTTTGCTGTGACTTAACTTTCCTAGGCTTCAAACAAAACTGATCTGAGACATCTTAAGTCCTTTGTTCTTCTGGGAGCTCAAGGTTTCTTTCTCTTATTCTCTCAGTAGTCTTTGAATTCTTTTATGTTAGAATAAATCCTGGGGGACTAGCTGGCTCAGGGCAATTGAAATTGATAACAGAATAAAAGACCTTTACCTCTAGGTTACTCTGGCAGGGCAAGACAACCCCAAGCTGCTGGGATCAGAAGTTGCCAGCATCTCGCTTTTGCCCAATAGTCTGCATGAAAATTGCCATGGGAGTCTCAGCCCAGTTCTGGATGGACTGGTGTCCTAGCTCATTCACAACCATCTCAGCTAGTCTCTTGGCAAACCAAGAGGGGAGCACTGATGATTGAATGGCCAGTGGTATCCTTGTGGGGTCTTACTTGGGTTCTAACTAAGGGACAACAATATCAAGTTCTTGCCTATAGAGGCAGAGAAGTTATTTGTGTGGCCAGCTAGTTCTTTAACTTTTGGACACTGACACTGACTTGGAAAGCTGTATCTGAGAAGAAATACTTGCTTGGGGGGAGGCTCCGTTCCTCCCTCACTGCAGCAGCTCCAGAGTAGGCATGGGGGATGTAAGACTTCTTGTCTGCTCAGGGTGAGCATTGGTCATGATGTTCGTGGCCAAGCTCTACCGGTCTATCCGTTGGTGTCATCCTCAGCATGGCACACCTATATTCTTCACTTGCTGTGCTCAAAGAGAGAGATTTATCAAAGAGAACGGTTTCCCCTTCTCCACTGCTGACAGTGTATTCGTGAGCAGGTAGATGCAGGAGAGGGGCAACCATTTGACAGGAGAGTTTTGAACTGCCTAAATGCTAAATCTGTTCAAGTACCCAAAGCTTTCTCCTGCTCCCCATCCAAGAAACAAAATTGTCTTTCCCATTGCTGCTCCCTTTGCCAGGAAATGAACATACTCATGCAAGGTCTTTATGTCAGTCAGGGCAAAGACCCATCTGCTCAGCCTTTCTCCCTCATGGTGCCTAGTGTTGAGAAATAGCCCCCAAGTCTTCTCCACGTGAGGAAAACTGTGTGGAGAAGCAATATGCAAGAGTTATGTTACCCATTATCCCCTGCTTTAGCACCTGGCCTGATCTCCTCTGTTCTTTGTGCTGATAGTCACAACACTTCAGCATGCATTGTGTCTCCTTTTAGTGGCTGTCACCTCAGATGGGGCCTCAGCTAGCTCCTGGAGTAGGCAAGTGTGGAAAGCATCCAAGTTTGTGCCTGCCTCTAGTGACTGGCTCTAGTGATTGGTGACAGTAACCCTAAATTTATACTACTAGGTCATCAGCAGTTGCTAGAAGTACCCTGTGATGCCTCTCTGCCTTTGGTCATGGGGTGTCTTTGTTCAAGAGTGGTTTAGGCAGGACCCTCAGGGCTGGAGAGCAGTGGTGCAGGACCTTATCTGGTCTGGTAAGACAGCAGCATGAAGGCCCTCTGCTAGAGCATGAACATGGTAGAAACCAGCCGTGCGATTCCTTTCTTTAATGACCATGAGTAATGACATGGTAAAGCTGGTGAGGGTCATGAACTCTAAAATCACCAGGAATTCCTTCTTCATAGCTTTTTTTTTTTTTTTAATTTATGATGCCCCAATACAGGACATCCCCAGGGCCAACTGCTTCCTCAGTGGGATGGGCAGGACAGAAGCAGTGAATTTGCTGTGCCTCTAGAGAGAGCGGTTTTTTGTGGTGGACCGAAGGCTGTAACTAGACTCTCCTTACGCAGGAACTTGGTGACAGAGCGCTCCCCCCATCTGCTGATGCTAGGAGAGCAGGCCGTAGAGAGTTAGACTGGAGCGCTACAGTTTCTCTGTAGTCTGCAGAGTGCCTCTTGTGAGTAGCAGTCGCCTTCCTCAGAAACCGCGTGCCTTGGGGCCAGCAAAGCCCCAGTCTTCACAGCCGGCTCCAAAGACTCCCTGTCTAACCTTACACTTGCATGACAGATAACGAGCACTCCTTCCCCTCCACTGACCCAGCCAGCACTGGGATGCAGTGCAGTTGTTCCTGCATAGCCACGTACCACTTGTGTTGGCATCGGCATTTCATCTCCTTTCCCCTCCACACACACATCCCTCTCCTGAATCGCTGCTTTCTGTTGAAGGAGGATGCTCTGTCTAGCAAGAGGCTCTTTGTCCAACCTCTCCAGTGTAATTCTCTCCTGCTTGCCCAGCTCTGTTGTTCAGCTCAGTATTTTTTCTCTCTTTTTTTTTTCTCTCTCTTCTTCCCTCCTTCCATCTTTGCTTGCAGCTAGTCTTGGAGACCTACAATGTCCCTGAGCTGTCAGCAGGAGTTAACTGCACCTTCGAGGACCTGTCAGAGATGGATGGCTTGGTGGTGGGCAGTCAGATCCAATGCATCTCGCCAGCTGCCAAAGAGGTGCCTCAGATCATCACAGAGAACGGTGGGTATCTCACAGCTCCCCCACTTGCACCACTTCTCCCTTCCTTTCTCATCCCACTCCCATGCATCTCAGCATCCACTTGCTCTAGAAGCAGAGTTTGGCTTACAGGAGCCTGAGGATGGGTCAGTGTAAAGCACAGGGGTAGGTGGGATGCTGTGTTGGTGCTCGCTGGTGGAGCAGCACAGCAACACATTGTAGCACGTGTGCTGAGTGTGAGCGTGTTTGTGTGTTTATGTGTGCACACGTGTGCCAGCAGTGAGCTGGGATATCAGTACCCGCATTAAGGTGCATATGTGTGTGATGGTATGTGTTTTCAGACTGCCACCGAGTGGCAATTGCATATATCTAGCAAAGACATGAGACATGAGACCAGTGCAGTGTCTTTGGAAGCATTTTGCTCAGGCTGTTGTTGCGTGACCCAAGGAATCAGGCTGTAAATGCTCTCAATACGTCCCATATATCCCATCCTCTGTAGCAGCCAGAACATCCTGCAGATCTGAATGATCCCTCCTGTAATTTCATCCTGCTCCTCCCAGCTATAGGTCCATATGCTCAGTTTCTTGTGTCTGTCCCCCACCTTTACTCCCTTCAGCTGTTCCCAGGCTGTTACTGGCCCTCTCACAACGTGGTCCAAGGTGGAAATACCTCATCTCAAGGATGGACTCCCCCTTCTACTCTCCCCCCTGCCCCAGCTCCCTGCTCCTTTTTGCTTCCCTTTTCTAAGTACTTCTGTGTTTGAGGCTCTCTGCAGGCACTTGCTATAAAGACATCAACACTGTTGATTGCCACAAGAGGCACAGAGAGGATGCTGCCATTTTTGTCCTTGGCTTCTTGTGGATTTTTGCTGTAAAGTTTGGCACTGACAACCCTCTCAGGCCACAAAAGATGAAGTGACACAAATTATCACTGTTATCTCTCTGCTCTCCCCCAGCCACACACAACAACAGGTGTGCTCTCTGTTATAGTCCCACTGCAGGAAAATGCATCTAAGCACCCAAAAGGCTGCTACCATCTTCAGGGCTCCCTGAGTCATAAGTCACACTTGCCTTCCAAGATAGAAGCCAGGTATCATTTCCTTGGTGTGGACATCTGTCCAGGGCTGGGCTATAAATGACCAGAGAATAAAAATAGTGGTGGAAGCTGAAGGCAGGACAGCAGGGAGAGATTTATGTGGAGCAGGGTTTCCAGAGAAGCTGGACACCTGCGGCTTGTATCAACTTCAGCAGCTGGTGCTCTGCACCTCTGCAAAGACCAAGTCCTCCATGCATAGTGCCAGAGGCTGGATTTGAACCAAGGGATGTGTGGCTCTGTAGCGTGTCTGATCCCTGGAGCCATCCAGTCCTCAGATTCTGTTTTAAAATATACACAAGATGTTGGCAAAGTTGTTAAATATGAAGCAGTTAACAGAGCTGTCAAAGCTGGCGGCAGCAGATGGGCAGCAGAGTCGAGCACTGGCAGCAAAAATGTGTTTAGTCAAGTGTGTGTGGTGTGTGCATGCGTATGTGTGCATGTGTATATGTGTGCTTGTAGGTGGATGGGTGAGCACGTGGGTGCATGCTGAGATGAGTTGTCAAGTTTGCTTTGGCCTGATTGATTAATGAATCTTTCAGGTGAGGAAGAAAATAATAGAGGTGAAAGGGCCAACTAGGCCAAAGTATTGAATTAAACATGGATTCCTTCCTCACCAAATTACTGCAATTAATTCACCCAGTTACTACCCACAGCTGATGGGCTTTGGGGGTTTGAATAGGGCCTTTGGCACTGGGGGAAGAGCTGACAGTTAACTGCCCAGTATGGGAGCAGTGGGAAAGGGACATGGAGAGAATGAAGAGAAGGTATGTAGGAGCTGAGGAAGAGGTTTTGCTGTGGATGGATGCTATGGCAATAGAAAGGTCCTTCTAGATGGGCAATGGCTTGTGGATGTTTTATGTTGAGCTGGATTGTTTGTACCCAAAGGCCAGGGTGATTATGCCATTACCCAAAGGAACAGTTCACATGGGAATCTCCCTGTTCATCAGCATTCCCCAGCGTGCAGCCAGGGACCCCCTACCCTGTACTCCCTGTAATGATATTTATCCAAGCGAACTTCCTTTCTGGAGCATTCTTCATCCTGCTTTTCTCAAGGGGTCACCTCTGTTTGGAGGCAGGATATGGAGGTGGCTTTCTCCATGCATGGTTGTCCTGGATATTGGGCTATATTCAAAGATGATGAGGAAGGAGGGTGATGAGAAAGTAAATCGTTCTGTACCCCCTTGCATCTCCTTCGAGAAGCAGGTACGTTTCTCTGTCAGGCAGTGTATGCACAGGACACCAATGCTCAGGGCCAGAAGTGCAAACCTCCCCTTCCTTCTGGGGACATCAAATGAACCTGCAGCAACGAAAATCCATAAAGATAGTGCTCCATTTTAATAACTTCCTTATTCCAGGAGTCTTCACCTCTCTTTGAGATTAGTTCTCCTACTTGCCAACTTCATTTATCATAGTTTTGAAATTAGTAAGGAATGCCTAAGACCTGTTGGCATCATGAAGCCCAGAATCTGCTCCCAGGCAGGAGAATTTCCAATGGTGGAGACCTATTCCATCACCCCAGTCCCATGAAAGAGGTAAATGTGCTTCGTGTTGGAAAACTGTGCTGTAGAAGTCTTATTGTGTATCCTACACCTGAGGAGGACAGGCTAACCAAGATACCATAGGTCAGCACCCAGTATAGWCTGATGTCATGGCCAGTAGCACTTAACTGGGCTAACAAGGCAGTCACACTGATGCATCTAATTTTTTCCCAGGAGACCATCACATCGTCCAGCTCCAGCTTAAGTCCAAGGAAACGGGTATGACTTTTGCCAGCACCAGCTTCGTCTTCTACAACTGCAGCGTCCACAACTCGTATGTTCATTTCGTCTGATACCTCCTTTCCATCCCAACCCTGGATCTGCCACAGAACCTGCTGCTAAAGCATGCATCCCCCAGGCGGCTGGTTGGGTTTGGAGGAGGCTGGAGGTCAGGGTCCCTTGGGTGGTGGTGGGCACTGTGGGGTCCCTCGTGGGAAGACCAAGAGCAGTATATCACCCATTTGAATCATGACCTCAGCAAAAGACCCCCTGATCTTCCTATTAAGCAGTTGTTTGTAGAAGACTGGGTCCTGCCCACACATACGCACCACCAACCCTCATCCGTGCTGTTAGTCCCACTGGCAGGAGCCTGCCCTGGGTAATTAGCATGTGCTTGGGCCCTCAGGTCTGGAAAGCCAGGAGTTGTTGGTTTTCGTGTGTGATGTGAACACCCAGCTGATTCCCTCACAACCACCTTCTCCTCCTGTGAGCTCCTTTTCTGCACTGCACCCCACTCTGCCCCACCAGAGAGAGCCTACCTGCTCTTCCGGCAGGTTGAGCCGCCCCTGAGCAAGGCTGAGAGTCTGTGTCCCCACCACTGAGCTGTCAGCTTCCCCAGACAGCTCTCCGGAAGTGCCAAAAGGAGATAATTACTGCGGCTCAGCAATTCACAAGGAAAGGCAAAACCTATTTCCGTGTTCATGCTGCTTTGACAAACAGTGTCAGAAAGCAAGTGTAGGGGGGAGAGAGCGGGAGAGATGGTGGTGTTAAATATTTATGGCATGTTTTGGTTTCTTACTTGACAAACTATAATACACTATCCATTTTTAATTTGATGTATCAGAGCAAGCACTTGTTACCAATTTGAAGAACAGCTCGCTATACCAGAGCTGAAAGTGTATTGGAGCTAAGAGAAATTTCACAGAGAGACACGGGAGAGGGTGTGTGTCTGTCTGTTGGGCTCAGCCAAGCTAGACTGGATGCAATTTCTTCACTCCTGCCCATTAAAAAAATAAAAAGAAACAGTAGCACATAAGGGCCAAAGAAAATTCCCCCTGAATCCTCTCCACTGAGTGTGCAGCAGCATGAAGCTCCCTGACAGTGTGAGTGACCAGGAGTTACTACCATCCAATGCTTGTTTTGTGCAAAGAGCTTGTTATGGCTCAGTTTGGTTCCTGGTGAGCAGACATCATATAACATAAAAATGTGTGATGTAGGTATAAGTCGGCGCTGTAACCCGGCCAGGAGAAGTGTTTGCAGCTCTTCTTCTCCAGAATCTGTGGGGCCTGGGAGAGCAAAACCTTGTAAAATGGAGGGAACGGTTCTTTCCCACACCCTGGGTAGGTGACTTCCTAAATATGTTGTCTGCACTCTGCTTCCTGGACAGATGCTAAAATATTCTTCGCAACTCTGCTGGGATAAAGAAAAGAGGAGCAGAGTTAAGATATGTGCAGGAGCTTCATCACCCTGGGCACAACCCATGCTAGTAAGCCTGTGGGACACAGGGAGGAAAAATTCCCTGCTTTGTTCTTGCTGATCTTGGTGCACACCAGTTTGTTCCTGGCCTCTCTATAAAGTGTGAGAGTGGCCAGCCACAGGAGTGGGGAGGCTCAGCCAGATGGGATGTGTCGTGCAAAGGCCTCCTGCTCTGCTCTCCATGGGCACCGCTCCACTCGGTGAGCCTTTGCCTTGGGCACCTTCCCATGACGTGTTTGCGGCTGCCAGAGCACGGGTGCAGTTCAGTCATGAGGCAATGAGGCTGTAGAAGTTTCCATCAATCCCCTGATCTTGTGGTTTTTGTTACACTCAGAATCTTACTGTAGGCAAAAAAGGGGAACGCATCATATGCATGCAGCCAAGAGCTTATTGTTAGTCTRATTGAAAGTTTTAATGGGATAACCAAAATACAACAGACAGTTATTAGTAGTAGGCTAGTCACAATGGTACTAATGCAGTCTAAATTACCTAATTAATACTAAAAAAAAAAAGCCAAACCCTCATTAACAATGTTACATGTAAAAATTGTTATACAAATAGCCTTCCTAGTATCTATCCATTTTCTCTGGTGTGACACTCACACTGCCAGTGTCCCTCTGCATCCTAGTGTTGGCAAGCCCAGTCTCCTCCAGCAGAATTAGGGTGAATGTAATGATTATCTGCCACCATCCTTAGGTCATCACCAGAAGAAGAGGTTTCTTCCTCCCCAGGTGTTGGCCCCCCCGGGACTGTTTTTACCCCTCCTCTCCCTTCTGCCCAGCCCCAGCTCCAGCGGGAGAGTTGCCCAGYGCCCAGCRCGGGTCACRCMAGGGYTGTTGTTTGCCAGGCAGGGACTGYGCGGGGGCAGCCCTTGGTCCTGCGGGTGCTCCTGGCGCTGAGCTCAGGCCAAGTGGGCAGGAGGCCCTTGTCCACCAGACCCTGGTGATCACAGTGACAACCAGCTCTGGCCACAGCCAGTCCGGAGCAACCTTAGACCCTGCAGAGTCAGGTTAGAGGCAAAAYCCATGGCCTTCTGCTGGTGATGACCCAATGTTTGCTGGGCTACATTTCCCTCTGAGAACCTCTGTCATCCTCAAGGTCTGTCCTGTTGGCTCAAGGGGCCGGGCTGGCCAACTGACCTACTATTTCTCTCCATCTCCAGGTGCCTGTCATGCGTAGAGAGCCCTTACCGGTGCCACTGGTGCAAATACCGCCACGTCTGCACTCATGACCCCAGCTCCTGCTCCTTCCAGGAAGGACGAGTCAAGCTGCCAGAGGTAGGCAGGGGCGCGGGGCACATGGCATGTGYGTGGGCTGCTCAAGGCTGACACCACGTTTTGGTCTGGACCAGACCAACAGTCCCAGATGCCTTCTCCATCTCCAGTCCTACCCTCTCCCTGGTCTGCTTACCCTCACCTTTTCCTCCGCATCTAGCTCCTCTCCTCTGTGCTCTGCCGTACCCCCTGGGAGCTGCTCTTGTCCTCCCGCTGAAAAGTTCTGGCTGCACAAATGCTAGCTCAGGAGAGGGTGTCTGTTCCCAAACTGTCAGGGCAAGACATGGAGAGGCTCTGCCCAGCGGCACAGCTCTCCATCAGCAGCTAAGTGCTGGCACCTCAGAGCTGCGTGGGGAGCCCTTGAGGGCTGGGTCACGCATGGCAGAGCAGGTGCCACCAATATACATCGTGTGCTGTCAGACTTGGGAATGGAGGGCTTAGTGGCTTTCATCCGAATGTAAAATACAAGTGTAGGGAGTGCGTTACCTGAGAAAGCCGTTGCAGCTGCCAGCCATCTCTGGCAAGCTGGCTGCTTGTCTCCTGACACCAAGGGACTGCAAGGGATGGGAAACGCTGTGTGTGCCACTCCTCTGGGAGAGGAGGAGAAGAGGTTGCTTCTCAGCGCATACTGCAGGCTGCTAAAATCAAGGGAGGATTTGGGGCCAGGTCCACAGTGACGGTGTATTTCAGCAGTGGTTTAAGCGCCTTGGTGGCTTTGTGAGTTTGGTGCCTAATGGCCAGTGCATCAAAATTCCTCCAGCTGAGGTCTGGGAAATGCCTCATTGCCAGTCACTAAGCTAGGGCTGAACTGGGCCTTAGGGCTTAATATGGAGCAGGCTGCTGCATTGCAAGCGCTCTGTCTGGCTCGTACTGTAACTAACGAGCTCTTGCAGACAAGTGGAGCTCAGGAGAATACAAATAGGAAGCCACTTAATTACTTCCTGGTCAGGAACRGTCTGAAAGCATTCTGGCCTGTCTGGTAAATGACCTGAGATGGCTTGTTGTTTGCCTGGCCCAAGGGACCAGTACCCATTAAGTGATCTGATATCTCCTGAACCACCAGGCGCAGAGGTGGCTGCTGAAATCTCCGGTAACGTGCGCCGCATTTTGTCCTCTCTTTGGAGGCTGAAATCCACTCTGCTCCCTTCCTTGCCTGCTGCATCTGGTGTCTCTGAGGTGTCCCTCCTGCTCTGTGCCCCAGGCAAGCCAGTTTGCTGGACTGAATGGCAGACCTGTAGGCTCCACACTCTTATGGCATCCCCCATTCCCTCTCACTTCTTTAATRTATCTGCTGCTTGAGAATTGAGTCCTGGAGCAGACATCTTTAACTGCAGTGACAATGGGACAGACCATAAATATTCATGGGCGTGGAAGTTGCCAGTTCTTGGTCTACCAGTATTCAGCATTTGCTGCTAGGCTGCTGGAAAGCTGGCTGAGAACTTGGAGGGTGGGTGTGTCTGATACCCTCTGCTCAGCCAGAAAGTGATGCAGGCTGCCAGTCGGGGGCTCGGTGCTTCTCATAGGCCTATTGTACCTGGATAGGGGGGAGCATGGGTCAGAATTTGGCCAGTTCTGCTGGTTGCAGRCCTGTGTGTCTTGCATGATGAGAACAGGAGGGATCTCAACCTSTTGTGCAGGTGCTGGGACGCTGCACAAGAGTGCAGTGGGCAATGGGGCACTTTGCTGGGGCACTTTGTCTTCGCCTTCTGCTGTGCAATGCCGTCATCATTTATCTTCTCTACTAGACTTCTCTGCTCCTCTGACAGGTCTCATGTACTAACCACAGCACTCACCTCCACAATTCCCATCCCTTCTTCCCTCCAAGCTCCCATGTCCAAAGTGAAAGGCCTCCACTCTCCAGTGTGTCTCTCCCTTCCTCACCCCCATCACATCCCTGCTATTTCTAACACTTGCTCCCATCAGAGAGGAGACCATGTGAAGGATTTGTGTCATCCCAGTTACTTAGGGAAGGGACTGGAGAGTGGTACAGACCTTGGTCTTTCTTCTGCCACTGCCAAGGTCTTGCTCTGCCGAACTGGGGAGAAGACTGTTGGCTCATTGTCACCTCCATATCTGTCCATGTGAGCATGTCTTTTCTGTGGCTGCTTTATGTCTTCTCATTGGGTTAGTTCTGAAARGTAGCATCTTCAAACAAAGTGACAGTACCAGTGTGGGGAGCTTTGTTAGGCATTAGGGATTGCTCTTTCTCTCTGGAACCTCATTTAATGGAGGATTTCCTGATAAATTTCAAATATTCCCTCTATGATCTTTCAAAGCTGCTCTATGAGATCTGTATGGCAGCAGGGAAGGGGACAAATTTGACCATAAGAGGGGACTACTGATCTGCAAGACAATGATAGCATCATGCAACACATATATGCTACACTGGTCAGTGCTAAAGGGGGCTGCAGCCCTTGTAGCTTCTGCACCAAATCCATGTCTGGTCACAAACCTCTTTCCCATAGGAAGTGACGTCTGACAGCAAGCTGCTCAGCTCAGGAGCTGCTATTGCTCTCTGCGATGTAGAAGAGACACTTCCCAATACTTGGAAAGACTGTCCAACATCTGCAAGGACAATGACTTGCTGGCTTGCAAAATCAAAACTATTAGCAACAGCTTTCTGCCTGCGAATGTGAGAARTGCCCTGTAGTTTCAGGGTCCTTCTCTGAGCTGTCGGTTTGTGGCCCTCAAAGACRCTAGTACTGGGGAAGGATGGCCTCACATTCTGACAAGGATTTGCATTTGCTGTGTCTGGAACAGTTTTGCCAAACTGTGCTTTGAACAAATGCTGGGTATAACTCCCACACTTCCATTGAGAAGCCATCTTCTCCCTGATTTGTCTCTTTCACTGGAATCTCCAGCTTTCTCTTTTACATTCCCCTTTAATCCAGTGTCCCTCATTTTCTTCCCTTTCTATCCTGTACACGACTATTCATTGAATGGGTTCTTTGAACAATGAACCATCTGGTGTTTCCAAGCCAGGCCTGGCTCCTCATTGCCCATCCAGGCCTCCACCTGTTCCTGAAGACACATCTGACTGCCCAAGGTCAAAAGGACTGAGATCCACTTCCAGCCTTCCCCATGCTATCTTCAGCAGTGGTCAAAACATGACATCATCTTAAGTTGGCGTATTTTCACTGGCTTTTCATCTTCATCTGCAATATTCATTTCAATCCTTTCCTCAACAGACACTTTGACATCCTGAGGATGAGGAGAGGGTGTGTCCCCTACCAGCAGGGTATGGGTATCTGCTAAATCAGTAAGGCTTGAGGAGATACTGATGTGAAACTGTACTACCAGCGTAGGATGGTTGGACCATCTCATTTGCAGTCCTTTAGTGAGACTGCGGAACAGATTAGCATGGACAGCTTCTAGGATCCTATGGTGTGATTGCACCAAGACACTCCTTGCCAAGCAAACAAATATTAGTGATACTTTGTCATGTGGACCAGTGCCAGAAACTCCCTCCCTCTTTAATCATCATTGCTAACATGCCAGGTGTTTTTCCTTCCCTCACACTCTGGCCTTCACCATATCTTTGCTGATCCACCCACTTCCAGGTGATTTTTTTGTTTCTTTGCCTGTAGAGCATCTTGCCCTCATGTGGGCAGAGGCTTCCCACTCTCCAGATTGCCTGGGCTGCAAACAGCCTGAATGGGCTGCTACCCATCCCACCTGGACCAGCCTGAAGCAGTCTGAAGAAAGGCTTGTGTTCACATGTATTTCTGGCTCCCTTGTATCCTTAGAACATCTCACAAGTTTCTGGATTCCTTTGGGCTCAGTCTGCCCCTTTCCTTCAAGTCTTCTTCATGTGATCTGAAAGYGTCTTGGGTTTGTTTGTTCTCTTGTAGTATGAGTTTCTGATTAATGCAAGGCACAGGATGAATTTAAGAGCAATCCGGTGGCAGAGGTGGAAGGGCTTGGAGATGACCCACACTGCTCAGAAGGGTTTTTTTCTGTGTAGCCTGTGATCTACCATCTAGGGTACTTTTGATTCACACAGTGGATACTTGTGATGAGCCAGCCCTGGGCTGCAACAGAGCAGCTGTTCTAATACCACCCTGAATATCTAAACTAGAGATCAAGAAAGGACAGAAAAGACCTGCCCCAGATAGTCTGAAAGGCAGTGGAAAATTAATACAGGCACTAGCTGTGGGGAGGCGGAAAGCTGTTTGGTTGCAGTGTAAAATTAACTCTTGGAGTACACTCAGGACCCAGCAGACTCACTGCCTTGATATCTCTGGTTAAACTGGTGATGCGCCACATGAATTACATTCATAGATACTCACTGTTGACAGGGAGCCAGGACTTTGTTGCTTGTCACTTGTCAGGTGCCTGGTGAATCAGCCCTGTCTATAATAGAGCTGAATCAACTAGTTTCAGAGCCTAGTGGGAAAGCCCATGTTGTCTCCTGGTTATGAACTGCAGCGTGATCATGAAGCAAGAGTATTTATGATTATGGCATTGAACTCAATCAAATAGGGTTGACGATGTCGCCAGAAGATTTGCAGCAGAAATACTTCAGTTTGACGTATAATTTCCCTTTACAGCAGTTTTTTGAAAGCCAAGTCCACTAGCTTGAAATACACTGAGTGACTTTTTGCTTTATAAAGGGGAACTGATATTATTGCTATTGAGGTTGGGAAGGAAAAAAAAAAAAAGATATTTTAATACAAAAATGTGTGTGTGGGAGGGGTGTTTTTCTCTTTTTCTCCCCCTAAAAGAGCTGGTGGTAAAAGTGGAGAGAATTTCAGTCTTGAAGGAGGAAGGGAGCAGGCTATGTTTCTGTTTTCTGCTTTTGACATTTGGTGCTGACTGTTGTTAAAGTCATGGTGTGGGGTTAACGTTGTACTGCAAAGCATTGCATTGCAAACTAACGCCCGGTGAAAATGACCCTTTCTTACTACTACTCTTGACCTAGTGAGAGCGTTCACCCATTTTCCCACTTAAATGGGCAAGGAAGTCAACAAGTAGTGGAGGGAAACTGAGGCACAGAGGAGTAAACCAATTGATCCAAGGGCCCTGGAACAGCAGCAGAGATAGATCCATCCTTCCTGTTACCCAATAAACCTGATTACCTTGTCTGCCCCATCTCCATATGGACCTGCTCTGATCCAGAGTGATAGTTTTCATGTCAGTGTTTCACAGACATCTGTACAAGGCTGGGCTAGTGGGTAAGCTGGGGGAACCTACTTGAGTTGATGGGATAAAGGATTAAGTTTTCTTTTGTGCCATCATCTTCTGTAAGATGAACACTATCTTGTTCCAGGCCTTGCAAGGATTTTAGCTCTGCGTARGGGAAAGAGAGGAAAAAAAAAGAAAAGCAAAAGCAAAAAAGCAAGCCTAGATAACAAATCTGTTATCTGCTGGGTTTAAAAGATACATAATCATTTAATTACCTTGAAGGAGGTTTTCATCTTTCCCTGCTCAGCCGATTTGTGTGTGCGTGTGTTTTTCTTCCTCCCCCAAACAAGCTTTTTATTAAAAGGATTTTCATCTGCTGCCTAAAAAGAGAAGAGAAGAAAAGATCTCGCGCTAAAGTGTTTTATGTCGAGTTGTACGTGCTAATGACAGTAAAGCCCACATAAAAGAAACAACCGCTTCAAATATTAATTTGTCAAAAGCGATGGAAAGCTGTGTGAGCCGCGTGCTGGTGAACAGCTGCCGAGGAGGGGAGCGTCGCTCTGCCGCACGCTCGCTCCTGCCTCGCGCTGAATGAAGAGCCGTACCGGCAGCCTCTGCAGTGAAGCGCACTGAYTTATCTTTGACCTGCCACTTGCTCTTCTTGGGATGCGCATGGAAAGGAGAGAAGGAAGAAGAGGAGGCAGGGAGTGATAGTGGCAGCTCAGCCTCAGATGGGAGATGCCGGGTAATCCTGCCCACACCCACACCATGGTTTTTGCCTGTAGTAAGAGCAGCAGCACCCTTCCCCACCCTGCTGGTGCATCCTGTCCTGGTGCAGGGAGGGCTTTGGGCAGCCCCCTCTTCAGGAGCCGCAGCTGCCCTGCTTCTCCCTCTTTGCAGGGTGCAGAGGAAAACGTTGCCCCCAGCTTTCCCCAAGTGCACCCTGTCAGCAACACCGGGGTCACTGCACCGGGGCTCGCTGTGCCCCTCTGCCATCCCATGGACGCTGCGAACCACTGTTTCGTGGTCCAGCCTCCAAGTGAAGCATCCTCAGCTGTTGCCACAGCAACAGCTGAGCACCCTGTTGCCTGCCCTGGTTAACCTGGCCGGAGCCATGGATGCTGAGAGCCGGAGCTGGGAGAAGAAAGTAATCATCTCTGCTCAAATTAATGTATCTATCATTTCTCAGGGACTCTAATGACAGTTACAGCGATGCGAATATCAGCGTGCCTAATTCTTTCCCTCTTGCTGATTATCCACTTGCTTATCCTGGCACCCGTCTATCATTAAGGGGAGGGCACAAGGCGTTGTTTCTATGGCAACCTCAGACAACCTGCTGCATGCAAGTGGGGTGAGCATGAAGGGGGACGGGCAGAGGAGGCGAGGGAACCCAGAGCGGCTGCCATGGGGAGCATCAGCCACCCCATGTAGATGCGATCTGGCAGGTGCTGTGGCACGTGCATTTCATGGGAGCCCTGTTTAAGCAACTCGAGGGAGGAAGGTTTGGTGTTTATCACCTCTTAGGAAGGTTTCCAAGCACGTGTGGTAGAGTCCAGTCTGGTCAGCATCCTGCCCAAGGAGGGGTGGGGAGTCTGGGACGAGGCTGTAGCGGATGGCTTGGACCCAGCTGTGGTGCTGGACTCCTGATGGTTTGGCATTTCAGGCCTTGCCCATTTTCACAGCCCTTTGACAGAAATGGAGCTGTAGCCTGTAGTGGGGTTTCCCAGCGTGGGTGCTTCAGACAGGAATAAGAGGGAGTTAAACAATCAAATTGCAGAGCAGACAGAAGAAGTTCCCTTTGTTTGCGTAATCCTGTTACAGCATGGAAATACAAGCGGGTGGCAAGCTGCTCAGGGGCAGTACCACCTAGTGTATGAGGCTGTGGGTTGCATTTCTGC
Organism: Apteryx rowi; assembly: GCF_003343035.1. Lineage (NCBI taxonomy): Eukaryota > Metazoa > Chordata > Aves > Apterygiformes > Apterygidae > Apteryx > Apteryx rowi. The sequence goes on from NW_020451204.1 coordinate 2,185,740, forward strand.
AGATGAGAGTTTTACACCTGGCTCTGAGTTGGCTTGGGCAAGTTCGCCGTTCTGTGCCTCTGTTTCTCTCGCACCTTTGTCTGATTAGGGTAAGCATTTTCTATTAATAGATATTGTACAGCACTTACAGGCTGGAGCCGTGATCTSTGTGGGGGCTGTTAACAAAAAGTTTTGGAGCATTTACAAACAAATTAGATAATTCACTTTTGGTATATGCCATCGCTTGTACTGACTTGCACTGAGGTGAAGAAGATGGATGGTTTGTGTCTGAAGTGGCTTGTTCTGTTTAATGGGGGTATTTTCTGTCATCTCTGAGCTTTTCTACCCCATGATCTTCCAGCTAGCAGACTGCCAGCCCCTTGCAGAGGCTCATCTCTTGGTTTGTTTCTGCATTAACTCTTACCAGGCTTCCTCATACCTGCAGTGGTGGATCTCCAGGAAGTCAGTCTTGGTGCAAGAAAGCTCCTCTGTGTCTCTCCGTGCTGAGACCTCCAACCAAACCATAATGGAACTGAGCTGTTGCAAAAGGGCCTCCCCATGCCCACTTCCTTTTCCCTTAACACACCTCTTCTCTTGAGCCTTAGGGTTTAATTTCTGTAGCCCCTGTGCTGGTAACTAACCATGGACCTGTTCATGTGATTTCTAGGAGCAACCCAGGGAGAATAGTTTGAATGGAGGCTTAAGAAGCATCTGCCATGCAATACCATGCCCCTGCTCAATGTTACTTGTACCATCTGGTCTGTTTGTCTTTGTAATGCAAGATTGTTTATCCCAGAGGACAGAATGGCCTCAGAATGCAACAGGGCAACATTCATCTCTCCCCGCCAACGTAACACCCTTGAAATAACATAGGGATGAGCTTATGTTGTTTTGGTAGCCTGTCTCAGTGCAATGTCATTGCAATGCTTCCAGTGGCTATAGGACTTTCTGATTATCTGGACATTTGTTAGGACTGCTAGGATCCGTGCAACACCCTGGAATTTGGGGGAAAGTGGTTTCCAAAAAGCAAAGACAACCCCCTGTTCAGAATTAGCTTGGGGTGATAGCATGGCTCTGAAGCAGGAAGCTTTTTCCTTCTCCATTGTAGCATCAGCTGCATTCCCTCCTTTGGGACATATGAGTATCTGGGACCAGGCCAAGGAGAAACATTCACAGGATATTGAGGCCGCAGATAAGAGGTGACGCTGGAATGTGTCTCCTACCCTGCTTGGGGCATCTCCAGGAGGCTGGGCTCAGGCTCTGCTTCTCCTGCCTTGTCTTTGTGCATGAATCCATTTGCTTTGGCTTGGGTGTTATCTCGTGCCGTCACAGGTCGCAGTGAGATGGAGGATGAGAACAGCCATGATATCATTTTCCTGACCTTCCCGCTGTGGAAGCCAAAGATTTATGACTCTCTGGGATTTCTGTCTTGGCTTCTGAAGCAAGCAGGGCTTGCGCCAATGTGGTTCATGTGTGCACATGTGGTGTGACTGTCAGTGTCCTCCGTTGACTTCTGAACTTACTGGCTATTTTCATAATAATTGAGCCAAAGTATGGAGCTCCCAAAGGTCCCAAGGTCCTACAGACTTTCTAAAAATGGGCAGCTCTAGAGGATAGACAGCCTTTTGGTCCCCCCTTTGGAAGGAAGAGCTGTGACTTGGGTTCAACCTTTATTAGACATCAGAAATCCCCAGGTAAGGGTCTTGAAACTCCATCACTCAAGGGGAAGTGCTTGTCAGAGAATGTCCCTTACACCTGAAAAACCCACTGTGGGGCACAGATGTGTAGAAAATGTGGCTTTGTTGAGGAAGTTAGGGGTAATAGTCCAATGCTGAAACTTTGCAGCATCACTGGGCTGCCAGGGTGTGGTGTATGGATGTACAGTGATTTGATACGCGTGAGGGTGTTGAGAGCCTTGGATGGAAGTCTTTGCAGAAGGACGGAAGAGGACAGGCTAGGCAGAGGGATGCAAATTCATAGAATATTAATTAGAGAAGAAATTTATTACTGCGTTGCCAAGCTGCCTGGGCTCAGCTGTTCTCTGCCCCATGCTGTCTGTGGCTTTGCAGGATCCAGTTTTACTATGTGAGATGTCCTAAAAAGCCTGTCTTACCTAGCCGGAGTTTTCCTTTAAAGAATGACAGACTTTGTCCCAATAAACATGTGTTTATCTTGTCTCTCACACATACCCCACCCTCCTTAATGCACACACCCATACTTATGATTTCAAAAAACAGGCAGTTGTCACTTAGAAAATACCAGAACTGAGACTACTTGCACATCTCCAGCAGGACTCTCTCCTTTGAGCAGATGTGCCTAATGACACCATCATACACTATTTTTTTCACTAGTCCACTTGCTTCATCCGGTGACCAGAAGGTTCCTGCTCTCTGGATCATTACTTTTCCTTCTGACCATGTGTTGAAGTGGCAAAGGGCTGAGGAAAGCTAGCATTGTGTCTCTATTTAAAAAGGATAAATGTGGTACTTGGATAATTATGTCAGCCTGACCTTGATCCTGGTGAAATAATGGACCAGCTAAGAGAAGCTCCATTAATAAAGAATTAAAGGAGGGAAAAATCGTTAATGCTGATCAGCAGAGATATGTGGACTGACTTCAGAGGCGGAATAGTCCTAGGTTGGCATCCAGCTTGCAGCAGGCTTGGGTCATTTCCCAGCATAGCCTGTGAGGCCTTGGGGGAGTCACTTAGTTCCTGATCAACAGGAATCATCAATGAGTCATGTGAGAGGAGGTTAGTTATCTTCATTCTGCTTCTGCTTTTTGAGTACCTGCTCTCCAGTGATCAGCATCACTCATGGCTCTCTAGCCTTCACAACACAGAAGCCAGGGACCCAAGGGGCTCTGGCGGGTGAACTAATGATCTGCTATTGATCTGTTGGTCTCCTTTCCTCCAACAGTGATATCTAAACACTAATCTGTGCATGCCACTGTGGAAGTATGTAGCTAACACAGAGTGAACAAAGCTTAAACAGGGCCAAATATCTTCACTGAGTGGATCTCCAGGCTCTAGGTCAATCACCTTTCTCCAGGCACTAGAATCACTTGCAAATACCTGGTAAAAGAAAGCTGGTATTTGCTCTTGAGTGCATGGCAGACTTTTAACTAGAATGGAGCTGCTAGAAGTGAAAGTAATGAAAGGACTCAGTTATTCCTCTGTTATCTCTGCAGATGTTTACAGTTTCCATAAATCCTGTTGCTTTCTCCTCATCAACTGCCTTTAAGGTTCTGAGCATTTTATTCATATATTATTACTTTTGCTCTGCCGATAAAGAAGTACATCATCAATCAAACTAACAGCATTGTAAACTTAGGAAGTGCAGATAAAATATATGGTGCATTAAAAAATTCTTTGACCGGGTTAGCTTTTTGTAGCTGGTTTGATTGTGGCTGGTGACGATGTAAATTTGGGGGAAGTATATCCAGAAATTTATGAAACTTGGAATCCTGCCTGCAAAGCATTGACCTGATTCCACTTTATAACCTAATAACGTTCCCCGGTACTGTTCGTGTAAATTTTAAATATAATTTTATGATGCTAAGAATTAGCGGTGTAATAATGTAAACACAATGTGAACTGTAACTCACCCCTTTCCCTCCCGCATTGGGAAAGCCGAGCTCATTGCTGCTTTGTTCTCCAAATTATCCTGGGGCTGGAAAGTTGTGCTAGAGTTTAAAAGTGATTCATGGAAGGAACCAGCTTGTCAGCCGTGGAGCCCCAAGTCCTTTGTTTGCAGCTATGCAGGGCAGCTGCTAAACAAGCATCTGATCCGGACCAGCTGGGTGTCGCAGCCCTGACCCAGGGTGACCAGGCTGAGGTGTGAGACAGATGTTCAGGCAATGTGGGCCAGGCTGTCCCCACTGCCCCTCATCGGCCAACTTGCTGTTYTCCTTCCTTTCTCCAGGTGAAACCTGATTCCTTCAGAGTCAGTGACACCCCCCAAAATCTTTTCTTTTTTTTGTTTGCTTATGCCTCTCTCTCTTTCTCTCCTTCCTTTTCTTTCTTCCTCTAAACTGTTTGCTTTGTTTTGGTTTGTTTTTAATGATTCTTAGTCTAATATAACTAACAGAGTATACAGACACTGTGGTATATATATCTTCATAGAGGCCCAATCCCTGGCTCTCAAATCTCATTCTCTTTGTTTGATTACAGCACAAAGTGGAAGGGTGAAAAAGCCATAGCAGGTGCAGGAAAGATGGTACACTGTAACTTAGCAGAGTGGATAGACAAAAAAAAGTGTGTTTTCCTCAAACAATATGTGAGTAAATAACAATCTGAGGATTACTTCTTGTGGGCAGTGTGAGGTCCCAAAGGGCTTGAGTGAGGAAGATATGGTCCTCACTTAGATTCGCTTTGCAAGCATATTCCTTCCAGGTAAGATGACTTGGACAAGGTACAAAGATGATTGTTGAAGGAGGGATATACAAAGGAAAGTCTTAAAAAAAACTTTGAAGTTGAGGGTGAAGAACCAGAATTTGATGGCAAGAGAAAAGTGGAGCTGGATGCATTTAGATGAATAGTGGAGGAGTGGGTACTGGTGGCTGTGTCTGATCTGGAGTGGAGACAACAACTACTGTATAAGGGAATGGAACGGTGCTAAGGGTACRATTGCAAAAATGGCAAGATATAGAAACAGGGATAAGCAACTGATTTTGCCTTTYGGGACCCCAATATCCCTCAGAAACTGTTAACAGGTGGATAGATCATTGTATCAAACCCTCAGGGATGTTTCACCTATTCCCATGTAGGAATAGATCAAACCCATTTGCCTTTGGAAGAATGAAAAAATCTGCAATGAGACTTGAGCTCMTGGTTCTGGCCATAAATAGTGACAGAGCATGGAACTATACGAAATAAGTCTGGGCAAAACCCCAAAAGACTATCTCCCTGCCCCATGCAATATCACAAGTTTGTCAAAGATTCCTGCAGGCTCCATCCCTAGGAAAGGATGATAACCAGAGCTTCTGGTCAGAATCCAGCTTTGATTGGAAAACAGCATGGTGAAATTCCCAGACTTCATAACTATATATGTATAGAGTACCATAAAGGAACCAAACTAATTAGGTCAGTGTTAAGCCCRCATAACCTCAGAGAGATTTCAATCCCCCTCTTAGCAGACTCTTCATGCTGGATCTCATTGGGGACTCACTCAAGTACAGCAGTGAGGGTGGTAATAATGTGTACGTGAGAGAAGAGGAGAGAGGGGGTTCTCATATTACTGAGACTTCATTATTTCTGCAAGCTACAGCAAAACACATTTGCAGGTATTCTACAAGGAGTTATAAATAAAGAAAATTAAACTACCATCGACCCAATGAGTACAGCCCATTTCATGCAGCGTTTTCACTGAAAAACAGTCTATGACTTGATAACTGGCAAAATCTGGGGATTTGAGGTGTGTATCACTGCTGATGTGAGTAAAAGGCAAGGGTGGAGGATGTTATTTTAAAGGAACTGACTCATTTGAAAGCTTTTAAGTAATAGTATGAACCTACASACACAAAATGAATCAACAGGAGTCTGCTTTCAAATGTGTTGCCCTGCTACATTTAAACTGGATTTTAGCTCCTCTGGAATCTGAACCAGCTCCCCTTACAGTCAGCAGGAAGGCCTAATTATTTATTAGTTACTGAAGACAATCGGGACGGGGTTATGCTCTCCTTGGTACAGTTGTTTGCAGTGAGTGTTTTTGCTTTCCCTATATCATGTGAACGCTGTTCTCTTCCAGCCAAGGTGAGGCACACTGCAGATGAAGAGAAACTGTCTATGCTGGAAAATGCCCAAACCAGCTCTTTTTTAAGGACCCTTCCCCTTGGGWCCTGCTGCAGGGTCTGCTCTGAGCAGGCTGATGTCTTGCCCTTAAARATACCATCCTGAGCAGGCACCTAAAGCTGACTGCAGCAGTATTTGGATAGGGCTTGACATGGACTGCAAAATRAGTATTACACGTGAATTCGAACTCAGAGCCTTGTCCAGGCAGTGAGGTTTTATGCTGTACATCATCCAAAGAAATTACTTTTTTTTTTCTTCTTCTGTTTCAATTAAGAAAGAACATTAGGTCAATCAGATAAAACCACATTGGGAGGATTTCCTCTTTATGGCGCTTGCCTCTTCAATTATCTATAATGAACTTCCTCACAGCACTGCAAAGCTTTTTATATGCAAACGAATCCTGTTTTAGGGCTGCCGCAATCACTGCTTGCTAATGAACTTGAAACAAGTGTTATCGGAAAGGTTACAGCACCAGTGATGGGGGGAACAGGGATAAGGCTAGACAAGAAAGACCAGCCTGGAGAGCTGGGATTGGCCTGCAGGTAACATAGTTTACTATCTTCAAGCCCCATCCTCCAGCCTGCTTCAGAGGCTTTTCTGTTTGACAGACATCAAGCAAAATGCCCACTCTTGGGAAACAGCTGCTCAGCAGCAGATAGGGCTTTCCCATCTTCCTGTCCCAGTGATCCACTGTGCCARGGTATCCTCTTTCCCAACCCCCATAGCTGGGKGAAAAGAAGGATGTTGTCAAGGTTAGTTCTTATGCCAGAAGAGAAAGGATCCAGGACATGTTGGGTGGGGAGTTCGGCCCCAAGTTGTCCCAGCTTCCCTCTGTAACCCGAAGCCAGGCACAGAGAGCACCTGGCCCTTCCATAGGTAGCCATCAGCCAGGCTTGCTGCAGAATCAGAGCCAATGCAGAAGGCATCTGCCCCATCTCACTTACACATTTTTCTGCATCGGCACCAGCTGAGGGCCTGTGGTGGATTTTTCATTGATACCCTGGCATAGATTGCAGGAGTGTGTGACTCTGTTTGGAAGAGGCAGGTGAAAGAGAAGATTTGAAGGAATGTTGAAGTCATGCAGCCCCAAAGGTGCATTTATRCATGATGTCTGCTGGAGCGATTGCAAATGGACACTCTCACTCCAATTTCAATATAGCCCGTACCCCTTCTTCCTCCGCCGTCTGTTTTTTAAAGGTCTAAATCATCCTGGTTTAGATTATGCCAGGGCTGGAAAAGACTCCCTACGCCATCAAGTCTCATCCTCTTGTCAGGAAAAATGCTTCTATGACACTTTAACCATTATGTTTCAGCGTTAGTAGTACCCTAGGGATAACTCATCATGGGACAGGATAACAGCAAGAGCAGGGAGTGTTGACACAGGATGTAGCTCCTCAAGTATTCCTCTGGGTCAGACAGCCTCTTTCCGCACTGACCATGCCTTGTATGTGTTGGGGCATAAGGCAATACCCACTACTTAGATACTCAGCTTCCTGGGGACTCATCACCTGTGACTGCTTGGTGACTTGGTGCACAGCACCAACATCCCCAAAACAGCAGAAAATCACGTTGGTAAAACTGATTCCTGCAGGACARCACCACATGGATTCACCATCTCTAATCCATATGTTGTCCAACAAGGTTAACATGATGGCCCATGAAGCCTTAGCCCTTGGTAGAGCATAYTAAGCTAGGTCTTGTGTCTGATTAACACAGTTAAATTGACACTGAGYCCAAGCTGTTTTGCCTCCATCCAGCTCCAGTGACTGTCTCTGCTGTCCTTGTTCTGGCGTTAGTCTGGGCACGGCCAATTCAAGTCTGCCAGCAGCTGTCAAGCTGTTAGCATTGCCATGTAAGTGCAAATGAGAAACCAGGTTGCCCAGAGGGCTGTTCAGTCTGGCATCCCCACCTGGACAGACAGAYCCTCTTTGGGGGACCAAGAAAGGCTTCTGGACTTCACAGCATCTATGTGCTGGGTGGTTGCTGGATTTTCTTCCTGCCCCTGGCCATGGATCAGCTCACACCCACAGTGTGATGATTGATGGCTCTTGTAATTCTATTCCTGGTTGGTGTAACTGCAGATGTTACACGTCTAATCCATTTCTTTATCTTCCTAAGCTATTTGCTTCTGTAAGATGTTTCCACCATCTGCTCTAACAAGCTCCCAGGCTCTTGTAAGCCATAAATTCCACTTGCAAGCCTTTCAGTTGCTTTCCCTTCTCTCCAGCTCTGGATCAGTCATTTTCTTCCTCCCATCCCTTGCCCACGCCTTCAGGTTAAGCTTTCACATCTTTCAGCARTTTGCTGTCTTCCCTCGTACAGAATGGACCTGGCCAGGGACCCCCCTCAGGGGCTTGCTTTATCATGGGGCAGGACAAGCTGAAAAGGTGTTGCTCTCTGGACTAGACAGGGTAGCTGTGCCATCACAGTACTGCTGTGCTCTGCAGAGAGCAGGCAGTGTGCCAAATACAGTGTAAAGAAGAAAAAGTGGGGACAGGCCTTCTCTTGGCACGTAGGAGTTGAAAACACTTAAAAGAGGGGACAGTCAGATACTGACAAGTGATTGAAGTGTTGTACCTTATGCACATGGCATGCACAGTCTGTAGCCCAGTGCAGTGCTTGTTTAAGGATCCCATTTTATGTCATGTTGCCTTCRATTAGCTGGGCAACATTGCAGTAATTTCCTAACGGGCTGATAGCTTCCTAGAATACATGAATTTGTCAGCTTGCAGYTGCCTGATTCATTGTGCCATTGTATGATGAAGAAGCTGTGCTTTGCTTCTCTAACTAAACCTGCACAAAATCACTTGACTTTGAATCCAACTTTCTGCRTCGTAGCTTTGGGTGCCAAAATTCTGCTGGTGTGAGGTACCCATCATCCACCAAGAGGCTCTGGGTTAGGAACATCCACTTAGCATCGCTCCTTTGGTAAAATTATCACTGGCCTTTCCAGGGGATCTGCACACAGTGGGCAAGAGCTGTTTCTTACTGCTTAGGCAGAAATATTAGTTATCATTCTGGAGTGATCCTTTTTGAACAGATTGCCCCAAGTATAAATAGAGATAGGCCTATCCAGAAATTTTGCTGTAATATATTTCCCCTATGCCAGAGGGAGCTTGTAAGCGGGAGTTGAATCCATCTATAATTTCCTGTCCCCTTCTAAGCCAAATCACTCTCTCTTATAAACATCCCAGACTCTGTGGCTTATAATATGTCTTGCTGGAGCTAGCTGGGGCTGTGCCTTTAGTACAGTGGGTGCATTGGTTGTTGAAGAGGCACGGAGTTATTCTTGGATTTTGTTTTATTCACTTCTTACATTTTGGTGTTGTGACTGGGCTAAGTCCTTGCAGAGGACAGAATTGCTTTCCCATTAGTTGATTAATGGAGGAGGTATTAAAAAGCATGAGAAGTAGCTTCCTTGGGTCCAGCAGGTCAAGGGACTGCAGTGGGACAGAGCAAAGGGAAGTGGGAAAGGATGGTCTGTAAAAGCAATCCTTCCTCACCTGTTTATCTGAGCCTTCCTGGCAGTGCTCCATGAATACCCTTGTAATAGGCTGAGGTTTGGGAGGCACAAAGGCTTTGTAATCGGTTGAAGCGAGGTGTGAAGGCAGAAGGTTGAGAAGCATCAAAAGTCTCCACCTGGGGCTCAGAAACCTGTGTGCTGACCTARTGCGGTCTCCTCTCTCCCCAGGACTGTCCCCAGCTGCTGCAGGCAGAGAAGATCCTGGTGCCRGTTGAAGTGATCAAGCCGATCACACTGAAGGCCAAGAACCTGCCCCAGCCGCAGTCGGGCCAGCGAGGCTATGAATGCATCCTGAACATCCAGGGCAACGAGCAGCGGGTGCCTGCCTTGAGGTTCAACAGCTCCAGCGTGCAGTGCCAGAACACGTCGGTGAGCAAGTCCTGCTGCCTGGGGCGTGTGGGAGAGACATGCAAGGGCCAAGGAGTGCCTACAGCACTGTCCTGATGAGATCTTGGGTTGTGCTGCTCCTCCTTTTACCTTACTGCCGGCCCAATTCCAGCCACGGTCAGGGGATGGCTGGGTAGTAGCTTGCAAACAAAGACCAAAAGAGCTTTGCTCTTTAGGTCTGGCTTGTGGCAACCTACCGTGGTTGCTCCTGCCCATGGATCCCAATACTTGGCCATGCTGGAGCACCTTAGCCATGACCCATAGACATTATTCCAGGCTCAGCCTGCCTATTTCCTCGCAGTGCTTCATCCTTGTACTGTGGTTATAGCGTGACGCTCCTGCAACTTCTGGTGAGTTCCAAGCAATCTCACTGCATCAACCTCTAAGCAATCACATCTCACCACACCACTTTCCCTTCTGGGGAAAGGCAGTGTTAGATGGTCYTGGACATGTTATATGTTCAGAGAAGCTTTCAAAAGGACTAGTGTTCACATCAACACTATTGTGTGAGGGGACTTGGTGATGGGACATATAACCCCATATAAACAGCATGACAGATGCCAGCATGTAATGGATCCAAAGGATGGTGAGATGTTAAAGTCTTGAGTCAAGCCTTCCCCCAGCCACTGACTCGCTGCATGACCTTTGGCTGGTTCCTTTGCCTCCGCACACCTCCGTTTTCCCATCTGTAGTGCAGGACAAGTAATCCCTTTCCCAGGGAGTTTATGTGAATCACAGTGTTGTCATGATAGTAATGCCAGTCTTCAGGGGCAAACACTGGCATCTGCCAGGAGCTGTGCATTTTGTGGTGGTGGTGTCCTAGCACTGTTTCTCAGGAGGTTTCCACAAGACTCAGATCTCCCAGACATTAATTTGAGTCATCCTCCTTGCTACTGTTATGAGATGATTTATTAGTCAAAGAGCTAATTACAGGCTTTAGCCACTTCACTGCTGCTCCACCACTCCATGCCGGGCAGCTCTTGTTAAAATCCATCACAACATATTCTGCTGCATTAAGCAGTATGTTGAAGATTATAGGCAGTTCATACATTTTACAATCTGTTTCAAGCAAACAACTTCCCAACAACCCTATCGTATATGTTTCTTTGCCTTTCTTCCTCCCCTACTATTTTCATTATTGGTTAGTGACCTGTGAATGTCCAAGTTCAGGATTTCACAGAAATGGATGGCTTGAGAAATTAAGAAGGCATTAAACACTTTTTTTTTTTCAGATTTATTTTACAATGGTGAAAGTCTGTAGCTAAAGGAATATTGCATGGATCTGGGCAGAGTCTATGTGTCTGTCCATAAAACTGTAGCAGCAAAGAGAGCAGCCAGCCTTTAGAGTCACAGATTCTGTGAGATATGGAGGCATGAGCACAAGTTATCTCAGAACAGTTTTAAATATTGTTGGGCTGAGAGGTGAACTGACTGCCTTAACAGTGCTAGAGATCTCAGTGTCCCAGTCTGTGGTATCCAACAACTGAGCTGGGTTTTGAGAAGTAATGATGACTGTTCCCATGTTACCTGTGCTTTCAGACATGCACTAACTTTGTGCCTCAGCCCTGCTCCAGAGATACCTCTCCAGCAGCCAGGGGTGGCATCTCTTCTCCTTAGCTTCATCTGCTGTGCCTGCCCCTTATGCTTCTCAGTCCCTGTGAGTGGTGGGTCTGATAGACTGTGCTCTCAGGAAGAGGACTCAGTCATCCACTTATTTCGCTTAGGACTTCTTCACAGGAAGGACTGCATACTCCAAGACACTGACAGTACCTGAGACCAGAGCAGTTGGCTTCAGTGCTCCCCTTGAGATGCATTTGCTGATGGGGAGTCTAAGTGCTGAAACAAAAMTGGGTTGGCCTTAACATTTTTTTTGATGTAGGAACATTCAGGACTATCCCTGCTGTGCGGGGTGGCAGGGCTGAATATCAAGCAAATGCCAAGGCATGCCATGATCTTGCTTCTATATGATCTGTAGGATGCCTGCCCCATGTGCAATGTTTTGTGGTGGCTCAGGCTGACCCCTGTCTTCTCCTTGTAAGGAGGTTTATTTTGGAATAAACTTAACCTCTCCTCTTCTCTTCTCTTCTCTTCTCTTCTCTTCTCTTCTCTTCTCTTCTCTTTCCGTGTTTCACTCTCTGGTTTATGCTTGTTTTTTTGTTTTTTTTTCTGGAGAAATGGTATTAAGCAGATACTGAGAGAAAGAGAAGTGAGAGAGCCAGACAAAAGAAGGAAGCATTCAAAAAGAGAAAAAAAAAAAGAATAACAGAGAAACCCTCACTCTTAGCAGGTGGCAAAGGACTCAGACAATAAGGAAAGAGTTGTGTATATATATCTCCATCATGATTATTTCCTTCCCTGTCAGAATTAGCATTCAGTCTGGAGCCAGTGTGATACAATGAGCCACAGAGTCTGCTCCGAGGGGTCACCTGACACCAGAAACAGCTCTATGAGCTTGTTTGCAAATTGAATTAGCCCCCTTCAACAGAGCTTTTTACTCAGCAGATTTGCTGCATGAGACACTGAATGTAGCACCTGCATTGCAGACTTGGAGAAGGTCCAAAGAGGGTGGGAGGATGTGTTATGATGGTGTGTCCCTAAAGGGATGCTACTCTGCCAGCAGATCTTTCTGTTGGTGATGCATGCTAGACTAAGCAATCATTCTTGGCTTGTTTTCCTCCAAAAGCCTCAAGATCCATCCCCCTCCTTTCCCCCACTCCCCGTCATACAGTAGGCACTGCTGAGCTCAACTTCAGATCTTGCAGAGTAACTTCTGCAGAATGCAGACGTTTTCCTGCATTTATGCAGGCTGGGATCAGAAAAAAGGGCCTTAACTCTTGCTCTTGACTGCATGAATTTACATGGGGATAGTTGAGATCAGAACCAAGTCCTTCCATCTTAAGCAGGAGTTTTTTAAGTGTTTCCAAGTTCAATTAGGAGATGTTCTAAGGACACTCAGGTGGGACCAGCCTATTTGACTGTCTGTCAGTAACATCATATCCAACACTGACAGTGCTTGATCCAGTCAATAGTCAGTTCTGTGTCTCTCCCTGGCTTTCCTGGAGATATTTCATTCGATGACATCAATAAATCACTGCAGGCAGAATGCTTCAGGACAATTATTGTTCTTGTCAAGTGGTCTGAGCCTCTCAGCTCTTGGCTTGGTCCTCTATCACACCACCCAAGGCACGCAATTATCACTCAGAGAGACCCTGCCTGCCATTCCTTATTGCACTTACGATAGCACTGCTGACAGTCTAGACACAGAGTGATGGGAGAAAATGAGAAGGAGGAGAGCTAAGGAGGCATACAAATAAATAAATTAATAAATAAGTGAAAACGTCAGCAAGAATGGCTAGAACTTCTAGATCTGTTAGGCCAAAGACAAGCTCTCCATGGGAAGCACTGGGAGCCTCAGTACTTGCAATCGCTAAATGCTGGGGCAGCCAATACAGCCATCAAACCTTCAGCATGAGGAACAGGGAGCAGGGTAAGAGGCTGCCTGTGTGAGCATTGCCATGGTCATTGCCATTGCTAGCTTTGGTGATCTAGGCATACGTGGTCTCCTGATGGGAGCCTGTTTGCTGTCTGGCCTTGGCACACGCAAGTGGCGCACACTGATTTCTAGCAGTGAAAGCTCTGCTGATAATTTGGCTTAAGTCCCTCGTAGCTGTGAGACCCAGTGTGTTGTGAGACCCAGTACTGTACAGCTGAATTCTGTGTGACTTAGGGATAGGCAAAGCAAATGTGTTATATTGGTGACATTATTGCACTTGAGCAAAAGTTCTCAGGAGGATTGGACTCTGTGGTGTGGCTCACAAGGAGGAGGAGGTGTGGAAAAGCAGAGAGCCCAGAAAAAAATGAACTGCTATTCACACAAATCATGGAAAAGCACACTTTTGGGTGCCCAAAGGAAGATGAGCACAGGGATAAGGGTCATACACACAGTTCTCAATTATTATGACTCATTATTATTATTATTTATCTGCATTAAAATAGCACAGAGAAACCCTAGTCACAATTTGGGTTCCATTGTCCTGGGTGATACCAGGACATAAAGATTCAGTCCCAGCTCTGGCAAGCAAAGAGTCCAAGGAGACAAGATAACTGTGGGTGAGGTTTCTGCCTCCAGTCTATGACTGGAGAGTTGACACACAGGGGGATTAAATGATTTGTGCAGGTCTCACAGTGGGTTGATGGCAGGCCCAAACCCTAATCGTAAAAGCAGCTCTTTGTGCTGTTAGGGAAAACAGACTAACACTGAAATAATACTAAAACACTACAGGTCTGCAGATGTTTTCCCGCTATTCGAAATGTTGGAGGTACAAGGGGGAAACATCATGTTAGTGCTCTTGGTTTATTGCTCTAGTCGTGCCCAAGCCAAACTACCAAAGGGTTTTGCCTAATGATACAGACTCCTTGTAGTATGCACTGAGCATGCACCACTGTGAGCCTGCAAACAGCAAGGCTCAGATGCTTGTGCAGCTGAGCTTTGCTAATGAAAGGTGCTTGTAGTAACGGTATGTCCAGAGGATCCTGGAGGAGTTTACAGCTTCAGGGTAGGCATGGGTTTACACAGAAATATGTGCAAGTCAGCAGAACTGGTGACCCGTGAACAAAGACTACGTCCACYATGTCCCGCTATTGTCTCTCTTGATGTATTTAAACACAGGTCTCCTTGACTTCCAGCGCTTTGCCAGCTGCAGACACTGGAGCAGTGTCTCTGTTTCTGAGTCAGGAGAGGGGCAGAGATACTGCTGATCAACTGCTCTCTGCTGCTATCTCACTGCCTGTCCTTGGGCAATTGCTTTGATTTGCAGATTGGAATTTGCCTGCAATTTTGCAGACTTAGAGGTCAAATTTACATCTTCTGAGTAGTTTTGCATGTGCTGGAGAAAACTGTGCAAGGCAACATATAGACACATCCCTAATGGTGTGAATGTTCCTTGCAGAAGTTACCAGGAAGCACTGACGTTAATCCTGGAGATCAATACACTGTCTTTTTTTATTATTTTTTTTTATTTTCTGAAACATATTTGTGTCTTATTGTTAAAGCTGAGCAAATCCCTTTCAAAGACTCTTATTGAGCTCAGAGGGCTTTGAACAGGGACCACAATGGGCTGGCGGCTCCTGTGGTCTGAACAGGATGCAGCATTTACCTGCTGTCACTTTGCAAATTGCTCTGCTTCCCTGCAATACAGACCGATCTCTGTCTGAGAAGGACAGGCATGGCAATATGAACACCCTTGTTGCCATCCCAGCTGGCTTTGTCCCCGGAGCTCTTCCATGGGGATCCCATTGTTTATTCCCTCACATCCGTTTCCAGTTCTGGATCAAGTTTGCTGAGTTAACAAGTCTAGTATGTGTTTGCTCCCATGGCCGCCGACAGATAAGATCTGAAATACTAGCTGGGTTCCTGCTGCTGGCACTTCGATCCTCAGCGGGATGAGAGCCTCCAGGGGACTCCAGCTGCCTGTCCCTTGGCAGCCCCATCTAGGCTCTGCTAACAGCTAAATCCCAACACACACACATGAGGATCTATTGAGGCAGAAAGTAGCATTTGTCAGGCACTTGCTGACTCAACTTGTGACTTAAAATTGGCCAGGGGTTCGGTATATGTGTTCTTTCCCATTTTCAGTCAGCGTTTGCAAAATGCTGTGTAAGACAGACATTAGCAAAGCTCCTGAGTGGCAGAAGATTAATTATCTTCTACATTTCAGGTGCTCTCCTTCCCACTCCAGTCTCCCAATCCTTGCTCCCAGCTCTGCAAAGCTGTGCTGTAAAAAGTCAGTGTTGTGAGTCCAAGCGGCTCTGCATCATCTTGCAACTTACTGGCAGTGACACCGAGAAGTGTCATAAAAATGCAAATACTGAATGAGATTGGTGGGTGCAGCCCTGTTGTATGGGGCTCTGCTAACCTTTGACTGCTCTTTACTTCCATGGCAACCACAAAGCATATATCCATAAATACCTTACAACTAGATCATAATCACAGGGTCCTGCAGATTACTGGCTAATTGTGTTTAGTTTGTCCAAAGAGAAATTACTATCCAAATAGCACTCACTCTGCTGTAATGAACAGAAATCATCATAGATGGTTTACTCTGCAATTATATGGCAATTAGTGGTTGCAGAACCTACCTCTAAAGGCTCGGAGCTTTGGCCTCTCTGTGGAAAACCAGGCTGAGAGTTTCAGTGATGGGAACCTCTTCTATGGTCTCTAAGACATGCCCAGCCTAACCCGACAACTTATTGAATTGCATTTAGTCTCTTACTGGGAAAACACCTTTTTCTTTAGAGTGTGAGTTTGTTCTTCTGCAGATCTCTGCACAATAGGAGATTCCTGATCTCAGACGAGTAAATCCGTGTGTGCTGCAGTCAGAAAAATGAGGGAGCATGAAACGTTTCTCCCATTTCTTGCCTTGTTCCCATTCTGCCTTCAGCAACCATCACTGCRATGCTTCCTCTCCTGTCCTCTCCCATTTGGGGACTTCTTGGCTTTTGGTGAAGAGTTGGAAGAGGGCAACGGGATCTGATGGGCCAGTAGATGAATCTTGTGTGAACTAGCCTATGATAACCCCAAATTTATCTGAAAAAATATACTAAGCACCATGTGTCAGAGGACTCTCGAAGTGGAGGGCTAGAAAGGGCCTCCAGAGATCAGCTCCCATTTCCTTCATTAAGCAGGATACTTGTACCCTGACTCTGCCTGAAAAACATGTTAAAGTCTGTCCAACTCTCTCAAAGATTTCTATAGATTTCTTGATATATAATGTTGGAAACTAGATATCCCTTACTCCAGCTGAAGCCTCTCTGGTTCTGACTAGAGAAAAATAACTGCCTCCTGGGGCTTACATATGTAACAAATTCAAGCTAGCGCATCTCCAAATGAGATTTGCTTGTTTTTTTGGCAGCAATATGGCATTGTTGATTCACAATCTGTTTGTGATCTTCAGTAGTCCCCAGATCCTTTTCTGCAGCACTGGCCAGCCACTCCAGCTTTATATTGTTTGCATTCATTTCTCCTACTGAAGAATACTTAGTACTTCTCTGTATAGAATTTCATCTTGTTGATTTTGGCCCTGTTCTCCAATTTGTCAAGTTTACTTTGAATTCCTAACCCTGCCTTTGGATATTCTTGCAACCACTCCCAAAGCAGTGCTATTCACAAATTCTCTAAGTATAGTCTGTTGCTTGTCATCCAAGTCAGTAGTGAAAATACTGAATAATACCAGACCCAGGACAAAACTCCCTTTGAAACACCCTCCCAATCCAACAATGAATTATGCCACTTGTTTTTTTTGACAGCTTATGCATATGGCTTATGGTGGCTTCTTTTAGATTGTATTTCCCCAGTTTGTTTATGGGAATCTCCTATAGGACAGTAGCAAACATTCTAYTGAAATCAAGATAAATCACATCTACTGCCTCCCCTTTATTCACGAAGCCATTAAGCCTGTCAAAGAAGGAAATTACATTGGGTTGACACAATTTGTTCTTGACAAATCTATGCTGGCTGATTTTTATCACCTTATCATCTTGCAGGTGCTTATAAATTGATTGTTTAATAATTTGATGTACTTTATTTCTGGGAAGCCAAGTTGGACTGACAGGTCTATAATTACACTGGACCTCCATTTTCCCCTCCGTTAAGGTTTTCCCATGATATGTTCCACTCCTGTTTTCTGAGACCTCACTCAGCTTCCAAGAACTTTGAAAAATAACACTAGTGTTGATAACCTTACATATATACCCAGCATCCACAGAGCACGCAGCAGAGGCATATTTGGATGGCACATCCACAGTGCAGCATATACACCTCAGACACGCACTCAAGAGCTGACATAATATAGTTCAGAGATGCACTCAACAGCTGGAAGGCGTATTTCCAAGCTGAGCCCCACCACATGCAAATCTGCTTTAATCACCAAATATTCACCTAATGGCAAGCACTCATAGGCTATTGAGAGAGGGGCATGGCTTGCTCCACTGAGAACAGCAAGTTTGAGAGCTTCCTTTGGCTTCTTGCAGCTAATGGCAGGTGACAGCTCCATTTTTCTTGTTCAAAGCTTGTGGCACCACCTTTTGCCCCCTCGTCGCCCCCATCTCTGGGCACGATGTTAGTTTGTGTATTTTTTTTGCTCTCTCGCTTCTAGTATTCGTACGAAGGGATGGAGATTAACAGCCTGCCGGTGGAGCTGACGGTTGTGTGGAACGGGAATTTCAACATTGACAACCCAGCACAGAACAAAGGTAAAGAATTATTTCAACTTGTCCTTGGAAGCAGTAACCTTAGCAACGGGCCACATCGTTCCCTATACTTAACAAAGCAGCCRCCATCTCCCTGTGCTGTCTGGTGCATACTTGTTCTCTGCACTCTGCAAATTACTAATTTTTTTGTGCTTTGTGTTTCTTTTTTCCCCCTTCTCTAAGAGCACCTAAGAAATGTGACTTGCCCTCCTACTTGCATTACTTTCCCTCTTTCCTCATGATCTTTGCTTCACCCCACATTTTTGTGTCTTGTTTCTTTGCCCCCCCTTCTCCCGCTTTCTCCCCCTCTTTATTTCTCCTGCAGTGATGCTCTTCAAGCTAACACRCCAGGAGATCGGGCACTGTCTGCTTAGAGGCAATGTGGTGATGAACAGGGGAAGGCAGAGGGGGTGGAGAAAGGCTGTGGCTTTCCAGTGGGAAAAGGCTGAATGAAATGTAATGATAATGGCAAATGACTGAGACCCACCTCCTGTCCAGAGCGTCACTCCATTTAATTACTGTGCACRGCAAAGGACTGATATGTCTCTCACAGAGGGGTGATTGCTTGTCCAGCCATGACCCTGAGACAAGCATTTTCACCGGAGATGGCAGTTCCATTCACATCCTCTTCTTCCTGCTTGCCTGTTACCCTCAGCCACCCCATGGCCTTTTCCCCAGGCTCCCTCTCCTCTTGGTCTCTCTCCATATTTACAGCTCAGACCTTCAGTCTTTCCTTCTCATGCTACTACTTCTCGAAGTTTCTTCATCCCTTGCTTTATTTTCCCATTTTCTTTCTATCTCTCCCCTTCATGTGCTCCCATGCTCCTCTCACCTCTCTTTGCACCATTTCACACCCACCCTCAGGCTGAGGAGTCCTGGGTAAGATTCCCACYGATGCCACATTGAAGCTGGAGAGCAAGACGGGAGGCAACTCCTATCCCTGTGCCATGACCTCCTTCCCCTCCATTCTCCCCCCGCACCCAATTCCATAGTGTCTTTCTCTCTTTTGGCTCCCCTTTAYGTTTCTTCCCCTGCCTGCTGTCAGGGACACAGCAGCTGATAAGTTAGTGATAGGCAACAAGTTCTTCTGAGCAGACAGTTGGCTCATAAARAGCTCCCTCCTCTCTGCTGGCAGCAAGTTGGCAGAGATACTCCTGCTCATCTCTGAGCAGGCAATGAATGTCAAAGCTTCCCATGCAACCCCAAGCTGCCCAGACTCACATCAATACACAGAGGAGCAGGTAGCAAAGGATCCTGGTGCTCAGTGAATAATTTACAGAACTGAAGCGTGAGTACCTTCCCATGTCCCTAGAGGAAGGACAGTGATAGAGCATGCTTCCTGTTCACGTACCCTGTCTCTCATCTCTTCCTCTTGAAGGGGGAAGAAAGCTCCTCACATGTTCAGCCCACAGCTCAAGCGGTGGCCAGTTGTGTGGCCACAGTTGGCTACCCATGCCTGACCAGGGTTAGAATAACTATAAAAGGGCATGCACTGTCCTCCCCAAAATTGTGGCTCTTTGAGGTTAAATCTACCCTGGTAAATAAGACAGGCCTGAGACTCTTCTCTGGCCCTGAGGGCAAGCAGCGTGGCACAGCCCATGTCCTTTACATGGTTTTGGGTTGCACAGACTAACATCCTCCAAGGCAATGACTAGAAAAAATTTGGGAAGTGGAGCTGGCCACAGACCGTCCCAAATAAATAGTTTATATGAGACCGTTATGTTTTAGGGCAGGAAGAGAGCTTAGCCATGTGTGCATAGCAGTACTGCATGGAACCACGCCATGCGGTCCCATGGCCAGAGAATGGCTCCTGGGCTGCTTTATTTACTAGCATAAAAGTAGTGTTTCAGAGCAAGCACAAACCCCTGACAGAGCTTTTGACAGTGTCTTAGACAAGCAGACTTTCTTCTCTGGAAAATAGAGAGGGAGAGACAGGATGCTTTACCTGAACAATGGCAGAAGTAGGACCAGAACCAGTGTCCTTCAAAGAGCAGTTGTACTGAGGCACCCTGCTGCTGAGAAACAAGGAAGTCACCTCTTTTAAAGACAGCAYCAGATGGGCTGGGCTGGTAGGAAAGACTAAACTGAACAAAGCCCACCAAAGTGTCTGCAGAGATAGTCATTGGGACCACCACAAGCAGAGCATCTCAGTGCATTTGAGGGAATGCTCTRTGCAACAGCAAACTATGGGGGGCTCTCTTCCAGGAGGCCTGCRGCACGCTGTGATTGACAGATGTTTTGCAAGCTTTTCTTGCACCCAACTTGGAGAAATAAATAGTTACCAAGCCTTTTTGAGTGTTGGTCAAAACTTACTGAATCTGGGAGGGAAACAGAGGTAAAGGTATTAACTGACAGCCAGTGCTTTTCAGCACAAATGTCCAAGGCCTACGAGTTTTTGGATTGTGTGTACTAAAAATTGCAGATGAGACTTTAGCCACCTACTGACATAGCAAACAGAAACACAAAGCAAAAATCCTCCATCTCACAAAGAAAACTACTAACACCCACGCAAACCATRAAAAAAGATGCAGTTTGAAAGCCTGGATTCTGCTGCTTTCAGCCTCAAAGGGGAAGGTTTTGCTATCAGTCCCCTGTGCAACCCAGGCCTCAGTTTACACATCTGTAAAATAAGGATAAATGACAAGGTCTTGTTTTGTAGGAGGACTGCAAAACAGCTGAGCTTTATTTGGAAAAGGCTTTGACTGCTTCTAATCACATATTAGCAGCCCAAGACTGAGCTGAGCATTAATCTTTGGTGTCTGTATTAGAGGAGGATCAACTTAGTACTTCAAAGTGTAAACCAGTCTGATTTTCTGGAACAGAAGAGGGAAAGGCTGATTGCAAATCCCTGTATTCATCCTAATACTGAGCCATTCTGGATTTATTATTAGCTCTTAGTATTTCTGTTAAGCGGGGAAACCTGAAAGACATTACCTTAATACCGAGTTCTGGGTACTTGTGCACTAGAAAAAATTCCCCATCACCAAGTTTAAGCTCTGGGTAGACCAGGTTTACCAGTCCCATTTTAAAACGGAGATTTGAGGCTGAGACTGTTTAAGGTGGCAGTGGACATTATTCGGGCAGTTTATGAAAAAAGGAAAGGACTGAGGCAAAGTCACTGCCCAAGCATCCTACCTCCCAATCTCCTGATCACAGCCCATAGCATTACCAAGGGCAGTATCCTTCCTTCTGCYCTCAGCTTCCCAAAATATCCTGCACAGGGGCAGGACTCTAACAAGGGCAGTTTGCCTCACTGATGATGTAAGCATTTGATCTCCCGTTATTTGGTCCCCTCCTGCCCCAGGGATGGGCAGCCCAGCGCATGTTTATCGGTGACCATTTCTCCCTTCGCCTGCTCCTCATTTCTGCCCTCCGACATCCCACCATTCCCCCGTGCCATCTGCATCTCTCAGGTCCTCTCTGTTTTCCTGTCCCCACAGTGCACCTGTACAAGTGTGGGGCCATGCGTGACAGCTGCGGCCTGTGCCTGAAGGCCGACCCGGACTTCGAGTGCGGCTGGTGYGAGGGGCAGAACCAGTGCACGCTGAAGCAGCACTGCCCGGCCCAGGACAGCCAGTGGCTGGAGCTGTCCAGCACCAAGGGCAAATGCACCAACCCCAAGATCACCCATGTAAGTCACCAAACTGCAAGGAGCTGGGGCGTTCCCTCTCGTACCCTGTTCTTGGTTAAGTTTTCTGCTTTGTCTTTGATTTGGTGAGGGCAGGCCAGGGCTGAGCTCTTCTGGGTCAGGCAAAGCCCTAGGTATCTCTGGGAATGGGGGTCCATGGTGTCCTTCAAAGTCAGGGGCACAACGTCAGGTGTCTATAGTGTAGGAGTGAGCGGGGTCTCAGAGTTTCCACCACAGTCCACTGGGACAGAAGTCAATGGCCCAAGCAGTATGCTAGTACAGTATGAGAAACCCTGGAGCAACCACACTGCCCACAAAGGGCTTGCAGATGTGACATGAAGCCTTTCAGGAGACCAGGGTCTTCTAGAGGAGCAGCTGAAGGGGAGACAGGATGCTCTAGGAGACCTCAAATGGATTGAGTGGCAGTAATCAAATGGAGCCCAGGTATCTTTTGGAGCAGCCTCTCTGGCCAGCCTAGTTGAGAAGGAGATGATGACTGATCCCAACACTGTTTCAGCTTTGCTGATTGGTGAAGGAAGAGGGCAGGCTGTAGCCCATGCTTCCTAGCAGCAGGACATGGGCAAAGTCACTGTCCAGAAATCAACAAGACTCCACCAAGTTCAGCAGCATGACACTCTTCTGTGTGTCTGGCCCTGACTTTGCATGGTGAAAGAAGTCCCCACAGACCAAAGCCCTGTGCAGTTGTCAGCCTTCTCTCCTTGAAGGCTTAATAGAAGCTGAAGAAAGCAGGACCAGGCCTGGACTAAAAAAAGTTTGGAACTGTCCTGTGAAGTGATGAAGAGAGAATGAAGGCAATGTCAGAGGGAAGGACTGTAGAGTAATGGTTCGTAAGGTTTCCTGTTGATTGTGTTGACTGGGTCAAAGTGAGGGCTGGAAGAAAGGTACAAAGGGGAGATGAGGGAATAGAAAGAGCATTAGATAGAGGCAACAAAGGAAGGGAGAGAATGCAAGGGCAGGAAATGAGGCCTCTGGTCTAGAATGATTTCAGCTGCTGTCTTGGGATGCCTTTGCCATAATGAAGAACACCATTTCCAGAGTCACAGGGACAGGTAGTGGGACAAATCTGAGCCCTGATAATGGGGAGTACACCATTACGAGCTGTCCCCTGCCTTAAGCACTTTTCAATTACCTTGTCTTGATTAGCATTAGTACCTTTTCAGAGTGTCTAAGGCCTTATTTTGCAAATAAGAAAGGTAAGGAGGAAAAAGAGACAGGAAAGAGAGGGGGAAATGCAAAGGAGAAAAATTAGGCCTGTGCGGTTTTGGTTAATATGAAGTATTGGGTGGATTATTTCTCCTAGAGACTAAGAAGGACTTTGCTAATTGTATTCAGTTATGAATCAAAAGGTGTGGGCATTATGGATGAACTCTACTTGAACTGATGTCCATGGGTAAAGGTTTCATGAGAACAAAGACTGTGCAGAATCTGGTTGTCCCAGGTGCTATTGAAAGGAGCCATTCTTACCATGTTTCAATTAGTCTTCCTGCAGTCCATCAATCTCTGAAGTACTCACTGAGTTGCACTGGTGAGTTCCAGACTCATTCTGATATTTCCAACATGCTGGCCTCCACCATGCTTGCACTTACCTGTGGCTGGCAATTCTGAACCCCACCTGAACCATCTGAAGCTGCAAAACCAAACCCAGAGGCAGACAAAATGAGCAGCTACTTCTTAAAATTCAGCTTTGAGGTCTTGAAACTTAGGGGAAGTTGGGAGGAAACATCCTTCAAATCTTTTTCCCACCTCCCAGACAAGCATTCAGAAATTCTGCACAGATTCATAGAATTTAGAATTGGAAAGGTGTTGGATGACCAACTAAAGCAAAAGTCCTAAGCCCAAGAACCTAACATGCAGTAGCATACTGTTCTGAAAGTCCATCAACATTTCTCTACCATGCTCTGATCCAAATCTTTCAACTACAGTCTCTTTATGAAGAGATACCACTCATTCTCCTTCCTTCTACTCCAGAAGGGACATACTTCTAATTCTGCTGGCATTTTCTCCAACAGCTCCCAAAGCTCTAACAGATCATTGCAATATTCACTCATGAAATATTCCAAGTGCCTGGTGCAATCATAAGTAGCTCTTTGAAAGTCTTTTTCTGATCCATTAGCATGGAAGTAATCTCAAGTGACTGGATATATATTGCAGTTAATGGTATGTCTGGAGCAGTTGGTAAAAGCATGCATATTCTGGCAAGGAGCCAGGGAAATATCTGTGCAGAGGAAGGAGAAGAACCAACATGTGCATTCACACTTACACAGGCATACGCGTGTACCCCAGCAAAGAGCTTCCCACAACCTGTAGTTATTTACTAGCTCCTGAATTTATATTGCCACTCAGTGGAATTAGGACTTATAGACCTGTCCGGCTACGAAACGTTCTTTAGGAATGACAAGCTGTAGCATTAGGCTGGTATCAGGGGAGGGTGTAAATTGCGATGTGGTGTCATAGCTCCATGTCCGAAAGAGAAGGTGGAGGCTTCCTGGCAGCCTTCATCTCCCTGCTCGCGCTTCCCTCTCTGGAGCTGGCAGGTCTCGTTCCACATTTTTGCACCTGTGATAGAAAGAGGTGCCTTCTCTCTTGGTGTGAAAACAGCACGGCGACACCTTCTTCTTTGTGTACTCATCTGGGGGAGCGTGATGAGTTGAGGTTAAAAAATCTCCCACACACACCCCTGGGAGAACTCCAGGCCCTCCTGTTTTAAGGAAATAAGTGGATTTTGAAGCTGAYCTTTAAAAATTCAAAACTGCAAAGCTGGGGCGGGAGGTAGATTTTCAGAGGTGCTGTGATGGCTTCACTCTGGAAAGCTCCTGTTGGCAATTTTAGAGCCATAGTAAGAGTTTTTGAAAATCTTGTGCTTTAGACAGAGAGGGAACCAGGACGGCAAAGTTTCTACCTGAGTTTTTGTGAGTTCTGACAGGAAATTTCTGTTTCAAAGTCACTTCTAGTGCTAATGAATAAAAGACAACTTTACTAGCAAGAGATTCCTTTCTACCACTACAACTTCTTTTTTTTTCAGGGAAATGACATTAGCTGTACCAGAAAGAAATCCTCTCTTGGCACACTACAAAGATGTACTCCCCATACTAGCAAGCTCTTTCAAGGATAGGAGAGTCATAATTAACCACATACCTATCTTACCAGAGAGCTACCGTACTAGAACAAGTAAAAAACATTTGATGGCAGGGTTTATACCACAAAAACAGAACCAGAATATTTTATGGGGATCTGAGTTTTTTTTTTTTTTTATGAACAAGTCTAATACATAAGGAATTGAAAAAAAATCTGAGAATTGTGGTTTATCTTTCTCTTTATTTTGAGTAAATATTGCATTGTATTGGATACTGTGATATATTCTAGGCTTTCATTATCAGTCAGATAAAATGTTTTAGTTTTATCAGGCCAGAACTAGTCGACATAATCAAGCATTTCAAATAGAAAAAATTATTGCTTGACTACATATTTTTCAATATTTCAGAATCAAAATACTTTGTCATTTTTTGAAGATAGTTCAAGTTATCAATCTTGAGTTCCCAACTAAGACAAAAATTAAGTATTAGTTTCTCCTAAAATAGAGATTCTGTTTCGCAGTAAATTTTAGCATATATTCCTTGCTTTTGGCAAAAAAACCACAAATACCCATCTCTCTCCTTCTCTTCCTCTTCCTCTTTTTCTTCCTCACTCTCACTCTTACGTGCTCTTTCTTGCTCTTGCTCTTGCTCTTGCTCTCCATGTCTTTATAATTCTCACCTCCACAGATTTAGGTACATCATCCAAAGGTGAAATCTTCCGCCAATCCAAATAAAATCTCATCAGTCAGTTTTATGAATGTTGTGCTATTTTCTTTTAGGATTTAAATGTCTTGTTGATTCCCAGAGTAAGAATACACCTGCTGCGGTTTAGATTTTGTCAGGTCAAATGATATTTGCTTGTTTTTTTGGACCTGAGATTTTGTTTGACCCAGTTTGGGCCTGGAGCCTTCTGTAGGCTGAAGCTGCTGTGGACATTGGGACCTCAGAAATAATCAGGGCCCATCACTGCAAGTGCTGGTCTGGTGTGTGGAGTGGAGACAATAGGAATTGCTCATTCCCGCTTTGGATATTTGGGGTTGCTGTGCCTTGCTGTAACAGCACCCCTCACTATCTTTGGGTTGATTGCAAAGAAAAGGCTGACACTAGTGCTTCCTTTCTTGGTTCCCCAGTTGGGCAATCAGGGCAGGGTTTGTGTTGCAGAGGTTGTGTCTATACATCCAAAATATACAGGGCCCCCAGTACAGGTCCAAGCACCCATCTGCAGTCATCTGTATTATTAAATTGTTAACTCTACAGTCAAAGCAAAGACACACTCATTCAGGAAGTGGCTCATGGCACCAAAAATTAAATATCCTAAAATAAAATATCCTCCAGAGGTGCCAGGATCTCTCTCCATTTGTTAAAGAYGGACCTTCTAAAAACTGGCCTCTCTTGGTTGCAATTAGCCACCACCAGGCTCACGCTGGTGCCAGACTCAGTACTGGGACGCAGTCAAGAGCTCGTGCCAGTGCCTGGACTTTCCCTGCCAGCCAGACTGCTTTGCAAGGGTCTAGCTGCCAGCCCTGGCCTGGCAGGGCTCTCGGCCGATGGGTACGGACCTCAGACAGGGAATTCCCTCTTCCTGCCACTTCTCTGTGGAGCGAGCTTTGCCAACACTGGCAGATGGCAGCCATGGCATCCTGAGCGGGCAGCAGGGAATACCCTTTGAAAGCAACATTTGAAGCCCCTTTCAACTAGCCAGTCATATGACAAAGCATTTGGGCAGAGTAAATAATTGAAAGGGCAAAACCAAGATAATTACGGGCCCGCCCCTTGATTTCCGTGTTGTCTTAATATCCAGGATACATCTCCAAGGCTAATATCCACCTAGCTCTAAACAAGAGTGACAGAGGACATGCAGAGGGCTTTCCCATTTACACACCCCCTCCACATATGCCAGAAATATTTCACGGAGATACACAGCTCTAGGGCAAGGTGAGGGCATGCAATGGGAGTGCAATAGGAGAAACACACACACACTCATTGTGTGTGTGATGTGGGGTGGCTGTGGCCTTCACATCAGACCGTCATGCAGGTCTGGTGTTGGGCCAAGAGGCGAATTTCAGTGTCCAGGTAGTGCTTTGGCTCAGCTACCCAACAGAGCCACTGCTGAGTGAGACACAAATATTGACCCCTGCTAAGGTTTGGTGATGGTCCAGACTGGGGTGCAAATGTCAGGACATCAGCTACCAGAACTACTGAGATAGCCCTCCAATTTGTGCTGAGGCTCAGGCAGCTCCTAGCCCCACAAATGACCTCCTCCATCCTCCCATGCCTGCCCCTTCCCCTGGCCCCAGCTCCCCAGTCATGGTGGCTGGCGCTCTTTTGGAAATATGTGTTGGCACACAGCAATTGCTGCTGCTGTCTCAGACACTTACTGTCTTGTGTCTATTCTGTATCTAATCATCTGACACTCCATTTCTGTTGTGTCTCAGCTACTTTTTCAGATGGACATTTTCAGCTGAGTTTGTGATGCATGATCAATATCTCCCTCCAGAACAGATCAAAAGCTCCCTGTGCTTTGGACTGGGAATTTAGGGTTTACAAGAAACTAGCTAAAGGCATTTATGTCTTTTTTGTGTTCTTGCTCCCATTTCTTCCCACTGTGCCACACTCCTGCATTTCTGTGGCTCATGCCTATAGATTGGAGAGCTCAAGTGCACTACCAGGAAACCCTGCTCCCACCTAGAAAACATCTCCTACTCATCTCTGGATATTTTGAAAGCACTCAAAAGAGAGGAGATGAGATCAGGGGCAGAATTTTGGATAGCCTGTGCTTCGGCCACATGTGAAGCGTAATTAATATATTTGTGAAGGAGCTATACCCCRCAATGTGAACCTGAAGTAGTCTTGGTTCCCTCAGCTGCTCAACAGTCACAATTCTGGTGTCTTTCACAGTCAAAAAGTGGTCCTGATGCTGCCTCTTCTTTCATTGAAAGGATGCTGATGTCTTTACATAAGTGGTTTGATCATCCTTTTTCTTGACTTGTTTTTTCCAGATCAATCCAGTGACRGGACCTCGGGAAGGAGGGACCAAAGTGACCATCCGTGGGGAGAATCTGGGGCTGGAGTTCAGAGATATCGCGTCTCATGTCAAAGTGGCCGGAGTGGAGTGCAAACCATTGGTGGAAGGGTACATCCCTGCAGAGCAGTAAGTTGGGTGTGTGGCGGATAACGGGCCACAGCACACCTAATAATCATTATTGCTACCTGTGAGCTCTTTTTAGGAGTGGGTTCCCCCCACTCCAGTGCAAAGAAGATGCCATTCCCTACTCAGAGTGCAAGAACTGATAATTCCTTTTGTTACTGTATTTAAACTTCATATTTAGGTGAGCCTTACAGCATATGCCCTATGAAAAGCTTTTGGTCCCCTATATGAGTTATTCTCTGTTTCTCACATAACATCCACCACAGGTGGTTTAAATTCCTGTCTGTGGGATAGCAGTCCTGAGAAGCAGTTTGACCCAGCACCAGAGCATTTGTTAAGCTGTAGAGCTGTAGCAGGATCAGAGAAGAGAATTAAATCTGGTGGACAGAAGAATGCCCGGGGTCAGACCTCAGCGCAGTATTGCTCCATGTATTTAAGTGAAAGTGTGTTGATTTACATTAGCTAAGCATTTGCCCCACTGAGTGCAAGGAGCCACAAATCACCAGTCTTTAAAGAACAACTCGGGTCCTGGGTTTGAAAGCAGCAGAAGATGGTACAGTCYGTTCCCCAGCGGTGCAAGCTGTTGTCTGCTCCAACATCATCTTAGCCAGACTGCCAAACCATCCCTAAAACCATGCCTCTTATTCGTGCTTTCTCCACAGGATAGTGTGTGAGATGGGGGAGGCCAAGCCCAGCCAGCACGCTGGATTTGTGGAGATCTGTGTGGCCGAGTGTAAGCCGGAGTTCATGGCCAGGTCTTCGCAGTTCTACTACTTCATGGTAAGCTCCTGKGAGAAGGTCTCCTGGGCCCCAAAGGTACTTAGGCCCTTGTCACCTGTCACTGTGTCTGTCCATCATCCTTGAACATGATCAGCCTCCAAGCACTTCATTGCCATCCTAAGCACACAAAGTTTTTCCTTCCATTTTCATTAAAAAACTTGTTATGAGCAAAAAATAGCTTGCCTWATTAATGTTTTAACAGTCTAATAATAGTCCAGATTATTAGTCCAGTTACATACAGTCATGGTCCAAATTAGTACAGAAAATCCTCATTACTAGTTAATATTGTTTTACAGAAAAAAGGAAAAAAAAAAAAGAAAACCTTCCTAGTATCTCACCTTTTCTCTGGTGTGATGCTCACCCTGCCAGCATCCCTCCAGGCCCTGTGGTCAAAGGCGCCAATCTTCCTCCAGCAGACGGTCGGGTTGTCACTGTGAGTTGTCACCACCCTGAGGTCTTCACCAGGAGGAGYSTGATGTCCACRGTGGGGTTTCCTCCTCCCCAGYYGTGGGTCCACCTGGGGCTGKKTTYACCCCTCCTCTCCCCACCGCCGGCTCCCTTCTGCCCRGCCCCAGCTCCAGCGGGAGAGTTGCCCAGCGCCCAGCGCGGGTCACACCAGGGCTGTTGTTTGCCAGGCAGGGACTGCGCGGGGGCAGCCCTTGGCCCTGCGGRTGCTCCTGGCRCTGAGCTCRGGCCGGGTGGGCAGGAGGTCCTTGTCCACCAGACCCTGGTGACCACAGGGACAACCACAGTCAGCCCAGAGCAGCCTGAGACCCTGTGGTGATGAGTCAGGGCAAAGCCCATGGCCTTCTGCTAGTGATGGCAAAAAGTCAAGTTTACTGAGCCACAGGTAGTAACCATGGTGACAGCAGGTGTTTCTGGAACACTTTTTTGTTTCATTGGTGCTAAGTGGTCTTCCGGGTGTCCCAGGAACCAGTGCTGCACAGCAGGCTAGAGCACGAGGCACTAGTTAACCAGCCAGGCTGTGGGTGAGCTGTATTGCATGACTAAGGCTCAGGAACAGCGAGCTACAGGTCACTGGTTTGGATGCTCCATGGTGAGACAGCAGGTGCCAGCCAAGCCTGGACTTCTTTCAGCCTTGAAAGGGCAATTCCTGCACACATGAATGAAGATGGGATCTCATCCCAGTGCTCGTGCCCGCAAAGTTGGGCTCGGGACAGCAGATGTCTGCTCTGTCAGAGCTGTGGCTGCTGCAGCCCAGCAGCTCTTGGCTGATATCCCTCGGCTCAGCTCAGTTCTCTCTTGAGCCTCAGATACAGCCTCACACACAAGTCCAGGACATTCTTCTGAGCACACAGGTCTCCACAGGCTTGCAGCCAACAATGGTGGGATGTGAAGAGATCCAGAGCAGCAGGAATCTTGTGTGCTCCAGACCAGTTATGGTCCTGTTTTGCAAGTACTGCAGGTGCCCCCTTGTCACTCCTGGCTCCAGCCTACAGCTGCTATTTTTAGGGTAGCTCTGTTGAACAGTTCTTTATTAACCTTTTAGGCTGCAGCGGTAYTCCTCAGAGAGCAGCAGGTGCAAGCATGTCCATGTGCTAACAATGACATTTTTTTCAGCCGGAATGGCTTTGAGAGATGGAGCAGTGTCTCTCTGCAGGGATGGGGAGGGCCATGGGAAGGCCAGTGCTTTGCTCACAGCTGTTGCCCAAGCTGCTCCTGTTAGCTGCTTGCTCTTGCCTGAAAAATAATCATTTCAGTCTGTGGAGGGGTTTCTGGCCTTTGACTCTGATGTTGACTGCCTCCTCTCTGGAGGTCTCTGGCCAATCCAACGCATTTGATTACAYGGCGTAGGTGAACCTATGTTCGAGATGACTCTTCTCATGTCCTGTCTTGGGCCCAAAAAAGCCAGAGAGTTTCTTTCCCTATTCTCCACCGGGTCCAAGTCTAACAAGAAGTTACTTTAAGGCTCCACTGGAGGAGATTCTCAATGCACCAAGATCCTCTAAGTGCCAATACTCTTGTGTGTTTTACTTAGCTCCCTCCTGCAAGTGCACATCACCATGTGTCTGGCATCTGGGAAGGGTGTGGGGACTGAAGAGAGTGTTTAGCCATGTGAGAAATTTGGAGGTGAAGTCAAAAAGTCCCTAGGGCTCATGACTGATGGGATCACTTGCACACTTCCCCACGTTCCCCGCAGCAGGCCGTCCCACAGCAGCAAGGAGTTCCCCACGTCTCCAGCCCCAGACTTAGAAATCTCCAAATAAGCACAGTAAAAGAATCTTATTGTGAATGGCCACCCTTAGCAGGCTGTTGGGAGTCAGCTCTGTGTGCTAGCAGCACTCCAACAGCAGTCACATCATCTTTTTAGATGGCAGCTGGCAACTGGACTTGCTGCACGCTTTGTCTGAACATCAGTGTGCAAAGCAACCAGAGGGGCTCTGGGCCTGAGTTGGCACTCCACAACACTGGTGCAAGTTTGGCCTAAAAGACTGTAGACTTACCATAGTGAAAGCCTCATGGAAGAAGAGAGGAGAGCCCATTGCATGTTGCACCCTCAACTCCTTTTTTTGCTCCACTCCCCCACTTTCTGCCAGTGCTTCTTGTCCGGGAGATCTTATTCCTCTAAGAGCCCTTGCTGGGGACATGCAGGCATTGCCTGGGCCTTGATCAGTGCAGATCTGTGCAGGCTGGAGTTGAGAGGGTCCCTTTGTTCCCACCAAAAGTGCTCTACTCCTGCAAGGGAATGGGTCTTTTCTGAAATCATTCACATGACCAAGCATGTGGCAAGCCCAAACTTTATGGCAAAGGGTACTGGTAATGAATGCAAATATCTTGGATTCCCCCCTTGATCTACAGAGATTTCACTATTTTCTGTGTTTTCTGATGTCACTCAAATGCTACAGTAGTGGGGACATGGAAACAACCAGACAGATACCCCCCATCAGGCAGACAGAAGGCCTCTTTCCAGGACATTACACTTCAGCACATCACCTTTGCTGCTCTTGAAATTACTGTCCGATTTTGATCATCTGTGTCCATCTGTGACAGCTTTTCCCTCTGCTTGCTGGCTTTTTGGCTGCCAGTTATCCCATCCGTGCATAAGTGTGAAATCAACAGGGTTTTCTTCGCTGAATACCTCGATACCTTTGTGCTAGACAGAAGAAAAACAGACGCTTTCCAGACTGCCTGTCATATGCCCTCTCCTGTGTCCATCGCTTTCATAGCAGGAGTTGTGTTCATTGGCTCTGCTTAGCTTCCTTTGATGCTTCTGCCAGGAGGGTAGAGATGTTATACACACATCACAACATGCCTTGGCATCCCAGAACTGGGGTGGCAGCTTTAAGGGAAGGAAGATGCTTGGAAACCGGAGAAGGGCATCCCGTGAGAGTTACAAATGCCGCTTTCTGGCACATAGCAAGTCCTCTGAAAAAAAACGTGTTTCAAAAGGTTTGAAGCAAAACAGGGTCAAATCTGACCAATAGATTCAACCTCTGCCTCTCCAGCAAAAAGATGGAGGGCATTATTTTGAACTCAACAGAGTATTTCATTTCAGTGTTTTAAAAAAGAGATGGCCCAGTTTAGAAATGCTGGAGCAATTCTTCTCAACATTTCTAATTAGAATTTCTAAATTCAAAATGCTGTCATTTTGTTTTAAACTGTCATCTGTGATCAAAAATGCAAATGGCATTAAAGAAGTCAGTAAGCTAATGGAAACAAAGCATTTGTTTGCAGGCTGAAATGAAACTTAGGATGATCTAAATGAAAACCATTTCTTGTGGGTTTTTTTTTTCAATTTTTTATTTTGTTTCTGTGATTATTGCTGCTGTCTTTCAATCCAAAAAAAAAAAAATTACCTTCATTTGTCTGTTCAGATACTGAAGCAAGTGATCCTTTATTCTGGCTCTGGGTGAGAATATCATGGCTCAGTGCAGGTGTTGTAGGCTACTCTGATTATACTGCTTCTGGGACTGCTCCTAAATACCCCCAAAATGCCAGGAAAGCATTTTGACTAGGTCTCCTTTCCAAGCTGGGGATGAGAGAGGGGTGCAGACTGCCCCTCCTGCCCCACTGAACGTGTAGCAAGGAAACCAGGGTCACGAGCTGCATGCGAACCACATCTTGCTCTGACCGTGTCTCCAGGATGAACAAGGTGGGAACCACGGTCTTGTGATCAGGAAGCTGTGACCACCAGACATCTAACTTAAATCTTCCACCAGTTACGACTTGAGGTGCTGACTTCAGTGATGACTTCTGATGACATCCTAAGCAACTGTGGTCATACCTTGCCGAAGTCACAGCACCAAGATAGAGTGGCAGATTAGCAT
Organism: Apteryx rowi; assembly: GCF_003343035.1. Lineage (NCBI taxonomy): Eukaryota > Metazoa > Chordata > Aves > Apterygiformes > Apterygidae > Apteryx > Apteryx rowi. Next base: position 2,218,607 of record NW_020451204.1, read on the forward strand.
GAGCAGTTAGTATATTCAGTATTAATTTGACATAGGAATGTTAATATTTTAAAAGGTTTTAGGCATTTATGTTCCCTCCGGCTAACTGGTGATTTAAATGGTGAAGCTTTAGACAACCCTTTAACTTTTTAGGGGTATTGGTCTCTGATTTTAGTTTGAAAATTAGTGCAGCGCTTTGAAGATACGATGCAATCCTGTAACATTAAAAAAAGCTATTTTGAAAGCCAGCGCCTAGGCAGCTTTGTGTGCCAAGGCTTCACTGCTGACCGTTATGGACACTAAGTCCCTGCCTCCTACTCTTTTACATGCAGGGGTGTAATACTTCCTGCCAAGAGCAAGAAGAAAAGACAAAAGTGAGAAAGGACACTTAGTGCCAGGCAGTCCAGAGATTCACCTCAGACCTCCAAAAGTGCACCGTGACCTATCCTAGAGGTCAGTTTAGGTGAAGCTCTGATGGTAGCTTCTCTGAGGACAGCTTATGACAAGGACAGGCTGGAGGAAAGTAAAGGGCTGGGGAGCAGACAAAAGTAAACAAGTCCATGAAGGATGCAGAAGGTTTTCTGGCCTCTGCTTTCCTTCAGTGTCACCATCCACTTCAGCCTATTACAGATCTACTAGACCCCCTTTCATTTTCCATCACCTTTTGCAGCAAGGAAATGGTAAACAGACTGGAGGCTGAGTTTCAGTGCAAACATGCTGTGCAATATTTATGAAAGCCACTGTGAATAATTAATGGTTTATTGCAACTTCAAAACCTTAGCCACAAACCCTTTTGTAAGACTGGCATGAGATGCTGCAACGCTTTGCATGGGAACATTGCTAATGTACTTCTGATCTGTGAGAGTCCTCAAAAGGGCATGGTCATTTCAACTAAATCTAGGGAGAGGGGAGTCACCTATCACTGAGCACTGGGACAGGGATTTTGTGTGTTTAACTCAAATGTCCCTCTCTGGTACCTAAAGCAGTTGCCACCGCAGTGCTGTTGGGTAGGTTGTACGCACCAAGCTGGCAATTCTCAACACATTCCTGCACAGGTGGGAATTCACCTCCCAGGCAGCAACCATCACAGTCAGCAGTAATTTGCACTGGTATTGGTGGCCACAGATAAGTGATTAATGATGAGCTACCATCACAGCCTGAGGTAGTACTGCAAAAATAGAGGAACATGATATACTGAAGACCCATCCAGTCCGATGTCTTTTTTTCACAACAGTGGCTGTTAGTGGATATTCACAGAGAGGTGTAAGAAACACAGTACTTCTTTCCCTTATATGTTCTCCCAACCTTCATAAACTGATGGATGAGGGACTTCTTGAGGTGAAACTGTACCTGAACTGTCACGTCAGAAACAGGCAAGCAGAGGAAATGTCCAGCTCTGTCAGTAGATTTTTCTACCGGGCTGTAAGTCTGATTTTCATGTTCAGCTCTTTCTCCAAGCAGTAATTTCATTTTGAATGAAAGCAAAGTGGAAACATTGCTGCTGTTTTTCAAAATGATTAGCCAGAGGGGGACAGGGCGTGTGTGTGTGAAAGAGGGAGCCGTGATGTGTGTCAGGCGATTTTATAAACGTGGATTAATGGTCTCCAAAGCTCAATAAGACGACTGTGTGATGTACCTGCTCGTTCAGAGGAGCTGAGGAGAGCTTCAAGCATTTGTGTCATCATTCTTAAAGAGAGAGAGAGAAAAAAAAAAAAACCTTCATTTAAATGCATGTAGTGGCTTTTCACTTGGGACTGAGTGGAAAGTTTTTCTATTAAAATGCAAATGAAAGAATAAACTGTAACTCCAAATTTCTCTCTGAAAATGGATGTCTCCTCTCTGCATTGTGGTACCAGGGTGATCTATGCCTTCAGACTGCGAGTATTTTATTCTTGATTTGGGGAAGAAGGGAGGAGAAGGGGGTAAGAGAAGGAGGTTTGGGATTTTGAGTCCCGGAAGGAATTGTGTTCCTTTTTGTTATATTAACCCATCACTGTGATATGTTTGGAAGAGGAGCTCGGAAAGTCATCGGGAGTAGAACAAAATGCTCACCTGGACAGCACCCTTCTTGTAGCTGCAGTATTTCGGCATACGCCTTTGCATGAGCACGGCTGTGCTATATCAGTGCAGGATGCGCACACAGTAGGAGACAGCCTCAGCATCCAAGTCTGACAAGAGACAGGACAGCAAGTGAGGTCAAAACAGCGAGAGGTTTGGGGCCATGTGGCAGCCTTAGCAGACAAAGCACAACTTTGGATGCTCTGCTGCACCACAGCTCTCCTCCTTCCCAGGGAAAAATGCCCATGGCCACAGAAAGCATTTTTAAACTGCTCTCCAGAATGGTACAGCAGGTTCTGTTCCCTTGCCACATAAATAGAGTTTAGAGCGGTCTTTCCGAGAACCAATTGTTTTCACTTCTTGTAAGCTCYGCAGTTTTCCCCGGAGGCGGAGAGCCCCTGTTTAGATCCAGTCAACCCGTTCAAGACCGGGGTTATCTTGCAGAGGTGGTGTTTCATTATAGAAAAACATGCCTGAGCTGATTCAAATGGGCAGTGGAGATGGGAAACGTTTGCCTGCAGCTTCTCCAGGCATGGAAACGGCTTTGAAAACACAGAATATTTCTGAGCAGATACAAGGACAGTTCTGATATTGCAGCGAGGCAAGATGAGACACTAGGCTTTTSTTTTAGTGGGAAGATATGGGCATCTCCCAAAGTCCAGCTAAAACCTGATTAACACTCTGGGGGTGCCTACGTCTCTCCAGCATTAAAAAGAGAGAGGCAAAGTAACTCCACTGCTCCGCTGTGTTTTCAACATGACCCTTTGCCTCCACAGACTCTGACACTCTCAGATCTCAAGCCGAAGCGGGGCCCGGTGTCGGGGGGCACTCAGGTGACGATTACAGGCAACAACCTCAATGCAGGCAGCAATGTCATCGTGACGTTTGGGCGACAACCCTGCCTCTTCTACAGGTACATACAATTCCTTCCTACTGCGTATGCCTGAGTCTGTAAGATGTGAACAGAGAGAGAGAGAGACACCTTTAATGGCCATGTTTGCACACGTTTTAAAAAAGCAAAAAAAAAAAAAAAAAAAAAAAAAAAAAAAAAAAAAGGCAAAAAAAAAGACTTTGTCCACTGGCCTCTGACCACATTGCCTGGCCTCTGTGAGATTTGATCCTGGTGCTGGGCTAAGCAGGCAGCTACAAAGTGGTGAAAGCAGTCCAGAGGGGGATTTATTTGTTTCCTCACAGCTCTGGTAGGACATGACTTCTCTTCACAAAGCTGCTCTGCTTTCTGGCAGTCAYCATTCCCAAGTCCACTGTAACTACTGTAGGCTTTGCGGACGAGGAYGAAGGTCCACCGGTTGCATGTTGTGGGGGTAGTACCAATGCACCAGGGAGGGAATAGAAACCTAAAGACAGGACTGAACTTCTCTTAACAGCAATTATAGTCAAGAGACCTCTTCTGCAGCCAGGGCCCCTTTCCTCCAAACACCTCTCTTGCCTGTGGTTATGTCTGTTTTGCAGCAAGACTTTTGCATTCTGCCCCATACTCCATTAGAGCAACCTAACTGTGCGTGTGTTGGGGTGGGAGGATAGGATTTATTTCATTGTTTTGATTAGTATTTGATGTACTTTTTCCATAGTCCCTTGCTAAATTTCACTGCAATTCTCCACGGTCCCATGCTTAGCAACTTGTTTTGGGAGTGCATAGTTGAAAAGATTCATTTTCATGTCCCCGCTTTAGATGAGAGAAGAAAGAAAATCTGACAACATTGGTTCTAAGTATTAAAACACCTCCCTTTTATCCCAAAATAGTCCTGTAGTGCTGAGAAATGGATGACTTGCAGCATTACAGCACCGGGTTGGCTCTTGTTCAATGGCAGTTCAGAGAGGCTTAATGTCAGTGTTACCTGCTGATGTTCCCTGATCCCTGTGAGAATCTGCCTGAGTCCAGTTCCCAGGGGCTCCTGCAGCTCAAAACACTCCAGTGTAATGCATTTYGCTGCCAGTATTGGTGGGGGCTAGGGATGAAGTTGGCACACTCCTTGTAGCCTGCCCTTGGCAAAAGAAGTACCCATTCACAGGGGACCTGGGACCACTATCTTGGGGAAATGCACTTCCCTCTCCAGGCTGTGGGGATCCTGTTTAGCTGCCTGTCATGTAGTGTCATTCATCTTCTATAATTCAAGAAGGTGAAACCACAGCCTGTGATTTAAAATACAGGTGGGAATGACAGCTGCTTTGGGTTGCTTACAGAGCAGATCGGGGAATTTTTCAGATGGTGCTGAGCCCAGTCTTTCAGGAGAATGGGAAGAGAACCTGGAGAGTACTGTCACTGGAGGTCAAGTGCTGCAAGGGAAGGGTGGACCCTGTTTTATCCTTTCTGGGTATATAAGATAAGACCGTGCCGTCAATCACAGGGCTGGGAAGGCTGAGGGTGTTCAGGGCCTCAATTCTTGGGTCTTTAGGGAAGGCAAGGTCTACTGCAAAATTCAGACTAGTTTTGAGCCCTGCCCAAAAGAAAAAGTTAGATGCAAAATCCTCCTTAAGTATTATCATGTAATACTTCCCACCATATTAGCACCTCCCATGCAAAGATGCCAGGCACATTGCAAACTGCAGTTAAACAAGGCTTACAGTCCTACTGCAAAGTAAGCTTTATTAACCCAGACTGGAAAGCTCAGGAACAAACACCCCTTTTTATGAGCTGCTGCTACATATGCCTGCAGGCAAGAAGGAAACATCCATCATGTATTTAATCATGCAGAAACATTTCTGGAGAGAGATCTGTTTTGGACTTCCCTTGGGATTCAGTTTATATTTTGAGACCTGAGTAATGGTAGCCCTTGTGGTATTATTTAAACTAGTGCAAAGACACATGGCACTTCCTCAGATGAATGTGTCACACTATTTTCTGCATATTCCCACAGCATTGAGTTTCACCACTTAAGAAAGCATAGGTTAAGGTCACAGGACACAAGAGTAGGCAGCAGGACTCATTTTGGCATCACTGTATTTCTGCAGGCAGAGCCTGGTTTATTTTTACTTGCTTCCACTCACAGGAGGTCCACCAAGCACATTATCTGTAACACCACCGCTTCAGATGAAGGCTTTGAGAAGGTGAAGGTGTCTGTGAGAGTGGACAAGGCCAAGATCCATCAGGAGCTGCAGTACGAATATGTGGAGGATCCGACCATCCTGAGGATCGAGCCTGAATGGAGCATCTTCAGGTAAGCATCCTGTGGACATCCCCACCAACTCCCCTTACTTTCTCACGCAGCACTGGTGTGCTCTTGCTGGGCCTCAGTACAGCAAAGTGCCTTCCAGTCGTTGTGTTCACTGAGAAATAGGTTTATGCTGAACTACTTCCCATAGCCCAAGAGCCATGAGATTTGATGGACTGGCCTAGTGGTAGGACCTGAAGCACCAGCACTGTGCTGTGCATTCACTGTAACACCTCAGTTGCTCAGTGTGCGTCTGTGGCTTTGTGTATCCTCAGGACGAAATTTCCACAGAGTCTGGTGAAGGATGGGCAGGACCTCGGTCTTTTCTCTGAAGGAACTCTGTCTAGTCCAAGGCTAAATGAACCTGCACCCTGGCTTCACTAGTGGAGCACAGTTTCCTGACTTACAGCAGTAAAATTCAGCTGCAAATGCTCACTTGAAGCCTGCCTTGGGCACAGCGTGCTGGCTGCTGTAATTACAAGGGCAGGTGGAGCAGGTCTCTGACCTGATGTTGAAGCTTTCTCCCTCTTTACTGCAGTCCAGGATTTATCTTCAGCACCAGGATGCTCCCTGTCTGCGTGCTATTGCCATCCATTGGGCATGGTTAAATCAAGCAGTTGTACCCCTGAAAGCTGCAACTCCTCGTGTTTCTGGTCATGACTGTGTTTCTGGCCCCATTGGGCTGTGTCCACAGCCTCCTGTGGCAGCAATATTGGTCAAATATCCATTGGTCTCTTAGACCCAAGTGTAAATGGCATGACGCTACTTAGGGAAGTGACTGTCCCTTGGGTTTGAAAACAGCAACTCCCACTTTTCCCCCAGCCTTCATGTGCTTGATGGCTTAGCATTAAGTACCATTTGTCTGGCTGTAATGCCTGGAAGCCCCAGGATCATCTTCTGAGGCAGAAGCACAAAGGGAGCCCTGGTCCCTGCCCCATCAAAGGGCCTTCCTCCTTGTTAGGCCTCCCTTTTTCTCTTTGCTCCATTGATGCCGCTTTGGTGAGTTCAGAGGTTTCACATGAAGGTGTCTGAGAGGAGCATTTGCCCTGGATGTGGAAGACATCAAAGCAWTACCCAAATGCCCTCAAAAGCCTACAGAAATGGCTGTCTGAAGAGAGAGATTGGTTATTAAATACAGCGGCATTTCTTTGAAAAGATACAAAATAAGAAATCTTAGTTTCCTTCTTTCAGCCACTACAGTTCTCTGCTCCCCTGTCAAACTGGACTGATTGGAGTATCTGGGGATTAGGAGCAGGGCTAGTAAATCCCCCTGGTTCAGCTCCCTTCCAGAAGATGTTTTCACAAATCAATTAGTGGCTTTAATTACTGTGGGGGAATTTACCGATTTAGCCGGATTGAATCTTTACACATTGGGCTTGAAGCTTTAGCTCCCGGATTTTCCTTTTGGGGGTTTTATTTTCGGTCAGAGTTCAGATTATCAGTGAAATAAGAAATCGCTTTACTCTCTTCCTTATTAAAGTGAGTCTAGTGCTGGTTAAAAGGTGTGAGATTGACAGCACTGGAGAGTGAATTCCCCTATTATCCACAGGAAAGTTGCAGCATGGGGGCCTTCCTCCGCACTGCTTCAGGCCTGGCTAGTAGGTGAGAGGAGATGTTCTCCAGAGCCTTGGTATCTCTGCTGGAGCTGCCAGCCAGAAAGACGGAGACACCAGCAGCGGTGGTGGAGCTGGTGAGGGGGAGGCTGGCTGGGAGTGAGCTGTGATTCTCTTCATGTTTAATTAACAGCTATGAAGTAGCACCAGCTCCTGGCCCTGCAACGCTTGGTAATAACTGCTGGTGAAGCCGGTTCCTGTGACCACGGTGGTTGCTGCAGCCTGCCTCCCCTGCCACATCGCCCCAGGGTGTGGGTCATTCCCTGTGACAGCCAGACTGGCATTTTTGTCTCAGACCTGTCCTGGAGTGAGTGTGCTGGGGCTTGTCCTTGCCCTCCTAGGACCATAGCTCTCCTCATAGACCTCCTGAGGTGGCTGGTGGTTACAGCCTGTGGCTGCAAGAGTGAGCAGCATTGCAAAAGATGCTTGAGGTGCCTTGGCAGAGCTTCATCCAGCCTGGGGGTGCAGAGGTTTAATGCCCCATTGCTTACTGCCTTGAATCTCCYATCACCCCTCCTGTCATAAGGGAAGTTAAGAAGAGGTGCTTGTTTAGTGGGTGCCAGTTTACRTGCAGGATGTGTAGCTGCTTGCATGGATGACTGGGACTCTATCTGTCTCATCATTCAGGTGGAACCTCCATCCCCTGCTCACTTAGGTGTCTCTGAAATCAGAAAGCATCCACTCGAGCAGCAGCAGGTGTCGAATTTCAGCCAGATCTACTCACCTCATCTCTGCTTTCTTACCCTTTCTTCTGCATTTTTGAATCACTCCAAGAGGTCGGGTGATAATCTTGGAGAAGGGTGCAGAGAGATAAGATGCTATATCCAGGATTACTGCTGTGATTCAAGGTGTCCGGGACCGTTTTATGCAGTGTAACTGCTAACCTGTGGATCTCCATGCTGTAGATTGTAATTGAGACAAGCATGAGAGTAAGGCCTTCAGAAAGAGCTGGATGAATGTGCAGCAAAGTCAGATCCTGAGAATCAAACAAAAAATAACTTAGTSAAGTTACATGGATCACGAAGTAAACTACGGAGGCTCTTCCTCACTATATTTGTTATGCAGTATGATTCATTACAGCAAATCCACTGTGCTTTTCTGATTCATCACTCCTGACTGTGGGGCTAAGCTGTTTTGAGGGACAGATGATTGCTACTAAACCAGCTTTGCAAAATTAGTGAATGAATACACCCAGTCTGTCTTAAAACCCTCTCAGGCACCATTTTCCAAGACAATAAATGAAAGATTGTTGCTAATTTACTCACATAGCCAAAAAAAATGAGTCACACTGGGCTGGCAGGTAGCTAGAATTTTACAAGGCTCTGTTAATACATTTGATCTGTGTTTGATTTGAGTTACGTCTAGCAATTATCTGAATCTGCAGAGGGAAACTCATGCTCAGAGATTTCTGGACAATGAGAAGTTAAATTAAGAAAGTTCCTAGTCTTGGCACCTTTATTATTCCCATTTCCCGTAGGTGAGTTGTTCCAGTAACTCACTGTCTAAGCTGTGAGTGAGAGTGGAGACAGGCAGGCCAGAGACGTGAGAGGTAAGAAGGACCAGAAGCAATCGTTAAGGCTGTGTGTTATCATACTCTTTGCCACCCGTTGTCTCTGTCCCACCATTTCTCAGGAATGGAGATAAATGTAGTGAGGTCCTGATGCTGTTTCCCCTTACCTAGTAGTGAGGTCTCACTGCAAGCCATCAGCCAAGGGAGAGTTSCTGGGAGAGTCCCACACAGCACTGGGGCTGCTGCTCACTCCTGCAGTCAAGGGGAAATTCCCTGAGCAGACCATGCTGTGATTTATGGCCAAGCAAAAGGGTCAGAGATGCAGGGAAAAAAAAGAAAAAGTGCAGAAGCTTGGAAACAAGTAGAYGGTATCAGGATCCCGGTCTGCTGGGAAGGGACAGCAGAAGGATATGGGAAGGCCAGCATGATGGCAAACACCAGGGCATGARTGAGAGGGGAGGAAGGGGGATGCTGCTGCAATCATGCAGACATAACCTGGGAAGAGGAGCCACAACCCCGGCGCAGAATCCTACTGCTAATGCTCGAGGATGCATTTCACTGGGTAGCCGTGTCCCTCCCTGCTCTGATCCGACAGGGCCAAGAAGTGGCTGGGACTGGTCATTCACCCACAGTCAAAGAAGTCAACGGCTGTCGGTTTGCACAGGAAGGCAAGTGGCAGTTGGATCTGCTGGCAAGACAGGGTAGATTTTGTGGTGAGTTCAGCAAATACAACTGTCGGGTTTTTTTTTTGAAGAGAGAAGGCCCCTCTCTAATCCAGTGCTGTAGCCACACTTAAAAACTGTGGTCTGAACCTACAAGCTCAATTTCCAAGCCAAATAATACAGTATTTTTAACACATGGTTTAAAACTGTCTGCACAGTGGTGATTAATTAAAAGGATTTCTATATATATAGACACATATACAAATATACACACACACACACACACACACTCACATATATATATCCATATATACACACATTTGGTACGTCTGGAACATGTAAAACTCTCAGTTGAGTAAAAATACAAGCTTCTAACTTGAATCAGCACAGATTCATAATAATTAATGCCTACAGCCAAAAATCCAGAAGAATGAGGATAATGGAAAAAGAAAGGCTTAGTTTATGCACTTTTCTAGTTCCTGGAAAGCAAACTCTCCCTGGGTGATGTCAGGAATAGTTAATGTGAAGACGAATTTTTGGGAGAGGGCATTTCTGCTATAAGGCAGGGAGTGGGAACCCTCTTATAAATGGGTGTGTGACCTCAGAAGAGATCCCCTGAGGGTTCGAGAAAGCTCAGCCACCCAAGTGGACCTCATGGAAATGGAAGACATGCATTTGCTCTGTAAAATTTCCCACTGGAAATTTCCCAACACAGCTGATGATTTCAGAGAGCAAGAACTTAAAATACTGCAAAACTCAAGGCCAAATGTGGTCTTAACCATCGGTCAGACTGCATAGGTGTTGACTGAATGAAAGACCATAAGGAACCTCTTAGAGAAGTGTCTCAGGAGCACCTGCAGAAAGATGTGGTGTGACTGTGCTTGTTGGTAGAGCTACTGGCTCTACCATTAGCTGCTGAGAAAGATTTTGTTTTTTTTTTGCCAGGCTATGATTAAGTCCTTGTTGTGCTGGTATTTTTCATAAAAAGTATCTCCTTGACTTGGGAAGGTGACAAGGACTTTTTATTGCAATAGCGGAACCCTCCTCACACACACCCTCCTGCACCTTACTCCTCAGATGACTTCAAATTTCCAGTCTTCTTGGTCAWAGAGACTGTGTCTAAACTAGTAAATAAGTAGTCCAGGGCTATTCTTTGGTCCTGAAGCCAGCTAGAATGCACAACTCCCAACCATACTGCCAAATGAGCTTTCAGGCTTCAAAGGCAACTTAGCCTCAGCCATCCTGCTTACTGGGAGTGGTCAGTGACCCATGCTATTCCTCCAACCAYGACCAGGCATTGCTGGGAGGGTGCTAAGGTAGTCGAAACCAAGCCAGGGTACTGCTAATGTTTTAATAGTATGGATGGCCACCAGCCAGTATCTGAGCTGGTGCCCTGGCCTTCTTTGGTTCATCAGGGTGGTTGTAGTCAGAGGGGCTGGAGCACAGTCTGACCTAGTTGCAGCCAGCCCACCGAAACTTGATAGCTGTACTRCTGAGAGATGTGTATTTGCGTTCATATCCTACCTGTCCCAGCTGATTAATAATGGAAGATGCATGAGAGACATGGAAAACAAAGGTCAGAACTAGGGGAGAGCTGTTGGCCAACACAGGCTTCTTCCTTACAGTGTATTATTCTCCAGCGTTTTTCTCTATTCTCATTTATAATGCACATGTTTTACACTGGATGTTTGTGGAGTTTTGCCTGGAGGCAGGAAAGGGATGCTGGGCTTTCTTTTCCCAATCTCACATAAATCAAATGATTTCTGCACAGCCTCCCCTCCCGTTCTCTGCAAAGAACTCCAAGAAATAAATTGCAGCCTGGATAGTTTGCAAGAGGAGTTACACAGGCAGATGCTGAAACCAATGAGAACATTCCTCACCCTGGGAAACCTTCAGCTCTGCAGCAGAGATAGCGCTGTCCATTGATGAGTTTTCTCTCACCCTGGCCTGGCCGTATGAGGCCTGACACCTGAGGCCTTTGCTTGCTCAGATAATCTCCCCCCACTCTGCTTCCCCCTTCAGCCAGCCCTTGCAGCACATCGCCCCAGCCACTGGAAGCTGCATACTGCAGGGGGAGAGGGATTTTCCCTGGCAGGGAAATGCTGTTCCAATTTGGGATAGCCAAACCTGCCAACGGTGARCCTTTGGTCTGGGTTAAATAGACTAGAGAGAAGGAGTGGAAGCTACTGCTCAATGTTCCTGCCTGTTACGATGCTCTTTTTATATACTGCTCTCTTTAATTGCACCCTGAGACAACCCACACATCAGCTCCTGCGGAGGCCTGGGAACATTCCTGTGCAGGTTTCCTTCCTCCCGCTCCTCTGTGCCCCAGAGTCCCACAAGCAGCAGTGCTGATTGCAACCGGAAGAGGCAAGTGAAAGGAAAGAAGGGTGTTTCTGAAAGCTGTTTCCTTTTGGTGACACTGATTGCAGGGAGTGAGAAGGGCTCTGTCGACATCTCCGCTTCTTACGCTGGGCTGAGATGGATCTTATAAAAGCAAGAGGGTTTACCAAATGCAGTGTTGTGGTGTATACGAATCAACTTTCTCAGGAAATTAGGCTTTGTCCGAACAAAGGGACACAGTGACTAGAAATCTCTATTCTGTCGAATCTTGGAACTAACACACATTGCAAAGCTTATGTGCCTGAGTCACCAAATGGAAACCAAGCAAAYGCATTGTTCATAGCAAGTCTGAAGACTCTGACTCTGTTTCTTCTAGATGCTGTAGGACCTGTTTCCCCAGATCTCTCCAACCAGCAGCACTGAAGTGGGTTCACTGAGACAACATTTCCCCACTCAGAATGATGCTTTCTATAGCAGGTTTAATATGCCAGAAGGGATGAGAGGCTCCAACTGAGATATTCTGTATCCCCAAGAGAGGATATCTGAGGGTTTTKGGGGCTCACTTAGTTAGGTGATATAAGGGATATAGTCAATGGTCTAAAGACCTTCTATTATATTTCTGGCTCTTCTAATTACCAAAGCCTGCAATTTCTTGAGTCCAGACAAAGAAGAACACCCAGATGCTGCTTGATGTGACAGTTTTAGCAAAAAATCATGTTTGCTTTATTCTCCTTTTATGCATGAAGGGTTTTTTTTTTTTTCTTTTCCTTCCTAGGGAGCTGTGAGATGTAGTCAGACCCTCTGTAATTAACTTTGAGGGAAAAAAAAAGTGTAAGTAGGAGGAAAGGCAGGAGGACAGGGAAATTTCAACTGTTTCCCATAGATTAGAAATGACAGAAGAGTATTCCCTTTCAAAAGAGGTACCCATCCCATCCATACAGTGAACAGTATCTCATATCCAAGGCATTCAGCAGAAATGACAGCAGAATGCATGGGAGTTTGCACCTAAAAATGCCTCAGTGATTTTCTTTTTTTCTGTAACTGATAAGTGATAAAAAATATATCACAAGGGCAGAAGTGTAGGAGTCTCTGTCTGTGTGACCAAGGAGCCTGCCTAGAGCTGCCTGTCCATGGTAATGTTCATAGATCACCCACTGCTGGTGCACTAAGTCCTAGTATCTGTTAGCTGGGTTCATGTTCTTCCTTTCTTCTTTTGTAGTGGCAACACACCCATTGCAGTGTGGGGAACTCACCTAGACCTGATCCAAAACCCTCAGATCCGAGCAAAGCATGGTGGGAAAGAACACATCAACGTGAGTATTTCTAGGATCGCGAGGAAGAATGTGCCCAAGAAAGTGAGAGGGGCTGGCTGACAGCTCCAGAGGTTGAAATCCTCTATTTTGTCTAGAAAAGAGAGTACATCTTGCTTTCAGAAAGATTACCCCACCCTCTCCCTGCAAAAGAGCAGTGGACCAAGGAAGGAATGAAGAGCATCAGTAACTGTTGAACAGCTTCACATGGAGCCATAAGTGAGTTTAGGAGACTCAGGAGCACACAGCATGTCCTGGACCCCACAGTAGGTTGGAGGATGGGGCCGTGTAACAGCACCTGAAAGGATGTTGGCTGTGTATGGACACCTCTTAGGAGCAAATGTGAAAGAGCATCCCAAGGAGGACAGGCTCCCAGAAGTAAAAAGTACACAGAGACTACTGTGGGGGGGGTGGGGAAGGAAAGTCCATGACAAGGTGGAGTTGTGTGTTCTGAAGACTTTCCTTAATCARCAGACTTTGTTATTACAGCCAGGCTTAATGCAGATCTGGTCTGCATTAAGTGGACCAGAGAGAAGGAGTAGAAGCTACTGCTCAAAGCTCCTGCCTGTTACAATGCTCTTTTTATATACTGCTCTCTTTAATTACATCCTGGGACAGCAATGTGGTTCGTTCCTCTTGGCTTGTGTTTCAGAAAACCAGAAGGCAGTGAAGATGCTGGCTCTTACATATCCTTTCTTGCATGTGTTTCTGCTGGTTCCTGCGGTTGCACTCTGCAGCAGTGAGTCCTGATTGTATCAGACTCCCTACCTCTGCCATGAAGATTTCTAAGCACAGAAGGTTTTTGAGCTGGCCCGAGCAGCRCTGCTCCAGTTCAGCTCATCATAAAAGCTTTGAGGGCTGATGAAGGAAGGGCTGCCTAGCTTATTGCAGTGACCAGCTGAGCAGTGCGGAGAGGGATGGCAGATGGAGGCTGAGAAAAGCCCCTTAGTTCCTGATCAATTAGAGATGTTTGTTATTGGAAGGGGTCTCAGGAAGTGCAGRCTAATTTCTTCATCACCCTTTTTTAAGCAAGCAGATTTCTGGTAGTAACAGCGTTGCTGGCACTTGGCAGGGACCTGTAGGAAGAAGAAAGACAGAATTTTCTTGTTGTTGCTCTGCCTTTTTAGCCCTGTCAGTGAAAGACCACCAGCTCCTCTGCAACTCTCAGGTTGTAAAATTAATCCCTGGTCTTCTCTAGCACTCTTCACAGAGGATCTCAAAGCACTCCACAGACAGACATTACCTAAAATAGCCCACTATCACATGAACAATAGTGAATCTGTGGTACATCCAAAAAGAGAATGAAGGAATATTGGGTAGATTTATTTATAGTCTGTAGTTTGCAGATTAAGAGACCTAAGTTTAGGTGTCTCCATACCTATATCTYATCCCAGTTTTGCCATGAACTATCTGCCTTCCATAAAGCCAAATCCAATTAACTTTGATCACCTTTCATACCCCACCAATTCAAGGAAATACCTTTTGAGGCTGGTTTCTGGGTCTTTCATGGTTTGGCCTGTGATATGCCAAGCATTTGAGACTGGACTGCAGGAATAGAGCAAGCAATYCCAGTGTCAWTCCTGACTGGAAATCCTCCTGYCCCTCATGAACTCTGGAACAATGCTGGGGCAGCTGGTTATGTATGTATGTATGYACGTATGTATTGGRAAYGTGTTGTATTTCCAAGTACAGCACTGCAAAACACTTTTCTAGATGCTTTGCAGGATTAGAAGTCTGCACAACATCATCTTATTCTGCCCGCAGACTCCAGCTCTTGCCTGACATAGTGGTCTCAAACAATCATGCCATTGTGCAGCTCATGAAGCCTGTTCTAATCTCACACATGCCCATGGAGAACTGCCCACCAGTTTTACATGTGGAAATACACAGACCCAGTTCCTGGACATAAAGCAGACATGGGCTGCTCTCTATGGCCGAGTGGGTTTGTACTGGTGAACCTCAATGTCTTTGCACCCGGTCATGTCCTAACCTAGTAGATGAGCAACTGAGTGAACTGGTGCTTTTCTGGTGCTCTTTACTTAGTAAAAGTTATTGCAACAAAYAACAATGAACTTAATATACAACATGAATTCGGCTTGGTCCAAGTCACTTCTCTCTCTAYTGAGTTGAGCTGAAGCAATATTAGCACTTGAGCTGTGCTAGCTGTGATGCTGAGTGTGCTCTCAACACTGGAGATACCAGTGACCTTTGGAGAAGATTCTCGCATCAAGCACAGCTGGGACAAGGGTGTTGTTTCCCCATAGAGCTGAGTGGTTTCAGGTGAGACCAGGATGCATTGTGCTAACTCTTTTAAATGGGAGTTAGGGGATAAAATACCTTTCACAACCTATTACCTTTAGTATACAAAAAGCAGGTCTATGGCAGGGCTGTCACTGAACTTCAAGATCTCCTGGAAACTACTCTCCAGTATCTTTACCAGCCCAGCTTCCTGGGCTACATTTCAGGCAAAATGATGTTTACAGACAGGAATCTTGGCCAAAACTGAGYTTTCACTGCAGTTTTGGAGTGATCCCCAGAGTATGAGAGCTAATTTTGGAATGATAGTGTAGCTTTGACTAGCCTCTGCTGCACAAAAAAGGAAGAACTTTCTGTTTCTAGAAGGAAACAGGGTTAAGGGAAGATGCTGATACTGGTAACCCCAAAAGCTGACCTCCCTCRGGGAAGACATACAGCATGACAAATTGCAGTTAAAATTGCTCCACACACCTGTCCCAGCAAAACTTTCCTAATCCCTTCCCAGCCTTGATCTCTTTCTGGGAATGGGGTATGCTTTGAAGCAGTGGTGCACCATCCTGTATCATGATAACCATGAAGATCTGTTCCTCACTGTCCTGTGGCAGTATGTAGACTASTATTTCTTTGGGATGTATATGTACACCAGTAGGGCTGGGGGCATTTTTGGTAAAATCTCCTTGTGTTGGGTTTCTCCTTCCAGAACTGTGAGGTGCAGAACTCCACGGAGATGACCTGCCAAGCTCCAGCACTGGCCGTTGACCCCAATCACCAGTCTGAGCTAGCYGAGCGTCCAGAGGAGTTTGGCTTCATTCTGGACAATGTGCAGTCCTTGCTGATCCTCAACAAAACCAACTTCACCTACTATCCAAACCCAGTCTTTGAGGTTTTCAGTCCCTCGGGGATACTGGAGCTGAAGCCAGGAAGTCCCATTATACTGAAGGTAAGATGGGGAMCAAAGACGATGTCAAACATGTTCTGCCTTTTGTTCTGCCATGTCTGCCAGGACCCCCTAATCACAGTGGTGTCCTGAACATGTCCCAGAGATTTCTTCCACTCACAGCACTCCAACCATCATCTCACTGCATCCAGCAGGGCCTTATGAGAGTCACCATCTGACTACACCACACCATTCACTGCCAAGAACCTGTCAATAACCCAGTGCATCCTTATCCATAATTAAAGCAAATATAAACTCCTTCTGTAACTACTTGCGTGCAAACTAAATTTGCATCCATTGCTGTTCACCAGAGAACATTTTCCACCACGGCAGCAGGACTGACAATAACATACCCATGTCTATCTCTTCTTGGGGTTTTAGAGAATTTTCTCTCACCCCAGGCAAATCCCACACCAGCCCTTTGTCATTTCTGTAAACTGGACAGCAAGAGAAAGAAGGAATTTTATGACTGAACATTTCCATATCAGCACTTGTATGTGTTGCATACGCAAAGAGGTGATTGTGTATGCAAGAATATCTTTTTGCAYATTTGAAAAGGGGCCTATTTTATTTGTCTGAATATGTCTTGTGATGGCCTGTTTGTGCAGGACTTATCTGCAATATTTCCCCATTACTACCAGAGAGAGACAAGGAGGGTAGGCTGTTTTGACCAATAATGGTCTGTACCCATCCATATTGTCCTCTGCATCACTTTTCTAGGTTGGCTGTTCCTTGCTAAGTTAGTGAAGGGTGAACCAGGAATGTTATGTGCAATGTTAACRCTTGTGTCACAGGAGCAAACCAGTTGTGGAAGGCAAACTCTTTGCTGACGTGATTTTTTTKGGGGGTGGGGGGGATGATATTCCTTTCCATTCAGGGCAAGAACCTCATCCCACCAGTGGCGGGAGGGAATGCCAAGCTGAACTACACYGTTCTAGTTGGTGAGAAGCCCTGTGTGGTGACTGTATCAGACGTACAGCTGCTTTGTGAGTCCCCAAACCTCATCGGACGGCACAAGGTGATGGTAAGTGGTGCTTGAACCTCAGCCTTTCTGTCTTGGGCAGGTGGGAAGGGCATGCCAATGCTGAGGAGCTGGCAAAGATCTCCTGGGAGTTTGCATCACCATTTGTCTTCCATAGATCCCACAAGGTTTGTGGTCCCTTCTTGATGTAAAACCCCCATTAGTCCCAGAGGAGTAACTTGGAGATCCTTATGGACAGTGAGGGACCTCTCATAATCAAAGTCCTTCAGGAAAGCTTGCTTATCTTCTTTCTTCATACAGACTGTATGAACACCAGATGTTCACATGAATTCATATATGTAAAATATTCCCTACGTGACACACTGTGTTAAATTCAGCACTGTCCCCAGCAATTACCAACATGCAGGTGGTTAAAATTTGCTTTTCGGTAGGAGAATAAGCATGCAGGATATGGACTCTAGTGTGACTGAAGTCCAAGGGTTTGACATCTGTATAACTTAATGTAATCTTGCATATACTTCCTGGGATGTATGAAAAATGACCATAGTGATTATATTGGAGGGAGCTTCTCCTCCTCTCTCCATTGATTTATGCACTCCTCCTTTACTTTCTTCTCAGTAATTTGCATGCCTCAGTGCTGTTGCTTGATAAACAGCACATCAGCAAAATCATCTGAGTTGTACAGAGCTGTGGGTGGAAACAAAACAGAGTATAATAACTGATATCACACATATGGATGATCAATGTTCCTCATTGCCTGTCATCAGCTTCTTTCCACCTCTCTATTCCCCTYCCAAATCTGTATCTGTTATACATTTATTTATTTCAATGCAATGAGATTTTTAGAGTTGGTGGAGACACACTGCATGGGTTCTTTGAAAAAGAGAGTTTTCTGGAAACTTCTTGAAAATAGAGAGCTCATGATGACCATCCCGGGTCCTGTTTGTGACTACTGCTGATGTGTTGAGAGACCTTGTATTGGCTACTTAACTTCTCTCTGCCAAAGTCTGTCATCTGGAAAATAGAGATAATAATCTTTCTCAGCTATGCAAATATACTGTGGCTCTTGTTTCATTGTAAAGCACATTAAGACACTCCAAGAGAAGCAGTAACGAAGCGAGAGATTTTTTCTCTGTGAATTCCAAAGCTTTTGAACATGGCAATATATGTTCCCTATCATTTTCATGCATGTAATTAAACATATGGTTAGTCAGAGATTGACAAAGCCAATGCTGGGGAGAGAAAACCCAAAGTCAGGTGAGCAGTAATCAATCCCTGGGGATCAGGGGATGGTKAACACAGAGCCAGGCCTTATCAGCTGTGAAAACTCCCCTGTTCCTGCAGCTTGGGACAGGTCAAGTGAAGTCATAGAAAAAAAAAAAAAAAAGCTGTTTTGTGGAAGCTGGTCAAACAAGAGATTCTGTTAGAAACTTGGGAAGATGATTGTGCTGAAGCCTGTTAATGAACATCAGTGTTAGGTGCAAGTTACAGATTTGTCTTTAAATAGCCAACACTGAGGCAACTCTTTGACAGTGTCTGGGCTGAGAAYCAAACACAGAACGTTACCTGCAGTGGAAGCCAACTTTCAAGGATGGACTTTGCATCTGGAATTTACCAGGARGACAGCTGGGCTGGGAAATGCCTCCTCCAGCATGACAAATCATTTCTGTTACTCGAGTTGGTACAAAATGTCTCCCTGTATTTCCCATGAATGTCACTCTGATGTCAGGATAATTGACAGGTAGCTCTCCCAGGTCCTCTGCCTGCTTCTGCCAGTGACTTACTGTGTGACCTTGAGCAAATTGCTTAACAAACCCTTTCCTGCTAAGTGATGTGGCCTAGATCTGAGAGAGGGGACTGTGGGACTGAATTAACCATTGCAACACTGAGTTTATTTTAAGGGAAGGAACAATTAGTGACAGCAACACATTGATGTCACCATACTCCTGCTCTAGTTCAGCTATCATTTTTACAATGAGAGAGTTAAATACTTGAAAGACAGGGAAAAAAAAAAAGAAGAAAAGGCCTGGGCAAAGGCCAACAAAGATCCACTTAAATCCAGAAGCAAGAAATGAAATGAGAAAGGTCTATGAGTAACCGGGTGGAGAAGGTCTGCAATGAAGACGTATAGTGCATCTGACTGAGTGTGGATGTTTAATGTAGGAACATACATCTGGAAAAGTTACCCTGGACTTTTTGYATAGTGAGTGGAGAGATGGTCAAATGGTGGTCAGGACACAATTTGTCTCATCCTAAGGCAAGCACTTATATTTGGTCAGGGCAGATTTGCCCTAGGAAAGACCTACCCCAGTTGAGTTTACAGATAGCCTTGAACAGTGTTGTGGTAGCCTTGAACAAGCATCACCCAGTGGGATTACTGTTTGAACTCATGTTGTACTGAACAGAACTCATGTTGTAAAGATGGGTTCCCAGCAGACTTGCCTCAGCAGACTGTTTTGTTCTGCATGCAGCAGCACCGCCTGCAGGTTTCTTTTCGGCTGTTGAGAGCACAGCCTTCGCACAGCAGCTTGTCCCAGACACWGGCAGGAGCCCTGGGAACCTCTGGGAGCTCATGGAGAGCAGASAGCCGTCTTCTGCTCTCTGCCCAGCTGGTGACCATCTGAAGTCACTTTACCAATGGAACAAACCAAAACATGTGGTTAGGAGAGGAATTGCAAAGGGCATGGAATTGCCAGGTTCTTTTTTTTTTTCCCCCCCCTATCCCAGTGGCTTCCAGATACAGTTTTCTCAACTTTAGTTTTTAAAAGCGAATTGTGTCTCTGTGATTTCTTCATCCTTCTACCCTGAGTGCTGCTGTGCCAACTGCCCACTTTTGATGTCCCCTGTCCCATAATGAGGTTAGGACCCATCAGGCCTTGCCCAAGATCCACATGGCCTGTGGAGGAAGAGATGGAAAACTAAGGGCGCTGGGACTAGTAAGATTTGTCTCACTGAAAGCCTTTTGTTGATCTGGTTCCCATCTGGTTCCCATTTTTCTCTACCACCAGAGCTCAGAATCAACTGATTCTACCTGGCATTTCAGGTGTTTTCAGCCATTCTCCATCCAGGTATTTGTGCCCTGTTTAGCTTGGGAGACAAGGGGAGGTCACCATTCATATGCTATTGTATGAGTTTGTCTTGCACAACAGCCTTAGTTGGGGGGGGGGGTGGCGTTCCTCTGTGTTTCTGCTTGTTTGGGAGTTTTAATGCACTAGTTTATTGCAATCTGTTTCCTACCTTCCCTCCAGGCTCGAGTAGGAGGAATGGAGTTCTCCCCAGGGATGGTCTACATCTCTCCAGACAGCCCTCTCAGCTTGCCWGCTATTGTCAGCATTGCTGTGGCTGGTGGCCTGCTCATCATCTTCATTGTGGCTGTGCTGATTGCGTACAAGCGCAAGTCCCGAGAGAGCGACCTGACCCTTAAGCGTCTGCAGATGCAGATGGACAACCTGGAGTCTAGGGTTGCACTGGAGTGCAAAGAAGGTAGGATGAGGAAGGAAAGCTGAGGAGAACCTTTTTGTTTGTATTATTTATTTTATTTTTAAAGAGAACCTTAATAGGGAGAGGTCAGATAGAGGTTCTCCTGTCCTGAAATGTCACACAGATCTGGCTTAGGGTTAGTCTGATCCACCAAAATCAACCACTACCTTTGAATATGAAAGCTTAGCTCATTTAAGGTACAAGATGTGTCAGTGTCCACTGGAGAGAGGAATCCAGTCACAAAGCTTGGAGCCGAATTATCACCAAAGAACCCCAGTGTTGAACCCTTTGGGTCTGGCTCAAGCCTAGATCTAGGTCTGGCTTTGCCCATTTTCACTAAGTAACCAGCCTTGCTCAGTCCCATCCTAACTGCATTTTCTAAGTCCAGGGGCAGTCTTGGCCCTTGGCCCTGGGGAAAGGCTGCGTGATGGGAAAGGTGAGACTGCTCTTTTCAACCTTCCTCTCCACATGTTGCTTCTCCACTTKTATCCTAATCTCAGTTTTTCCAAGACACATATGGGCCTGAGGGCCTTTCTCATTATGGTGAGCGAGAACTGTACTGTCATTGCTACATGAATGGGTCATTTTTGTGTCAGCTTTTGCAGAGCTGCAGACAGATATTCACGAACTGACAAGTGACCTCGATGGAGCCGGGATCCCTTTCCTCGATTACCGAACCTACACCATGAGGGTGCTTTTCCCTGGCATTGAAGACCACCCAGTCCTGAGAGATCTGGAGGTATGAAATCAGCATCTCCAGCTGCTGGGTCATYTCATTCCTCCCTGTTCTGCCCTGAATGTAAGAGATGTTGTGCCATGGACCTGGTGGCTTACAATGCTGTGTCTTACCAGAGACAAAACAGCTCCTCATAAAATGTTTGAATGGGAWGGGGATGATGATTGTTGGTATCTTAGATGTTAAATTCTGGTGTGCTGCCTGATCACTCACCTATTTGGAAGAGTCCCATAGATTTGTGTGCGCTAGGTCCACCATATTCAGTCCCTCCTGTGTCTCCATCCTCTTGGGGTTTGGTTTTGAAACTGGATTTATTAGTTGCAGCTAAACAGGGGCCTGAGAAAAGGGCTTATAGCAAAGTTGCAGAGCTGTCTGTGTCATGACAGCTTTGCTGATGCTGACACTACCCAGAGACCCTTTTCCTTGGCAACACCTATAAAAATGATGGACAGTCACCAGAGGAGGTTCGCATTTGCTGTGCTCTGTAGCTGCAGGGCTCTGTGGTTTGCAGAGRGGTCAGAAACCCACCGCGTCTGTCTGACCACACACTGCTCACATATGCCTCCTCCACCTTGAGTCTCCGCAGCCAGGGGTGRGAGGATGGGGAGAAGTTGCCCACCACTGTAGAGGTCTGCACATTGCCTGCATTAGCTTCCTGGCAACAGTGAGTTTGACAGGTCTTGGGTGAGTTCCCGCTGAAGGAGTCTGTGCTACAAAACTGGTTCAGGGCTTGGCAGGATGGRCAGGCTCTGCTCTAGGGATACCTGGGCTGGAGTAGCTGGGGATATACCACAGCCAAGTCCAGGGAGGTCCTTGGCTGAACTCTCTGCAAAGTCTTTGGCAAACTCTACGCTTCAGAGAGGCTTTGGCATGGGCTAGTGAGGAACTGCCTGAGGCCAAGACTGGGGTTAGCTGGCAGAGTTGAAGAGCAGGAGCTGGCAGAGGCAATACCGTGCTTGGCTGGCTGTGTAATTAGAGGTGCCTGCTATTCTTTGCTCCTTCTCTTTGGGAGGGCCAAACTTCATCAAACTATATAGGGAGAACCATTAAAAAAGCTGTCTGGCAGCAGTACTGATGAGGCCAGCCACCCTCTGCTCATGAGCAAGTAAAGAGAAGTGGTGAGGTCTTGTGGGGATGGACAGGAGGTTGTGTTGCACAGGGACTATTGTAGGGGTTCACTTTCAGGGTGCAGGTGGGGTGGCCTTGGTTTCACTCAAGAAGAGTAGCTTGGCAGCTTCACAGAATTAACACAAGAGATGAGGGGTGATGAATTTCGCTCTCGCTCATATACACATGCACACACACACACACACACACACAAGTACTTTCATCACACGCAGGACCCATTTCAACCCCTATATTCACTAACCGCAGTCAGATGACCACAGAGTAGTGTCTGGCCCCTACAGTTTTTAGCATGGATGTGCCCATACGCAGGTACAAGCAGAGAGATATAACACACAAAGGTTTTATCGAGGCCACTGAACCTTAAGAAAACATCCAGCCCTTATGAGCTAATATTTCAATCAGCCACCTTTGATCTCTTCTTCCCTTTTTTTTCATACATCTTTCCATCCCTCCCTCACCCCCCAATACTCTGTAAAGCTACAACAGTTCTTTCAATTTCAACATCTTTGGCTATTGACAAAGCAGGAAGGGCAGTTCTCATTCTGTTCTCTGCTCTGTAGCACCTAGGAGTTAAAACAAACAACAACAACAACAAAACAATGCCAAGAGTTACTTGCCTAGGAATCCACCAATGTTATTTATTTGGAAAAGGCCCCAGCACAGAGTTTGCAGTGAGCAAGTCTTATTTATTTCTAGCTAATTAACTGCTTCAAGATGCAGTACAAAATACTTTATTTTTCTTTTCTTTTCTTTTTTTTTTAATTCTCCATAATAGCCTGGGGGTAGGCAATATTAAATGTTCAAGCAAGTGAGCTAAAAATAATTATTAGCAGGATGGGTGGTAGTGTTTTTTTGATGGTTGTCTGTATATATTTAATAAGTAATTTTATTTGCTGTATGCAAAAAGAGTTAAGATCTCTAATTTCTGGAATAAAAAAGTAATGACCCCCCAAAGCAGCCTTGCATTACTTGGGTATTTAAGCACATAAAATTGTGTTTGATTGAAGTGCCAGAGCTGGGTGGTTATTGATGCATACATGCATCCATGGCATGTGTACTCTGCGGTGTGGCTCTCCAACTTCCAGGGAAGCTTTTTGAAGGTCTGAGACAGCTCCAGCATCACTGATGAACGAGTTTGGGGTTCTCCAATTAGGACTGCATTGGTGCAGCAGATAAAAGGATGGAGTACACCCATGGCTCCATTTTTGTCCAGAGCTAGAAGGACCGGGCAGGGTAGACCTCTCTGTAGACAGTGTGGACTCCAAGGTCCAGGGCTGAGGTCCAGTATAAAAGCTAGTTCACCAGTCTTTCACTACTGAGGAATGCATCAGAGACTCACCAACTTCTCTGTCTCCAGACCATCTGACTTCCCAAGCACAGGGGAGTACTGCACATCCTTCTGTCCAAAACAGGTCCCAGCTCTGGGAGGACTCACCTACCTGCTAGATTCAAGACTTTTTTTTTTTTTAATTTTCTTTGCTATTGTAGCAGCTTTGCCTTTTCCCTGACTCAGACCTGACTTCTGCTCCATGTTGAAGTCTGTGTTTGCATGGGCTGACTTGGAGGAACTGGAAAATTGAGGGCAGAGAGGTGGAAAAGGGGAATTATGACCTATTTGGTAGTGGCATGACAGCGGGCAGTGAGGGGATGGTTTGACCTCCTTTTCTTCTTGTGCAGGTCCCTGGCTATCGTCAGGAGAGGGTGGAGAAAGGCCTGAAGCTCTTTGCCCAGCTCATCAATAACAAGGTTTTCCTACTGTCCTTCATCCGCACGCTGGAGTCCCAGCGCAGCTTCTCCATGCGGGACCGCGGCAACGTGGCCTCACTCATCATGACTGTGCTGCAGAGCAAGCTCGAGTACGCTACTGATGTTCTCAAGCAGCTCTTGGCTGACCTCATTGACAAAAATCTGGAGAGCAAGAACCACCCTAAACTGCTGCTCCGGAGGTAAGTGRCTCCAGGTGCCTGGGGCTGCACTGAGTGGGGCTGGTCAGTGTTCGCCCCACTGTCTAGCACAAGCATGATAGTCTCCTTTTGCTGCACAAGCCAATCTGTTGGGTTTTGGTTTGTGCAGCAGGGTGTGAAATCAGGGCAGTATRGAGTTCCCACAACCCTGTAAGTCTGACACAAAGCAGTTTGTAGAGGGAGGTGAATAAGACAAGTAGGACTGAATGAACGCTGAATTTTCTCTCCATTACTGGTTCAGCACTCTCTGGTATCATTTAGGACTTCCCAACATAAGATTCCTTCCCTTAAAGRACACTGTTCTTCCTTCCTGAAATCCTATCTGCATTTCCTTCCCYTTCAGCAAGTGTGACCAGCGATCTTGCTCCATTTCTTCCCTAACCACTAAAGCAATCAGCGAYTAAATGTGGTACTACTGCACCATCTTTGGATTTTAATGTCAGTCTTCCAGAAAGGCTAGCAGAGGCAGAARGAGCCTCATACTGCTCATTTTGAACTCTTTGCACACTGAAGAAGTTATTAATACTTCATTTATACCTATACTTCCTTTTGACCTGAATGTCTCCAATTGTATCATGTAGGACCTATAGAAGTATATCACATAGGAGAGGCTGTATTATACTCTGCTGTGTGTGGGGAACATCTGCCTTCTCCTGCCTGGGACATGGACTGTCCTGCCATGTTTTTGTTCCTGACATAACTACAGATGAATAGAGAGTCTTCTTCAGCTGTAGTTATGGGATCTCCTGCCTCTCCCTGAGCACTGGCTTTGGAAACTGGTTGAAATCAGGAGGCAAAGCTGACCAGGGCAATAGAAATGGTTTCATAAAGARCACAAGTCCAGGTCAGTGCTTCTTAGCCAGATCTAAGGTCTAAACTCCAGGGTTGCATGCAACCCCTTGAATTACAAAGGTACTTCTACTGCTCTGTGACTAATATGCTTTCCCTGCCTAGGGAAATGCTTCATCTTCTTCCTTTAGGATCACATTCAGCTCCTCCTTCCCACAGTCTGAACCAGCCTTCCTGATTCAAACCAAGACCCTAAGTAAAACCAGGGGGAGTCTACTGGTTTCAGATTTCCCCTGGCATCACTGACAGGGGGTGGATGGCCTTTGCCACTGCTCAGATCTATTTTTGAGGGACTCTGTGCTGATTACAGTGGATGGCTCAGGCAGGGGAGAGGTCTATTAGGCCTGCTGGGAGGGTTTTCATTTGGCATGCTGCCCACCATGGAGCACCAGCAAGAAGAGGAGTGGCAGGCACCTCTTGGTACACAGGGCAGCAAAGCCAGGGGCAGAGACTGGATTTTGCTTTGGTGTCAGTTAACTCCCTGATGTAATTTCAGGCTTACAGACTGGCTGGCAACCTCCCCATTATCATTCCCTGCAGTTCCTCTCTGAGCTTCTCCTGTGATTGCACTGCCTCCTTCCAACTCTTCCATCCCTTCATTTTCTCCTTTCTCTCCCCCTTTCTCTATCTCTTTATCTTCCCTGGCCTTTCATTCCTGTCTTCTCCTGAGCATCCCATCTTCCCTATTTCCCCTTCATCCAGCTCTTTCCTCACCCCAGTCCTCTTTGTTGGAAATGCAATGTGGCCTTTGGAAGAGGAGCGGGTGAACAAAGAAGCCACCTCCACTGTGCCAAACTTTGAAAGCACAAGGAGAAGTTAGATGTGTCTTTTCTTTTTTCTTTCTTTTTTACTCTGAAAAGGAGACCCTGCACTGACCAGCACTGGAACAGAGCCCTGTGGGAATAGCTTGATGCTTTGGGATTCAGATCTTAGTACTAGGCTCCCAGACCATTATTTGGACCAGATAGATTCAACCTGATGCTTCCTCTGCCTCCCTATGATGGAGGAGGGTCTTCCAACATCCTTCTGCAGTTTTGGTCTGTGGAGTGTTGGCAGGGGCAGGTTTCTGGCTGGTAAGGTTTTCCCACTTCATCTGTGTCCAGGGTTCATCCCCCTATGATGTCCAGCCTCAAAGGGATCAAAGTTGCCAGAGCAGGGATCAACAGCACAGCAGGGCTTTCAGCTCTTTTCCTCATTGTGATACTGAGTTTGTACCATGCGATGTGTCCTAAGCTGGGAGTGTCATATCAGGGAGTGCAGCAGAGAACACCCCTCTGGGAGGCATCACTGTGTGAGGAGCTCAGACCATGAGAAACAGGGCAAGTGCTGGACTTAAGGACTGTACAGTGACCAAAGGGGGACAGTGRTGAGGTGACCCTGACTGAGGGAAGTACAGAGCAAAAAGGCTTGTTCAGACAGAGGCACTCTCTAGATAGAGACACAGCAATGATCTCTGTAGACAAAAGAAATACAGAAAAAAGCATTAATGAGTTAGTGAACTGGAGCCATATCACCTCTTTGTCTGGCTGCAGGCAAGAGAAAAGGTGTGATGACAAGCACTCCTATTATTCACTGCCCTGCCATCCCCACCATCTAATTGAGATGTGCCCACAAGAATAGAGAAATCCCTATGGAAACCAGGCTAAAGATCACCCACATTTAGCTAGGTAAGGGACTGTCACTTGTTCTGTGTTGGTGTAACAGGGCACTGCTTTCAGGTGAGGTCGCTGGGTGCATCCAAGCATACAACTCGAACAGTGCAAACCCTTCCCTTTGAAAGACTCGGGCTCCAGAGGAAGCAAGATCGACTTCACACTGGAGAACTAGGGAACCTAGAAACCAAACTGCAGCCCTAAGCAAGAACCCCTGGGTGGCTTTGATGGTATCCAGACCCAGCAAACCCACTGATACTCATCCAAGATGGATTTTTGCTTTGATCTTGAAGATTCTGGCTGCAGGCACTTAGAGGAACAACACCAAAGCATGCACTGGAGCCAGCGTGGATTTATACTGTGCTACTGGTGCCTGAACAGACTTACGGATTTAAGTTCATCCTTCTGTGGGGAAAGCTAGCCCTAAGGACTGGAGATGGATTTTTGCCTGACTGAGAACAGAGCATTCATGGGTTACAGGAGTAGCTCTGAGATGGTCTCCCTTTCCCCCATTGACACACTGGGTAGTATAATCAGTCCCAAATGCCAGGGAGATAATCAATGACAGATGACTATTCTCCAGTGGTTTAGATGTCTTGGGTCCATCTGTCTTTGGTTTTTGTAAGGTTCACTCGTCTATGTCTCTAAGCCCCTCATTTCTGATGTTGTAAGACTTCCTGTGCTCCTCTGAAAAGGTTCCCTCACTTGTTGTCATCTCCCTTTCACTGATGGAGAAACTGAGCAACAGACATACAGGGACTTGCCTAGTCACAGGAGASTCCTCAGGGCATCAAAGATTTGACTGAAGGTTTCCTAAATCCAAAGCTAAAAAGGAAACCCTAGAACATGTTTAACCCTGATGGTGTGCAGAAATGTTTGGATGTACCATGCTGGACTTTCCATAGGGCTAAATGGGAGGAAGGGATACAAAACTACTCTCCTCCATATTCATGGAAGAATACTACCCTCATTTGAACCTTCTGCTTTCCACTTCTACTTGAGCTAAAAAACCCACAAACATATGGGTTAGGGTGGGAAGACAGTAACCTAGCCACTTTTAAAACACCAGAGGAGAATTTGGAGATGGCTGCAGGAGTAGCAAAAGGCTCTGGAGCCTTCTGAGTCCTCCAATCTCATTTTTCCTTTGTTTTGCTTCCTGCAGGAGGCAAAGAGATGCTGATACCTTTTGACTCCTCTGCATAGGTCTATGAGTTGCTCAGTGATCTGGGCAGTAAGACGGACAAAGCTGATCCTCTGACCAAGCCCTTTGACATGGCCAACATGACTAATTCATTTCCCATTCTCTTTTTCTCCTGGACTGATTTTAGGACAGAGTCTGTGGCAGAGAAAATGCTCACCAACTGGTTCACCTTCCTTTTGTACAAGTTCCTCAAGGTAAGAGAAGCAGCATGCCCAGATGAACAGCTGCTTCTTGGGTTGCTTCTTCGTGAGGTTTAGCTGGGGCCAAAACCTTCCAGTCTAATGAGTGAGGGCCTTTCTCCTGATTCAGTAAGAAGAAAGAGGGACTGTTTGTTACAGAGGCAGTCTGTCAGACTTTCTCCTATGTAGAATTGGGATCCAAAGGGTAGCATTGAAAGGGAAAGGAGTGGGAGGAAGCTCTGGCTTTCCAGAGTGCTCATCACATCAGAGGGTGCTCATCAGCAGAAAAATGCAGGTGTCCATGGAACTGAGACATCCTTTGAGCTTGACTTTTGGAGGGAGCTGGGCTCTGCACCTCACACCCACTCTCAAGCCAGTTGCTAGATATTGCCGCACCTTACAGTCCAGCTGCCTTCTGCTTGGAAATAGAAGGCTTTACAGACCAGCCCCATTCCCCAGAGACTTCCCAACCCCCAGGTACAACCCGCCCAAGGATGAATACATGGGAAAGTTTTGAAGGTCCCTGGAAAGTATTTCCAGTGACTCTAATATCAGCTTCCCATTTTCAGCTGAAAGGAAAGGATACAAGGAGGTGACTCTCTAAAGCACTGCTTTTATAACAGGCTTCCCCTGCTCCCCCCAGCAACTTGTCTTCTTGCCTTAGCCTGAACAGGGGCCTGATAAGGGCAAGAGACAGGCACACAGAAGCAATATGCTGCTGGCAGATAAGCTAATTAAGTGGGAGACAGGTGTAGGTCCTGAGAAAGGGGCCGCTTTGCTTCAGATTATTAACTTGTTTTTGCCGGGATTTACACCAGAGGAAAATGACCTCACCCACTGAGATGGGACACACCATGATAGGGGAGGATAGGTGGGAAGAAGAGGAGGAAGGACAGAGAGATAAAAGGGAGGGGAAGCAGTAGAAGAGAGCACAGGGAGGGGTGCATGGCAGCATATGTGGGGAGGGAGGGCAGCAAGAGAGGAGAGGTCAAGAARGGTGTGGGAAGGAGGAGTGGGGATATCACAAATGAAGGCAGGGAGGAATTAGGGAAGGGGATGCTTCACGGATTCTGCCTGTGGGCTACTTGCTGCTGTCCCAGGCTGGGACCCAGACACCTGACATCACCAATGCGACCACATGGATTCAGTGACACATCTCTCCCCTGGGTCATGGAGCCGCTCCTTCCAGAGCATCCCTGTTCGCGTACCAGCATGGGAGCACTCCAGGAGACTCTGTGTCCTGCCCAGGCACCCAGGATGGGGCAACAGTGGTCCATCTTCCTGCCCAGCACTGTCTCTGGGTCCTTTGAGACCCATCCCACCACCTGCTCCAGTGCATTGCTCTGACCCATCAGTAACAACCTGGGAAGCTCCTATGGGTCTCTGCYGACCCCAGCATTACTAGAGAGCACTCACACCCTTGGCCTGCGCAAGGGCACTCAAGGGGGCTGGTTTCACTCTGCAGAAGTGGGGGAGTTACCCTGGGGGCAACAAGTGTTGTTTCAGGGACAGTCCACTGGCATGTTAGAAGAACTCAGGGAGAACTTGGTGGAGTTGAACATTGGCTGAGTGTGTGGAATAGACTAATTCCCACTGATGTACATGCCTTGGGTGGCTTGGAGCTGGCAAGTTATGGCAATCACTGAGATGCTACACAGTTGGGACTCCAGGTTTTCACCTCTGCTCCTCCTAGTTCACCTGGCTCTTGTCTCTTCCACCCCTTGCAGGAGTGTGCTGGTGAACCTCTGTTCTCCCTCTTCTGTGCCATCAAGCAGCAGATGGAAAAGGGTCCCATCGACTCAATCACCGGGGAAGCCCGATACTCGCTGAGTGAAGACAAGCTTATCCGACAGCAGATTGATTACAAGACACTGGTAAGTACTCTGAGCACAGTCTCCTATGGGCTTCTCCAGCCTCTTCTAGAAAAGAATGTTTCCAGGACAGAAGACAGTGGTGGCCGTGCTGTCCCCCTAGGACACTTCCTTCTTGCTGCTCAGTGGCATAACCCTGCTAAGGATCCACTGGTAGCATCCTGCAAGACAGCAAGATTTGTGGCTGAAGCTTGCAGAGCATGTTTGCAAAAGGTGTTTGAAAAGATGGCTGCTTCCAAGTTACTTCCACGTTGCCGTGCCCCATGCCCAGAGTACCTCTGAGGGCATTGCCTGTCCTGTGGAAGGGTCTGCACTCATTGCAGGCTAGGCCAATGCAGCTCTGATGCTCTAGCATGACTCGGATTAGGTGAGGTCCAGGAGCACTGGAAGACAAGTGTGACCTTTGTGTCATGTCTGTGCCTGTGAATGTCAAGACAACAGATATGGACAATTTGTTCTGCCCTTGTACTAGCTTGTCCTGCAAGTCTGGATTCATGCTGCCTCCAAATCCCATCTGTCCTTGTGAAAAACAGCATYGGGGCCATCTTATGTGCCAGTAGTGGGCTGATGGCATTGCTGCACAGACAGATGAGATGATCTAAGTGATATTAGGTCAGTCCACAGCTCCATCTGGAAGCTCAAGATCTTGTCCCTGAGTAGCCATCAGGAAATGCCTAGTATACAAATGATAGTATAAGAGAGACAGGCACATATTGATATACCCTCAGAGTATTTCCCAGCCTTCTGCAACCTGCAGATCAGGCTCTACCCAGG
Organism: Apteryx rowi; assembly: GCF_003343035.1. NCBI lineage: Eukaryota > Metazoa > Chordata > Aves > Apterygiformes > Apterygidae > Apteryx > Apteryx rowi. The sequence continues at coordinate 2,249,261 of NW_020451204.1, forward strand.
CCAGATGTACTTTCTTTGTATTTAATAGCCCTTAATGGATACTTCTGCCATGAATTTGCCTAATTGCTCTTTGGACCTGTGTAAAATTTTATCAATGACACTAACTTGTTGCAAGGAATTGCACAGCTTAATGACATACTGGAATACGTAGAGGTAGCTGGGCCTGGCAAAGTATGCCAGAGACAGTTAAGATGAAGTCTAATACCAGTTCTTATTGTTTAATATCTCATACATGCTCAGTTTGAGGACTCTATTTATTTTCAGTTTTTGGGAGGTGGGAGATAGACCAGGAGCTTCTTCCATCCTTCTTGTTTTACAGTGTCTTCCAAGCACAGGGCACACTAGGGTTTCCCTCATAGGCATGGTCTCTGGGTTCACCCCGCAGTGGTCTGGAGGGTACCTTAGCAAATAGACAGTGTGGTAGGTGGAGGAATTTGACTTGATATTTCTTTGTCTGCAAAAACTGGGGTGCAGTATAGTCTTACTGGCGTACATTTTCTGCTGGCAGTCTAGGTAGTACTAGCAGTCCGTGCACAGCAGCATGCATCTTGTTGTGGGATGATTTATCCCTCTTCTCTGACAGGTTGTGCAGTCTGCTCCAAACTGCTACTATGCCTTAGGTAGTTTAAAGCGCTCTCTGTTAAGGTGATATTGCATTGCAATCTCCTCCCTCCTTTTCCTCCCCCCTTCTTTCCGGAGCAGTTGTTTATGGAGGGAAAAGCAGTCTGTCCAGAGTATCTTGTGGAGAAGGAAAAGCTCCAGAGAGGAACAGGAGCACTGGAGGAGCTGTTATGCTGGGAGATAGAAGGAGATCAGAGAGTGATGACCGGACAGAGAGCTGGGACAGGGTAAAGATGAAGACAGGTGAAGGAGCTTGGCCTGTGAACAAGAGAAGTGGTTGATTCTGCTTATGACATTCATTTCTATGTGGTCAAAACCCTTTGATGCCCTGCTTATCCTAATGTGTGGGCCATGCTCACTCCAGGCAGTAGGAACCTCCCCTTAATATCCACTGTAGATACACCCTAAAAGCTATGATCTCTGGGCAGTTCTCCACACAGCAAGAGCATCCTTACAAGTCCAGCAAAAATTGAAACCATCCCTGATCTGAAAAGAAGAGGGATTAATGCAGTCTGCTGCCTCTGGTTGTGCTCACTCCAAGGACTGCCAGTTGCTCTCAATTTCCAGGCTGTGGATGTTTAAGACACCAGAGTTATTTCAGAGGGACACACAGGAATCACTGAATGGAAAATTCTGTCTCTGGCAGTGGCCAGCTCCAGAAAGGAGAAAAAGTAGGGATGTGAAGCCTTTCAGAAGACAACTGTGGGATAACTCGCCCCAACAAAAGTTCCCTTGACCTTTTTTTTGAGGTTGAAGTATGGTAGCTTATCACCTTTTCCTCTTTGTTTCATTCTAGGACTAACACCATAGTACGGTCATTGGGTGGCCAAAAGGATCTGATGATGATTCTCAGTGGTGCCCATTATAAATAAGTGTCTGTGTAGGTCAAATAGGAGGAAATGGAGGGAGGAGCATTCGTACTCTGTCTGGGTTGTGACTCCCAGCTGCAGGAACAGAGTCATTCAGCTGTGGATGGGAACAAGCCTCTTCGCTTAACAGTGGATAATATGCAGCACAATCTCGTAATGGCAAGTGCTGAGGTGGAGCGGATAGACCAAGGGGTCTTCTCCTGTCTGGGTTACTACCAATAATACACTCATGATATCACCCTTCCTCTCTGGGAGAAAACTCTTACTCTCAAAATCTTGTTTTGGGCAAAAAAGAGCACAACTTACATATGGATCTAAGACTTTATTGTTAGTCTAATAAATATCTTAAAAGCCTAATCAAAATACAGTGAATACTTAGTGCTAGTTCAGTTACAAAACACTAACAATCATTTCCAAATTAGTATAGCAAATCCTTATTAATAATGCAATTAAAATTGTTATACAAAACGCTTCTTAGTATCTACCTCTTTGCCCTGATGTGATGGTCACTCTTCCACTGTCTCTCTGGGTCCTAGCAGCAAAGGCACCAGTCTTTGTACGAAGAAGAAAGGTGGAGGTTGTTGCTGCAAGTTGTGACCACCCCGAGGTCTTCACTGGGAGAAGTGTGATATTCACAGTAGGGTTTCTTCCTTGGGGGTCCTGCTGGGGCTGATTTTACCCCTCCTCTCCCCACCGCTGGCTCCCTTCTGCCCAGCCCCAGCTCCAGCGGGAGAGTTGCCCAGCGCCCAGCGCGGGTCACACAAGGGCTGTTGTTTGCCAGGCAGGGACTGCGCGGGGGCAGCCCTTGGCCCTGCAGGTGCTCCTGGTGCTGGGCTCAAGCAAGACACTGTCTTCCCTGTCCCTGAATCATTTGCTTCATAAGTTAATTGGCTGCACAGTGAAAGACAGAGTGTTTGTTACTACATTGGATAGGTCCAGCCTTAGCTTCCACCATGAGATCATAACCTTCTTCTGGTTGATTAAAGGACCAATGATTATTAGACATAGTTTCTTAATGTAATTATTCGTGGGCCTTTACTTTCTCCTGGATACACTAAATCCACTGAGCTTCTAAGTCTCTGCAGGATGAAGGAGACGTTCTGAATCTTCAGTGATCCTTGTAATTCCTTTCTTTCACATGCCTTTGTTCCAGGAAAACCCCAATCCCTTGTCTTAGGATTCTCAGAGGATGCTATTGACTTATCTGCTGATTTTATGTGCACCTTTAGTTTAGGAACCTTCATCTCACTTAACTTTAGCTGTCTTTAAAAGCTATGTGTCCAGTCAATTTTAATTCATTGACCTGTCCTAGATTCTAGCTCAGGTGGGCTGACTCACTGTCTAGAAATAACTTTTTTCCTTCACTGACTACAGACTAGACTCATGAGCTTTGATCAGAACCAAGTCTAATGGGGGACATACTTTACTCCTAAATATGAACAGAATTTAATTTCTCATATTAAAAAATAGGACTTGCCTGTTAAATCAGCAGGGTAGACCTCTTTTCTGTTACATGTGGTTGTCTAGCAGTTTGGAAGCCTGATCTTGCATGGAGAAACTGAGCAAAAGAAAGAAGAATGCAGACACAGAGCGATCACTTTCACCAAAGGAAATCCCTCYGATCCTTTTAGGCTTGATATAAAGCAGCCAGCAAGAAGGGTAGTAATTATACATCAGCCTGAACAAAGCTCTCCTCCATTCACTCTGTGTTGTTTGATGTTAATCAGCTCTCCCTCTTACATCTCAAGAGCAGACAAATATATCCCAATAGGAATCTTAGCAGATTTACAGAGATCAGCTTTGGTGAAAGAGATCAAGAAGAAGCAGAAAATGAATAGGCCTATTCTTCCTTTTTTTCTCTCTTCATTTCTGTTTTCTTTTCTCTCTCCCTTGCCTTCCTTAAACAAGCACTATTCTGTCATCTTTTGTTAAAAAATATATCATAATGAAATAAAGCAAGAACTGATCCAGTGTTTCAATATTTGTTTATAGCATAGGAATTCCCTGAATGTCTCCTGTTCTCTCCTAAACTCATCTGGTCACCACTATGAATTTGCAATACTTGTGGCTCAAATTCATTGAACTGGTAATGTTTCATGAGTGCTGGGTGCTAGCTGGTTGCTTGACAGCATTAAATCACAGTTCCAGCAATATGTGGCACACTGAAAAAGGCTATTTATTGTTATTAGTTCATCAAGGCAAGGACAGGGCTTGTTTTGGGGCTGGGGGCTTTTATTCTTTACTCTGCTTTAATCGTGACCAAATATTTAAAGTCAGGATTTTGACTATGGTTTAAGTGAAAAGCAAAACAAAAAAAATCAAGTGACTTGCCCAGGAAGGCAAAAGGAGGCAGAATARTTTCAGACATCTGGAATTATTGATTTTAGAATACACACCTCACTTACTAAGCTTAGATTGTTTGGGGCTGATTTCTCTCCAAACGATATAGCTCTGATTTGCTGTCTGCCAAGTCCTACATTTCTCCATAGGAAGCATCCCTCAGTGGGCTAGGGTCTCTGCACTGCATAGAAAGAATTGTTCAGTTTGGGAGAAATTAAGCTCGTTACAGATGTGATTTTCTCAAATAAATGTGCTGCAAACCAAATGATAGAACTTCTCCTGAGCCATATACCTCAGAGAAACACCTTCTGGTGTTAATGTCTTCGCTAGCAGTCAGTGCTCATTGTCTCTGGTCTGCAGTGTTATTAAAAAACCAGCTAGATTATTCTGTCTATGAAAGACAGGAAGTTCTCATCCCTGTTGGCCACCACCTGCCTTKGCCAGAATCCATGATTTTTTAGCCATTTGCAGTCTAGATGTACAAACCTCACTCCTTACTGCCACTGCTCAGCTGTCATTGGGAGGTGAAAGACCATCCATCTCCTGCATCAGCTTCATTTCTGTTGACACAAATAATGCAGACRAGCAAAGGCCTCGATATGTATCGGATGCTGTCAAGAGTATTGGATAATTAGYGCTTAGGGGTGGCAGGTGGGAGCTGCCCAATACATCTTGTCTCGGAGCTTCTGGCATGCTCTGTGTGGTCCCTGCACACCTCGGTGGCTCCAGTGCAGAGAGCCTAATCAGCTTATCTCTCCTGACATCATACTCCAGGGTGGATAAAGACTCTTTGAGTTGTCTGTGTTTAAAGCTTTTCTAGGAGTTTTGGTGGCAGGGAGGAAGCCACTAATAAGATGTCAAAGGGTTTCCCATGCTTGGCCTCTTTGGCAGTCCTTTTCCTTCTTGATCTCTGCCAAGCCTTTGCCAAGAGAAAGATGTCTGTTTCCAGGACAGAAACTGCAGTGATCTGGTCACAGGGCAGACCACTCAAACACTGCTCAGAGAACTCAGGGTCAGGCCCCCCTGTGAGTAACCCCAAGCCATGCTGTTATTATTTAAATGTCAGTAATACACAGTAGTAATCAGGGTTCAGCTGCGCTAGGCATTGCATGTCTATATACTTAGAGACAGCTCATGCCTAGAAGGGCAGGCAAAAAAAGCCCAAGGATGTAGAAAAAGGTCAATAAGCACAGATCCAGTGAGACAGCATGGCCCAAGATCGCACACAGTCAATGGGAGAGGAGGGCTCGGAGATTCCTAGTCTGCTCGTTCCTAATCCTGCATCTTTCCATGCTGACCCCATGACCGACACCCTCTTTGTACTACGTTGACAGAGACTTCAATGCGTGACATAACAGTGGTGTCAAGTGCTGATTTCCTATCAGTGGCAAAACCATGCTTTCAGCATCTCCTTGAAGAACACTGAAGTCTCCTGTCCCTTTCACCCATGCTGGTAGCTCTCCCCAACAGGGCTCAAGGACAGGGAAGGAATGCATTCAGGAGGTCAGCATCTTGCAGATTCCCTCCAGCTCACTGGTCATGCAGGAATACAACACAGGCCATCACAGAGGTCTCTTTCCCACCAGCTGACACCAAAGATTGTGTTGAGCAGCACTGCAGGAGCAACAGGATTAAGCTTGTGTCTTTCACTGGTTGCTGTAAGGACAGCTCAGGGCAAAAGCACCGGACGAACCTTACACTTTCAGTGAGAATGGAACCCCTGAAGTCCACTAAATGGAGGGAGACAATGCTTAAAGGAGTTTTTCTCCTGGTCACCTCCTGTCAGGGACAATCTGTGGAAATCCAGGAGGATCAGTATAACCTCTGGGAGCTTTCCCACAGGGGTGGGGTAGGAATCTTTCTCCCTTGCAAACACCTCAATTTGATTAGGAGCTTCAGTCTGCTGAGTGGTGATGGATTTTCTGTCAGTGGTATAAGGATGACCTCTACAGACCCCACGAAAAATTTCAAAGAGAAGAAATTTTTTGTGTACAATACACAGCTGCCCCTTGCAAAATTCACAAAGTCTTTGTAGTGAGAAAAGTTCAGAGCTCCACAAGAGAACAGTTGGAAAACACTATCCGAGACTTGACATGAAACCTGGGGCTTATCTATCAAAGCCACTGTACTGTAGGAAGGGGTTTGGTTTCTATAAGCAATGACTGCATTACCTGAAGTGTTGAAAAGAGCTTCTTCAATGCCATTGAAATGAGCATTGAAATGAATGAGTATGAGGGTTTGCAGGTGCTAGCAGTTTTCTCCCTCTGTGCTTGAGACCACCAAGAGCAAACTTGTCTCTGCACAGCCCTTTGAAGCATTACTTTCCCTGCTCCCTTCTAAATGATTTGGAAAAGGAGAACAAGGACTGCTGTAGTCAGGACATGAATGGTTATACCTGCCCAGTCAGAGTTTTTCTGCTGCCATCTGAAGTGGGCACTCTGTGAAATTCAAGGACAATCCAATTATAGCAGCAGATCACCACTGTCAGCTCCCAGCTGGATGATAGACCACATTGCATGGTGGACATCATTGGTGCGGCAGATACAAGTCAGCACCTGTGGGAGACCTGGGCCTTTCTGGACCAGCAGCAGGAGGCCTGGCAGGGTAGCCTAGGTCATTTTGAACAGCACGAGGTGCCTCCGTGCGGGCAGCTGAACTGAAGCCCAGGTGACTGCATTGGAGCTGAATCACACCTACAGAGCTTGCTCTGACTGGCGTCAGCTAAGTCCACCTTAGCTGAACTAAGATTAGCAGAGATCTTTGGAAAAGATCACTGTGTGTAAGAGAGACCGGCAAAGTAACTTGGTCTCCAGAACCATGTGTGACCCCCCCATAGCACTCTCACAATGTCTGGGCTAGCCAGTAATCACCAGTTCATTTCCCTACAGATGTGTAATGGGAGGGAGACAACTAATAGCCTCAACACTGGATGCATTTCAACAGTGCTTTTATGTATAGCTCTGTGATCCTTTGAGATGAAAGATGCCACAGAACTGTAAACCTGTGCTGTTGTTGTTATTATCTGAACTGATGCTCTTCAATACTCCTGGAAGTGACATATAAATAATAGCTTTATGATCTAATCAATATCTCATATTTATATCTCCCCTTTCATCCAGAAAGATCACAGAGCTCTTTGTAAGCAATATCTTCACAAGTCCCTCTTAGCTGAGCATAACAGCACCAAAGGGAGCCTGGTGAGCCAATATATAATTATACTGATGTTATTTCACCCAGTTTTCAGCCACTTCGAGATCCCACTGCATCTTAGTAGGTTAAGGTGGGAAGTGATAGASAGTCCAGTACCTATTGCGTACTACAGAAGGGAATTTACAGTCAAGGTAGAATTTGCCTAAGTCACCAAAAATAACATGTCTGCTCTCGTAAAAGTGCCACAGGAACATTTAATAAAGACATGTATCCAGGAGCTCCACTGAACACTCCTTCCAAGCGTAAAAGTGAGCTAAGTTTATAAAAGTTTATAGACTTCACACTCCTGTAACCAGGAGAGACCAGAATGCTCGACATACACRTGGCCATGAGTTAGGGGGTAGGCTGCTGTTAAAATCTGTGTGTGCATTTAAGGAATCCCTTCCCCCTCTCTACTCCATATGCTTTGCATTTTACTCTTGGACACAGTGTTTGGAGCAGATGCTGCTCCTTCTGAGAAATCAAAGGCCTCTCTACTTGGGTCACTTTTCTTGTTCTATATGCCAAAACAAGAAGTATTTCTTTTTCTTTTTCTTTTTCTTTTTTCTTTCTTTCTTTCTTTTTTTTTTTTTTTAAGTCCTGCATTTCAAATTAATAACATTCTTCTCAGGCAGAAGGGTCTTGGGCTGTCCCAGGACTCTGCAGAAGACATTCAAAATTAAAGCTGAAAGCTCCATGATCATTTTTACCTGAATTGTCAAAGTCAGAGTGACAATGTAAGAAGGACATTACTGGATTCTGTTGCCTTGGCAGCTCTTTAGGGAGCAACGAATAGCTCAGAGGCCAAGGAAAGCTCTGGAGAGCCCTTTGGATATCAGTTCAGCTCCAACCAGAGTCAGAGCTGATAGTGTTTTTGATGGTTTCTCTGAAAAGAGTGACTTACTTTCATTTGGTTGAATTAAATTTTTACTGAAGGCACCAGAACCTAAGCTGGTGCTCATGGGCTTTCTGCTATTAAGTATTGCAAAGTTGCCAAGGAGATGAGGCTCAAATCTGAGGGACTCCTCCCACAGTTATAGTAGCTTCACCTCCCAGAGACAAGTGATGTGAGAGACAAGTTCAGAAAAACCCTCACACTACCTCCAACTCACTGACTATAACATCTGGGATCCCCTAAAACCTAGCTAAAAGCCAAATCCCGCTTACATTAAATCAGTGGGTGAATTACCCTTAGTTCAGTGGGCACAGACCCTGAGTGATATTAAAGGACTGCAGTGTAAGGGATTGAGGGCAAGGCAGGCATGAATGCATGCAGTTCCCCTGTGTCTTCTCAGAACATATTTCACCTTATTCTACTCCAAATCCCTCTCAGCTCCATCCAGCTTTTGGACACAAGAAGCTGGGTGAGGAGGGCAGACCACAGGGTGCTTGTGCTGTTCTGAAGCGTACGTCTGATCTCACTACCTCCCCTCTCCTCTCTCAGGTCCTGAGCTGCGTCAACCCTGACAACGTGAACAGCCCTGAGATCCCGGTGAAGATCCTGAATTGTGATACCATCACTCAGGTCAAAGAGAAGATCCTGGATGCCATCTTCAAGAACGTGCCCTGCTCCCACCGGCCCAAAGCTGCTGATATGGACCTGGGTATGTGAGTGCGTGGTCGGCATTGAACGCCACTGGGTAGAGGGGAGAGGGGGCATGGGAGCCAGCCAGACCCTGTCCAGCTATTGCAAGTGCTGCCTTTCCAGACAGACAGTGCCCCTGGTGCATGTGCAAAGCAGAACAGCAGCAATGGGTTGATTGAACTGGTGCATACAGTCCTRGCTAATGATAGCTCTATGCCTCTGTCTTTGAGGATTGCATGTTGGAAAGACCAGCAGCCATCCTTCAACATAAGAAACAGCAGCACTGAGGACTGCTGCTCTGAGATTTGCTTTCTGCAGAGGACTAGGAGAGCTGCATTCATGTCTTAAGGAAAAAAGAAAATGAATCCCACTGTTTATCATTAGCTCTGCCCAAGATCATTTTAAAAAAGAACCTTTATGAATTCATGTGCTTTTCTCTGTGGTCTGCTCCTTCGTGCATTACTCTAGTTGGAGCCTGGAAAGAGCTGCATCCATTTCACTGCATTTCTTATCAATTGTGCTGTCAAGCTCTGGGGCATATAGGGAACTGAACCACCCTTTACAGGGCTGCCTCTGAGTCCAAAACCATTTTTTTCCCAAAATCTGAAGCAAGGACAGTGGGAGGAGTGAGGTGTCTGAAATTGGGTCCACAGGCAAATCTGATACCATGCCTGGAGGCTACTATGAAAGGATGCAGAGAAATCTGGTTGGGGCATTGYTGTGGTGCCTGGTAAGGAGCTGGGGGCTGTACTGTGTGAGACTATTAGCCAGAATTTGCCTTTGATGACCTTCAGTGAAAGAGACTTGAGTGGAAAATGATGAAGTCTATAAAACCCTGCGAAGTAGAAGAGGAACCAAAAGGAAAAGGAATGGACTGATGCCAAGAAGCAATTCACAGCAATAATGGAGGCAGAAATGAGAGGTCAGGGATTAAAGTTAAGTGTGTATATGTGCGTGTGTTCATGCAGGGGAGGAGGGGACTCCTGACAGAAATTGCAGCAAGGTTTTTGCTCATGAAAGACAGTTAAAATAACAAAACAAGCTGCCAAAAACAGCAGTAATAAAGAACAAATCATATACATCATCAAGAAAGGACCCAAGACATTTCTGGGGCTGCTGTGAGTCAGCAGAGGAGTGGAGAGTGCAAGTGTGAGCCTGAGGCCAGAAACGGTAGAGGGTCAGGGCACCATAGCTGGGCGAACAGGGTTTGTGGCTGGATACATTGACATGTGTGGTGCTGAATGGTGGCCACAGAGCCACATTTGGACCTGAGACTGGGTGTGGGCAGAAAGTGGTCTGCCCTGCTATGGTGACTGAATGGTATGTGAGCCCTGGGAGGCAGGAATTTCACCAGCATGTTGGAAATATGAGGGATAAACTGGAGTCCGCAGATTTTTTTGCAACTTTGATGATTGACAGCAGGTGGTTTCTCCCTTCTCTATGCCTTTTTCAGAGACAGTCCTGACACAGAGGTCCATATCCCACCCCCCTATCCAAACTATAGACAGGCCTGGACAACTGGGCTGCTATGGATCTGACCCACATTCCCAAACACAGAAGAGTGTGTGTGTGCTGGGGGAAAGTCCCCAAATGGAGAACCTGACAATTGTGCAGCCAGGACTTTTACTGCTGCAAACAATTTTGACCTGCTTAAGTGGTGCTAAGGACCAGTGAGGTTCAGAAAGTATTCATGAACATGTGCACAGGTTTGTCCTTACTGACAGGAGACTGTTTTATGAGCAGCCATATAGCAGATAGCATTGCAGCTGGGAGAAAAAAGCACCTCATTTACGACAGGTGCAATAAAGTTGCAGGCTTCCTTAGCACAGCTGCCAACAAGGTGGGAGGAGTGCAACTGACATGGGTGGAGAAGTCATGAGAGGATGTGCATGTCCCACCACCTCTCCAGCCCATCTTCTTTGCCAGAAAATATGTTTGTTGATGTATGGCATCCTTTGGTGAAAGTGAAGGTAGCATGGGGAGAGCAGGAAGCTGCCGTCCCTCAGAAAGCAGCACAGAGCTCTCAGGGTCAACCTGCCCTGGGCTGCAAGAGCTGCTGGATCAGCCCTGCCAGTCCTTGCTAAGCAGCAGGACAGAACACAATTGCAATCTGGCCTTGAAATCGATGGCTTTCTAAACAGCAACACCGTTTTCTATTGCCATTACCATTTTCTAGGCTTTCTGTACTTACTAAGGCCAGATTGCTCACATGGAAGAAAGCAAACAAGCTAATGAGTTGTTATGAGTTGTTAAATGCAGGGTAGGTGCAGGCAGAGTGACTGGTATGTGTCACAAATGTCATAATGTTTTGCAGTTACCCAGATGACTCATGGTGGGGGTTGTCAGCTGAAAGTGCTTATATTGGACACCCTGAGGTCATATTTTTGTCCAAAACCCAAATTGCGGCCCTCTGAGTAAAGGCTTCTTTCTACAGTGGCCAATTGTGTTATTATTCTTTTTTTTTTTAAGTCCCCATCATAAATAAAATACCCCTTCTTTGGAAAAGCATTAGGGTGTGAGGATCACAAAACAGAAATTTGCCTCCACACTGAGACATCCACTCTCCCTGCTTTTGATTGCCTTTTGAAAGGGACTGCTGGGGTGCCAGGGGCTGCTGGATCGAGTGCCGTGCACTGATTCTGTATCCGCTTCGGTACGGACCACACCAGGGCAAGCTCTCACCACCTCACCAGTGAGGTATGCCTCGCTGGAGGTGCCACACTGAGGTGGGGAATTCAGACTTTAGAAACCATTTAAATTGAGCCAAACTCCGGTATATATACATTAAGGCAGACAACTTACATATATAGGATAAAATACTTTCCAGGCAACTCCCATCTATGCATTTTGATACGAACTTCTCTTTCCCCCCCCTCAAACCACTGTGGTCCTTTCTCCACCCTAGAAGCAGAGTTGAGTTTCTCAGCTCATTTCCAATAAGTCATCATTTGCTGGCAACTTACCCATTTTTGTCTCCTACCCACCTGGTCGTACTGGAACCTGCAGCACACAGACAAAAGTTTTTTCTCCTGTTACCTATGCCAATCAGTTGCTCATGTGGAAGCTATTGGAAAGCGATAAAATAGTTCTAGGAATGTAGGACTAAGAGCAGCCACCTGGCTCTTCAAACTAATCCTTCACAAGCACAAGTGATCGTGAAATAAGTATTGAGCCTGGGTAAGCCAGATGCATTTCTTTCACATGCCATTGCTGCACATGAGCAGTCACAGAAACGTTTCACAGCCCTTTATAGTGGATTTAAGGTCTGTAGGAAAAGGTTTGGGAAACAGTACAGCATGTATGAATGACTAAAATGGATCATGTGCATCGTGACCTGGAAGTGCCTGTTAAGGACAGGGTAACTGATGGTGACTAGTTCTGGTGAAGGCATCTGGAGTGAGGTGAAAGGACTTGCATCCACCTGGGTATTTCAGTTGCCCTGGAAAAAAAATCATCTCTCTGCTGCACTTTTCTCCCTTGTTCAATGGGCATGTTCAGGGTCACCTGGATCAGAGAGAAGGCACACAGGAGGTGCAAGATTTTCAGTAGGATTCAAGCTGCAGGAAGGCATATCCCTTGCACCCATAGAGCCATCCCCTAGCCAGGCACTGATACAGCTTAAACAAGCCCCTCTTTGTCAATGGCCCCTGGAATTTCCTTTTTCCTAGTCAAGTTGAACAGAAAGGTTGTTTCTAAAAGAAGAAGAAAAAAAAAGAAAAAAAGAAGAAGTAATTCCTCCGTGCAATAAAAAGATACACTATCAGCTGAATGAAATATAAAGGCTTCACAGCAGCTGTCTCCTGAGTTTGCATTTACCGCTGCTCCTGATTGGAAGGCTTGATAAAGATAATGGGATTTTTTGCCTCCCTCCCCCTCTCCCTCCGTGTCTCCGGAAGGTGGAAGTGTAACAAATTGGATTGGAGCGTGTCTCTCCTTTGTGGCAGCATGGTGAGGAGTGTGCAGATCTGATGAGAGAGGGTACAGGGCACTGCCAGTGAGGACAAAGCTAACAGTTTTCCCTTTGCACCATGCATACGGATGTCAGAGTCACCTTTTCCTCCTTTGCCCCTTCCCTCCCCCTTCTCCCAGCCTCTGCATTTATTTTAGAGATCAGTGTGACCACCTTAGCACTTGCAGAGAAAGGGAGCATGCAGAGCCCCTATAAGGCAAGCCAGAAGAGTTGGGGGCCCCATGGGGAGTCCCGTGACCACAGCTGAGGACCTTTCCCAGTCACCACTCAGCTGCACAATGAAGTGATTTGTACTTGGTCAAGGGAAAGAGGGTATAACACTGAAGCCAAATGCTCTGCATCTGCCCCACSGGGTGTTGACCCCCTTGGCTTGCACAGGAGAGGGTCTTGCGTGGAGTCAGACTGGCAAATCCTCATCACTGTATGCACTCAGCGGGGCACTTTGTAAGAGTACCGTTTCCCAGTCAAGCCCAGGCTTCAGCATTTTGCACTCTTCCAAGAAATATATGGGACCGGTTAGCTTCTGGGAATCCATTCCAGGCAGGATGAACAGAGAGCATTGCCCTTAGACATCACAGGGATAATATAAGTGAGGATCTAAGGAGCTGGAGTAAATGAAGGGCAGTTTAGGATCAGTGCTTAGCCACCATAACCTTTACTTACACTCTGAGTATCTCCAGCCAAAGAAACACCCAGCAATAAACACAGCAGCTGACCTCTTCCTGCTAATTTAAATGAATAATAAAGGCAAGGGCGACTTTCCCAATACATTTTAATTATGTGATAAGAAAACTGCTGAAACCAAAAGAAATTTGCAACGGTCCTTGCATTTTTATATTAGGAGCAATAAGCAGGGGTGGCAGGTGATGTCTCCATATCCAAGAGTTCATTTTAATTAACTCCAGCAAATGAATAGACTTTCTGCTTGGAGTGTGGCTAAATTGTATGTGGCTGGGTCATTGTGACTGAGGCATGATCACCAATAAGGAAGCTCTAGATGGGCCAGGTTGTCTCTGGCTAAGCCACAGCCATGCCTGGTGTCTCTAAGTGATATTACATTTCTCTTCTTTGACCCTGCTTATGCATTCCTTGCCTACAGGCAAGTCTCTGAGTCCTCTGTGAGGAAAGCTATGCTAGTCCTCCACATGGAGCATCCTTCAAGACTTGAGTGAAAGGTAGTGCCCTGGGAAGTGACAAAGCAGTCCAGTCCTGCAGAAGGAGAAAAGCACTCACCATTTTGGGGCACAGGCTAGAAAACTGAATGTGGCCAGAAACAGGAGTCCTTTTGCCCACATGCACGCTGCCGAAGGCTGATGGAGATAGCATGCTCCATGGAGAGGGTGTTGGTTCTGGTTCGGGCTCTTCTCCCGGTTGTGTCTCTGCTGTAAGCTAGAGCTGAGGGCTTCCTGCTCTCCATTACTTAGGACTTCAGGGGCAAGAAGTGTTGCAAGAACACGGAAGGAGATGAACTGGCCCCAGAACAGTGTCTGGTGCTTTGCTGAACACGGCAGTGCTCTACCCAGGGAGCTCTGGCTGTGGCTGGATCTTGGCAAATAGACATAACTCACATACCCAGAAATGTTCTGTCTGTTTTGCCAAATGAAGGCGGGCCAGGGACCAGTTCCTATCCCTAGGGCTTGTGGCACACACTGGCTCCTATTACACAGTGAGGGACTAACATTCGCCAGGGCAGGCTGGTCTTGGAACCTGCACGTTGGAAGAAGAACAGAGTGAGGGGGTGAACTAAGAGTTAAGCACTGTGAATAACCAGGTTGCTAAAGTATTGGGCCTTGTTCTGTTCAGCTCTGTGATCCACTCCTTGTTTTATTTATTTGTATAGACCTTTCCACTGTGCGCTTCTGTGGCTTAATGCCAGACTCATCATGTAGGCAACTGCCATATGTTCTGATCTCTACACAGTTCAATGTCATTCTTGAGCGGGATGTGTGTTTCCGGTGCAAAAGTCTTTTTGTGAAACCAGTATCATTTTATTTAGTGCAAGCAAACCAGTTTGGATAATGTAGGACTTGACTCAGAACTTTGCCACGTAGCTGTGATTTTTGCATACTTTCCTGAACCATCTCCCTTAATCTTTCATGATTCATCTGTCCCTTCTTTTCCTGTGTCATGGGCTTTGGACATGTGTGCATTCGTATGCTGTATGTGGTTGGAGGCACCTGCCAGACCATAATGGTAATGACTGAGACATGCTGYTTCACACATATGTAGCCTGCACATGGGTGATGCACATGAGTTATGGGCACAGGAATTACCAAACCTCCATACCCTTCTCTCAGAGGGTCTGCAGAGAAGAGTGAAATRTGCCATTTCTCCTTGCAGAGTGGAGACAGGCAAGCGGGGCGAGGATGATCCTTCAGGAYGAAGACATCACAACCAAGATAGAGAACGACTGGAAGAGACTCAACACACTGGCACACTATCAGGTAATGTGACCACAGCCCCCCTGCCAGAGATCCAGGATGACTTACCTGGCTCTGTGGCTGTGTGATCACCCATCAGGGAGTTACTGATCTCCAGCCAGCTCGTCCAGTACCTCCCCAAAGGCCACACTGCATTCTCAGGGACACAGCTTTGCCCAACATACACCCCTCTCCACTGTCCCATGCCTGGTGTAGCTCTGTCACTTGGCAACTCCTCTCTAGCACCACAAGGCTGCCCTGCATGCGGCCACAGTCTATAGGGAAGCTGTAAGTATCATGATGGGACAGAGCAAACTCATCTCAGACACTGAATTAAAACAGTGTCCCACCGTGCTTCCCTGTTTCCCTGCTCAGGTCMGTGGGAGAGGATGGGAAGAAGGTATCTAGAAGAAGGTGGCTCAGCCAAGAAAGTTAAAAGGAGAAGGATAAAGTGCTGTTCTCYAAGATGCAGTAATAAACAACAGTTGACTGAGCAATAACTAGGCAGAGCCCCTGTATTGAGTACATCCATCCTGCCCCACTGGCCTGATAGGAATCATCCTGAAAATCATTAGAGATGAGTCCAAGGGAAGAAAAAAGCTTCTGTCACTTTTAAAGGACGGAGCAGCCCTGGTGAGCTAAGGATGTGAAAGGGAGTTGAGGTCAACGTGAGGACAACACAAGTCAACATTTCTCTTGTTGACAAACAGAAAACAAGCTCTTCCCTCCCCCTTTTTCCAATGCATCCAAGTTTTTTTTTTTTTAATGTTAGCAAGGTGGAGAAGGGTTGAAGGAAGAAAAATGCAAGGGAAGGGGGCTTATTATCTGGAAGAAGGAGGAGGGAAGCAACATCGCTGGAGACAGAGTGGTGCAACAGAGTGGTTGCTGACCTGGGAAATCTTGGTTTTAATCCATATCCTGATCTTGACCTGCCTTGAGTGGGGGCTTCCYTTCATCTCTGCATTACCTTGAGTTCCTTAAAAGAGGACAAAAGATGTCCAAAAATATCTTACAGAAGTGGTAGATTTCCTGAAAATTTGAGTTTTGGTGAAAAGCTCCCTCCATTCATTCTCTCCTCTCTTGCCAAAAAAGCCTCATTAAGTTTAATCTGAAGCTGACAATTTTGTCATTTCCTCAATCACACCTCAGCAAGCTGTGCTTCATAACAAGATTTTTTTGCATTTAATAGCTGACCTGAGGAGGCAGAAGGCAGTAATTTGAAAAAGAAACAAAACTTTTCACTCGAGATTGACTGAAGCATTGCTGGCTGACTCCGGAAGACTTTGGGGGTGGGGGGAGGAAGGGGACACTTATGTGTTATTTCAYTAAAACAAGGGTATATTTTTCATTTCTTTCTTGACTTTTACCAGTTACTTCCATCAATGAACTCCCAGCTCTGCTGATGAGCTGGGGCAGAACAGATTCTCAGCTGCCAGGGTGCTGAACTCTACGTTATTTATCCTGGCTTTCCTGAGGGCCGAAATGAAGCATGCCAGAACAGTCATTGATATTCCCGATGCCTCAGTTTCCCCATCTGTAGTGTGGGGCTAAAACTACAAAGAGTCAATAATTGCCTTCTGTGATTGCTGAGAGGCTATTTAATTAGCCTCTGCAGTGYTTTGAAGATCAAAAACTCTTGTGCAAGTGCTAATTATTATTATTACACAGACAAGAGCTAGAAGTTGCTAACAGGTTTTTTTCACCTATCTATCTCCTTTTTTTAATGTCTTATTTATCACAGATATTCCTGATATGGCTCCTCTGAGCCACTGGCTTGTTAGCATTTCTGATATGGGACTCACATGAATTTCCTAGACGTAGAAAGAAAAAGTCTGGCTCATTTCAGAAAGCTCTGTTATCTGTTGAAATGATCTCCCATGACATCCTGGAGCACAGCCATGCCAGCCCTACTCCTGTCCCCCAGTTGAGACCCTCTGACACAGCAAGGAGGAAGAAGCTGTGGTGGTCAGCTCTCTCCAGCAGTACATTTGTCACCTGGAAAGAGAAGACTGTGCATGGAGCGGTTRACAGGATCAGTGAAACTGGAAAATGTAGATATCCACATCTGAGCTGGGTACCTAGATACTACCTGCAATCAGGTTGGAAGGAACAGAAAATGTCACATCAGTTTTCCCATCCTTATGGGACATCCCATCCTTAATGTCTGAAATAGCTCAGAAGAATTAYTCCCCCTAAATGTTTATTTCTCTCTGCTTAAGGTGACTAGCACAGTTGCAGGTATCTACATTGCAGCTATCTTAAGGTAAAGGAGGTGAACCCCAGAACTAATTTCTATTGCCATGAAATRGGACTCCAAATCCAAATTCCTAAGCAACTCAGAAGGATTTAGATTCCTCTGTCCTTGAAAACCACTCCTGGTTTGACTTAAATTTGGAGCTAAGGTGGAAGGCCCCCTTCTCTTGTCTTSATTATCAAACATGCTTCTCGGGACATTTTAGCAGCACCTCAGTAAGGCTGAAATCCGGGCTYATTGCCAGATCATGCAAGAATAATTTTCATGAAGAAAATCTTCTTGTTTGACGGCTGTAATTGTATAAGCAAAGCTTGTGAGATCTGGAGACCTAGAAAACTGATCCACACACTCTGATGGTTCTTGGTCTAGAAGCTTTACCCAAATCCCAGCCCTCATCTAGTTTCTCCAGTCTGGATCTGCTCAAGGAATTTGGGATCTCTTATTTATTTATTTATTTATTTATTTATTTTAGTGACAGTCCTGGTCTTCCATCAGCTGAATTCCCAGATAAATTGGCATTTCTCCTCTTTGAAAAATAACCCTATAGTAGTTCCAGCCTGTCTTACAGTGATATTGTGGTTACATGTTACCTTAGACACTCTGCAGTATAGAGGAAGAGAAGGTCTTTTATTCTACTCATGTCCCTRTCCTGCAGACCATTAGAGTTGCTTCATGAAGAACCTAATGCAAGTCTTACTGAGGTCAATGGAAAGATTCCCACTGTTTTCACTGGGCTTTGTTTCATGGGCCAGAGTATGCTTTGTCATCAGTTGGCCTATTGCCCTAGTTCAGGCTTCTAGTGAAGTAACAGGAAGATTTGGTCCCGTTTTTTTGTCAATAGACCCACTGAAGAAAGTATCTTATGCTTTGAGCCAAAATTACTGTCCTGCCTGCAGTGACACTGATTTATGGCTCAGGTTTTGCTGCTTGAATTCCTGCTGCCCTTGGCATGCTCCTCAGTCAGTTCTCAGAAATTTATTGACAAAGTCCATTCTTGTCTGTAGGTGCCAGATGGATCTGTGGTAGCTTTAGTCTCCAAGCAAGTCACTGCCTACAATGCAGTCAACAACTCCACGGTCTCCCGGACTTCAGCCAGCAAGTACGGTAAGGACCTGTGTGCTGATATAGCTTGAGAAAKCAATGGAGGGGAGATCCCAAACATCGTGCTGGTTACAAAACATTGAGTATCAGCAAAGAGAATGATAGGCAGATGACTAGTTAATAYGAATGCTTGGGGGATTGGAGGAGGAGAGGATTTAGCCATGTAAAACTGTGGCATCTGGTCCAAGCTGTTGATCCAAGTATCTGGATTGCTCTTGGGAAGTACCTCTCCTCCCTTTTGGTGAGGCGGAGGGGGAGGCTAAACAATTAGATGCCTAAATTTTATAACACTATATGATATGACTATATCCCATAGTCAGACAGGATGAAACTCACTCTTAGAGCGTGCACAGGAAGATGCAACCAGGGACTGCACAGCACAGTAGAAGAGCAAAGTCATTCTGGYTGGCAAAGATCCTGGAGCATGGTCTGTGATGAAGACAAATCTGTGGCACAGATAAGRGGACATTTGGACTAAAAGCAACCACAATTTACATAGGGCACTGTCTGTCTGGAACTATGCCTCACAATGTGGATGTTGTGTGCCTCACCCAGCTATCTTCTTATCCCCAGGGAATCTGCACCTGGAATAAATAAATAAATAAATAAATAAATAGCTTACAGAGCTCTTGTATCAGAATATCTCAAAGTGGTACACTGTTTTTCACATTTTACCCATGAGACAACTGAGACTGAGACAGCTGTGAAGCAGAGACCAGGTGGAAATTCTTCTGCAGAACCAGACACATCTCCTGAGTCTCACTTGCACCATCACACACCCTTCTCCCCTGCAGTAGAGTCACAGGCTATGACATGTCTCACTATGACAATGTGGGAGGGGAAAAGAAAAAAGTAAGTCTGTAATCTGCAACCAGAGACTGTTGCAAAAGCACCCTCCATCCCAGGTCCAGCTGTCATATCTCTTTATTATTATTATTATTATTATTTTAAATGCATGACAGCATCTCTCATCCTTCCCATTCCCTTTAGCTTGAGGGAAAGTACAGTTACTCAATGTCCGGAGGAGTCGCCTTTCTCTTTCTCCAAGGACATGAGCAATCCACCAAACCTTATTAATATTCATCCTCTTTGCCATGTTGTTGCAATTACTGAAAGACACAGTGACCTTTGAAAAGGAAGACTTGAGGGGGGGGTTAATTTCTGTTGGATTTCTTAAATTTTTTTGTCATTTGTTTTTTCAGAAGGAGGGTGTGGGGAAGAATGCAGGGGGAGGAGAAGATGTGGTGGGTCAGAAGTGGTTGTTAATTGCAATTAAGGGAACAGCATCCACAGAGAAAAAGGATATTCCGTCTGAGAATTAATATGTAGAGATTGGTAATGCACTAATGAGGCTGATTCAGACCTTGTTACAGAAAGGTGCAACACTTCTGTGTTAATTATGGTTGGAAAAGACTCAATCACCTATAGCATTACTGGAAGGTCAGAGGGAGAGGAATACCTCATGCCATCAGTTGGAGGCAGAGGGAAATGAAATCTGGGGTAAAGAGGTGTCCTTGAAGACAAAATTTGTGTGGGTCCATCTGGGGATTTGGTCTACTTCCTATCAAGAGCTTAGCAAAATCAAGGCTTTGGGGCAAGGAGTGAAGAGGATGGTTGGGTGGGAGACATTGGAACRTTCTGAGGCAAGAGTGGGGAGGAGAGACATCTTCTCCTAAGTCTGGGAATGGGGAGGTAAGCAAGATGTCCCATCAGTGTTACTACATAAAAAGGCCCATGACCCGTTCTCTGACTGTGAGACTAAGCAGGATGGATTGGTATGGCTCACATCTGTATGGTTAAAAACTAACAAGATGGTCTTGCCCATAATGGCTACCATGAACTGTCTGTACTGTTCCCTGAACTGTCCCTTGGCAGTGTCTGACAGTGATAGAGCTAGTTGTCCCAGGCCAAAGCTCTGTCAGGGAACAAGCTAACAGTTAAACAGTATGGGCAATTGAAGGTCAGTGTTTGGGCCTTTTGTAATTTACTAGTATAGACATAATCATCATGCCCTGCTTGGCTGACCTCCCTTGTATTTGCTGAGCAAATCGCTCAGTCAAAAGTTAATGCTTTGATAGTAAAGCCCAGTCCATAAAGCTGCTTTGACGCTTCTCTGGCTCACACCATAATTCCACCCTGGAGATATACCTGCATTGCCCAATGTAATTTGCAGCACTCACACACACCCACTCAAGACGATGGAGTTTTACTTAATGCTAATAWGGAAATGCAGAGCTTGCAAGAGTAGGCACACTGTAGTACTGCCATAGCCCTCCTGTTTTGAACACCCAGGCTAACATTTCCCCAGAAGGCACGCTGTGTGGCCGTGACATCTGGGTCTGTGCTGTGCAGTGGGCATACTGCAGGCATGCCCAAGGACTCAGGTCTAGCTCTGGTTRTCTCAGCCCTGCACCAGAGTGTGTGTGCATCCAGTACATACACTGAATGGGAGAGGTACCTGCAACCAGCACTGAGCCCAGATAGAGGAAAGGGGTCATCTTCTTGCCTGTCTGATGAAAAACTTCTATTAGGAAAAATGTCATTATCATATTTCTGTGGTGAAACTCATTGATCACAATGCAAGTGCTAATAAGATTGAGACACATGCATCTGTCTTTGCAGAAAACATGATCCGTTATACAGGCAGCCCAGACAGCCTCCGTTCTCGCACACCCATGATCACACCTGACCTTGAGAGTGGAGTCAAGATGTGGCATTTGGTGAAGAACCATGAGCATGGTGACCAAAAAGAGGGTGATCGGGGCAGCAAGATGGTTTCTGAGATCTACCTGACAAGGCTACTTGCCACCAAGGTACATGGCATGGTGGTGGGGGTGGAGGGACAGAAATGTGCTTTTAAAGGCTGAGGTGAGACTTCTTGCAGACAAGAAATGAGAGACTGCTCAAACAATGCCAAAGGGGAATTAAAAACAGAAGAGCAGAAGGAAAACAGAACAAGAGAAGTGCTCCAAGAAAACAGAATCAGGAAAGGGACTTGTGACAATGAAATGGTAACAAAAGAGAATGGTAACAAAAGAGAAATGGCAACTTTAATGGCAGTGCATTGGGTAGGTCTGGAGAGAGGAGGATCAAGAAGTGGGGATGCTATGAACAAAGGGAGCAACTTGTCAAAAATGGACTATAAATGAGGAAAGGGTGATAGTAACAAAGCAGAAGCCAAGGGCTTAAGGAGATGTTGGGATTTGGAGAGCAATGAAGAGTGAAGAACCCAGGGCCATGAGTCTGGTGAATAGTCTGCACAGAGGTAGGTGTGTGCTGGGCTTGCAGATTATACAGGATTGTAGTTTGTCCCAAATGGAGCAAACAAAGAGCCAGGAAGTGAACATGCTCTGATCAGGCTCTGAGAATGCATCATATCATGCCTTGCAATCTGAAATGGGATCCCATGCCACAAAACCCTGTGTGGGTATRGATCCTTCTTCTACACCTTTTCCCTGGGCCCATAAACATTTAGTTCTCATAACAGAGTCTTGTGTTGATGACTTGTTGGGGGGTTAAGTTAGCTGTGGTGTGGCTATTAGATGACCAGCTCCAGGGACAGCAAATGGAGTTAGACACGCATCCACATTCAGACATGGAAAACTCAGGGACTCCTAAGGGAAAACACAGGTCAAATCAGGCAGGGGCAGAGCAGGGGCATCCTGAACTGAATCCCCAGAAACATCTCACACATCACAGCTGGCTCATGGCAGGTCTCTGCAGAGACACCCCATGAAGGCTTGCCCCTGGGCTTTTCTCTGAAGACCCAATTTCCTCTATATGTTGCAATGTTCTGGCTGGTTGTGCTCTTCCAAAGCAACATTTCCTGGGTGTTGAAAAGTTGACAAGTTCCTATCTAGTCAATCCATACTACCAAGAATGCTGGAAACCAGCTTTTTATATGGGGGAGAGCACTCAGGCTGACAGGTCTATAACTTACTACAGCAGACTTCTGACCTACAAAAAGTAACTTAACTCTCCTGCTGTCTGCACAGCTACAACTCKCTGTCACTCAGCATCACTCTGTTCTTTACCTGGGATGGGAGTGGCTGGCTCACACAGCAGCTGGCTGGCTCCGGGGCTGGCAAAAGACCTCTGGCCTTTCAACTTCTTTCATCTCTGACCAATACTGTCCTCCTCAYAACTTAACTCTAAAGGCTCTACAAGAACGTGGGCAAAAGCAGTTGTCTGAGCTTACATCTATCTGCTTTTCCACCCTGTCACCCGTTGATCCCTTTTTGGAGGTGGTCTCCTTGTATAGACCTATATTAATGAAGAGGCTGCAATGCTCTTCTTTTGCACCCCAGCAGAGACCAAGGCTGGCAGAGAGGCAGGCAGTAAAATCATAGACAGGTTCCTTTTGCAATTCTGACATCTTCTTGCAGCGTAGAGCTTCTCTGTCCCAGCATCTCTCTAACACATAAGTTATCTTGGTGCATCCTGGAAGCAGAAACCGCAGGGCAGCTGTGRCTCAGGTGCGGCTAATCATGATGTTTTTTCACCCCATTCTGAGCAGTGTTAAACAAAGCAGAGATCAAACAGCCCAATCTTCCTTCCCTCGATGAAGTTTTGATGATTATCATTTCCTGTCAGGATGTCAACAGACACAAACACAATTATATGTGTTCATGCAAACACCCTCYGAGTTCACCCATCAGACAGGCCTCCATCATGTGTTTAAACCCTACCATACAGTTTTATCTGCGCATTTTTTCCTTGACTCGTTTTGCTGCCAGTTTCTGGCTCTACCCCCAGCACACAACGGCYGGCTCACTCTGGCTATCCGAGCTGCAGTGGGATTCAGATTTGAAGCGATTCTKTCTTTAGCCTTTGGAATATGCCCAACTCCATGACCTCAAGATGCTTTAACGGATCACACAACATCAAAAGAAAATCATGCTTCTCAGGGACCGGGCCCCAGCTGGTGTAAACCAGCAGTCATTGGACCAATGCAGATTTACACTGTCTAGGGATACGTCCCCTACCCCACCACTGAATCACTTCTACTTTCTGTTCCAGGTCATGAACTGAACTCTTGCTTTTTGTAAACACAGTAGGAAAGCAGCTGTGAAGCTTACACAGCAACACACGGAGTGGAAAGGCTGGGAGTTTGCTGTTTCACTTCTAGGACTGAGAAATTTCCTTTCCCCATCATGCCCATTTGAGGGAGAGAAAGAGGAGAGAGACCTATTGCTGGTAATATAATCCCAGGGAATATTTAGATAAAATGACAATGATTTTTGTTCTGGTAAATCCCTGACCTCTGAGACCTAGAACCTGTTGTCTAAAAGCCTCAGAGGTTTTCTTTGTATTTGTGTGGGTGAGCATGTAGAGAACTAATTCCCACCAGAAACTGAAACTGAGGGCAGCTCTTCCATGTCAGACCAGCAAGATTTCCCCTCTGGGGCCCTTTCTGAGTCAGATATGTGCTGCAGGGTTTTTTTCAGCCTGCAGGAGTTCACACAAGCAAACAGTACCTCCGTTTGTTTCCCAAAGAATAAATCAAATGGTGAATCAGCAAGAGACACCAGCCTTCTAATTAAGCATTTGTTAGCGCTATGTAAACTTGAGCCGCTCTGGTGGAACCCGGCACTTCATTTCTAGTAAGAAGAATTTCTCTCCTGGCTCTGCAGAGAAAGAGGAGGGTTTTATTTTTCAGCTGAGGAAATTTTTCTATCAGGGAACACTTGTTGGAGATTTGATTGCCTTTTTTTTTTTTTTTAATAGTCACATGGTTTGTTCACATACAAATGTCTGTGCAGTTCTGGTAGCAGAGCAGAGCTTCTAATGTGGGCCAAAGCTCCCAGTTTGGCAGGGGAAGTGTGCCTTGCCTGGTCACTCCAAGACCCAACCTGCAGCTCATCTTGCTATCACAGCTGCTTGACTGCCCCTTTCTCCAGACCTAGTCACCCTCTGCTATTCCAGCTCTTGACCTTCTCACTGAAGGTCAGTTGTCCTCCAGCTGGTCCAGGGTGCTTCTCCAAGCACGAGGTCAGGGATTCTCCTCCCAAACGAGCATGAGAAGACCCCTGCAATCTCTGCAGGGGACATCACTGAGGTCTGCAGAGCAGCACCTGCCCCTTTTATGCATTGCTTCTAGGGCTACATAGACCCATTGCAGCGGGTAATAAAAAATTAGAAGGCCTCTTAATTTTTGAGATTAAGATGAAGTTCTTGTTACTTATTYAACTATTCACTCATATAGAACAGCCATCTCTCTCCAGGGACTCTTGTCCCGTTCCTCCCTGTGACACCTGCTGTCCCTCTCTGCAGTCATCTGGATTTACCCCCAGCTTAAGAACTGGCCCTGGATGAAAGCCAGTATGGAAACTGGCTGGTTTGTGCTCATATATCCACCAGATCAGTTGTGGATAAGGTGCAGAGCAGAGGAATCTCACTGTGAACAGATCAAGGCCTTCCCACCACTGTATACCTCCAGTGGGACAAGCTTTCCTGCCACAGATCAACCACCCAACCTAGCAGGGAGTGCCAATAACAGAGAGAAAGACAGGTAGCAACCTTGGCCTACCCCATTTCGGCTGCTAATCAAGTGTAATGGACATTGTGAAAGGGTGCATGTCCACTCAAAACAGCTGGGTTGGAATTTCCAGCTCATGTCACACTTAGCAGCTATTAGATGACTCTTGCTTTTCAGTCACACTTCCTAAGCCTGGGTCTCAGACATACTCCATTTGCTGTGGAGCACCGAAACTTGACATCCTGTTCCCACTTGGTATCTCACACTCTCCTCTCCTTCCTTCTCTTGACAGGGCACCCTGCAGAAGTTTGTAGATGACCTCTTTGAAACCATCTTCAGCACTGCTCACCGTGGCAGTGCCCTCCCCCTGGCTATCAAATACATGTTCGACTTCCTGGATGAGCAGGCTGACAAGCACAACATCCATGACCCTCACGTGCGGCACACCTGGAAGAGCAATTGGTGAGTGAGATACCTACAACACAGCCTGGCACCAGGTCCTGGACCAGAAGGGGAAGAAAGGGACACGCAGTTTGGGATTTGGGTGCTGGGGGGAGCTGAGGAGCCTGGTTCAGAGCACTGGGCTCCCTCTTCCTGAGCCGATGGGGGAAGTTGAATATGCCCAGGGTCTAAAGGAGGGTCTCAAGGGTSGAGCGCTTTGGCTGTAGGTCTCACTTTTCCCTGTGTAAAATAGGGATGGCAGTATTTCTCAGGGATCTCATGAGGATGCAGGACGAAAGACTGTAAAACATTTAAGTGCTATAAGACCCAGACCCATAGGGATATCTGGGGAGGCATGGGAGGGGATTCAGTGCCACTCTCTTCATCTGAAATGGGTGTTTGAGCTTTCAGTATAGTCAGTGGGGGGCTAGGGGTCCACTTGATTGCCCACACATAGGCATCTGGTGCCATTTGAGATGTTTTACAGTGTCCCAGACATCCACAGGACRCTTGTAGCCTCTCAGGGTGACAGCTGGAGGCTAGGAGAGATCCCTTGGAGCATCTGAAATTGTACTAAGCACTTACCAGGGCCTGCAGCTGGATCTGAGACCCCTTCGGAGCGAGTGACAAAGGCTGACATCAGCCCCCTGCTCTCGCTGCCAGGCAGCAGCCCCTCTTCATGCATGTGAGGGGACAGAGGCAAAAAGCCACGATCAGCAGAGAGAAAAGATCTCTGCAGCTCCTCTCTGCTGAGTCTCCCTGTTGGAAAGAGTCCCCTGGGGAATCACTCCCTCTCCTTTTCCTGTGCAAATACAGGGACTATAAAAGGAACAGCAGAGGAGAGCCATGGGGCCCCCAGCTCATGCATTTTTTTTTTCTTTTACCAGCCATGCTGATGGCAGATCGTCACAGCGCAGTGACATAAAAAAAGAAACCCCATGCACCAAAGAGGCTTTCAACTAATGAAACATTAGCATATTATTAACATTATCTGCGGCACTAATCTAAGGCTGATTGCAGCCACTCAGACTAAATGAGCAGGAGGTTTATTTAAGGGGGGAGAGAGAAGGCAGAGTGTGTGTATGTGTGTGTTTGGCAGGGGAAAGGGGCAGTATGAAGAAATCTGTTCAATCAGATTAAATTAACTCCAAGTCACATCACGGGCTTCATTATTCCCAGCTAGGGACATCATCCCCCTGCCCCTCCCTGCACACACTCRTGCGCACATGCATGCACTCTGTGGCTGTTTATCTTCCAAACAACTGCAGATGGAAGATGCTCTGCGTGGTTCACTCATMCAGCTCTTCCCTCTGACAGACAAACCTCCCATTCCCAGCCCAAAATGCTTCTCTCCYACAGCTCTATCAGTTCTCAGTGCCGACATCTCCTATGCCTGCACTTCTGCCCCTTCCCCGAGGGAGCTTGTTCAGCTGATAGGATTACCATTGGGAGGCTTTCCTTGCATTTGGTGCATGATTTTTCTTGATCAGGAGAAGACACAGTGGTTTAGGCKAACGTGGTGTCATCCCTCTGTGAGGACATGCTAAACTGCCTGCTGTTACCTGAAAGACATCAGTCTTGGAGATGAATTGTTTRTGGTGAACATATGAGGATAACGAGAGTAAATGGGAAGGACTTAGGAACAGGGAAGTTTGGCTTGAACATCAGGTGAATTTGTTAGACTGAAGAATAACCTCCCCTTGGGAAGGTGTAGACCTTGAAGGTAGACTTTACAGTCTACCTGACAGGAAGACAGAGAGACAGCAGTTTGGTGCTGTGATCAGTGACACATCTCAGCTCCTAGGCCACGGTCATATGAATGCATTTGCTCTGACACAAAAAAGCTTGAGGCAAAGGCTGGAGGTAGGTACCTCAGGGCATCACACAAATGAACAGTTCTTTTGAGGGGGGAAAAAAAAAAGGCTTTGGATTGCAAGTGGAGTAGCATTTTCTTGGTTAGGGCAGATTAATTTTCGTTTCAAAGGTTTCAACACTTGTTCTCTGTTCTTTTTTTTTCCTTTTCTTTCTCCCCCCCCCCCCACCTTGGGGAAAGAGGGTTTTCATAGGGTGCCCAAGATCTTTGTCTTGTAAAGACTACTTCATGCCCAGTGTGCTGGGATCATAGGCTGGCTCAGGCTTGAGGAACAAAGCACAACAGTACATGGTGCCCACAGCACACAGTGCCATTAACATTCGCAGTCTGAACCTTAAAGCTGGACCTGCCTTTCTCCCCATGAGGTTACTGCGAGATATTTTTAAAAGCTAAGTCCACCACTGACTAGTGTTTATCATGAGTYGCATGAATGTGATACCCATCCTCATCTGATGAAGCAGCTGGTAGTAGCTAACTTTACATTGCACTCTAATCTAAATCACCTGAGTTTTAATGTTATTAATTTAAGTGCAACTTCCTGAAGGAGAAGATGACATTGACAGTAGGAGTGACAGAATCTGGCCTGCAAGGGTCCCAGGGACAAAAGCCATTCCCAATGTGACTCCACTGCCATTCCTAGAGTCCTRTTGGGGAGGAATTCATTGTGTATCAATGACAGAGTTAAGGCTTGTCCCAGAAGTCCTGTCTCTGCACTATAATCTTTGATACCTATCCACCAGTTAGCATTGTAATATCACAAGGAAAAATCTGCAAACTGTGCACTGATTCACCTCTTCCACCCCTCCTATCCCTCTTGCAGCTTGCCATTAAGATTCTGGGTTAACATGATCAAGAACCCACAGTTTGTCTTTGACATCCACAAGAACAGCATCACAGATGCCTGCCTCTCTGTAGTGGCTCAGACCTTCATGGACTCCTGTTCAACCTCAGAGCACCGCCTGGGAAAAGACTCACCCTCTAACAAGCTCCTCTATGCCAAGGATATCCCCAGCTACAAGAACTGGGTGGAAAGGTGAGTTTTGGCTCTGGAAAAGGGAATGCCATAAGCAAGCGGCACAATGAGGCCCTTCTTCATTGATGGAGGTAGGATGCATCCTCAGTATTGTTTTTGGTAACTGCCTCTGTGTTTTTTTTTTTCCCCTCTGGCAACTGCCTGACTAGAAAGCTCCATGTTAGCCTTTTATTCCCACATGCCTTAAAGCAGAGATGAAAATTTAATTAGAGGTGTGAACTGAAGGTGTTTGTTGTTGTTGTTTCTCTTGAGAAGAAAGTGTTGAGAAGAGACAGAGGGAGGAAGAAAAGGGAGGAGACTGAGTCCGAGCTCTGTCAAGTACACGGGCTTCTAAGTCTTTCCACRCAGATGAGAAGCGGTTCTCAGCACTGTTATAACAGTCCCCATGCTGCCTAGATCCCAGGGTTCACACAATTATTGTCACTTATTCTGAATCCGGTAGCTTTCCATGGAGGTTATTCTGTTCCTTGAATGAGACTCCACAGAACAGATATTCTGGTGATTAAAGGTCTGCAGGTACTTTCTGAAAAGACAGGGGCCTTTCCAGGYATTTTACTCACATCTGCAAGACATGTAGCTGTAAGGACTGGACCATTTGATTTTGCTGCACTGGTAAACTAATCGGTTTATCTATGTATGCCTAAAGGGCATACAACCAAGACAACTGTTTCTGCAGGATGTAGGGTGTTGAATTTCTCTAAGATTTTCTGCAGAATCAGCARTAGCACATCTTGCACTCCATTCAGTGCAAACTTGTCTGCTGGAGCCAGCCTTGCAGAAGTTGATCTGTGGTTTGTTTTCCAATATGCCACATTCTCCTAGTATTATTGGCAGATTTGGGAACTGCATAGATGGAGAATGATTGTTGCTCTGTAAATACAACRATGGGGTTATCTTACAGATCATTCCTGTACAATGACATCCAGTTTTAAACAATGGTTTGTGTGGATGACTTCATAAGCACCATCTAAAATTGATCCCTCACTGGTGGTTATATGAGATCTCTGCTACTTCAGTCATACCACACCTAAAACCAGGATATTTCTTATGGTGGAGATGGTTTTCTCTCATTTTGTGAAAGCAGAGCACAGCTGAGGAAAGAGCTCTGTACTCTAGTCTGCATGAGGTGATTTTTTATTTTTATTTTTTTACAATAAAGCTCCCCTTGGTCTCTGATTTGCCCAGACCATTATTTTTAGATGTGGTTAAACACTTTTGCAAATGTCGTTTCTAGGCAACCTGTAAGGCTCTTATGAGCTACCTTGCTTAATTATGACCTACTTCTGGTACTGTGTCCAGGTTTCTGAATATGTATTAAGGTTGGTTGCTGGATCAATCTGGATAGGGGGAGGAAGGTGTAAGAGATTTATTTATAAATCATAAGTTTCAGCTTACAGTGACCCAAAGGTATCATACTCTGGTGACTCTAACAACCTTATGTGCGGTTGGATTCTGTAGACAAATACCCTGTTTTGCATATGCCCCTGGCTGATTTTTATCTTTGTAGATGTTACATCTGAGGTATGTGGGTGGAAAACAGGGTATAGTCTCATGCAGCACCTTTTCTCTGGGTGGTGAACTGAGGTATGTGGGTGGAAAACACAGGATATCCTCATGCAACATCTTTTCTCTGGATAAACAGAGGGCTGCAATCCCAAGAATTTTTCCAGTATTGATTTCACTTTAAAACATTTTGGAGCTCAACCCTGTTGCCCAGTAACCCTCAGTAATAGGGGCCACATTTCCCTGGAGTTTTCCTGAAGAAGTGGGTTTGAAAAAGAGGTGAATAACACTTTCTGCTTCTAGTTAACAGCACTGAATTTCTGGGCCCAGCACGTGCTGGGTTGTTATCTGTACTGATACATGAAAACTTTAACTGAAGCTCAAAGGGAGGCTGTGGGTTTGGAATATAATTAGAGCTTCTGACCTGCTAATACTTCTGTGAAAGGCAAGGGTTTGGCTCAGGTCTTTGTGGGCTACCTGAAAGGAGAATGTCTGTCAGTTCCACTGGCTCAAGGCCTGGATGCTATGGCAGATCAAAGAAAAAGATATCAAGGATGAATAGAACATAATTTCAATTCTACTCTGAGCTAATTTATTCATTTTCTCTATTCTACAAATGTATGTTGAGACAGTTACTGCAACTCCAATGGCTTCAAGTAGTGGCTGGAGCTATTTCTGTAGTCAGCGTCAGTTGGAGACAACATCACTCAAGACCACTAGATTTCTTCAAAGAGCGAATCCTAAGATAAAAAGATTTTCAGTCAGAGAGTTTAAGAAGTGGTTGAGTAAATCAGAAGAACCTGAAATCAAATGAACTTCTTTGATGAAGAAGAATCTATAAGAGGGCAATTAGACAGTGGTAGACTGTAACCCTACTCGAAGGCACTCTGGAGTAAGAAGAGGCTCCTGTCTTTTAGTGTATCTGTTGAAATGTTAACTGGACTGGGCCACTCCAAGCCATCCCTTTGCAACTGCTGTTTTCTCAGTGTGGTGTATGCCTTCAGGACTCACGAACTCAAGGCAGGGAATTATCTTGGCACCAGAGTAGCAGAGAAGGCAGCAGCAATGGGTGAAAGCATGTACCTGCCATCCAAGAAAATTAGTTTTCCATCTCTTTGGAGTGTGAATGCATGACGGGAAGGGAAAAGATGCAGGTTCTTGCCTTGCCTGACCAATGGTCTACCTCTATGTACTACTCAACTGGGAGTTTCATTTCAATGGTCCTTTGTTTCAGCCCAGTTGGAAGCAGAGCTGGATTCTGCCTATCTGAGCAATCCTGACATTTGGGAAAACCAAGTTCAACATCCAAATTCCATACCCAGGGCTTTTTCTCTTTGAAAACACATGGCTAAAAAGTACCTAGATCCATCCCCAACTCGGGTTTCCTGAGACAGATGAGGTTTAATTGTGACAGGGGAATTAGCCTGGGAAATGGGGACAGACTACTAGGCTTTTGTAGAAACCATCATGAGTCAGTCTGTGGTTCTCAAACAGGGTGGATGCTTTTCAGGAGTCAGTATTTGAGTCTGTCACAGCCCAGATCTGGTCAGAGCATCTTCTTTCTCTCCCTATGGAAAGAGAGGAAAAAAATGGGATTCTCGTCTGACTTCTGTTATAAAAGTCCATAGGTTTTGCTGAATTCACATTAGAGCAGCTTCAGATCTGCATCTTTTCAAGTTTATTTCAAATGTCCCCTTTGAGCCTAGAAGTCTGGACAACTGGGGAGCATTTGATGCAATCTCCAAGCAATACAAAGGGGAGCCTGTTCTAATTGAGACTGTCTCGTTAGCATTCAGCACCACACTGAAAAGATGACAAAGGGTCGTGGCTGACCTTTCATTTCTCTCTATGGTGCCAAGCTTATGATAACACTTGTTTGAACTTCATTAACACTGTTTAATTGCTTGCATGGCAATCAATACGATGTTTTCCTACCAAAGTCTGTCATGGAGGCAGGGATGTGGGAAATAGAAAAGGAATGGATCACAAAAAGCAGAATCCAAGGAGTGTTTCCATTGCATGCTGGTGCCCAGAATACCTGCAGTGCAGCAAAGGGAAGAAGGGACTTGGGTTCCCTTTGACTGCCTACTGTGCATAAAGAATAACCCCTCAAAGACAAGCTGAAACTCAACAGAGACATTGGAAATATTCTTATGCCTCTAAGAATCTTCCAGCAAAGAACTTTCAAAATAGGTTTGTCAGGCCTGGGTCTAAAAGAGGTTTAAAATGAACTGATCTGTGGGATTCAGAATTATGACATCTGCAATTTATGATCTTAACCTGAGTACAAAAACTAACTGACCTAGCTGTTGCAACCCAGTCTTGGGTCCCTGATCTCACCTACCTCCCCTTCTTGCAACAACTATTGTTTGCTTGACATTACCCTTCTGAAGTCAAGGTCTTAAGCTTGTTAGAAAATGTGAGGGCAGTGTTTCTAGAATATGCAGCATGGATAGTCTGTCCCCATTCTGGATCTAATGTACATCACTTGGTAGCCTCTGATTTCAGGATTCTGTGTTCAATAGCTTGTTTGGTCTCTTCCAGTCCACTGCTTATGGTGTCTGTTGACAATTCTGTAAAATAGACTGATTTAATACAATAAAGATTATATACTTCACAAACCCTGATRTTGTAAGTTACTGAGGCTTTAAACAGAAACATTGGGGTGGCATTTTAGCTCCATGGGCTTAAAAAAAAGCATCAAATGGCAGGTGGTAATCTTGACTCCACTTCAAAAAATGTAATCTTCTGCATCCCCTTTCCCTTCCAGAAAGAGGGCTCAAAATATAACATACCAAAGGTCAAGGGTGGAGGGTGCTGTCAGTAGAGATAATAAAAAACAGTGCTGGAAAGGGCCTCTAGAGGTCAACCCACCCAGCTCCTGCCTCAGGGCAGGATCAGCTCTGTCTAAAGCCTTCCCGACAGATGCTTGTCTACCCTGCTCTTAAAGACCTCCAATGCCTGAGCCCCCCCTCACCTCAGGCAATCCGTTCCTCTGCTTCCCTGTCCTTCCCATCAGAGCATTTTCCCTGATGGCCAGCCTAAATCTCCCTGGCTGCAATTAAAGCCCATGCCATCTCATCACATCCCCAGGGGCATCCCCTGCTTCTCTGCCACAGCTTTTGCCACGTCTGGAGACTGTTAGCCTGAGTTTCCTTGCTCTTTTCATCTCTAAAAGGCTCCTGTTATTTCCTCATAGCAGTAAAACATAGCTCTTACACAGTGCAGTCTTTGGTAGGCAGGATGAAGAAAATGTCTTTACTCAGAGGGTACAGCCTCAAACCCACACGGACTCTGCATTGAGCCAATGCTGGCTGCTTTCTTCTCCCAGAGAAACTACCTGTGCTCATATTCATTCTTCAGTCACTGGCTCAGTGCCTCCCACCCATTCTCTATCGTTTATTCTGAGACAGAAAGGAGCCAAAAAAATGCCATGCACATGCAAAAGAAAATCAGTGCCCTAGGGGATACGTACACAGACAGAATCCTTCCCTAGAGCATTTCCTGGCGAATCTCTCCATCTGAATATTTGACAGGCCTCGAGCTAACTTTGGAGGCAGGACCTTTTGTTTAGCTGTCATGCTCTTCGTGCCAAAGTCCGATAACTGTCCAACAGCCTGGCCTTGACCCTCTCTCTAAAACCAGATCAATAGGGAGTAACAGAGTTTTGCAGCTGCCCGCAGCTGAATCAGCACAGACATAAACTTCTGCAGCTCACACGCCTCCCAGCAAACTGAAACTGCCATGTTCTGTCCACAGAAGAACCGGCAGCATGCCCTTGAACTGCTTCACTTGTTTCCATAAAAGCGCTGGCTGCAAGGTTGTTCCCAAGCTTTTCTTCAGCCTTTTCTGATCTAGCTGTCCCCCATATCCCTTTCATACATCTCTTCCTCCTCCAGTGGTCCGGATACAGCCGGCTATTGCATAACCCTAATTATGTTATTGCTGTAATTGCATCTGCCGTCTGCAGCACATGGATTTGTTACAAGCTTTTCATATGCTAAAATGATTATTAATGAGAGTAGTCCCAACCCAGAGACGGCACAACAACAGCCATGACAAAAAGATCTTTTGGAAGGCAATTAGCTCCATGCTAAGCTGTCTAAACCACAGCAGTGCTGGAAAATTTCAGACTGGAGAGGAAGTACTGGCAACAGGGCTTTTCTCTTCTCCTTTGATGAGTTAATGAGTTACTGAGTGGCAGCAAATACAGTCATGCTTGTGAAGCAGCTCCAGTAAGGAGCCTTTTCTGTCTGGTACCTAAGGCAAGAGCATTTACCCTGCCCCTGGCCTAAGCAGAGGGTAAGCTATATTCCCAGGTCACTGCTGCATTGCTTTCCTTAGAGGAAAAGAAAAAAAAAAGAAAGACTTCACAGGGAAAGAGGAGGATGTGTAAGGAGCAAGAACAGTTTTTTCTCAAGGCTAGGAGGGAGCATCACTGTACCTCAGTGTGTACAAAATCCTTCCCCMTCTAAGCATGGCAGTGGAGGGTCTCATGGGCTCTTCTGTTCAAGCCAGGCTGGGGTGAGTTGCAGTCCTAACGACACCTGTTAAGTCACCTCCTATGATCTAGTCATCTTCACGTTCTCCATTTGAGTCACCCATSTGCCTGAGTGAGGGCCGATGCGGATTCCCCCAAAGTGCTCGAGGGTTTCATAGCTTCTGATGTCTAATGCATGAATTTCCTGCCACATCAGAGAGTGAGCAGCCTTGAGATACAAACCCAGTCTCYGCCTGTGATTCAGGAGAAACTCAAGCCCTGAAGGGAGGATCTTTTGATATGCATCTAGGGATCTCCTGGAAACAGCCAGACAGGGACCCACTGGAGATGACTTGAACTAGAACACAGAAGAAGGAGCAAATCTGGAGCATCAGGGCAGTGTAGTGCATGCCTGACCAAGTCGTCACCCTCTTCTACTTTWAACCTCAGTCGTGAATCCATGGAGGCAGTCTAAGCTGGATTTGCTGCTTTATTATCTTTCTGTCTCATTCAGTGGGAATCTGGCCTAGTCTGGCATTCACAACCTCCCAGCGGCTAAAGCTKCCCCTGGGGCTGTGGAAAGGTGAGTCCATGACCTGTCCATGTCTCAGGTGATCCATGAGACCTCTCCCTCACCCTTAGCTTTGGTGTGCRCACAGAAGCAGCCTGGTGAGAGCAGTCTCTCCCCGTGCTGCCTYGCAACTCAGCTTTGGTATAAGTGAGAGTAGTCAGCAGCGCATCAGCAGTTTTGCAAACCCTGGCAGTGAAAATTCAAGAATCTCTGGGGTCCAGTGACAGTTTCTCAGTGGTTCTGAAGACATCATATGCCATCATATGTAAATGACAGAGAGGCCCTAAGTACCTCTGAGGATCTGGGCTCAAATGAAAGGTAAATAGAGACTCAGCAGGGATATTGATCCCTGCTAAGATGCTTTAATATACACATTTATAGTTTCTTAGATAGTGCACTGATGGCTTCATTAGAAACACATCAGTATAAATAATAAGTTGTTTGGTCATGGCAGAGTTCTGATGCAAGGAGATCATATGTCTTCTCCCTGTACTAGCAACCAGATTTGGTTGTTTGATTACTGGTACATGCTGTGCCTCTCCTCTCCCTCCCTCCCCAAGTAAATGCTGTGGGTTTTTTTCTTTTTCTTTTTCTTTCCCTGCAAGTAAACACTTCCAAAATATCTTGGGTTGCAGTCTTAGTACTTCTCAACTGTGTGATGTGGCTGACTTGAGCCTGGGGAGACTGGAGGGCTTTGGTGTGGTGATGGGTGGTGGCCCATGAACCCAGCACACAGAGATCATGGCTTGACAGTTTGCCATGGCTGGAGAAAAAGCCCTGAAATTCAGATCACTGCATCCTCTCCTCCCCTCTAGGGAGCATTGTGTGTTGCTTTTCRTTGTTTTGTTGTTTAGCTGAGTCATGGAAGTTTCGTGATGCTGGAAAAAATATCTCTGCGGGGCTGGGAAAAGGAATGGGAGGCTTTCAGRCTCTTGTGAGTTGCAGACCCAGGGGAGTGTTGCTCCAAGTGAAAGGGAGACAGAAGGAGAAACTTGGAGAAGCAGATGGTGTGTGCCTGTGTGCTTCACTTTACAGAAGGGCCCCATCCCTGCACCCAGTATCCCACCACCTTTTGATGACAAGCAGAACTAGAGAGAAAAAGAAGGATTTCAACTGGTTGTCAGAGCCAGACTGTCAAACACAGCACAGTGCTGCTGCTTTACTCCACTGGCCTCATTTACTTTTGCTATGATGTAATGCCCTTCACTTCTCATTTCATCCAGCAGGAGGATGCCTATGCAATATTCATAAGGAGTTGGGCTCCCCTCCATGGGCTCTTCTTAGGCACCATAAATCAATGTATTTCATTGCACTGCAGGCTCTTTTTCCCTACGAGTCCGTGAACCATGCTGGCTGCACAAGGATGTACTTTCCCTTGGTTATCAAATCATGCCTTGTTTTTTGGTCATAGGACTCTGGTTCTCAAGAATGTGCTCCAGCAAAAAGGAGTCTGAAATAGCACATCCAGGGATGCTACCAGTATGTTACAGTATCTCTTGTCATAATGCAGATGCGGCAGATGTCAGACTTTATCCAGCTGCTGATGGTGAGAGCTGCTGGAGTTTGCTGGGAGTGGCAAAGCTCTAGAAATGCCTGTTCATGCTGATCACTGATTTCTTTTGAAGGTAGCTCTGCAGGACAGGTCCTCATGGGGGGTCATGAGATTCCGGATGGCTCTTTCCCTCAGAAAGAGTTCAGGCCCACTTGGGAGTAGGCAGCATGTAAAGAGAAATCAGGATGAAATCAAGTCCAGACCACTCATTGCTGGAGAACTGGGAGTGGGCAATAGCTGGACCATGGGACTGGGAATTTTGACTGTTTCTGAGCCCAGAAGACAAGCAGCTAGAACTCCAGGGAGAATAATTTTGTTTTGTGTACTGGAAGTTTCAGTAAAGTYGACAAACTTTGAATGAGTTTGTATGATGAACCAGAGACTAAATCTGGAAGCAGTCAGACTAGAAGACTACACACAGAGCTGGCTGGCTCCTATGCCTTTCTCTGCCCAAGGGCAAAGATCAATATATCAATTCCTCCCTCTGCAAAACCAGGACAGTAACTGAGACCCACTCATTGCAGTAAATTGGGAAGGGACTGGGAGGCATAAAACCAGACTGAGGCAATACTGGAGCTTTCTGGTGTGCATGAGTTTCCTCTCAGTGCTCTTGCACTGGGTCTTCTTTCGCAGGAGACTCAGGCAGCTGCTTGTCCCACTCTGTCATAGAAAGTATTTTCCCACTTGTCTCTCTGAAGGAGCCTTATCATACAGCACTTCAGTGTCCAATTTCTCTGCAGTGGAAGACAGCCTCCAGCGCAGCAGGTGTCTTGACGCTGTTTACAGGACACCTGTCAGCTCTTTCGTCTCCCCGTCCCCTCTGCCTCCTAATTATAAAATTGTGGATCACTGCAGCAATGGGCTTCTTTTTTTTTTTCTTCTTCTTCTTGTGCACAAAATGTCAAATTGCAGAAATTAAAAATGTAAATGATGGCGTCTAATTAACCAGTTGACAGCAGAGCACAGCTGCAAGTGACAGTGACTGATTACCTTCCACAAACCTTGTCCTCCAAGACCTGTCTTACCCGGGGGACGAAGGACAGTGAAAATAGCAACTTTCTTAAAGAGACATTGCTCCACTGATGAAGCTTGATGCATGGGCAACAGTTATAGGGGGCTCCATGTCCTATGGATAAAGTCCCAGTTCCCTTGAACTCAAGGGGAAAAGCTTTGACTCCTAAGGGAGGCTGATTTTCCCCAACCAGAGTGGGGATGAAGGCATTAAAGCTTGTTGCCTTGAATTGTGATAGCAGGCTAGCTTAAAGTTTGAGGCAAAACCAAGGTGCTGAGAAGCAGAGAAGTCCCTGGGATAAACCGGATTGTGTGGGGGGAGGTGGACAATGTTAGCTATGGATGCAGATGAACAAGTGTGAGTGGCATAGGCAGGCATACGAAGGGATTTTGGTGCATGGGAGTGAGAGCAGGAGCTCCAAGTGAGTGGGGAGATCAGTGTGACTTCTCTGCAGGATTGGAGGCAATGCTCAAAGGCCTTGAAGGCTGATGAAGAAATCCAGCAGCAAAAGGTATGGCCTACTTCTTTGATGGCATGGAGAAAGTTTGCAGGATGCTCTTTGGGGTTTCAGTCTCAGAATAGGGTCAAATGATTTCAATACAAATCTGGTATTCAGGAACTAGTGGTTCAGCTCTAAGTTCTGCTTTTGGCTAAGTCACTTCCTTGCTGTAAAAGAAGAGCGTGACCAAGTATTTCATTCATGCATGGGAAGAACCTGAAAGACACTGAGAAGCGTGTCCCTCCTCTTTGTGCTGTTGGCTTTCAGCTCGTGACTGCCTATTCKCTCCTGCCCAAGAAACACCTGCAATTCTCTCTTGCAGGTACTACTCAGACATCGCCAAAATGCCAGCAATCAGTGACCAGGACATGAATGCATACTTGGCTGAGCAGTCCCGCATGCACATGAATGAGTTCAACACTATGAGTGCACTCTCGGAGATATATTCCTACGTTGGCAAGTACAGTGAGGAGGTAAGAGCACTGGAGCAGGGGAAAGTAGTTCTGCAGGGCCATGGGGCAGCCCACCCATTTTCAGGGCCCAGCATGTGTCACAGTTCCTTGCCTTCATCCTTGCTAGGGGTCTGATGGATTTAAGGAATGGAAAGCAAGGGCGGGTACCTGAAAGGGGGGGCCCTGGGATTATTGAGTCCCCTCAACCCTCTTCCATCTGGCTCCCTGTTCTGTTTGTATCCTACTGTCGGTTCATCAGATTTAGCTGGTGCGCAGTAGTTAATGTCAGGTGCTACCTTGCTATGGGGAAGCCCTATGTGATCTTTGCATCATACGTGATCAAAGGCAAATATAAGGAACAGCTTTGCTCTAGATGCAATGTACAGAGACAAACAGAAGCTGGCTGCAATTCTGTGAGGGTCCAGCTGACCACTGGGGGATGTTGGCCAGGGAGGAGAAGCTTAGGAGAAGTTTGTCATAAAGTCAACCAGAAAATCATACTTACTAATTAAGAGAAGTCATGGCTGGCTGAGATATTCCACCTTGTATCTACTGATAGACTCCACCAATAAGGATTTCTAGGGAAAATCAACCAATTTGTTCACAGTTTGGACATAGATACAGACAAAAATGGGAGTAAAGACAGCAGTTCTTTGCTCAACATTTCTGTGCAAGTTTGGTGTTTGTCTAACAGCATCGGCTAGTATAAGCCAAGTCTCTGCAAACTTTCTGCACCAGTGCTCTGCCAACCCCCTTCTAATCCCACTTTCTAAGGCAGAGCTACCACCCTGCCTGGCAGGAGCAACCTGAGGCACAGCTTGATCCTTCAGGGCCAAAACACTCTGCCATTGCATCCCAGATTTTGGCAGCTGAACCCCATTTCTCTGTTCTCCTGCTGTTCCTCAGGCAGCTCCATCCTGTTTTGCAAGAACTTTACTGTCCAAAACTAAGGGTCAGGATCCATTTAACTTCAGTCCACTCAGCATGTAGGCATCTGGTTTACTGTTATCACCTATATTCCCTCTGTAAGCAGTGGAAAACCTGCCTCCAGGGAGCAGTTTGTCCAGACTATCTTGGACATCTTAGATGGTTTGGATCAATCTCTGGAGATGCTAGTCTTTTCTCTGTGGGCTAAAAGGGAAGGCTAGAAACCTCATGTAGACTACAGGTAGATTTACCTCATCCAGCTTAAATATCTAGAATGAAGTTATTTGCATCTTAGCCTGTGTCTAGGTTCCCATTACACACAATGTAGACCTGGGACAGTACTCAGTTATTTAAATATATGTGCCCAGGGCCATTTCAGATGCTCTAAAGCATCTAAGAAGGGGCCAACAGGTATGATACAGTATTTAAAGGTGTCCTGCATGGTTCTGGATGCTGAAGGCCAGGTGAGATACCCTAGGGCATGTCAAGTGGCATGGTCATCTGGGTATAGGCAATGAGTCAAGCAAGCCACCAAATAACTGGAAGTTCAAGATGAGAATCCATTTGATCACTTCCAATAAAGAGATCTGCATTTAGTCAAATCAACCTCAAACTGCCTTCACAGTTCTCTGCTGACCAACTTGCTTTGCACGATGTAAGCTAACCCTAGGGCCCACCTCAGGGACAGCTGACCCTCATCTGTTACTGTAGGATATTGGATTTGGTCCTTCTGGGCAGAAAAAAAGCRCCACATCATTTCTTTCTCTCTCTTGCTGCAGATTCTTGGAGCCCTTGATCAAGACGACCAGGCTGGGAAACAGAAACTTGCCTACAAACTTGAACAAGTCATAACCCTCATGAGCATAGACAGCTGAGAACTGTCCTGCCAGGGACACCCTGGGAGGGATAAACCAAGTCGTGCCTCAGTCAAGATCATCATCTTTACCAAGTGCAAGTTTTGATTGGCTGGAAGCAGTCACTGAACAGCTCTCGCTCTTCTCTTTCTCTCTCTCTCATTTCTTTCTCTTTCAAAAATCTATGGACAAAGCGACAAAGCCCCAGGGGTGAAAAGGAAAAGATTGCAGAGGAATCTCGGCTCTGGGGATATCAAGACATTCAGGTGGAGCTCTTCTTTTTACAGCTTGCCCTCTGCCCTTGATCTAAAGAAAAACTATAAAAACAAACAAACAAAAACCCTCCCCCAGCACTGAATCATCAGTCTGCAGATGCAAAATTGGGAGGTCACCTCTGTCATGCTGCTTTAACTGTCCTCCTAGGGCTGTAGCCTCTGGAGTGGACACGGAAATGAACTCAGTATTACTAAAATTCTCACTGAGGGGAACGCAGCCTGCCTGCAGGGAYCCTGGAGGACAGGAGCAAAAGGAGATCCTCTCCAGCAGAGCCATTGAAACTCTATCTCTTGGTAGCAACCCACTGGGAGAGGAATTCAAACCTCCCCGAAAAACACCACAGCTCAGCTCAGAGTGGGACCATTGTGGCTCTTTTCTGCCTGGGCAAACAGCGGTGTAGAGCTGCTCTCTTGGGGCAGGGGAAGGGTCAAGAGGGGAGGAGGAGACCGATGCTCCCCTGCCCACGTTTCATATGGTTATTCTTATTTTTCAAAGAAACCTGTGTTCCCCTCCATCTTTCCCATTGTGTCCTGTTGGTCATAGCGCTGCGACAAAAATGCTCTTTCTGCTCAGTGGCATCCTGTTGGTGGTGATTCTGTTCCTTCTGGCAATGGACAGTGCAGCGTCTCCCTCATCCCCACCTCAGCTTGGAAAACAAAAGACACAAGTCTCAAATTGTTCCGGATGAGGTGCTTGGCCTCAAAAACCAACCAGAGGGATTTTTTTTTAAGCTGTTTGTTCTTTCCCTTTTGTTTCCTGAACTGGAACACTACTAGTGTTTTTTTCATGGTGKAATACCAGGAGCATACTGAAGGGCTTGCTATGAAGCAAAGTGGTATATAGAACTGATTGTAGAAGCTTCCTTCAAATCCACCGCTAAGAGGAAATGTCACACATTTTGGAAAGAAATCTGGGAGGAAATGCAAATGAAACACCCCTCATCTGCCATTTGGTGCCAACTTCTGGACCTTCCTTTTATCCATTTCTGGAACCAACCGGCCCTGCTGAAGGCACAGCTGGTGCTTGGGAAGGATTTGCCACCTCTTTGCACTTCAGAGATCACTGTCATCACAGAACAAGGATGGGTGATTACCCCTTCATTCCTCTGCTCAGCTCCTTCAGAGCAACTACATCTCAGTCTGCTTCATAGCCAACTGAATAGGAGTGAGCTCCTGCCTCTCTTCTGCRTTTGGTTGTTTTTTCATACAATTGTCAATGTGGTTCAGTGTCATGGGAGCAGCAGCCCTGCAGAGCCACAAGGAATGTGGACAACCTCGCTC
Organism: Apteryx rowi; assembly: GCF_003343035.1. Lineage (NCBI taxonomy): Eukaryota > Metazoa > Chordata > Aves > Apterygiformes > Apterygidae > Apteryx > Apteryx rowi. The sequence continues at coordinate 2,290,841 of NW_020451204.1, forward strand.
CTGGTACAACACAGAGGCAAGAGCCGAGTGTGCATTCGTCTCACCAGAAATGAACGGTGCTCACTAGCAGATGCAGGAATGGTTTGATGCTGTGAAGAACGAGCCCTCATCCATCTTGTGCCATCCTCAGGAGGACAGCCTGGATCTACTTTGCAGGTGGAGGGAGGAGGGGTACAGACAGGATGTGTAAATTGATTATGGAGTGAGTGTATTTGGTTTTACTCATGTATCTTGCTAGCAAACYGTAACGGCTACACAGCAACTAATCACTAGTGGATGTGATGGGGGACGTGGTGCAAACAGGAGTAGGTTAGGAAGTGGATTTCGTTCAGCCAAGCACCTAAATATGTAGGCAGGTCTTTCTAAAACCACTTGAAGAACAACAGTCCAAAATTGGGTGTTGGGGGGGGGGGAGAATATCACAAGATTCATATTGAAACAGCAAACTTAGGGACACGTCTTGGTTTTAAAACCCCAGACATTTCTCTCTTGATTATAATTATTATTATTTTGTGTGTGTGTGTGTGTGCGTGTGTGTGCGTGCGTATCTCTGTGTGTGTGTGTGTGTGTGTGTGTGTGTGTGTGTGTGTGTGTGTGTGATTTCCTTTTTAATTTTGCTTGCTTTCTGTTTGATTGCTGAGCTGATGGACTTATCATGCACCTTATGGACATCTCAGCATTTTTGAGAGGCCTGCACACTGGGGCTGATTTGGGCTCAGTTGGTTCTGCYATGGTTTTGTTGATCCATTTAGTAGTGTTGGCGCATGTTCCAGATCCATTGATTATGGCTGTGAAAGTGGGGTGGAAGTCCCACCAGAGCCAGCGATAAGAAAATTACAACAACAACACAAACACAATATTTTTTATAAGTACATAAAAGGAAAATTAAAAAAAAAAAGAAAGAAACCAAAGGTTTTGACAAACAAAGTGCCACAAATGATAAATATGGACCCTATTGTCATGCCTTGTACACACAGCTGGATGGTAGGAGTCTAAGGGCAAATAGCTGGCTTGGAGGGAAGTGGTTATGAGTGATGGGCTACACTGCCTGGACATGTGCACATGAAAGGAGGAAGAAGCTGTTTAAAAAAATAAAAGAAGGTATCAAAGTGAACTGGTGTAATCCTGCACTGTTACAGATGTCACAGGGGAAATCTGAGACTCACCCTGCTTATTTTTAATGTTTTCAGGGCTGTTTTTTTTATTATKATGATGATGATGATTGTTTTCCATTGTTATTATTTTATTTCTTCTTGCTGGTACGGAATTTTTCAACTGTAGAATATATATATATATATTTCAAGAAAAACTTGAACACCTCAGAGACACTGAGAATGAAACATTTATGGGAAATGGGAAGTGCCATGAGATGGGTATCTTATCCCTTCCCAAGTTCCCATTTAGGCATTTCCTTTTTCTCCCCACCTTCTTCTCTCCCCTGTCCCCAGGATTTAAAAGAAAATCCGTATTTTGATTCTCTTTCTTCTCCTCTATTTTTTTTTTTTTGGTGTTTGAGCTGGTTTTGGTTTTTGCTTGGAAAATGTGCCAGAATTGTGATGTAAATGCGTAGGCTTCCTGCCCTGTCCCCTTTGGTGCCCTCTCCATTCCAGATGTTGTCCCAACCCCCCTAGTCTACAAGAGGTCTCGGCATCTTTCTTCTCAGCCTCGCCTGTTGAGCTAATTATTTTTGTAAGTGCATGTAAAATACAATTAAAAACAAAGACACAGGCAGAAGAAGAATAAGCCCTGCTATGACATGGGTGAGTTCTTTTCTCCCTTCCTTTGCCTTGTTTCTCCTCAGTCCTCTCTTTTCCACGCTTAACCACAAGTGCCCGATGTAAGTGGTATTTCACACCATTTTTCAAACCATGCAGAGACACCTGGAGCCAAAGTCCCTAGAAGTCAATGGACAAACTCCTAACACTCATAATATGCCAGACGATTTGCTGATCTTTATGGGTATTTCTTAAAAACTGCAATCAAGATAATGAAAGCTGACGCAGCACCATCAGGAATGGGGAAAGGCAACTCCTGAAGACTGTGCGTGGTCCTATTGAGAGAGCTAGGATTATTTCTTCACTGCAGAGTTTGCTCTGGGAATTTGCAGCTGGGTTAGAGGAACTAAAGGTGGATAGCCACTCTGCGAACATGTGGTGTCCTCCCTGTGAGTATATCCACCCATCAATGTCAAAATGAGATCTGAGGCATAATCCATCATTTCTCCTGCTGTCACAGACTGAGCCTTCCAGTAAAAGGTGTTATGGGAATAGCTGGATTTTTGTCTGCAGCAAGATGCTAGAAAGTCTTAGCACTTGAACAGACAGCACACTAGAACTATGGAAAAGGAGAAATGTGTAAACTAAGGGCACTCTCCTCACCCAACATGCCTCAATCCTTCTCTTCCCCCTCCTAGTCCTGTCCTGAACATATTTGAAGGTTTGATGCAATCTAGCATACACCAGCCTAGCCCAGTTGGCTTAATAGGGCTATACAAATATTCACCAGCTGTTGTTTCACTACTGCAGTTGTCTTATATCACTCCTGCACTGGAGCCCATAAAAAATGTTATGACCTAACGAAGATTTACCAGCGGACTTTTGGTGAATGTTTATTTTAGTCAAAAGGTCATTACCAAAATTGTCAGAGCTTATGTACAGGCACCAAAATTGTCAGATCTTATGCACAGGCCCACAAGGAAGTTATTACCATGAGGGGAAAGAGYCCAAACAGATCACATTGCTGCCATTATTATTTCTAATAATGTTATTGACAACTGATAGATGGTGTTTTAAAAATCCATCGGCCACTCTCACTGTGCAGTCAGTCAACACGAAGATTACACAGCAACCCAAGCACTGAACAGCTAAYATCAAGAAGAAAATGGTTCAAGAGTAAGCCAAAACACACAATGTACATCTGCCCTTTGGCTTTAGCAAAGGGCTATGGAAAGACAGTGTGCAAGACTCTTCCAAAGGAAGTCTGGAAACCTGAAAACACTGAGTCCTGTGGCCCCTTTCAGCAAAGCATATGAAGCTCCTTGAAGCAGCTTCAAGCCCAGAGGACGTCTCTCACCGAAAGAAAAGGCTGGGCTGCTAGAGATGACCTGGATTCCTCTCCCATGTTTCCAAGGCATCATTAAGACAAGTCATCTTTCACCCTTCCCAGCAGCCTGTAGCAGAATAACTCATCGAAGCAGATGAGTTATTCAGCAGATGAGAGAAGATGCCTCTTACATCCTGGAGAGCTTCCTCAGTGCTGTAAAAGGAATGAGAGAGGAAGAAAACTCATCCTGTTTCCAAAACTCCTATGGCAGGTTCTAGCGTGCAAGAGGTAAGATCCTCCACAGAAGTCTGGTGCTTTCTGTGTGAGCAGYGTCCACTGATGGTAGGGGAAGATGCCACATCCAGATAAGCACCTGCCTGTAACCCTGCCTGTCCCAACAAGGCATTTTTGGTCCCTTTCCTCTCTTTGGTTCAGCATGTGGCTGAAGGAGTCAGACAGAGGGCATTGGATAGAAATGTGCATGTGGGTCCCACCAGGTTTGTGTAGGTTTTGGGTGTCTCACCAAGAATTGCATCCAGGGGACGCCAGTCTGCATTTTTCCCAGCCACAGACAAGCAAATCAGTGTAAAAATCAGCTCTCAGATGAGTGCTGTCCTCTGAACTGCTCTGGGCCTTTGGCAGCCTCTTCTCCTGGGATGACCAGGAGGGGCTAGGAAATGGAGCTCCTTCTCCAAGCTAGGGAGCTACAATCATTTATACAGTAGATCATTTTCTGATGTTGTCATAGACCTCACCTTGACAACTGTTGGACAGGGAAGAACTGGCATAGTCTTGGTGATGCCAGTACAATTTGCTCYGTGCATTTGATGAGCAGTAGATTTGTCCTCTGGGGCAGGTGGACRTCTGGGGCTGTCCTAGCTCTTGTGGTCCTAGCTTGGTGTGCTGGGGAGCAACCCTTTTCYTAAAACTGATGAAGTGAGTGAGCCTCCATGTCATGGTGTGAACCTCAGCCTCCTGGCCACTCTCAGCCTGAGTTTCTCCACTTTGTGCCTGGTGCCATCTCCATTTCTGAATGGCATCAGGTCCTTGCAGCCTGGCAGTTTTTCCCCACCATTGCCGTTGTGCAATGTCCCTTCCCCTTGGAAAGTTGTGTTCTGTCTTATAGGGGACAACCATCGTGCAGGGAACACTTTGAAACTGGAGCTGGCCAGCCATGGGACAGCTCAGTTCTTTGCACTGTTAGAGAAGTACTCAAGGGGGMACAGGCTTACAAGGAATTAATTTCCTGAAGGACGTCAAAAAAGGAAAAAAAGATTCACACATTGAAAAAATGAACCCCTCCCCTCCCCCCCCAAAAACCCACCCTAGCGAGGATATAAAGCTGCTTAGTCTAATCAACCAGTCACTTGTGTGTTTTCTGTTGTCGTTGTTGTTGTTCATTCATTGATGCTTTTTTTCTTTTTTCTTTTTTTTTTTTAATCTTCTGTTCTAAAATTGGAGAGTTTACCTCAAGAATTTTTTTCTGCTTGGAAACAGATCACCTCAAAGACATTCACAGCAGAGAGCAGTGTATAGGGAAGTTCAGTAAAGGGAACCTGGATGTGGAAAACAGGGGGGGAAAAAATGTAGATTTTTGCTTCTTTCCGCATTCCCTTCTCTTGACAACGTAGTGTGGTGGGACTCCTTGACTCTGAGGGCAGCATCTCCCAGCAGGAAAGGTTGCTCTTCACTTTCAGATAGACTGAGACACAAGAGCCAGCTGAAGAAATCAAGGCACATGTCTGAGCTTACAGTCCTTTCTGAAAGCCACTTTTTYCCAGCTGTCTCCACCACATTAGGCCATGTCAGACACCATTGCTCAATCTGCTTCTAGATGGTCGGGGTAGTGTCCAAATGGATTAAGGAAATACTTTAAAGAAACTTGGTGTTACTTAAAATTTCTTCACTGTTCTTTTTTCCATTCCCTGAAGCAAACCCACTTTCCAGCCCAGAGTGGTCTGCAGAAACAGAGATTAGGTGCTAGCTAAATGGTCCCAGCATTTTCCCCAAGAAATCAACACAAGAGGCAACTGGATTATTTAAAGCCACAAGACAGGCCCTTCCTAGTGTCTGACCCTGTGTCTTGGACATACACACGAGCTCAGAAGTCTCATTCTCTGTTTTGCTAAAACTTCCACCTTACACACAAAATCAATGTAAAGACATATCCTTCACTACAGTGTTACTAACAGCCTCAAAGAGATGTCAAGACAGCATTAGAAAGGAGGTTGGGATCCTTTTCTTTTAGGTTGTTGTTGTTGTTGGTTTGATTTTCTTTTGAATTGATCCTAGTTAAAAAATAAATAAATAAAATCTATACTATTTAAATTGGAATCCCGTTGTTACTTGGTAAAGGCAAAGCTTCTGTACCTTTGTTATAATTAATTGTATACCTGTGTATGTAAATATAAGGCATTCCTATTTTGCAGTCCAGAACAAAAAAGAAAAAAAAAACTATTTGTAATATAGAATAAAGTTTATTAAAAAAATAAAGAAATAAAGAAAAGAGGCTGTGATTGCTGCTTCCTGTGGCTGAATGGAGCCAGTCTTTCTTTTCCTTCCTTTCTTCCTTTTTTCTTTCTTTCTTTCTTCTTTCGTTCATCTTTCTTTCTCTCTTTCTTTCTCTCTTTTGCTCTCTTTCACTTTTCTTTTTCTTCTTTCTTCTCTTCTTCCTTTTTCTTTCTTTCTTTTTCCTTCCCTCCTTTTCCTTCCTTCCTTCTTTTTCTCCTTCCTACCTTCCTTCTCTTTCTCCCTCTCTCTCTTTCCCTGCTTGTCCCCTTCTCTCTCTCTCTCTCTCTCTCTCTCTCTCCTTCTTCTCTTTCTCACATGACAAGTCATTCACTGGGTTATTTCAAATGTTTTTGGAGAGATGGGGTCTAGACAGATTTTCCATTCTCTCTGACTTTCAGGGTGTCATCAGGCAGGACCTGAAAGGCTTCTAAAATCAGGGTCGACTTTTYGGCCTTGCAAGGTAGCCCAAAGGCCAGAAAATTTGCCCGGTGACAACTCTGCTGAAGGCAAACTGGAGATATTTATAGGTGCTTTTCACTGCCCCTGCCCTTCAAAAGCCAACGTGATGTAAGGAAAACCATGCATCCTCGCCAGCCTCCTCTGCTGCTGTCTGTGCCCGGCTTCTCCTCATCACCCAGCTACATGTCACYGCCTTCCCGTTGACTTGGCAGAGATTAAATGGAGTCCAGGCTGCACACCTGGTGCTGATGCGACTCCTGCCATGCTCCCAGGGKTTAATCCTGAGCAACCTGCTGAGGAATAAGACAGCAGGCAGGACTGATGGGATGTCAGTCCAGCTGCTCCTTGGGATGCAGCAAAYGACAAGTCTGTGTCACCTGAAAGGGCTCGTGTCAGTCAGCCAGCTCATGCCAGCATCTCATGAGCGAGTTGGGCAGCAGGGTGCCTGGTCAGGTACCACCTGCCAGACCCCCTGGTCAGCAGTGTGAATGGTGGGAACTGATGCTAAAACCGTTCATGTACAAAACAGTGCTTCAGACTTCAGTTATGCCAAATCTTTTCTGTATTTCAAAAAAATGAAAAGCAAACCTTTGACAATTCTAAAGAAAAGAGTTATGGAAGTTTTTGGTTTTGGGAGGCCTTTTTTAAACATAAACCAAATACCTCACAAAAGCTTCCTGCAGTCACACTGGTTGTACTTAACATTTGATCTGGAGGAGTCTTAGGGCAAGTCTCTGCCAGGCATTGCATGAACACAGAGTGTCCCTGTACAAGTAACAGCTTCCATACCATCTAAGCAGAGCAGGAAAAGGAAGAGGTGGGGAGGAAAATGAGCCACAGAAAGGTGAAATGAGTTGCCCACAGCCACACAGCAGCTCAGAGGCAGAGTTAGGACATCACCCAACTGCAGTCAACCCAGTCGCCTATTTCTGCAATTGGACAGCTCAGTATCTTGCTTGCTTGTGAGAATCAAAGTCACCGGGCAGGACATGGTTGGGGCCTGTCCTGTCATGCCATAGGTACACCTTGTACGTGATACTGGACTACAGCTTCCTCTTGTCTTCTGTGCCAAGACCAGGAAACAACACCGACTAGCTGTGCTCTTCCCACAAAAAAGCTCTTCCAAGCATTAAATAGGGATGGAAGCAATTGCTTGGCATGGCTAAACAAACATCCCAGCTTTGCAGCAACTTCCCCTTGCCAGCTGTGAGCTCAAAATGTTTGCTTTCAAAGGGCTCACACGCATGAGCTTACTATTTCTTAATGGAGGTTTACCTGTTGAATCAGTGAGAGAGCAGCAAGAGTAGGTGTGATAAGGAAAACCTCTGACATGAAGGTGCTTCCAAGAGGACCGAGAAGCAGTTGTGCCAGTTGGGGCACTTCAGAGGTCCTAAGAGACCTCAATCCATTGCAAATGCATGACAGACAGCACAGCTAGCTGTCTGTCAGCCACTTCTCCCAGTTTCAGCCAACAGAATTAAGCCTTTTGCACTAGGAGGCAGCGCTGTACTTTATCCAGCACAGCTGTGAGCAAACCCAAGGGATGTCAACATGAAACACAGTGTGGGTATCAGTGCTGGTCTCCCAGCTTCCCCTCAGCTCCATCAGCACAGCTACAGGTACAGGAGATGGCATATGGGGGGAATATGACCAAGTCATCATTGGCATAGACATCTTTACCATTGCCTCCTCCAGAAGCTCTGAATGACTCTGTTCAGCTCCCAAATGGGCTGAGCTGGGTATTCAAGGAGGACCAGTTTACCTTCAAAGAATGCAGGAGCAATTTTGCCATCTCTTTCATCACTAAGACTACTAGTGTTTCCCTGCTCTGCCCATGATGGATTCTCCCTCCCCAAAGTTGCAGAAAAGCGGCATTTCAAAGCTCTTGTGCTTTTATTGCCCAGGAGAGAGGTGATATCTGCTTCCTGTATCTCAATCCATCCCTCCTTCAGGTTCCTCCACTAAAGAAACAGTGACCACTTTCCTCAGCTTTTTGAGGTCCCCATTGCAAATGACATCCCCTAAGTGCTCCCTCCCACCAAAAAAAAAAAAAGGCAGGGAAGAGGGCAGGGGAACTTTAGGAGCATGTCTGCAGCTCAGCTTTCTAAAGCAATCCCAGATGTCAGCTGAAAAGGACTCTTTCCAGCAACCCRGAGAGCATTTAATTCGCCTTTATTATTTCCTGGTTCCCTCACCCACTTTCTGACACTTCACAGGTTCGACTGCCTGCATCACATTAAGTTGTTTCACCTCCTCCAGCCCCCTCACTGGGGATTTTCTCATTCAGCAGAGTGTAACTCCAGCATCAGTTGTCTTGTACCAGCAGATACAACGTGCACGAGAGAACTGACAGACCTCTGCAAGACTCTCCCTCGCTTGTGTTCAGCGTCAGGTTCATTACTTTCCCCAAGGTGGTGAGGATGGTGGARACCATAGCTGTGAATCACGAGTCCTGGAGAGACCAGGTTGCTCTGAGTTTAAGTTGTGCCAGTACATGGCATAGCAAAGAGATTCTTGGATCAGTGAGGCTTTATTCAGAGACATCCTCAGGCAGGATATATCTCCTCTCTACAGAATTGCCTCTCTTTGTGCCTGGGATGGAAGTCATCTGACTGGCTGCAAATGGTTTCTTCTGCACTAGTTGTCCTCTCTCTGTACACATGCAAGAGAGAAAAACAGGTACTTTCAGGATACAATTCATCTCATTGCAACCTGGATGGCTAAAATAGATCAGTGAAACACAAAGGAAAATACTTGTTTCCCCTCATTGGCCATAAGGAAGATAGAGGGGAGCTAGCCCAGATGTGGATGACTGCACTATGCCTTTCTAAAGCCAGGTGTGACAAATCCCACCAGTGGGTCTACTTTGACCTTTGTTGCTATAATTGCTTTAGGAAAGGGAATGTCTCTTGCTATGAATGGAGCAGAGCCCTGATCTCCTCTGAGGTGTGCTGGATGTTCCCATAACCAAACCAGCATTTGGGAGGGAAGTGGGAATCAGTTTGGTCTTTCACCTTCAGCTAAGATGTACAAAGAAAAAAATCAAAGGACAATAACTTTTTTTATTATTATTATTATTATTATTATTATTAATAATTTGCTGCTTCAAATTTCCTGCCTTCTCACAAATTCTAATGGAAAATGTACATATTGACCTTATAACTCCTAGATCCCAACATGATGCCAAGACATCACAGGACAGCTTTCTTTCCCTATGGGAATGCAGCCCTTGTTCCTACAACACAGACAAGCAAAGCACCAGCGAGCCACAATTCATGACACACAAACATCKTGTGGGTAGGAACACGATAAGCGGATAACACCATCAGGCATTATGTTTTTCCTGGCTACATCTGTGATAGTAAACACAACAAGGCCAAGGTGAGGGATCAAGCACTGTGTTGACATTGGCTGTGATGGTTAGTTATTAGCATGCAATTTTGAACAATGCCAATTAGCTCTCTCGCAGACAATGCCCAAGCACAGTTTCGAAGAGCATGCACCAGGGATTTTTTTCAGTTGTGTGAATGAGACCGCATCTAGTCTGTCTCTCTCTGTCCTATAAGTTCTTAGGCACAGTTACTTCACTGAGAAAAATTCAGAGTTAGACGACAGAAAGGCACACTGGAAAATTGGCCTACTGGGCCAGGAAATTTTTGTAAGAAAACCTTGAAAAAGGACCTGCTTAAAAAGTTCAGTCTGTTATGACTCTGACAGTGCAATGCATACCTGGTCTGAGCTTGTGTGTAGGGATAGGAGAATGAGGCCTAAGAAATGCTTGTTGCTGGCTGTGAAATTTGCTTTGAAATTTGAAACCTGTTGTTTGAGGGGCAGGAATGAAGTCAGAGAAAAATCTGTCATCCAGAGAAAGTGGTGTGTTCCCAGAGCATCCCACCTTTGTGCCTCAGGAACTACTGACTGGGACTGAGGTGGCTCTACAAGTGCTGCCCAGCCTGGTTTGAACAGCCCTTTGCTGGAGGAGTAACAGACTGTCAGAGTAGAGACTCTGAAGCTCTCCCAGGACCTCTCCTTCTCAGTGAGGATACAGAGCAGGTCTATAGGCAGGTCGAGGATCTGTAGGACTGTATGGACATGGGGGGTGATACTGAAGTCCTGGCTTGAGGAGGTGGTTTGAGAAGCACAAAGGTAAAGGACAAAATGCTCCACAGCCTTCTGYATTCACAGGGTTTTTACTACCGGTTGTTTTTCTTGCTACCCCGCAGCTGGCACAGCAGCAGGGAAGTTGGGCTGGTGGCTGCAGTATTGGGATAGATTTAGCATCTCTTCTGCTGTAGACAAAAACCCAGGTTCTTTAGAAAGCTGTGTGACCATGCCCTGARTGAGATCTCCTTCACCAGCTACAGTATGGGGCAGACCTGCAGGCATCATACAGCCCCTTGATATCCCCAGGGAGTTCCGAACAGGAAGCCTCTAGTGTTCAAGACACCAGGGCCATCTAGGTGGCAGTGCCATGGCTCTGGTCCTGTGCTCTCCCTTCTGATGGATGAGGGTAAAAGAACTAAGACTTCAAACACTGATCCAGTTAGGTTAATAGTACCTAAGTCTGCTTTCTGCCTCCAGTACCCAAGCCAAACCAGAGTGCACTCGCCAGGCAAACTGTCTCATAAAACTGCCCTGTTTTGGATTAGCGCAGGCAATCTGATTAACTCCCGAGCAGGGGCAAGACACAATGTCGATCTCAGTCTCAGCTATCACATCAGAGACCTCCGGTGAATTAGATCCAGAAGAGGCAGCTGTGAGTTATGAGGTTGGAATTCCATCAAGGGCTTCTGGCGAGGTCATAAACCACCGAACAGCTCTTGCAATCTACCCCCTCTTCCCATCCACCATCCACAAATAGAATTATAGCCCCATAATTCAATAGGGGTCTGTTTGTCTGCAAGAGGACAAATGCAAGGAGCCATCTGTGGGGGTGTTTGGCTATAAATCCGTTCTTTTTCCTGCCGTTCTTCCATCCCCTACTGCACAAGATGATACTTCCATGCTGTGCCCAACCCCACCTGACTTGAGATGACCTTTGTCTTTTCCCACCCATCTTATCTTCTTACTTTCACCTCCTTGCTCCATCCATCCCTGCTAAYGTAAACATAAAACAGTCGCTGTCCTACAGATCAGTCTGCTAGGAAGAGCTCACATCCAATCCCCTTCCCTTCATCCTGAACATTAAGAACAACACTCAGCCTGTTTTTCACTTTCTATTCCCAAACCACTCTCTGGTCCTAGCACAAGCCATATTGCAAACATGTAATCCACATTAAATCTTTTGAATGAAAGGGATGTCCTGGCTCTTTTCAAGTTGGGTCAAACTAGGTAGTTTCACTTAATTATATTCTTTGATGGTTTAGGGAGCAAGGAGGTGTCCTCTCCCCCTCTCCTTCCTTTTTTTTTTCCTGGCATTTGAATGCAAACWTTCAGCCTGTAAAGCAGAAAGCAGGTCTGGAAGATTTCAGCACTACAAGTTAGACAAGTCTGTGATTTTAACTTGGGTCTTATTGTGGGCCATCTTGGGCAACCTGTGCTCTAGAGGTGGTCCCTCTAGAGTTGTCTTGGCTTCAATGGGAGATAAATAACCAGGCTGAGAATCTCTTGCAAGTTAAAGCTGGCAGGCATCAAGAAATATCCTCAGCACAAGTTCAGAAAGAGGAAACTAAGTWTGAGTCAAAGGTTGGAGCCTCTGAAAAGTAAGTGATTTGCTAAAGCTAGGACTAGGACCTGCTGGTCTGAGGCTCAAGTGATATGCTAGGTTACAACACCTCTTCTAACAGACTAGCTAGCAAGCATGCATAGATGAGACAACACTATGCTTGCACACTTTAAATTATATCAATATCCCCTCTTCTCTTTTCACCAGAACTTTCAAAACTTCCTGAATTTAGAAATTTGGTGTGATAGTTGCCTTAACCAAGAAACACATCCTGGAAGTGCTGGACAATTACATACATGAAATGGCTAGGCACTGTTTCCCACTGGCTCAGAAATTTCGGTGCCTTATCTGTCATTTTCATTATCCTTCATTTATATTATGTTTTAAATGGTCATATACTTCATTTAAGTCTGGAGGGAGCTGCATTGATGTCAAGTGAAATCGGAAGTGTACATGCCATATTTATTTGGGCAGAGATGACTTATATGTTTATGTGAATTTAAACCTTGAAGACCAAATGATTCATGCTGTTCTCTCTTAAGCAGTGGTCACAGGACCTTTGGAAAGGCTTTTCCTGACAAGTGGTGCCAATTTTCAGGGTRTCTTATGCTACTCACTCTGATAACACAGTCCTTTCACACTGGGAAGGTTTTTTTCATGGGGCAAAGATATTTGAGTGCATAAATACATGTGGTCATACATGGACTTTAAGTTAATGGTCTAATTCTCAAGTTTAGGAATTTCTCACAGGAACACATTTTGCCCATCAGTATATAAGAGAATGACACATTTATTGAACTCCATGAGAAAGGAGATTTTCAACAACGMTAAATTCAGGTTCTGATTGCTTGTTTTTGACTACCTTGCTACAAAAYCTCTCTCCCAGTTTGGCCAACTAGGGAGGCAAAGGTCATCATACAAAATTCTGCTTTATCATTCAAAGGGAATAATTGGTTGATTTTTTCCCCTGTCTGTTCTTCTCTGAAAGCTGCCTTTGATGACTAACTGTATCTTCTTCCTGCTCCTCCTCCTTCCGCTATGTTCCTCCAAGCCTTCCAATGGAGACAGCTGAAGCAGTGATCAACTAGGCAGGGCTGTGCTTCAAGCACACTCCAAAAATCATGTCCTAAAATTTAGGGAGAAAGAAAAAAAAAAAAAGAGAGAGAGAAATTGATTGGGCTAGCAAATGAGAGCACCATATAGTAAAACCAACAATGATATGAGGCAAGACATCTGGAAAAAATAGATTAAAAGCGTGCCAATCTTTAAGAAAGGCCAACCCATAACAAAACAAGTGTCTGGGTAAATCCCAGCAGAAAACCACAATGCAAACTGGATTATTCCCTGTAATCAGCATTGTGTTCTTTCACATATATATATAAATTCTTTAATTAGTAAGATTACCCCATGTAATATTTGATAATTCTTCTCCTTTGGGAACTTGACTGTAAGGGAAAGGTAGGAGACATTGTTCCAGATTTCTAGCCTGGGAAACTGCCTCAGAGGCATGCCTAGGTTTTTTGTTTGKTTTTTTTTTGCCTTGCTATTTCTTACTCCCTTTGGAAATATTTCATTTTTCTTCCTTAGGACAGAATTTTAATTAGCAGAAGGATAATGCTATTGGGAGGCTTTGACTAACCTTGGAGATAAATCTAGCTGGGAGTTGTCAATGGACTATCTGAAAYAGCCTGACAGTGAAGGTCCTGTAAAGCTTAGCTTACTCTTAAAAAAATAATAATAATCAGTTYGCCTTTCAGAGAGGGAATGAAAGGAGTGGGAAGAAGGTTGCTTATGGAATTGCTATGTTTAGCAGCAAAAGAGGATGATTTTTTAAAAAAAGAGATAGTATATTAAAGGCATTCTAACTGCTGGATCTGAGAGAGAAAATGTCTAGATGAACGTCTGGRTGTGGTCTGAAGCCACCTCTAAGCACAGTGAACATTTTCATCAGAAGACTGCAAGAGTTTCATGTTGAACCTTCACCCAATAGAGGGTTGAAAGGSCTCAAAGAGACTCCTGAAAGCTACAGGAACCAACATGGAGTAGAAGATGCCAAACTCTGCTCTGGAGCTTCCGTGCCCTGTGCATGTGGAAGTATTCATTTGGTCTTTTCTCATTCTTAAAAACCAACGGTTTCAAGGGAAGGCAGCCTTCCTCCTTTCCCCATCTGACCCTKTTGGTGGTTTGCTTCTGAAGGATGTTAGAAACACTAACATATCCATGCCAACCGAATGTATCTGCCTAGATAAAGGAAGTCAGTTTTCGAAGTTTTTAAGGGATTTCAAGGAAAACATRTTTAGCCCCAACCCACCTGAGCAGAGAGCATCTGGCCCAGGCATTGGGATCAACCCTCAGCAAGGAGGAATGGAAATTTGAGAGAGAAAATATACCTGGGTAGACTCTGCACTCTCTTGCTGTGCCACACCTATTTAGCCCCTCAGACCATCTCAGCCTTGAGGCAACTGAAGCCAAACGGACAGGCAACTGAAGCCAAGACATCTGTTGTGATCCTCGTCTCAGGCTGTGGCAGCCTGGACATAGTGAGTGCTTTGATATCTTCAGGGGAACTGAGCAGGAGCAGACGTCCTGTGATCAGAAGTATTTGACAGAACACAGCTCTGCCTTCACCTTCAAACTGCTGGCCTTCCTCATTCACCTGGCAAGTTTAATGGTCTTAGATCCCCAGAAATGGTGCCTAATAAACATCCTGGCATGACACACTGCAGGCCTGTGACTGCTGTTTGAACTCAGGGCTGGAGAATCTACTGAACACTTTCAGAGATAAGACACACATGGCCCAAATTCCACCGGCCCCTTTATCTGCTCACATCTGGTTATCTTTAATGCGATCTGTTTGCTGTGGCACAACTGCTGGTTAATTGCATGGTAGCCTCAATGGTGGTGGGGTTAGGAAAGTGCTGAGAAGGCCCCCGCTAATCTGTTCCAGAGACTCAGAGGAGCCGTGAATACTCCCCAGCAAAGACTTCGAATCTCAGATTATCATGGACCATGCAATGCAAAAGATGCCATCGCCTGGCCAAAATGGTCTGGCAGCAAGAAACAAGTATTTCAGGAGAAAGGCATAACACCACTGATGATAGTGCTTTTGCCTAAGGACACTGCAGGGCTTGACTCCAATGGAGAAAGATATATATGGGGATGTTTTTGTAAGTAAGTGAGACACTTTTAGTACTTGTCAGGAGGTAGAACTTGAGGTCTGAACTTGCACTGGACTCCAGCTCTGCTGGACACTATGCATACCCTATCCAACTCTAAGGCTTGCCCCTTTACCGTTCACAATCTAAATCTGGGTAGACATGGCAAAGAAAATACAATCATGCCTACTTTTGAGGCATGGGGTAATAGTAAGACATGGCCAGCTTATGATAGATCTGGAATTTAAAATCAGATTTCCTGAATCACTGTTGCAACAAAATGAACATTTTCACACTGAATATAAAGCTCTGGTATTCAAAACCCCCTTTTTTCTTGGTTGTTTTTTTTGATGAACCTCCTTAAGATTGGATTAACATCCACATGAATATTTGTACAATTGCCAGTATCTCACTTGCTAAATATCTTCAGGAAAAATGTCTGTAACAGAAAATGATCCACAGCTTTGGCCACCTGTCCTATATCTTTTAGTATTCCTAATCAGCAAAGAGAAAAGATGAAAAAAAAGTCTGTCTAGTCGGGAGGCAGAAACAACAGTCATAATTTAAAAAATGCAGAACAGTCATCACTTTTCAAGCAATTCAGAGCCTAAAAAGCTTGTTTACAGAAGTGCTGGAAATCATGTGACTAACAAATAGTTGTTTAGGAATGGCATAATTCACAGAAAGAATGACAAATGCTCAGTCTGCGGGATGAATTAAACTTCTGAAATTGTTCTGCCTAGTCGCACAATTCAAGTCTGCATGGGGCTGACTGGCAGTTTCTGTAGGATGAACTCTTTCCTGAGACTGCTGTCAAAGTTGGCTTTTGGGAACTTTGAGGAACAGCAGATATTTCCTAGTGGGATGTGGTGGGAAGCCCTCTTTATCTTCATCTTGGAAAAGTGGAGACAACTGTAACTGAAAATAATGGCATCAAAGGAAAGAAAACCATTGTCTTCTAATGCTCAGAGAATGCACAGATCTGGAGAGATGCTGTCAGCAGGAAAAGATTGAAGACAAGGAAGATATGGAGTTACTCATAGGCCTGCTGAGCAGGTTCCTGGGATCTGTGGGTTGGATAAGCCCAGCATTAACCCTTAAGCTGCAGCAAAGAGACACCAATTCAATGATCATAGTTCTCTGCTCCTGATGTGAACTCCCTGTCACTGAGAAACAAATTTCATTCTGCCCTTTCTCAGTGACCTGAGAGGACATAAATATCCTGATGTTTTCTAAAATGGGGAGGCCGATAAGTATTAGCAGAACAATATTTCCTCTTTCAGTCACACCACGATCCATGCAAAGAATGCCTGCCGGCTGCATTTGTCATCTATATTAATGTTTCCTAGAGATCACTCCAGAAGCTTTCTAAAAATTGCTGTGGGACATCTGCAGTATGAGCCTTGTAGAGCTGAAATACCTCAGTTCTGCTCCTTTCCTTGGTGCTATGAGCTAGGCAATGCATGGGAACRCCTTCCAAACTCAATTCATTTCAAACCCAGGTTACCTTGAAGGATTACATTGCTCCAATACATCAGGAGGGTTGGTAGATATGTGAGAAAGGAGCTGAGATGGAGTCTTTGTCTGCACTGACATTAGATCACTGAGTTTAAACTCGCCAGCTGTCAATGTTATGAAGACACAACACTGCATGTGGCCTCTGGAGTAAAAAGGATGCCAAACCTACCTTACAACAGACACTTAGGGCCACACCAACTTATAGCACGGACATGCCATGCTTGTCATGGCCACTTCTGTGGAGCCAGACTCCACTGGAGGTGATTCCAGGGGATTTCCTCAGACCTCCCTACAAGAGACCCAGCACAGAGGTGACCTGGAAATGATGGAAGGCAGGTGGGATTCACAGACACCCAAATCCAGAAAGCCCACAGAGCAATATGGTCTTCTGCAGTGAAGTAAAAGACACTAATGTGGCCATAGAGCCAGGTCARGAAGAGTGCCTAGGATAAGCATAGCCAGGGAGGGTAGGAGCTGAGCACTGGCAGTCCCTGGCGGCTCAGAAGAGAGGAAAGTGCCYGTGGGTTGTGTCTTGAGGAAGGAAAAGAAGATTTGCATCTGTTCCACTTGCCCAAGGGTGAAATTATGCAACCTCAGAAGAAGTAAATCAAGATCAAAGGGAAAAAAATTAAAAAAGGAGAGAAGAAGGGAGAAGTAGGAATAGCTCATGTTAGGGTAGTGCTCCAGGGCTGACTCCTCCCTAGACWGCACCTTTCAAAGCACACAACATCTCCTCTTCCCCCTGTTGGAAACGGATTCCTCCCCACTCCCTACACATACATAAGGGGCTAGAGGTTCATCTCTAGTATTCCTCCAGGGAATCTGGGAAAAGGGATACTCAAGTGGCCAARCTGATCCTAGCTAGACCCACCACACAGCAATTGGCCAGGGCACATTTCAGTGCCACTACTCCCACTTTTATCATCCTCTGCTGGGCCCAAAGGACCCTGCCAGTTATATCTAGCATACCTCACTAYGCAGCCTCCACATGCAGCTAATTCCAAGGTTCTTCCAAAGTGCTTGAGATTGCAGCCAGTCCTGTCCTGGCTGTGAAGTACCTCTGACCTCCTGCACTGCCCCAGCTACCCATAGCACAGGAGTACAAAGCATTTCTCTTTGTCTGGTGGAAACTGGTCCTTTCTCCAACCTCATACACCTGAAGGCCATCTTCACCTTCTCAGAGCCTACTTCAAGCCAGCAGAACAGGGATATAAYACACACAATAATACCCAACTTATCCTTCTGATGCCATTGCAACTCAAAGGCAGAAAGCAACAAAGACAGGCAGTAGAGTATATTCTGCTTTCTTTCTCAGGGACATCAAAGAGGTTTCCACATCGCTTAAGAAAGGAGTTTCCCCTTACTGACCGTCTTCCCCCAGCGATGTCTTCTGTATGCCTGCAAATATGTTCTTTCAATGGTTCTTGCTCTGTYTTCTGTGGACCTCTCTGCTCCACGCTTCCACTCCTGTTTCCTTAACTGTCACAAGAAGCAATGATGTTCAAYTCATCAGCAAGGCTGACTCTTCAGCTGCTTTCCCAAAAGCAACAGTGGCATTCTTGATGCCTTCAAATATCCCACATAGGGCTACTAGATGTAGCATGGGATCTGTATGAAATGGAAACCTGTGACGCTCTGCAGTCACACCTGGAGGCCAGGTAGAAATAGGAGGCCAGGGTGTTTGGAAAGGTTTAGGCAAGTGAATTCCAAGGATTATTACTCACTCTCTCTTCTTCTGCCTTGAATGCCTTTTTGGTGAGAAACACAACAAAGAAAGAAGACAAATATAGTTCACGATGCTCAGCACTAGACACCCCGAGAATCAGGCAAGGGAGGAAATGCACCTTTTAGAAGCAGAACAAATATCAAAGTATCTGCRACCCAGAATGCTAGAGGGCATAAAATTCCCTAGCAAGAAGTTCTGCTTCAAACTTTGTCAGGTCCTCCCCTTTGCCTCTCGAACAGCGTTGTTCTCTGTCCTGGGAATTTGCACTGCAGCAGGGCTCTTACTTCTCATGCTGCAGTATGTCCTAGGTTGGAGGCACTTCATGCACTTGTACTGAAGGAGCAGTCCTAGCACAGCATTCACAGTCCAGGAAAATTGCCAGGGGTGTGAGAAGCACATCAGGGACACAGAAGGTGAGGTAGTAATACTAAATAGGATTATAAAGGATGTGAGGATTCCCAGTTTCTCCTCCAGAAGAAAAGACTGCTTTCCCCTCACACTCTAAAAACTGYTTTTTTCCCAGATAGGAAAGGGGAGGAAGCAATCTGGACCAATAGAGAAACCATTCAGCATTTGGTGAAAAACTGCCTAATAAGTTTGCTTGCAGAATGATCTTATACACTTTTCTGCRAGACCCACAGTATCAGCAAGATCACATAATGCCCGTGCACTCAGTGATGATCAAGCAAGACAGTTTTCCCAAAGACTCCAGCCTCAGCTGTAGCACAAGTGGAAGCAAACAGGCTCATAATAACTGATTGCTTGAAACATGTTCATTAGCTCTTGAGAACATCAACTCAAAGAAGCAGAGCTCGTGGACTTTGAGTCCYCCAGTCTAGTAGAGTTAGACCAGCATGACTTGGTGGGAGAAAGCTGAAATCTCAGCTCAGGTGATGGGATGGCACATGGCTGTCCCTAGCTGGGCAGGTGATAGTTTCGAGGATGTTGCAAGCTGAGTCCTTTGAATGTTTGTATCAGTGCCAAATTCACGGGAAAGCACCTAATGTTCCGTGCATTCACCCATATTCTAACAGTGCCCTAGCCCTAGATTCAAATAGAGTATTTTCCTTTTCTAGTCACCTGGGAGCCTCTTTTACATAGTTTCATTAGGCTTCTCAGTCATATCTCAGTAGGGGAGCTGCAATGTTCTCCACTGAATTCATGGCCAGTAACTTGTCCACTGGATACAACGAGCAGCCTACAGATCTCATTCCCTGCAACATCTGATGCCTGGAGATGCTGAATTGTACAGTATTTTCAATAGTCAAGAGGACTCAGAATGCCGAATTACACAACTGGATAAACTCACATAGCCTCTCACAATTTTGCAAGGAACCTCCTTTCTCTCTTAAACATGTCTCCCCAAGTATATACAGAATTACAATGTGTAGATACTTTCTCCATCTACARTTTTCTTCACTGACTGACTGCAGTTCTTACAGCTGCCATTAGAGATCCCAGTGCAGCAAACTGTTCTGATTTTTTATCATGCTCTTAAATTGGGCACAAATGTTTCATGTGCTTTCAAATTTACAGCACATCATAGTCATTTCATTTTATAACTCATAGGGCTTAAACTGAAAAAAAAAAGGAAAGAATTACACAAATCAAGTGGGTGCTGAAATACTGGGTAGTAATTTATAAAAGTTGACAAAAATAAAATTCCTGCTGTCAGCGTAGCATTAGTAGTATTTCAAGGGAGTAACAGCTTTCAAGTCTCAGAGAAGTGAATGGCATAGAGAATATTCAGGGTAAATCTCGCATATTGTTCAGAAAAGGAGCAATTTGGGAAAGGAACAAGAAGCAGCTTTTTTACTGATACCAGATTAATTACACCTTCCTTATGATTTCACACCAGAACAGGGATTTATATGAGGAATATATTGCTTGTAAGGTCTTGGGTCAGGAACCATCCTGTGTGCAGCATCTAACACTGGCCCTGATTAGGACATATAAGTGCTATTATTATAATTAATAACAATCAGAATCACTGAAATGGAAGTGTACGAGACTGCTGTTGCTCTGCAGTTGCTCGTGTAGGGTGCCACGTAGGTAAGAGAAGGAAAAATGATTCACACAACAATGCAAACGCAGCTCACAGTGAGGACTCTGTCATTCTCTGTTTAACCAATAGTTGAAGAAACTAGGATTTTCCTAGCCAGGCTTAGAGAGGTTAGCTTGGCATCAGGGAATTTCAGACCTCTGTGTTTCAGTGTTCACTGTCAAAAACATTCCCACGTCCTGGTCCTCAAACTGTCCCCCGTGCATATATGTTACTTGACTCCATTTTTTTCATTAAACTAGTTCCCTCTGAGGTAAAGCCCAGGTGCCATTCTGGGAATTGGTCATTCAGGAGAGCTTTTCTATAGCCAAAACAGACAGGACTGCCCCAGCTTCGGCTCCCTCCACCCCACAGACAGACCTGTACTATCCCCACAGCCCTTAATCCCACAGACAACTCACACACATACATGGCATGTCAGGCATTTTCTACTGGAAAAAAAAACACAGTAAAAATAATAATTCTATCTTAAAGCCACAGAGTGTCGTAGCCAAAAGCTATGTTGTGTGATGACCTGGAAAAGGGCTGCTCTGGAAAGGGCTCCCTCCAGGACACGACCTTTCTGCACCATGACCACCACTCCCCAGGACAAATACCTTCATCACTGCAAATGTTGCTCATGTTATTTGGGATTCTGTCTTGATCAAGCAATTGGTAGCAGTTGGCTCTTATCAGCCTAAGTTATTCACCTGCCTGTCTCACCCTCGTATGAGATAGACCCATCATTTTAGCTCTACTTCAATATGCTTCTTCTCCCTCCCTTGCCTTATCCCCTGACTGGCTGCAGCTCTTCCCGCTTCCCAACTCYATTTCATCCCAGCATGTTTCAGTAGCCTTCCCCATGCCACCCACATGCCCAGCACCTCTAGCAGCTGCCTGTATCTCCAGCCTCCGTGTCCTTCCCCTGGCTCCCATCTCCAGTTACCAGTCCCCCTGGCTCCACAGGTACATGGTACTTGGTGTCAATGGGTAGTCAATGCTTTGGGCAACATTTGTGCAGCAGTGGCGTTTCCTCACGGAGTTGCCTCCTTCCCCCACTGATGCGTCATGCACCATTTATTCCCTTCATCCTCCCCTACCCTCAACCCCTGGAGAAAGTTACCGTAAGTCACCAGCTAGGAACAAACCAAGCCCTGAAACCTGCCACCATCCATCACTGTGTCAGATACTCTGCGGAAGGGTTTCATGGCACGGAGCCAGGGGTAATGGCCTGAGACGGCGCTGTCTCACTCCAAGCCACTTTAGAGAGCAGGCACAGATGCTAATAGCGATTCTCCCTGTCCCTGTGAAGGAGGGAGGGAGTTTGTTCAAGGGAGTGGGGAGAATTTTAATGGCAGGGTCGGAAACACAACTGCAAGAAGGAGAAGGGGAAGGAGCGGTTCCCACTGCAGCACAGCAGTGAGTCTGCTGGCCACATCATTTTATGCTTTTCAGCCCTTGCTGAAGGCAACTAGACCTCTCATACACCACAAAATAGTCAGCAGCTCTACACTCACCCAAGGCTGATCACCAACAGAAGTGTCCTGCTCTCTTCTTCCAGCTCTTCAGCAGCAATTTTGCAACCAATATCCAAAGATTTTGAAAGCCCTTCTCCAGTGCCCCAGAAGAACCACGGTTTGGTGTCTTGTTCCCATCTAGAGCCCAGGATCTTTTGCTGGATGGCAGTGTCCCCTCACCCCCTTCTCCAGCTGTGGGATAGCCAAGCAGCTGGCTTGGCTTATAAAAACTACTCTTTGCTCTGGTTTGTCACAGGAGTGTGGACAAACTTCCCAGCTGAGGGGAAAAAGTCAGATGACAATGGAGCACATGAAGTACTTTTCCCACAAGGAACCATGCCTAAAGCAAAATACTTCATAGTTTTTTCTATTCAGAGTTTTTTATCAAAAATTCTGACCTTTATCCCAGAAGGTGAATAACTTCTGTAATGCTGGAAAGCTAGTTTTCTCCCAGAAAACTAAGTGAAAAAAATTTATGACCACCCCTTTATCCCCCCACAGTTGTTTCAGACAGGATCTTGGCTTGTCCCGAACACAGCACTAACAAAACAGTTTAGCAATGCCCAGCAGTTACAACCATTCCCTGACTTCAGCCTGTGTTTGGCCAACAACTGTGTGCTCAGGGGGACATGCAAYGACCCTTCCTCCGTACCATTGGTTGTGTGGGCGGCCACATCACCCTTTGATGATTAATTTAAAAGCAATGTTCTCCTGCTTTTGTAGCTGATTGCATTTCTTTGGCCTCAGCCACCAGTGGGATATTTCTTCCATCAGGTGAGGTCTGGAGGAGATGCTGGTGCAGAGTCTGTGATATGCATGGCATGCAGTTGCCCTTGGGCTGTCACTGGAGCATGGCTGCCCTCCCATGGGATGGCCATCTGCTTTTCTGAGGGTTAAAAGGTAGTTTAGGGAGAAAGATATGGGTGGCTACAACCAAGGCTAAAAACAACATTGTTTCGATTTGTACTTTTGGCCATATATGGCTCAACTCAGTAGTTTAAATACAGGCACCTAGAACCTTTGAGATGACCTTAGAAATCTGATATATCAGGGCTGGTAGATATGATTCAGGAGATATGGGAAACCTGCCTTATGAAACAACAGCTGAAGACCACCTGGGAACAAAATCTGAGAGAAGATTGAAAACTCATCTTTTCCACTGGTGCAGCTGCAGCAGGAGGAGACTGTGTATTGACAGCTGTCAGTCAAAGCCTGTGTGGTCAGCTGTGGTCATACACCATATTGCTGGGTTATGTGGAAGTCAGACCTGCCTGAATCCCTCAAGGCTTTTAGCCCCGTTCAGATATCACGCCGGGGGTACCTCCAGAGAAGAATGACAAGCTGTTGAAAAATACAGCCAGACAGTGGACCTTTCCTTCCACCAGGCACTTCAGTGCAATGCAGGTACCCACCTCAGCCCCTGAGGCTGCCCACGAGGCAAGCTTTGAACTTGGAAGAGGAAGTTTCTAAATGACAGGAGGTTTACTAAGGCCGCCTAACCTGACCATTCTCCAAGTTATCTGCTGAGACTCTCAGCAAGGTGAAAACATTGCTTATAGGGACTGGAATAAAACCACCTAGATCTTGTCCTAGATCTAGAAATATTTCTTCTCCTTGAGGTCAGACTTTATTGGTCTAACTTCCACTGAGGACCTTGTAATATTTCTTGCTCATTCTGGATAGGCATCTCTGAAGGCCTGGATCCAGCAGCTGGAAACACCAGCAAGACTCCGTAAAGCCTGGCTGGCTGAAAGTGGTATTTGCTGTCTGTAGCTGTGTCCTCACAGAGACCCAGACATAAGAGGTTTCTATTCCACTTTGTTTCCTTCTTCTACAACCTCCCGATAAATACAGTTATACACTGTTTATTTCTAAATGGCCTGACTTGCAGAGAGAGAAATAATCTTGTCAAAACTGAATAAAAAACCATTTTCCCCATGAAATTGTGAGGTACCAAAATTGTGAGGGAACTGTGAAATGCTGTAGTACCAAAATGTACTGTCTTCACAGTCTATTCCTGAACTCACCTTAACGACTCTGCCATCCATCACCTCAGTGCCTGGGAATTTCTCTAATCATCGTTATTAGCACTTACCCTGACATGTTCACAAATGTACTTGCTGCTCCTCACTTGCATGGATGGATTGGTTACTCCTAACATGGGTTTGGGATTKATCCCTTTCTATTACATCCTCTCAGAGGCTCGAAGAGAGGAATCTTTGCGGGATGCCAAGAACTGACTGTGTCTTATATTTGAGTTGAAGCAATGAAAATTACTATGGCTTTCCAGGCAGTGCCTGCTCCCTTGAAACCTACCCACTCTTATCCAGGTTATAGAAATTACCTGAATGCAACTGGGTCTGTAGGAGGTGTCCTGAATCATGGAGCTGTCAATGTCAAGGCTGACATCTACTCAACAGAAGGGTCCATGAAACAACCATCCATTTCATATACCACAAGCCACAGAAAACTCTCCAATGCCTTCAGGTGACATTAAAAGCCCATTTGCACCACTAAACACATAGGCAACCTCTTCCCACTACACGATAGCATCTGGAGGCATGGCAAAATCATGTTAGATATGTTTCCTCCTGAACAAACACTCATTGGCTGCTCAAACCACAGGAGAGGCTTTTAGCTGCTGTAGTTGCTTCCTTTTTTCACCTTTTTCTAAACAGGTTTTTTTATATATGTCTGACTATGTCTGCATTCCCCTGTTCTGCTCCCTGAAGTCACTGTAACTCTATAGTTAGCGATGGCTGTTGTGTTCAGATGAAGTCAGCCTTGTTCCCAGCTCCAGGCACTGCTTGCATCTACTTCCAGGCTCAGTCCTCCCTCTTGAAGTTGAGATGCAGAGAAAAAAACAAGTAAGAATTTAACAGCATTTAAAAGCAATCTAACCAGAGAGCAACTTTTAAATGAAGCCACTTAGGGCCAGAGCTTCCCAGCTGTCTGGGTGTCTCTGCTGAGCCTGCTCCAATATATAGTTCAGGACATCCCTGTTACTGACTGCAGGCTAGCAGGGGAGATTCATTAGCCAGTCATGTCCAGAGCATGATTAATCGTCTCCTCCTCATTTTGATGCTGCTGCAGTTGCAACAGATGTTCAAGTGCCTTCTGGCAGTGACAGATCCCTGCATGGTCCTGACTCCTTACCAAGAGAGTAATGATAACGGTCACAAATTCCCAGGGCTGTGTCAGTTGATTTTATTTTTTTTCTTCAGAACTGAAAAGTTCTGCATGTTTTCTGGAAAGTTTCTTTATGAGTTACGAGCTGGGAAAAACAGCCTCCTTTCTGAGTATCCCAACCTGGAACTTCTCAGCAGAGGAGCAGGAGAAAGGTTATATGAGAGTCACAGGACCTGCGGTTGTTATATAACGAAGGGTAAGTGAAGCACGCTTCCTACTATGTAAAAAGAAAACATAAGGGTGGGAATGAGGGACCTATATTCTACCCCTAACTTTAACTTTATTTTGCAGCAAAACAGTGAACTCATAGTCAATTCTGTCATGGACAGGCTAGCGGGGATCTTTCCTTGCACTGCCCTTATTGATGTCTGAGTATAGCTGAACACCTACAGCGGGATGACTCTGTGCCCACAGTTTATGATCATCATACACCAAGCTGGGGTGGGAGGATAAGCCATTCCCTAGAAAGCGGCCGTGACCAGAAATGCAGAATGAGTTAATTCTGAGTAAGACCCTTACCGCTTCTGTGTCTTGTTTTCCTTATTTATGAATGTGGATGTTAATATGTTAATTCTCCTTCTCCTAATCCTAAAAGATTAGATGCTTAGGCATTAAGACCAGAAGGACCATTCTGATCATGTCTGGCCTCCAGGGACATTTGCCCACTCCCTCCTAGTCCAGAAGCTAATACATGAAGCAGGGCAAGGCTTTTAGAAGATCACTGTACCTATAAAGATCTCAAGAGCAGAGGCTACCTCCTTCAAGGTGATTCGTTTTGGTGAAGACCCATCCCACCCATCACAAGTTTGTTCCTATTTTTAGTTTAAAACCTTCCACCTTCTCCTTCCTTCTGCTGGATCTCATTTTGCCTCTGTCTGCCCGTTTCATTCAGACATAGCTGTCAAGACCTTTCAATGGAAAATCCCATCGTTCCTCCTCATCAAACACACTCTGTTTACAAATCAGCAATGGAGTWATTTATGTAGCAATCCAGAGCTGCAAACCCTGCTCAGCAGATGAAAACTCACTCAAAATTCTTCCTGCTTCTTATATTATATCCAGCAAGGTGCATTCCCCTGTCAGAGCTGAAATCTTTGTGTCAGTGATGAGAAAAATTACTCCCCACACTGTATGGGGCATGAGAGGCTGAGAGATGTGAGGAATGTCATGTGCATGTAGAATATTTCTAGGCTTTACAGACAACACATAGATGTGGAGAAAGGCAGCTGTGAAGTGTGGGGGCTCCAACAGGTTCTGTTCACTGGGACTCTGGAAGTCGGTGCTTTTCTGTGGATGTTGCTACCTTTCATTTCACTCTTAGCTCTCATTTAAAGAGGAAAATAAGAGTGGGACTCACCAGACCTGTTTTTAGTCAGCTCCAGGGTACATAATTACATCTCAGCTGCTCACCCTTGGCTCTCTTTATAGTCCACAGCAGGCGCTTTGGAGTCATAACTGAGGTGCTCTATTTAAAATGTGCACTTAGAGAAGACGTGTCATGCTCTACAGATGCCTTTTTCTCTGCACTGGCTGTAAACAGGGCTGAGGTGACTAGCGTTAAGAGAGGTGCCGGTCCCATAGATATCCACATCTAGTCAGATAAATTTCATCGAGGTACTGGGGTTGCAAAGAAACCTTGCAACTGTAAAGCGAATGTAAACAGAGGTAGCAGCATCTGCAGAGGGCATGGATACATATCTCTGTGAGATGAACCTGTCTTCACTTATCTCAAGGGGCTGTTAACTCTTAAGCTTTGTTATATGTCATGATTGCCAGTTGTTTCAATGCTGATTAAAAAGTGCGTACAAGGGATTTCTATGATAAAGTTGTGCTAACAGTGCTTYATTATGGTATCAGAAATGATGGATCCTGTCTTATGCATGGCTCTTGGGGATAATATCCAACCTCTTCCAGCTGTTTTCCACTCCCATATATACCCTGATAACTGCCTATTTCTCTGTAACTGATGTGAAATAGAGTTTCTTTGCAGGTCAGCACAACCTCATCTTATGGTGGTAGGGAGGCAAAATCCAACATGCAATTTGGGACACCCGTGTTCTATAAATTAACTCATCCTGGAACGAGCACAGCAAAGGGCTGGTCAGATGATCAGGGAGCAGCAAGCCTATTTTATGAGAAGAGACTCGCCACATTTCATCTCCTGAAACAAATTATCACTCATAAAAATTTCACTGGGCTGTGTAAAAACTAGATGAGGTGGAAAAACTTTTTCAGCTAGCTGACAGAAAGGGCAGGAAAGCAGAGGTCATGAACACATAATGAGAGAGGCCAGAGAGCCCATGAATAAWTTTAGGCTGACAATTAGGGAAAAGATTCAAACCATCAGAACGAGAAGGACTGGCGTATCCTATCAAAGGAAGAGAGAGGCCAAGAAAACAGCTATTTAGATGGAGCTTGATGCCTTCATGGAAGAGACTATATAATGTTGCTCCTACAATAGGAGTTAGCCAAGACATTTTGTCTGGTTTTGTGTTCCTAAAGCTACCCCTCTTCTTTCTGCTCCTTTTTGTACTCCTATGAATATATGCAGAATAAAGGATGTAGAAAATCTACAGCAGCAAAAACATACCCGGGGTGAAGTCAGCCCAATGTAGAGATAAGATTTAGTAATGTGGCTTAGGAGAAAAAAGCAGATAGAAGTGTCTCACAACCCAGACAATTATCTGATTAATGGTTAGAGGCAGAGGGAGTCAAAGGGAGGACTTCATAATTCCTAGGCCACTAATCTCACAATCATTTAACGTCTATGAGAGAAAAAATCCTTCTTTTGCCATGAGGGGGTCTGACTGAAAAATATAAGTGACAAACCAACCAGCTATCAATTAACGTTATGAGTCAGCTACTCTTGCTGTGCCATTGAATTCATCGTCCTGTCCTGTCCACAGCTCCATTTCCACTGCCCTTTTCTGCTTGAAGAGCAAATGTGCTTTCATATCTCCTTGTCAAGCCTCTTCGCAGCACCCTGGCATGTTAGGCATGTTCCTGTCTGAAACACAATAGAGAGCTTTCCTGTTTATTGCTGCTTATTAGAAGACATTTCTCCTTCTTCTGACCTCTGTAGTACAAGATCATTCATGCAGAGAAAGTGGATGCATGTCCTATTATACCTTCAGTATCTTAGAGCCTGAGTTAAGGGTATGGGCCCTTTATAGAGTGTACCCAAATTCAGGATCATAATACCTGTAAGGAGAGAGTGCTGGGATGTTATCTTAAAATCACCCCAACATTCAGACTAAGATGAAGATAAATAAACACATTAATTTCTTTATAAGATCAGAAGCAAACAATGCAGCTTGCAAAGGTGCACAGGAAAAGAAATAAGCATAAATTTACCTAGAATGTAAAAGATCTGGAAAGACTTCTTTTTCGCTGAATGGTTAAGCTAACAAGAGGACAGATGCCTCTAGCTTTCCATGCAGTCCCTACTATGTTAAGGTGCCTTGACAGAGGAGAATCTAAGACCATATCCATTTTCGGAGTTAGTCAGATTCAGATTCAAACTTTATTACAGTCTCAAACCTCATTTATCTGTCAGATGAAGCAAGGAATCTAGTCACCTTCCTCTCACTTTGGAGATACTAATATCCTCAGCTCAGTCTCCCTCACCCATGCGCTGCAGGCATATCTTGAATGGCTTTGTGGAAACAGATAGCTGCACAGATGGGAGAGACCCCGATACTGCAATATGAGCTTGATTCCTGTGAGATCCTCAAATAATCCATAAGGAGGGCAGAGCAATTGATGTCCCAACCATGGAAGAAGCATCAGTCCAAATTTGCACCTGGTTTGACACCGGAGAATCCACTCCTAAGTCAAAGGGAGCAAGGGGAGGAAGAGGGAGCCCTGCTTGAGAAGATGCTCTGATATCTGTCAAGGAATCAACTCACGAGGCAGTCTTGGTAGAATTCTATTAAAAATGAGCAACTATGAAACACAAATCCACAGGAAATCTGCTTCAATCAGTAATGCCATTCAAAGAACTGCTTGTTGGCATACAATGGGCAAGATACAGGACTAAGGCTGCTGCTCCAGGTCCCTCTCTGCCTCTGTAAACAACATGTACAAAGGGGCCCTGCAGCCTGGCACAGCTGGTGTTGGGATGCTGCCAGGATGTCCCAGGTTGTTAGTTCACTGTTAGTTCAAATCACCATCAGTCCTCATCCAGCCAGGCATCAGGCGCCTGATGGCTGATCACCTTTGAGCTTAGTCCACATGCTCACGTATCTCGAGGTGTGTTTCACCCACGAGATATATTAATATTAGAGTGGAGGTGAAATGAAGAATGGGACAAAAATGTGTAGACTCCATTATACCCATGAACTTGTCCAGAGAGCTTCTGTATTTATAACGATAAACAAAGGATGTCCAAATATCAATGCCTGCCCCCAGACAAGTGGCAGCATATATCTGGAGCCAAGAACTTGCTGTTAACCTATCTAGAGTCTTAACACTCCAATCAAAATGCAACAAACAGTTATCTTTAGTAGTTACAATGATACTAACATTCATAGTACAAAGTGGTATAGAAAAGTCTTAATACTACCCTTAAAACTGTTATACAAGAAAATGTCCTAGTGTGTCCCCTTTTCTCTAGTGTGATGCTCATCCTGCCAGTGTCCCTCAAGGCCCTTTGGCTGAAGGCATCAATCTTCCTCCAGCAGAAGGTGGGGTTGTCACTGTGAGTTATCACCTCCCTGAGGTCTTCATCACGAGGAGTGTGATGTCCACGGTGGGGTTTCCTCCTCCCCAGTCGTGGGTCCACCTGGGGCTGTTTTTACCCCTCCTCTCCCCATCGCCGGCTCCCTTCTGCCCAGCCCCAGCTCCAGCGGGAGAGTTGCCCAGCGCGGGTCACACAAGGGCTGTTGTTTGCCAGGCAGGGACTGCGCGGGGGCAGCCCTTGGTCTGCAGGTGCTCCTGGTGCTGAGTTCAGGCCAGGTGGCCCTTGTCCACCAGACCCTGGTGAGCACAGTGACAACCAGCTCCAGCCATGGCCAGTCCAGAGCAGGACTATTGAGACACACAGAAAACATTCTTTCCACCACTGAAGAAATAACCAGGCATCATAATTTCCATTAGTTTCTCCATTTCCCCATTAGAGAGAACTGAGCTAAGAAGATAGCTCCGGAATAATGTGGGTTGAAGACAGATTCTTGATTAATGTGATTTTAGTTGCTGAAATCAAATCGCAAATTCAGGCATTAGAGAAGTAAAATCCTTTTCCATATTTTCTACTTTATCGTGCTTTGTTTTCTGATAGGAGGTACAAGTGTGACCAAAGAATTTATCATTCTTGGTTTTAACTTTAGCCTTCATTGAACTCATTATATCATAAATTTCCTCTCAAACAGGATCAGATTGTTTTACCTTTATGACTGTACTATAAAAAGAAAACCCTTTTAACATTTTGTGAAAGAAAATAAAAGTAGTTAGTTTCCAGTCCCTGAAAGTGGCTCTCTGACATCCCCATCTTCAGCATCCTTCGGGAGTTTAAAAATTATAACTGAGCAATTTTCACCTACTATAGTAGTTAATTTCTAATAACTGGAAAACATCTTTAGACCCATTCAGGCTATATAGCCATCCATTTAATGGCGACATTCCTCAGCGTTTTCTTGTATTGCACAGTGAAAATTATTAAGTATCTTCTGTCATTCTGAAACCTTTTGGCAGATGAGGAAAAGTGATTTGAAACTTAGTTATATAACCTGCAGAACCAAATGACAACTTATATATAGCTTATTGTGCTGTACAAGGCAGTACATGAACTTAGCAATTAGTCTGAAGCTAATATTACTCTTATTTGCGATTAATTTATAGACAAAATGGTTTCTCCCAAGGTTAACATTTTCATTATCAYCTGCAATTGATGGTATATTGCCAAAGTTCAAACCAGTTGATTGTAGTGTACTTTTCACATTTTTAAATATTTCTAATACAGTTTTTGTAGCTCTCTTGAAAATAATTAGGCAGAAAATGGATTATTCCCCTTTCAATGAACAACTATCGGAAACATTTTGAAATTTCATGCTTTCAGGCACCAGTGGGCACAGAAAGAAATATGCCCTTTTCAAGCAAGCCCTTAATTATTTTATCAATTGAAAGAGGAACTAATATATTTTTGGCAATACACAAAACATTGTCCTCTAAATCGGTATGATTTTAGCTATGGGCGAATCCTGACAAATAATCAAGTCAAATAATCAAGCCTCAATCAAGTGATCTATATGAAGAGCTAGGAATAATACTGCAATGAACTTCTGTTGCTCACAACAACAGAAGTTCTGAGAAATTGTACTAGAATTATTTTCATGATCCTTTATATTTCTGTGCTTTTCTATATTTGGCAGTCCACAACAAGTGACTGAAAAGTAATAGCTACATAAACAAAAGTTAGCTTTTTGCTTTCTCTATTGATCCATTTTCATTCATTTAGAAAGAGCAGAGGATACTAGCTGAGTGTATTTTGACTGGCTGATTGATGGTGAGTAAGGCAGTCATGGTCACAATCCATGCAGGGTTATAATTCAATTAACTAATAAAATATATATTTATATATATATATATAATACTGAGATTCAATGCAAGGTCATGATTACTTTGCCAGCTCCATTCCTTGTATGTGTTGGTCCTATGATCTCTAGAAAATATACTGTATCTGGACAAGATTTAGTGCATGATAAACATGTAAGATAAAGTTGGCTTTGGAAATCAAGGGTTTGAGTGTCTAAGGTTACTCCACTGCAGTTCTTTTAGCAGGCTGGAGCTGCTGTGGAGAGCATGTTTTTTTGGCATTTCTGTGGAAGAAGTTATTCGTGTGCAACATTTGTGGAAGAGAAGTAGATGCCTGCCTAAGACAAAAGATTGGAAACAACCAATTGGCCTTTATTTAAAAGTTGGACAATCACATGCTGAGGAGTCCAGTGATCACCCAGATCAGGTTCATCCCTACATGTTCAGTTACTATGGAGACAGGCACATTTTAGGAACCTCTTTCTAAAAAATCACCCCGATTAGGCCTGGCTTCCTGCATCACATATGCTTGAACTGTTCCACGAGGTTCCTTAAGTAATTGTGACTGATTCATTCTCCTTATTGATATCTAAAGAAATATCCTTTACTTCTTGCTTCCTGGTCCAAATTTAATTCTAGTATCATTTATTTGTAGTGCTGCCACAGCCAAAAATGGATCCCCTGTTGCTCCGTTCTGTAGTGATCTTAGCTGATGACTGATGGAAATTTTGAACTGGAGTTTGTGTTTAAGGTGAAACTTCAGGCAAATGATAGGGAAATGAACAGGGTGAGTGGAGAGAAAGGAGTTTGGGAAGGAGGAGCAGACATCAGGGATCCCATCTCATGCTGCCTGACAACTACAGAAATCAATGTTAACCAAACACCATGCTGTTTCATGGCACGGTCATGATCAGACGGAGCAGCAAGCAGCTCTGTCTGGATCAGGGGCTGGGACCGTTCAGCTTTTTGCTTCCTTTTTGACTCCAAACTCTTCAGTACAGCACAGACAGCATGAAGGCCGCCCATTTGTCAGTCAAAACAGGATTGCTAGAAGGTACTTGAAAATTATCTCCAACGATGTCCGTCATCGTCAGCCAAAATTTTGCAAGAATGGTAGGTCTTCCTATGATTTTAGATAAAGAAAGACGAGGACAAGCGCTCTGCAAACCTGGAGCCTTTAAGGTGGGATTCACTTGACTGCATGTTGGCATAAGTAGTGCAAATGTTTACATGGGAGTTGGTTGTCCAGGCTGCCGTTATAGTCTTTGGAGAGATGCAGGCTCTTCCAGGGCATGATTCATCTCACCCTGAGGCAGAGGTCTCAATAAGGGCAGGTGCTTGTTTCACTCCAACGCACGTAAAAGGAGAGTTTAGCTCAGGCAGAGACACTGACTGACATTAAGGGCTCAGTTACCTGCACATAAGCATCTACAAATCGAACCCCATAGTGGGACTCAGTCAAGAGTCACTAGGTTGTATTGAATGTTAATGGTAGTGTTTGGGAAGTTGATGTCACGGCCTTATTTTGTTTTAAATAGAAATGCTGCTTTTAGTGATTAGCCTTTGGTGAATTGTTGCAAAATTCAGGGGGGTGGATAAAATTAACATTTTGGAAAACAGAAAGTGCATTATGTTAATTAACTGCAATCATAAGAGAAGTAGCGCACTTCTCCAAAATCTGTACAGTTCTGACCTATAAGGATTCCTGCTGATTTTGATGAAGTTTTAAGGATGAAATTACTATTAAAAGCTTACATTAAAGTATAAAGTGATTGCATAACTGTATTATAATTGGTTATGAAGAGAGTAATGGGAACTCTTCTGGTGGCTAAAGATTTTTTTTATTTATTTTATGATGACTTTGGAGCTGAATGCCACAGAATTGCAACATGGGCCTCTACAAGCTAACACACAAGAAACTCTCTTTGGTTATTCAGCCTTTAGAGTCTGTAATCACATTACGAGTTTCCAAATTCAGTAAAAAGATTCAAAAAGCCTGGAAGAGTTTTGACCTCTCTGCCTGTACTAATAGCACTTTTAATGCTTTGCCAAAAACCAGAACAGCAATTCAGTCTTTATAATGGTGATTTTGAAATCAGATGGGATCTTATTCTTTACAGGAAGTTCTTTATAGGGATAGATATTCACCCCTTGTACTAAGCCAAGGCCAGAGAACATGTTTTTGCATTGTTTAAGCAGCCCAAGCCATATGAAAGACTCTCAGCTTTGAATTTATGAACCCCATTAACTTCCCCAGGAAAAGTTCTTTGCCTTATTAAATCATTCCCTGGGAGGGAAAGACAGCACAAAGCATCTTTGGAGGAGTGAGAATACGGCATAGCTTTATAGGAATCCTGATAAAAATTAATTAGCAAAACTTACTGTGTAAATTCAAGATATGCAAATGAAAGCAAATTTGAAGGCATGTGTGCAGATTGTGTTGATGCTAAATTAATGCTATATTATGTGTAAAACATATAAATAGTTTACCTGTTTAATGAAATATTAAATGATTTGTGAGGTTATTAAGTATAATAATTACATTAAATATAAATACATAGAGACAAAATATTTCATATGATTTATAACATCCATGGACTCCACTTTTGGAGTTTTATACATTTTAAAGAAAAATTATGTTTCAAGCTTAATTAAGGATTAAGAGGTTATATGTTGCTCTGTTTTTTTAATAYTTACAACAATGTTAAAGCATACTGCTTGAAAGCAATTGAATTTGGGGGCAGGGGGTTATACTTTTTCGAATGCTGTGTCATGCTGTTGAACAAGAATTACCTACATGTGTGTCACAGGCAGTATTTTTTCCAGAGCGAGCACAAGTGCAGACACTTTTACGTAGCTGGCAGATGTTGATTTGTGGATACCCCGGGGATGGCAGTTACAAGGTGTGTGTATATTTACTCTTGTTAAGCCAAGACATGATTTGTCGCTTATAACATGAACCTCCATTTTTGTGTAAATGTGCTATGATTAAAATAACAACCTTATCTATTGCTACAGATAAAGAAAAGAACATCAAAAAATGTTTAGAAGAGTATATTCGTAACAGAGAAGAGCATATSCATAACTATCCACGACATGCCTGGCAAAGCTGGGTGAGACCTTCAGTGCTGCGGGTGGCTGAGACTGGGGGTAGCCCAGGCAGTGAGGTTGTTAAGGCTGGAATTCATTTTGTTTAACTTTAGACACTATCTAGCCACAAATTAGAGTCTATGTCTGAACCACTCACCCTCAGATGCCTTTCCAGTATTTAAGGCACAATTCATCGGCTGTCCTTGAGGCTGTCACTGCAGGGTGAGGTGGAAGGTAGGACGAGGTCTGGAAGTGCTCTTTTCCCCCACTGATTACAAGGGTGGTCCAAGTAACTGGCAAGGGTTGGCTTTGTAATCAATCCATCCCAAACCAGAGYGATCTSCTTGCACTGCAGTGGGCATGGTTATCTGCTATTCCCAGACGTATCCTGAGGGCAGTTTTCACTTTCAGTGCTGGTCTGAGTCTCACTGTCTGCACATACCACTTAATGCAACTCTGGATCAG
This sequence comes from Apteryx rowi, assembly GCF_003343035.1. Classification (NCBI taxonomy): domain Eukaryota; kingdom Metazoa; phylum Chordata; class Aves; order Apterygiformes; family Apterygidae; genus Apteryx; species Apteryx rowi. Next base: position 2,325,750 of record NW_020451204.1, read on the forward strand.
TTTAACTGCCTCCTGGAGATGAGCTCTCCTTCCCTTCTGGCCCTGGGATCCTGCAGCATGTCAGGAGGAGACTGGCTCCAGATGGTCCAGAGATGCCACACTGCATTTCATCAGGATATGACTGAGCTTGGTACTCATTGCTGTCCTCCATCTGCACTGTCAGGCGCTTGCTTTTATCCCATGCTGCTAATGGGAAGAATGTGATCCTGCCCCCAAAATTTCATGGTTTTGCTGGATTTTTAAATTACCCACTGTAGGTTAGATCAAAAGAGAAGAGAAAGGAAGGAACACTGCAGTGATGTAGGGAGACTTTAGCTGAGCAGGATTGTTTCGTTCAGTGTAGGAGTGTTGGAGAAAAGCAACACCATCTCTTCAGCAATGAAACCCCTAGCTGCTGTAGTGCTTGAAGGTTTTTAATGTCAGTGCTGGACCAGGGTCCAGCCAGAATGCTACTGCACCATCCTGCAGATGAACTATAAAGCCRATGTAACTGCTGTCCATAAACCTGATGTTTTGGTTGTACCTCAGCATGAATTTTACAGCCACAGCTTTCAGGATCAGCTGAACCTCGAGGTGACTGCTCTCACACAGCTGACATGTTTCTCCCATGTAACGTTTCTCTGGCCAGCAGACACATAACGTTACTTACCTAGTACAGGCTTTCTGCTACTCCCATGGCAGAGGAGGAATCAGCAAGCCCTGCTCCTCATACACAGGCAGTACATGGAAGCATCAGACCGATCTTGATGTAGGCACTCCCCATCACTGATGCAGATGAGTGACTTCATTATGAGCTGCCATAACTCACACCCTACTCACACTCCAGCCATGTGCATGCTGGGTGCAGACAAAGCCATTGCACCATGTCCTGAGGCAAGAGACTAGGACTAGGGATGACAAGATGTCACTATTTGCTAAGCCAGGGAAATGCGCTCAATGATTTTATAGTTGTTTGTGTTTGTGTCTGTGTTCCTCGTAYGAGCTGTGCAGAATGGCTTTGTATAAAAGACAAGTAGTTGAGTTGTCATCATCCATTAGACATTTAAAACTGGGGAAGATGAATCCCATCATTATTCCATTTATTAGTGGGTAATTCACACCCTTTTCCCATTTTCAGCACCAAGTATGGATTTATGTGGTAGAAGAGATAACAAAGCAATGAATTAACATGAGCTATCTAGCCCAGAAGTATTACCATCTTCTCTTCCATCATTTAACTCATGGCATAGAGAATCCTACTTATGAAAAAAGTCATGTACAAGTCTGCCCTCAACCACCTTTCAAGAAAGCAAGTCAGACTCTTTTCCATGACCACTGGAGACAAGAGAGGAAAGCCTTGAGGTTAAATTGCAGTAGGGGAGATTTAGCCTGGACATGAGGAAAGATTACTTAAGGATAAGGGGAACAGAGTGCTGGAACGAGGTATGGCTCCTCAACCATTAGAGAGCTAGGAAAAGGCTGGAAAAGCAGTGGTTAAGAGCATGACTTGGGGCAAAGGGGAGTCTAGATAACCTTGTAAGCATCTTCCCAACGATTTTCTCAATGATTCATTGAGTTCTGTGCATGTTTTCAGTGTTTCATGCCCAAGGCACTCCCTGCTGAAACTCAGGCAGAGTTATTGACTGTCTCTGACTTGATGTCGCCTGCTGACTTGCAGGAAACAGGATGAATTTTCCCACCTACCTGTGCTGCAATTTAACCCCATGACTCTCCCATCCTATCTCCAATGGCCATCGAGATTCTTACCCTTCTGGCAGCAAAAACAGACTGCCAAGTGCAGGTCATTGTCAGTGACAGGGAGCTAAATTCGGGGTTATATCCAACCAAGGGATGTAACATTGCATCTGCCAGAGCAATAGGTAGCAACAGTTACAGGCATGCCGTGAAGAGCAATGAAAGGTAGAGAAAATAGGTATCTTGTTTATCTTCTTTTTTTCAGATGGAAAAAAAATGAAACWTATAAAAAGTACATTAGTTGGGTCACACAGGAATTCGGCAACAGAGCCAGAAACTTAAACCAAAACTCTTCAGAGAGCCTAGAGAAGGGCCTCAGTTATTAAAGCTTGCTTCTTTCCAGCAGCCACAAATGGCAATCAAACATAGAAAGAAACAAAACCCTTACAGACAAACAAAACTACAAAACATTGTCTTTCTTGGTCATGAAGGATGGCAGCCTGAAACCTGCACAAAACCCACAGAGAGCAGATTTAGGCACAATGGAAGAGATGACTAGTGCTGGGGCATGTCAAGGGCGTGGTTGAGACCCTGCATGAAAGGTGGCTACTTAGCTGGTTTCCACTTAACCTGGCCATGTGTTCCTGGGTGCTGCTTCAGAGCTGGAGTTGATCAACAATTTGAGGCTTAGCTTACATGGTGTTGGAATACGAAGTTGATTTCTCTTGCCTGGTCAGCACATCAGATGTGCCCTTATCATCCGATTCCTGTCCAAGGAGAGCAGCACTTTTGCATTTTCCACACTCTCCAGGAATGAAACAAGTTCTTGGGAGAGAGCATGTCTGGGCCTGGGAGAACCAAGTGTTCTGCCATGGCCAGATGTAGGTAAAACCCAACCTCTCCTCTCCTAAGCCCTGGGAAGAATTTAACTCTCACTAGAGCATCACAGCCTGCCTCCATCTGCACCCAGTCATCCTCCAAGTTATCGCATGTGTGTTTAGACACACATCTAGCCTTACACCTCCTTACAGGAAAAAAAAACAAATAGTTTCTCAGCAAGTCCCCAGGATTGGGGACCTTGGCTCAGCTTCCAATAGCAAGCAGGAAAAATTGAAAGTTAATATTAATGTTCCATGTACTTTGAACAAAGGAGACGGGGTTTGCAAGTAGAGGATGGGAAAACTCCACCGCATGAGCCATCTGGCAACTCTAGCTAACGAAGATATAATCACAAAGCCCTTGCAGATCTGCCAGGCTTTGGGGTAGTGGGCTAGGAGATCAGATCAGCTAGCATAGATGTTGCAACCATGGCCCAAAGAAGAGCTATCCAAACTGTTCAGTCCCTTGTCAAGCTTCTCTCTCTCCTCCTTCCACTGTCACGAGAAAAGAAACTGAGAGAAAAGAACAACCCAACCCAACCCAAGCCCCCTGAGCGACTCTGATTTATTCTAAGCTGTCAGGAAAGAAAGGACACAATGAGAACGAGAGACAACGAATGTAATTAAAGGGAGAGGGGGGAGAGGCCTTCTTTGTAATCTCTGTTTCCGGAAGGCAATATGTTGTGGATTATAACGTCTCAGGCCTGGAGTGGTACCATATGGTGAAACTCTGTTCATTCGACACTAAATCCTGGCATTTTGCAGCTGTCAAGATAAAGCTGTTTATATGAGTAACATTGTAGTTTGTTTATAGGGAAATAATATGTAGCAAGTTATGATTAATCAAGGTGTCCAAAACCTGCTGCAGGCGCCTGAAATAGATTGCATTTTGCAGCAGAGGCTTTGTCTTTTAAATTATTGACATCTTTTTTCTTTTTTTTCRTTTTTCTTCTTTTTCTTCTTTTTCTTTTTCCTTTTCTTTTTCTTCTTTTTTCTTTCTCCTTTTCTTTCATTTTCTTTTTCTTTTTTCTTTTTCTGTGCTTGTGTCTGTACAGCTGTTTCTCTTTCCTCTCCAGTATTCGTTTGGAATCAGAAAGCAACAGGCCTCATCCCTAGGCAGGTCCTCTCCTCCCTACATTGTGGGCAGAGAGCCAAGGGAAGGGGCTGGAGCTGTCCTTCAGCCACAAGGGATGACTTTGCTGCATTGGCCTGAGTGGGTACAAGCTTGTCCCTTCCAGAGCAGGATACATCCCTTTTCCCTCAGAAAACCTCCCCTGAACATCTGGAGATTTTTCTCTGTAGTGGTTCAAGACATTTCTGTTGTCATCATCCCTTGGCCAGGTGTCTGCATGTCCTATATACTGGACACTTGGCATATATCTCCTTTTGGCTGGATGCTCTTTCATGCAGGGAGCAAGCCTTTGTCCAGTTTTCTGTCTAAATTTCTTGTTCTTCAAAATGCCCTTAGGGGAGGTACCTAGCTGTTACTGATGGAAAGACCAAGCCCCAGATCTATCCTGGCTATCCCTCTTCACAGGGAACTGTAATTCTTGATTATTTAAGAGCAGAAAACAGGTGGTTTATGCCAGAATATCTCCATGGAAATCAACGCAAGTTACATTAAAAGATCTTGCATATTGTTCTGAGATCATCCAGGGAAATGTTTTATAATCAGCCTGTCGTCCCTCTGCCAGTTTTCTCTGTTTCAGCCTTTCCTTTGTATGCTTTAATGACTCAGCCCATTTCAAGAGGGCAACCAAATCTTACTCTGCTACTTTGGACAAAGTTTTTATCAAGCCCTGTACACAAATGAACAGGACAAACTTTGGATCAAGCCTAATACACACACATGTACGTGCACATGCACACATACACACACACATATGCATTTTGTACCCTTTCTCAATGGTAATGCAACAGTCTTTTAACCTGTAGATTCATCACTGCTATCTTCTCTTCTATGCCCCCAAAGAGATTTATAACTCTTTCTCTGCTACTATCAACCATTGCCACAAATTAGTCAATATTTTCTGGTTGTCCCTTGGAATAAGATGCCTGGCAAATGTTCCACCTCCTCTTCCTGGATGAGACATTTATAGGAAACAATCCTATTCATAGAAGGCTGCTAATAGGGTCTGCAGAGAGAGTTATAGGTAATCAATCCAAAAATCACGTTTGTAAATGGCCCCTGTAGCTGCTTAATTAAGCACAGCATTCTGGTGTTAAAGACATTAGGGAGCGCTAAGGTCGATTTGTCTTCACAGAAAATATCCCAATAATATATTTGCAATTCTGTGTTAACCGATCCTGATATCACCTACCTTTGGTAGATTAGCAGGCTAAAGTGATTTAAACAACTGTAAGTAACTTCTTGAGAAGGTGCAGAATCAATGAGAGAGGCGAGGGAATATTTGCCTTTGATGCTCTGCTGAGCAAATTGTTTCTGTCCCTCTCTCTTTCAAGTGCCACTTTCCTGTTGCATCAGTCACCTTGGTTGTGCTTTCCTCGAACCTAGTTGAAGCCACCAGGAATCTCTCCCTTACTTGCAGAGAGCTCAGGATATGGCAGGGGGCAGAGCATCAGCCAAGTTAGTCCTGCTGGAGAGACGGGAGAGAAAAGGCAGGATTCAGAGCCAGGAGAGGCCAAGTTTGCATCTCCGTTTGCCACCAGCAAGCAGGAGTGGTTGTGACTGCTGATCAGTGCTGGTCTCTGCTCCCAGGGCCCCAGCTCAGCCTGACAAAAAAGCCAAATATGCAACAGAGTCACAGCTTTTTGCTGCTCTAGGTAAACTGTCTCCTTGTTGGGAGCTGAAGGAATTGTTCATGATAAATCTTCTCCTCTCCATTTGTTGTCTTCCTCCTTTTTTCCCCCGACACTCCCTGTTAATAGATGTGCAAATTGAAAATGTCTTTGGGGATTTTTTTTTTTCTTTCCTTCATCTAAATTCTTTTGCAATTCCTCATTCTTCAGATTTTACTCTGCTGTTTCTGTCTCTGGTGAAAACGTCAGTCTTAGAGTGTGTGATCAGCCATTCCTTGGAGACTAGACTGGGTTTTGGGAGCACCTTCATCACCTCATCATCCTTTCCAAAATCCACATATTCCCCAGGCACAAGACTTCCAATTTTTTTCTCAGGTTTCCAGACAGCCAACAGCTGGGACAGAGATAATGAATTGTGATGGTCCTGTTCTAAATGGGTAATGAAAGGCTTGAAAATACCAGACAAATTTATCAAGTCTTCAGCCTCTAGCTGGGCAACTTTCCAAGGGAAATTCAGACATGCGTCAATCTTACCCAAGCAAATCCCCAAATCTTGAGCCTTGACCTCCTTTCCTTAAAACTTTCCATCCAGGCACAATGCAGATTGATTTTTTTCTGTGTAAATTTTGTTTGAAAATGAAAATGCTGTGAAAGGTGAATGAGATACCATAGAAAAGAGGCTAGGGATACTGACAGGCATTGTAATCTCATCCTTGATTTTTATGTCGATTTGCATGTCAGTGAGGACCGTAATTACTTAGAATAACTTCTTGCTCCCTGATTTTTACCTTTGCTCATTGTCAGAAAGTCTTCAGCACAGCCACAGCAGTAGCAGTCTTTCAGTGAAGAAAGTTTTTGTAACTTTTGGGTACAAGTTCAGATCTCCCTCCTTCAAGGCACTATGAAATCTGAAGCTATGTTGGCTTTTTTTTTAGCACTAATGAAACAGCAGGAGCATTTCCATCATGAGGAAGAATTTGCACATCTCCCACCAAGCATGAGAGCAGTCGGGCCATTAGGTTATCTGCAGATAGGTGTTGGGTGCTGATTTAGACATCCCATGTCTTACCTGGCCTCCAGGAACCATTTCTAAAGGGTTTGAGATTCTCATAGGACCTGTGTCACATCTGTAGTCCTGTGTGTTTAGTCTGGATATCCTTGGGTACCTCAAATGGCACTAGATCCTGGTTGGGGCAGGGGGAAATTATATGTATAATACCTGTCTTATTAGAAGTGAAGATGCATTTTCTAAGAGTGTCAAAGGGAGCTGAAAAATAAAGTCAGGCTGTGCTGGCCTAAACAGTTAGACGTGGAAAGTCTATATTGTACCCAGCCTCCTCAGCACCACGACTCCATTGCAGGGAAAAAGCCAGAGGAGAGGAGTCCATCTTATGGATACAGATGATGATAACCCTTCATTTAAGGCATGGGGTCATTTTTATCACCAGTCCCCCACCATTTGTTATGTGTCTTGGCAGGGTGAGAGATTGGGCTAGAAATCATCCCTGAGTCGGCGGGGTGGGTGGTGATGGGATCTGGTTATGGTTCAGTGCCCCGCGACACATCCCCCCCCCCCCCCCCCCCCCCCCTCCTGCTTTCATTAATCTACCAGTGGCAAGGCCACATAAAGCACTCAGTCCTGCTCTTCCACCTGGGAAAGGAGGCAACAGCGATGGGGAAGCTGTGCTGGAGACAGACACCGCCGAGTCCCTGCGGTAGGGAATTACCTACCTACATCAGTACCTAGAAATTACCTAGGTAATTCCCTCAGTGAGGCCAAGGATAGTATGTCCTGCTGGCTGTGGACACACAGACCTGCAGGCACCACACATGTCCTCTGGTAGGGTACATTTCACGGGATTTGTAGGAGCATTGGGGAAAAGAGGGGATGGGGGACAGATGCAGATGCAGATTAAATGAAACTCAAAGCAATGAAACACCCCTTTTTCCCAATCAGTGGATTTTTATTATTATTATTATATTTTTTTACAGTTCTGGACCACTATAGAAGATAAACAGCCAACAGGTGCTGCCCCAGAGGTGGCTGCATTTCAGACCCAGATGAAACGATGTCTGGGTTGCCAGGTTTGGTTTTTTGATGCTGCTGAAGCCAACAAGCAGGTGTGAAACCCAAGTGAAGAGCTTCCCTTTGCCATCCTGTCTGATCAGACCTCCTCTCATGCTTAGAGTCATGCCACAGAAAATCCCACCCGTGTAGAGCAAAGCCTCTGCAGATCTCCCCAAGCCTGAGCTCTTGTCAGGCTGCAGAGGAGGACCTCCAAGGAGGTATAGCTCAGCTAGCACAACTGCACAACCCACGTGGACTCGTTTCATGAGAGAGCATTGGCTAATAGTACTGCTGCTTCAGAGATGCAAGGGCAAAGCTGATGATGAGGGAAACTGCACTGAAGATGTAGGGAGACTTGGAAGGTGGGTTTGATTTTTTTGAGTGCAACTTTGAAAAGGACAGCTCCAAAAAAGTTCCTATGCAAGTAAAATGAGGCACCACTCCTGTTCTTTGTCACACACACAGTCTACCAACGGGATTCCTGAAAGCAGTTCTCCAGGTTTTAGTCCCTTATTTCCTCATTGTCTTTTTGCCCATTCAAGGCCACATGCAACTAGACCAAAATCATGTTGTATAGTCTCCTGGTCAGGAGTAGAAGCTGCTCCCCAGTCTCAGAGAAGGCACAAGGGCATGGTACTCCTAGCATAGGGATAAACTGTGGATAACAGATGAGGCTACCCTGCTTAGCACGGTCTCATATATCTACTGCTTAGCCACCCCAGGTACCAGAGCAGACGCAGTGACTGATGTTGCTTCCAACCCCTGGGAGTGGCAAATCTCTCAGAGACATCATTTACCCTTTCTGGTGTGGGACAGCAACACCAGATGATGCCTGGGGACTTCCTTTGGCTTTTGTGCCAGAGGATGGAGTGAGCAGAAGTGTGGTGAAAGCATTTCTGGGAGATACCCATACCCAGGGGTTAGTATGGTACCTCTTCTGCTCCATCTCTCTTCTTACAGGTCCAGGGTCTTCCCCACTGGAGCCAGAAAAGCTGCATTTCAGTTACTAAAACACAGAGGGTCACAAGGGGTTTGCAGTGAGGAGGGATTCACTTTCTTCTATATATTTTAGGCAGTGTTTTCCATCCACAAAGCAACAGAGGAACATAGCTGTTTCCTGCTGAGATCCACTACCGGTCCCTAGCTGTGCTACACCATACTTGAGGAGAGCAAATGGAAAAGTTTACCATTTCCACTGCAGAGAGGTAGGGAGGCTGAGTCAGGTGGATAGTCAGTGCCCAGATTAAGCTTTCATCAAAGCCACAAAATTCCCTGAGGAATCACTGATGGTGAGAGCAGGCTAGTTTTAGATCTCACTTATCATTTTCCTGTCTTTTTTCATGATTTTGGAATCTAGTTCCAAGGCTGATTTAGTCCAGGGGCAGTTTTCTCCCGTTTGGTAAAATTGTAGTCAGGTTCCAATCCAGCCACTAGAAGTCTCCCTTGCTAACACCACTGCCTGCCAGGAAGGCCTCCTCTTCCTTGCCAGGTGCCCCGCAGAAGGTTTTTACTGCAACAGTCAGCTCTTCCACCTTGCTTTCCTCTATTTAGTTTTGATCTGGAAAATCTTTGAACTTTTCTCCATTACATACTCTGTGACCCTGCTTCTTGAAGTAATGATTATTAGTTTCACAGAATCTACCAGGAGACAGTGGACTTCTAAGGTCATAATGAGGCTTAAGAGTTTAAGGCTCAAATTTTTAAAAGAAGTGTCTAAACACCTTTGAAAATACCCCCAAGTGTCCACCTGCACTTTTAACTGTATAAATAGACTTAAAAGTATGGCTTAAAATGCTTGTCATTTTGGAAAACGTGACTTTGACACTTTAGTCACTTCTGACTTTTTCACCTCTCATCTAAAACATGCAGCTTCCGAAGATCCCATGTCAAGCTACAGGGACTGACAAGAGGAACTAGCAAGGCTGAGGTGAAAACAGAAGACAAATGCTCTTCTTCTGCACTATAAAAGCTCGACAAGTTTGCACTGCCTGTCTAGTTCTTCCATCAGAACCCACATAACCACAGCAAAAGTATGAAGGATGTTGAAGTCATCCCAGAAGAGTCAGGGGTCAAAAGAGAGAAGGGGGRGGAGGAAATGAGGTAATAGAAAAGCACAAAGCAAAAAATATGGGTTAAAAAGAAAGAGAGAGAAAAAAATCTTTTTCTTTGGAGCAGCCATGGATCTTCAGAAAGGACAGTGAAAAGACCCCTAGGAACTGCCAATTATCCTTGAGCTTTACTAGGATCACCCTGCCCAACTCACAAGACAATTTCTTAGCTGGTGCTGAAAAAGTAAAAGAAAATTAGCAACATCCCAGGCTTTGGGAAGCTCTGTGATCTGTTTGTCATTGATCGTCATGGTAGCTGAACACAGCTGTCTTAGGCAGCTTGTGTGCATAGAGTATTTATCCAAAGTCTGGGTTTTGTGGGACCAGAGGGACATGCCTTTCTGTTTAGGACCCTTCAAGGTCCATACTACCTTAAACTCAGTGTCCTCAAAGATTTTCAAGGGCTTCATGCTGGCTAGAGTTCTTGTGTACAGTGGCATGTAACATAAGAGAGACCTAGGCAGGTAACCTAGCGTGCATGACTTGGCACCCCTGGAGTGGGCACATGATGACAGGGACTCATCAACTGGAGAGAAGTCCTCATGCTTAGGATGGGTAACTTCTAGTAAAACCTCCTTTCATTGCCAGGTTCTAGCTTCCTCCTGGTGCTGTGACCCCCATGTGCTCTGGTTGCACATGTCAGATCAGATCAACAGTGTGTTCCTGAAGCAGAGGACCACAGAGAGGCAGAGAGTGGCTGTAGGGTTCCAGAAGCACACTGAGAGAGGAGGAAAACTGAGTCTTGCCCTCTTGCACGAGGTTTGACAGATCTGAGTTGGTGCTGAACACCCAAGTCCCTTCAGAGCCTTGGACCGCAATGATCAGCACAGTGAAGATTTATGTATCTCTTAAATCTTTCTGAAGCCCTCAGAATAAGATCTGTGAGGTTCATAAACCTTATCTGAGCTTTCTACAGAAGGTTTTTTTGGGGAATAACTTTATATAGTTTCTTAGCTGAGAGTTCATCAAAATTATCAACTATCTTAGTTATTGCTAAGATGTTTATCACCAGGCCACTTTGGATGCTCACATTATATCTCTGTGAAGTAATTTCCTAAACTATCTATCATATTCCTCTGGCCAATGTTTAAATAATCTGGGGTCTGCAGTTCACTGGACTTGAACCCTTCACTGTTCTGTCTTGCACACTGAGTCCTGGGCTCATCTCAGCTGACTTTTTTCACCTAAAAGTTAGGCATCTCCTATGGATGGGATTCACCTCACCTAGCTTTAAGGATGGGAGTCAGCTTCAGCTGCAAAGGCCTACGCTTTGGAGCCTACGCTTTGGAGCCTATAAGGCATGTGCCTCCACATGATCAGATGTCCATTCTCCTGGCAGAGCCAACAAAGATTTAAAACCACTAAAAAGATCTTTGTCTCTCCCTAAAGCAGACCCCCAGCATTTGGTCAGGTCCTTGCTCCATTGGCTGTAGTGATGAGGATTTCACACACATCCATGTGGGCCTGCTTGAATTTCCATCTGGTCTAGAGCATCTCAAATGGCATTAAACGTCTTTTCTTAGGCAGCTAAGGTCTTCTCCCCGACTTGGGCTTTTATAATACACAAGTCTGCGCCTGAGCTAAGTGTCCTGGCTTCCTTCACAACCAATGGAGGTTGAGTCAATATCATCAGTGGAGTTTAAACTGTCATTCAACCACTGAAATGTGGGTGTCATCTCTGGAAGAGATAAGYCCCCCTAAACTTCATTGCCCACAGTGACTGTCTCCTCTGATAAAGAGAGCTGAGAACAACATGCTCAGAGACAGATACTGCACTGTAATCCATGAATCCTGTCCCTAGATAGTTGTCTAGACTCCTTCCACAGTTCCTGATGAGAGAGTGACACCTCTAGAGGGTGAGTCCGTACATCTGTCTTAGATGTCTCACACCATGAGGGAACCCACCTTCTTTCCACCAACTGCAGACATGTAGACAAGATGTTCTTGCGCATCTCACATGGACAGCCAGTTGATTTGCTTCAAGCCAAGGGACACCAACATCCTCATGGTCAATGACAGCTGATCACCCACAAAACACGATCATCTGCCAATGGCTCCTGAAAGTGTGTGAGAAACCCTGGTATTTGGATTGGGAAGTGCCTGTCTGTGGAGGCAGATTTCACTTGCTCTGTATAATTTTGTTTGGACACATCAGAGTCAAGCTGTTGCTGCACTCCGTGGAGGTCAGTAAAGGTGTACAGATGGTCATGGCACAGCTAGATCCTTAACTGTGTAACTCAGCATCCTTCTACCGACAGAAACATTAGCCTGCAGGCTGGGAAGTACAGGCTAATTACCTAATTACCAGTGACCTTAGACCTCAYTGCAGGAGAGAAAATTAAGAAATATACTCAGGGAAGAACTCTTTTGATTCATGCCAGTCACAGATTGCCCCTCCACCCCCAAGCCTGAATATATCCATAAGAAGCAGAGGATGAAGCAACTGTTGCAAAAGATTCAGTAAGGGAGCATAAATGTACATTTGTTTATTAAGAGTTCCCTTTGGCTTTGCCACAGTATCCCTCTACAAAAATACTCTTGTTCTCCTCAGAGGGATTTTTTTTTTTATCCCCTTCTCCACAGAAAATTGAGAAATATGTTGTGTGAAATATCAAGACTAATTAGACCAAATGGTGCTCAGATCTGTTGCTGGTTTTCTGGAGGATGGCTGACAGCTTAAGAGACTTTCCTCCCTTTKTTTTTTTTTTTAACTAATTATGAACAATTCCTCACATAGTTAAAATTTCCTATGGAGACTTTAATGAATAAGGGATGGCTGTGGCAATGGAGAAAGTGAGAAAGTGTGTGTCTGTGCTGCGTGTGGAGGGGTGTGTGCTAGAGAAAGGGGCACGTCTTCATGTTGGGGGTGCTTCTGGATGCATAGCACATGTGGTGAGGAACATGCACTTGAAAGAGAAGGGCGCACTGCAGTCAGTTGTAGCATGGACATATGGGAGGGGAGGAGTGTGCACTTTGTAGAGGGTGTGCCTGTGTTATATTAGTGTTTTTTTGAAGTGAGCAGTGGTTAGGGCAGCATTTTTGAGGGCAAGGAGGTTTATGGGTTTCTCCTGCGGTGAGAAGAAGAGTGTGTGCAAGGAACTGGTGAGCTGTGGTCCTCGGTGTGGATGTTACTGCAGATGTGAGCAGTCGATAGGTAAGGCTGGCTGCGTGCGAGGAGAGGGGGCCGTGGGTGATATGGAGATGGCTGAGGCAGGTGGAAATGTGTGCATATGTGCCTGAAAGGATACGAATGTGTGTGGTGAGCATGGTGGTGGCAGAGGGGTGGGACTCACGCAGAGAAAACCTGGTCACAACCTCCTCAAACAGCCTGGGTCACTGAGCTGAGCAAGCATCTCAGAGTGGATGCTGAACCCCTCTTTCCCATGCAACCGTTGGGACTTGTTACTTGTGTCTTGTGGGTAAATCGCTGTCCAGCACTGAACCCATAAAGATGTCTTAATCCCAAACTGGTGCCCAAAAGAGAGGGTCGTTAGGCTGAGTGCCCCGTTGTGGCTCAGACAGCTCTGTATACTTGACAGGGAGGGGTGCTTCAAAACATCACACGCAAAAGCAAAATGTCACTGCAGTGTCCTGCCCTCATTGTGCCAGTCCTTACGGAGGACAACCACCTACAACTTCTTCCACTAACAAAGGGTTTGTGGGAATCTGGTGTGCAATGTGAGAATCCAAACCTTGTCACCTGGCCCACGGAGTTCCTTCAACAGCAGGATATGAGCAGCACCCTCAGCTACAGTGGGCTTCACCACCCTCTACCCGTCATCCAAGCTTTGGCCCAGTCCTGGACCTTCTCTGCTATTTTCTGAGGCTTTCATTTGACTTCTTGCTCTCCTTTTTTTGCCTGGTGTTATTTCCCTCCACACTGAGCTGACAGTTACATTAAGAGACCTGAAAATACCATAGCAGAACTAAAGCAATTATTGTAATGTAACTTTAACAGGGGCTGTAATCAGAGAGAATTAAAAATGTGCCAGTCTCATCACAAATTGATGTTCCTGTGACCTTCCAGGGGTATTGTAAGAAGAGGAATCCAACATCCAACATCCTCTCTGCTGTTACCTCCTTTCTCTTAAGGAGAAGAAGGAGAAGAAGTGGAAATAAACACAAAACCAGACAGTTCTTCCTCCAGGGCTGCCTATGGGTCGCAGTTATTCTGGTATTGAAGGGTGGGGAGGAGTTCTTCAGGGAATAAAGCCCAGTTGTCCCTAATCCGTCCAGATTGAATCTGCCCAGTAGATCCCACAGCTGTTAAGGTGCAATCTGGATGCAGAGACCATTGGTGCAAGGAAGTGATACGGGTCTGGGAGAYGACCTTTGAATGCAGCTTGTGAGAAGAGAGGCAGCGTAACAGGGCAGCCAGTACCATCAGAAGAGGATAAGGCAGGGGAGAGATGCATGAGACCAAACCAGAACCAATACCCAGCAAGGGGAAACCAGAAAAGCTTGCTCAAAGGCTTCAAGTTGGGATAAAACAGAGGTGGTTTTGGTTTCTAAATCTATGCCTTGCCAAGCTGCAGTCATGCTACATCTCCTCAAGCTTGAGAGAGGGAGCCAAGGTCATGCAGCGTGAATAACAGTGCTGCAGCTCTGCCTTYTTCCCTGCTGTCCCTTCCCCCCTCTAAATTCTCCATTAATGGCACTAATGCTCTTTCACCCTCACTTCAGGCAAGTTGCAGTGAGAGGTTTTTCACCCCTGCSCCTGGCTAAAGCCCTCTCACTTCCCAGCAACATCACCAACAATATCCACCCGGCCGCTGCCAGCCCTGCTCCTGCCTCCACGGAGCTGCTTCTGCCAGTGTCATGCACGGCCCACAGCTCTGCTCAGCACCTGTCACAGCAGCAGTCTACCTCCCACAAATGTCAGCAAGACCGTTCATCCCAAAGGACTTGCATGTGGCTACACTCTCCCCTACCACCCACCCTCCCCATCCTACAGCAACTGCCAGGACTCTCCAGCATCCTCTGTTTGTGTCTCTGGGAGGAGACAGCTTCACAGGATGTTCCAGGATGGGTGACTGTCCCCTGTGCACCCTTCCCTCATCACTAGTTTGCTCCARGTCTTTACACTACAAGCTACAAGCTGTTTTTCTTCTCTGTGGCCTTCTCCAAGATCCTGCCTGCTGCCCACTRTGCGCAGATGTGAATTATTTGAAAAAGGAGGTCCCACTGGAGTGCCACAACCCTCCCCATGCACACCCATGCATTTCCTTGCCTGGTGCAGCCCAAACAGACACCTCCATCTGTCCAAACCTCAGCTAAAGAAGTCAGCAGTGCAGAGGGCCCATCTGCAAGCACRGACTGGTGGGGCTTTACCTCCACTCATCTCGGGTGTCACTGTGTGTTCATGTGCCCTGACATGGCTAGCAACAGCGGCAGCTTGAATCCTTCACCAGGTGACATGTGGCACCTTTCAGAGTTCCCCAATAAGTGCAAATAATTTTCCCTCTCGGAGCAGATGGATGGTGCAGTATGGTTAGGTGAAATGCATGATTCAACCATGACGACATGTCACTTCATGCACCCAGAGCAGGCTGAGAAGATGCCAACAAGCAACAAGTCCTTGACTTTGATGGTTCTACATACAGGTGTCCAAGAAACCTTTTTGTCACTGGTCTYGGTGCGTGCCACACTTCAGCAAGGAGAGTATGACTGTGACCATTGCAAATCCTCAGGCCTAATGACGAGAGCAAAAMAAAGCTGTTTACCTAGCAGTGAAGAGATGCAACAGATTGCCTCAGTGTTTCTGGAGTCATTGCACTAAGCAGCAGGTGTAAAACAYGCTGTAATTAGAACTTTCCAATCCACTCAAGATATAAACCCTGTAAAGATGGGAAGTATTCCCATCTTTTGGGAGTTGTGGGGAAGCCAGGTGAGTGTTTCATCTGCTTGCAGACCTAGYACAGGCCACGAGTGTCACAAAATGCAGGGAAGCTCGGCTCCAAGAGCTGTCTTTCATAGTTAAGTTACCACAAAACTTCAGGGCAGAAGCTGTGTCTCTTCCACCATGCCACCTCTCTCTCAGGCAGTCTCAGCAGTGCTATAAGCACATGAGCAGCTTGCAAAGCACAGAAACATTTATGATCTCAGGAAAGCTAAGGTTCCCCAAATAGGGAGATTCTGCCCACGTTTGCAGTCTGGGGCCAGCACGTTTTCGGGTATTGTTTTATCTTTGGCACAGAGCTTTTTCCAGCCACTTCAAGAAAGATGGAATTTCCCATTTGCCTGTCATACTGCTGGGGGAAGCTGTGACTCTGTCGGAGTCAAGATAAAGACAAAAAAAAAAAAATTAAAAAACCCAACTCAAATATCTGAAAATGGGAGCAGCTCTGCAACTAGTAGRCAAGAYRAAACRCTTAAAAACCACCAAGTAAAAGTGGTACCAGGCCCTTGGGCAGGCAGGCAAGTGAYGTCAGGGAAGGCATAATGCCACCCRCCAGCYCAGAAAGAAGTGCAGACGTGCAGGACCTTCGTGAAAAGGTAGAGGCCACACTGATAAATATCTGTGGGATGAGCCTTGGAGGTGTGAGCTTAGCTGGCCATAGCAGTTAGGCTGTGCTACACCTCACCGAGTGTAAACCTCTRCAGGCCTCCCTCCTCGCTTTAGACTGTAATGGCAAGTGTCAGTCGCATATACTGCTCTTCTTCCATGGGATATTTCAAAGAGTAGGAAAGGATAAAGAAAAGGAGAAACAGAGGAAAGTCCAGGCTAGGGAAGAAGATTTCTTAAGAAACTGTTAAACTAAGGAAGAGAGTAGGAGGAGGCCATTACCATGTGGCAGACTATGTTTGGTTTTACTCCATGCTTTCTTTCTTTAAGATGTCACAGGACCAAAACCACAGGAAAAGGGTGTTCTTTGGAAACAGTCTTTGTACTTATCATTAAAAAGGTGTGGGGGAAGCTGTGGCAAAGGGGTGAGCACAAGCAGAAAATGAAGTAAAAAACAGCCAGACTTTCAATTATTTTCTCATGGAACTGGGATAAACAGGCCTCAGAGCACAGCAGTTACTGAGAAATATTCTTTGTTTTCTAATTTCTGACTTTGGAACAGCTTAGAGAGAACCACCCCAGCACCACAGAGTTCAGACATCTCCTTTGGTCGCCATCTGTGTTTAGGAAAGCAATCTGTGTCCTAGCAAAGCAATGGATGCCTGACATCCCACATCCCAGAATGCCCCATCTGGCCTGGAAGTCAGAGGAGTTGTGATGCACTTTTTCAAATGTAGCATCAAGTGCCATCTGAGATGCCCTAGGGTGTCTGAGGCTGGYGGATTTGACACAGGACCAACTGGAGAGCCACACTGCTTGGGGCCTTGCTAGCCACGTGTACGTGTGTGTGTTTGATCATAGATCCACTGTTGTTCCCTGCAGGATATATCTGTTCCAGTCCAGATCATGACATTTTCCCCTGTACATGTAACTTTTTCCACTCCAGATGTATGYATGCTCCTTTCTAGATACTGGTGTTATCCATATAATAGGCATACATGCTTCRTTTATAAAATAATAAAATAATTTAGGTTGGAAGAGACTTCCAGAGATCACCTATCCCAACTGCCTGCTCAAAGTTGGGGAGGGGGTGACTGTAAACACATTTTGCTCTTGAGATCTTTCTGTGTTCAGTTTTAATGCCGTGATTGGCCCAGTGCTGACACATGCCTAGGACAGAAAGTCTGCTCTGTCCTGCTGGAAGTAACAGGAATGCTACCGGGCAGCAATGCATCCTTATGACACCAGCAGCTAAGGGAGAGTCTCTTTCAATCTGAGTCTTTTAATCCAAGTTGTTGCACTGTATGACCACAGTCCTAATCCCATTTTCTCCCAAAAGCCAGGAATAACTTATAGCCCAGGCAACATGGTTTTTGCCATCACTAGCAGAAGGCCATGGGCTTTGCACTGACCCAACACCGCAGGGTCTCCAGCTGCTCTGGGCTGGCTGTGGCCAGAGATGGCTGTCGCTGTGCTCACCAGTGTCTGGTGGACAAGGGCCTCCTGCCTGCCCGGCCTGAGCCCAGCACCAGGAGCACCCGCAGGGCCAAGGGCTGCCCCCGCGCAGTCCCTGCCTGGCAAACAACAGCCCTGGTGTGACCCGCGCTGGGCGCTGGGCAACTCTCCCGCTGGAGCTGGGGCTGGGCAGAAGGGAGCCGGCGGTGGGGAGAGGAGGGRTAAAACCAGCCCCAGGTGGACCCACGACTGGGGAGGAGGAAACCCCACCGTGGACATCACGCTCCTCCTGGTGAAGACCTCGGGGTGGTGACAACTCACAGCGACAACCCCATGTTCTGCTGGAGGAAGACTGGTGCCTTCGACCATAGGGCCTGGAGGGATGCTGGCAGGGKGAGCATCACWCCAGAGAAAAGGGAGATACTGGGTAGTTTAATTCGTATAAAGATTTTAGTGTTATTTATAATGAGGTTTTTCTGTATTACTTTGGACTGTGAGTTTTAGTGTAACTGAACTAACTTGTATTTTGATTAGGCTGTTAAGACTATAATTAGGTTAACAGTAAGTTCTTTGTTCCATATATATAGTGTGTCCTTTTGTCAGGAACAAGATTGTGAGAGTAACAAAATGCAGGAGCACTGAACCTGCTGAGCCTCCACTCTGYGATCAGTCACTTTCTGTTTTTCTAAATGACATGAAAATACACGTGGCAAGCCCAGTCTCGTTGCCAGTTACTCTTTGCAATCCCCTCCAAAAATAGTGGATTATTTTCCAGCAGACTCAAGCAGAGCTTGATGCAATGTTTGCAGGTTTGTGTCCTTTAAAATAAAAATCCTATGATTGGGGGACAAAAGTGCAATGAAAAAGATTGGATCAAGATACCCTGGTCATTAAAGTCAGGAAATCGTACTASCTGAAAGGTCTTAGCTCTCGATCCAAAAATAAAATATACCTTTTCCTCTCCTTTTTATCATTTCGCAAGCCATTACATCAGTGCTTACTGCTGCAGGAATGATCTTGACAAATCTTAAAAATGCTGCAGATATCCTAACTTTATCAGAATTCCCTGCTGCAAAAATATCTTATCTGAGGACTAAGTGTGCTGGGCATTGAAACCACTCATCTGTGTACTGTAGCACCTCACACAGATAGGTCACTCACCTCACACAGACAGCACAGATTTCCTCTCTGGTCTGGGTTTTAAAAAGTGGAAGGATTTGTATAACATAGAGCATTGCCAGAAGGTCAAAGGAGGTGATCCTGCCCCTCTACCCAGCACTGGTGAGGCCACACCTGGAGCACTGGGTCCAGTGCTGGGCTCCCCAGTACAAGAAAGACATGGGCATATATGAGTGAGTCCAGCAAAAGGCCACAAAGATGATTAAGGGACTGGAGCATCTCTCATGAGGAAAGGCTGAAAGAGCTGGGATTGTTCAGGCTGGAGAAGCTAAGGATCAGAGGGATCTTATCCATGTGTATAAATATCTGATGGGAGGGTGTAAAGAAGATGGAGCCAGACTCTTCTCCGTGGAAGTGATAGGACCAGAGGCAAAGAGCACAGCCTGAAACACAGCAAATTCCATCTGAAGATAAAAAAAGCACTTCTTCACTGTGAAGGTGGTTGAACATAGGAGAAGGTTGCCCAGAGAAGTTGTGGAGTCTCTATCCTTGGAGATATTCAAAACCTGACTGCACGTGGCCCTGGGCAATGTGCTCTACCTGACCTGCTTTGAGCAGGGAGTGGAACTAGATGATCTCCAGAGGTCCCTTCCAGCCTCAACTGTTCTGTGATCCTCCCTTGATATTGGAAGGCTCTGTGTACCCTCATGGGCAGGCTGAGCGCAACCCAGGCTCTGTGGTGGCGATGTAGTGCTGACACACTGCTTACCTGTGAGCCCACAATTACCTGTGCAGACAGTGTAGCTTGTCTGCCACTGTCAATTTATTCATTTCACACAGTCGCCAAGACAGTCCAGTCAGCCGAGTGCATCTGGATGCCCAGCAGCCTTGGAGACAGTGGCACAAAGTCACATTTGTAATATATGCCAGGGACTATACATAATCTTGGAAATCACTCATGTTTGATTTTTGGCCTTGCACGGGAGTTCTAGAATCACTTTGTTTGGAAATGGTAGAGTAGGAAAACGAGAGTTACATCTTCCTCTTWCATCCTAAACCATTGGCTACAGGTTGAATCATTCACAGAGTCAGCTGGGAGAGAGTGGGCGGTCCCCTCACTGACCTTAGCAGCATGATGTTAGAGAGAAGATTTTAACCTTTTGTTTGCAGCAACAGTCTTTTACTACACCYGTACGTCTGTCACCAATGAGCCTCTTTTACCCCTTAGCACAAAGGAGAAGCTGACACAGAACAAAGGTCTTTGGATTCTGCCCAGAATGGAGATGGTCACTCACATGCACACAGTTGCTATCATAAATGTGATACATACTGTGTGACTTACGTTAGAYGCAGCAAAATTTCTCTGCTCACCCAAAACCTTCTCTACATTACAACGAAAACTAATGGCATTGATTGCAATGCTAACCTCCATAAGCCATTAGGCAAATCATCAATSTCCATGTGGCAGAATTTGATGTATGACCCAATGTAATGGTCCAYGAGGTCACCTGCACATGTTTGACTGTCTGGGAATGAGATAACCTGGCCGTTACTCACTGAATACCTGGGATAGCCAAAAATGGAGGGGTTCCTTCCATCATCTCATTGGCAATCACAAGAGCTCTCAGCCTCCATCCTGCCAGGACAGTCCTGTTGTCTTTGTAGGGATTAGGCAGTGCCATAGGAACTCTGAGCTGCGATTGCTGTCATAACTGGGCCATATTTTCCTGATTAAATCCTTCCTAGTCCCTGTAGCAGGCATCTGCATTAAAGKTAGTGATTTTCTATCTGCCTAAAATCAGGTGGTGCCTCAACTGCAAATGCCTAGTCCCCATAACACCTAAGAAAAGGCTCCAGGGCATGCTCAGAAGCATCTTGATCTGTGAACTGAGGTACTTTGTTCCCTCCCAAACTCAATGGGTTCTCTGAGTTGAACAGGAGGGTTCGCCAGACAGTCCAGCTCTGGTTTGGGGGGAACCTTACTCACCAATACCACTTGGATAGCATTTCATTGGGGGTCACTTCCTTTCCAAGGACATGGGAAATGTTTAAGTTCTTCCTACAAGTACCTCCATGATAGCACAAAACATTAAAAAGATGCATTGTGATCCAGTTCAGTTCCAGGCTCAGAGGAAGATCTCCCAATGGTTTTCTCTGAGAACTTGTTCCAGACCTGAATCCTTCTAAGGAGGGATCATGCTGGGAGGTGCTGGACATATATCTTAGAATTCGTATTTCTAATGTGAATCAGATCACATTACCCTGGGTAATGATTTCAGGCATTCAGTGGAAGATTTCTGTGAATTTCTTCCTTTTATTCAGAGCCAGTTAGAGATGGGAAAATGTAGGTCTTTGGTGTGTTAGTACAACATGTGAAGACAAGAACTAGTCAGCAGAAAAGTTCCTAGAGAAGGAACTTAAGGACCATGGAACAAGGCATTTTTCCTGTTGAGTAATTTTGGAGGAATTATTTTATCTGAGAGTTGAGGAAAGCTGGTGGATGCTCAAAAGCTTTCTGGTGAGACAAAGACATATGCTAGAAATGTGAACAGCACTCAGGTAAACCTGCATGCACTGAGGAGTAGGACAGTAGTGAGCTGACTCAGGGACAGAATGGGTCAAAATACCACCTGGAGGAAGCATAATGTGCTTGTTTCATCCTACTGATGTCACAAAGTCAAGATGGGCAGATTTAAAGAAGACACAGTCACTTGGTCAAAAAGTGAAGCAGAGCAGAGAGTTTCAAAGCTGCTTCAAGGAGACAAATTGGCAGTTCACAGACTAAGACTGACTGGCCATTATCTCCAGATGGTTCAGCCAGCCTGAACATGTGATTCAGCCTGGACATTTGAATCTTCCTTTCCAGAGCAGTGTTTCACTTCCAGGTATAGTGTTGGTGAAAACCAACCCAAGAGTGCATGAATCRTCAGAGGAGAGCCCACAGAAGGAAAGTTATTATGCATGGCTAGCAGAAGAAGTTATTGTATAGCTAGTATTCTTGCAATATTCAGAAATAAGAGAYATCCAACAGAATATAACCAGGTAGTATTTGGAAGAAAGAGAGTTCTCTCTGTGAGAGAGTTTCTTTGATGTTAACTATTTCTTTGATACATTTCCTTCTTCCTACCGCCTGAGATCTGCGCAGCCATGCTTCAAAAACCAAGCCAGCTGGAAACAAGCTGAAAACCAACAGATCTTTTCAGTTTGTAAAAGCATCTTTCTAAATACAATTGGGGTAAGCACCAGGAAGGATGAAGAGGCATTTAAGAAAAATGACAGTGCAAATACAAGTAAAAATTAGGATAAACAGGCCATGAATCCTTTTAGGGTGGGAATTAGAAGAAGAACTCTCACCATCTCCTGTAGATCAGCCTCCCTGTAGGAGCAGTAAAGACAAGAAACAGAAGCATTAAGATGGCTCTTGGTGACTTGGTATGATGGAGTGAATACAACAGAGAAGGGAAGGACTTGATGACACAGTCTATCCTGTTCTAGATTCCAAGGATCTGAACGAACTGGAAATATTTTAGAGAAAGGATACAGGTATGATCTCATCTCTGCAAGAGAAACTCCAACTCCTCATTTAACAAAATAGTTCAGCGGTGACTTAGTCCTAAAGTACTCATGAGACAGCGGACAGACTTGTCTGAGAAACAGGCCTCTTCAACTTGCAGAAGAAAGGCAGAATCGGTCTTGCAGAGGCCATAAAGTTCCATTTCTACTGGCTACTTACCTGATTATTGTCCATGTGGCTATGAAGGCTAGCATGGTAGCTCAGACTTCATGTATTTGGTGATATATTTCGCCCTTTACAAATAAGCCATAATGTCAGGTATTTAACACTCTCCAGAGCAAACATATGGGAGGAACCTCCTGAAAATGCTCTGCAGCAACACTATAATTTCGTAATTCTTTTTGTTATGAAAGGTCATCCCTTTTCAAGTCAAAAGAAGTCTGATCTGGGGAAGATGAAAGGTGATCTGACCCTGCATCCCTACGCTCTTTATATTGACATATAAATAGGAGCTAAAGAGCATGAATCCAATTTCAGAACACTGGTGGGTGCCCTAAACATGCATAGGTGTTTATGATGGCATTTAAGAGCATGATGGGTGACAAGTCACTTGGATTTCTTCCCTAACACCTCCAGTGGCCACTCCATACTACCTGTTTTGGACATCTAATTCARGAAGGGGTGATTTTCTCCTTGGAAGTTCCTCTCTCTCACCATTGAAAGCCTCCAGGTGACCAACTTAGACCAGGTACCTAGCACCTAGGTAAAGCTATACATTGAGTCCAAGCCTAAGCAACTTASCCAAGACCACACAGGAAAAGCAGAGCATTGATCTGCATCCCAGCTGGCTGCTTCCACCTCAGACCCTTCCACCACTGGACTCGGCTTCGTAGATAATTCCAAGAGCTTGTCAGTCACCACAAATGAGAACACATGAACTCATATCTGCCTCTTGAGGCTAAACTCTGAGAGTTTCAAGAAGTATTTAGTGGTCCTTAACAGGGATGTGCTAAAGAAATGCAGTCATATAACACAGTGTGATTCCCTTTATCCTGTAGCTTCCTCCTGTTCCTGGAAGCAGCAGTATTGCTGAGCTCATTTTCCTCTCCCCTAGGGATGGGGTTTGGTAATCTGCTATGAGACCCCGCTGTGCCTGAAACATCCAGRTAGTTTCCACTGAGGCTGAGGGGGCACCAGTGACACTGCCATTACCCCCTCACTGCTGATTTACTGGGGTACACAGCTGGGCTCTGAKCTAGCAGCAGAAGTTCTAGATCCTAAACAGCTCCTGGCGGAGATGCAGATGGAAAATCTACAACTCTCCACCGTGGTGAGACAAATACTCATCACCCAAGGAACTACAAGACCATTCAGGCTCTTCAGCCTGGCTCCCTGAGAACTAGCATGCCAATGATATTGACACTATTGGAGATTGCTGGTCCTTGGAGAGCTGAGAATTAGACACTAGACAGAATATATTTATCTTAAAAGGAAAAGGGCAGGAGGGGAAGCTATGTGGGGGGAGAATCTACATCTAAATTTCAATCTCCTTTATCTACTATAAAGAAAACAAGTTTCAGAGCAAGGTGGAAGAGAGGAGGTGGGGAGGGGGAAGGTGGCAGTAGACCAGTTTCTCAGCAGAGAGTAGGCTTCTCTGCTTCTGCTTAATTGATTAATTYCTTCCTAGCACAGTCATCTGTTTGATGTGCTTTTCCA
This sequence comes from Apteryx rowi, assembly GCF_003343035.1. Lineage (NCBI taxonomy): Eukaryota > Metazoa > Chordata > Aves > Apterygiformes > Apterygidae > Apteryx > Apteryx rowi. Next base: position 2,349,547 of record NW_020451204.1, read on the forward strand.
TAAAAGCAGTGCAGAAAGTTCGTGGGAGTTAATCCGTGAGGATGGCTGGAGCCACAAAGCCAAGCATCTGATTAAAGGACAAGGCGATCGCTTACAGCTTAGCTGCTTTCAAAGTTGTTCCCAAAGTCTTTGCTAACCTTCATATTTCAAAGTTCATTTCTTGGCATTGGGGAATTTAAAGGAGAAGGTTTCTTTTTAACAGTAGTATTACTATTGCAATCAAAAAGCAAGTAAAATAAATTCAGAGAAGGCCGCACAAAATCACATGCACACAAGTAAAAAGAAGCAGATAAAAAGATATGCAAGCAAACACACACACAGAGGCTCACATTTCATAGTATATTCAAAACAGCTTGCTCTAAATTCATTACATGCACTCACCACTCACAGATACAGGCAAAGTCATTACTTGCATCTGTGCTACCTACCCATACCCCAGCATTTGGAGAAAAAAAATAGCATGACTGTGTCTTCTCTGTAGGGATTTGCATTACTGATACTTACAACAGAACACCTGGCCATCGAGGTTGGAAGGTGGCAAAATCCCATAAGGAAGACATAACTCAGGTGTGTTGGTGCAAACAGAATAATGTAATGAGGCGACTTAAGTTCTCTGGCAATGCTATTCAAGATAGTAATGGTGAGGGACGATGTGGAACAGTTGCAGAGGGACATCACACTCCTGAGTGATTTTACGATAAAATAGCAGCTGAAATTCGATGGAAATAAGTATAGGGTRATACACATGGGAAAGAAAGCAATCTTAACTTTACATACAGTGATGGGCTTTGAATGGRCTATTACTACTCAGGAATGAGTTGGTGTCTATAATAGGTAGTTCTATGAATATGTCACCTTGGTGTTCAATAGTAGTGACAAAAAGCAAACTGATTGTTAGGARTTATTAGAAAAGGAATAGAGATCAAAATAGAAYACATCATTATGTCACTGTGTAATTTCAATGTGCGTCTGCTTTCTGAATGTTTTAGGTAGTTTTCGTGTCTCCATCTCAGAAAGGATATAGTAGACCTGGAAAAGACATATAGAAGAGCAATAGGCTGATCAAAGGTATGGAACAACTAAGTACTCTAGGAATCTTTCATCTGAATAAGAGATGACAGAAGCAGAACATGGTAATGGTCCATCAAATTGTGAGTGGCACTCTTACACTCTTCCCTGCCAGAGGCAGGATACTCGGCTAGGTAGACCTACAGTGAGATCCATCATGGATGTATTCAGTGCTTGTATTATGTTGATGACCATCATGTTGATTTCCCAGATTCCCTAAGGGATAGAAACATCATTCTATCCTGGGCAAGCACCTAGTGTCCCTATTTGATCTTTGCAGCCCAGAAAGGTTGGATTCCATGGGTACCAGGCCTTCAAGAGAAGAACARCTCGTGTGTTATGCAGTAGCTCATATCCCTGCCTTGCAGAGCTTGTTAGCCCTATCAAGAGCACCTGCTCTGAAATTAGAGAGCAAACTGAGGCCTCAAGGATTTCCAGTATACAAATGTATGTTCTGGTGTGTGTATACATACACATATACATACATACATGTATGTATGTATATGTATGCACAAATATATAGGTATACGTGTGTGTGTGTGTGTTTGTGTGCATATACATATATATGTGTTTTGTGTGTGTGTGTGTAAAAAGTCCCTGGCACAGTCATCCCTGCTCTCCCGGCCAAGCTCCTCTCAGAGTCACCAGGACCTGCCTCCACAGATGTCCATCCCCCTTCCAGCCCAAATTTCTTGGGGTGCTCCATCACATCCTGTCCTAGACTGTTGTACAGTATGGCTTCCCTAGTGCCCTTTTTTCATTGTCTGTCTGTGTCTCTTAGATGGCACGTCAATGCTTCTGTTTAAGGACCTGGGAATTCTTAGTGGCACTTCAGGAAGGCAGGACTCCGGCATCTTTTCTGGTTCAGTTTCAGCCCTCCCAGTGAATACCCCAGGTTTTCGTAAACCAGCTTCACATTTGCTGCATGATGTTATGAAGGATTTGAACCCCCCAAAATTTTCCTCAAGTTCTTAGAGGTATGGCCATGAATCAAACCTCACTGCTTTGCAGTTGCACTGTGTAGTTGACATATTATCTTTCAGTATTATGGTCAGATCAGGAGAGGGAAATTTTTTAACAGTACAAAAGTGTATTGACCATGGCAGAATTCAACTCTATGAGGGACAGTATAAACCCACAGGAGACACAGATCCACACTGGAAAGGGCATGAGATCTGAATTGTTGCCTTTTCCGTATGACCTTGACCACCTGTACTTCAGTTTCCCTGTTTACAGCAGAGCTGTTTCTCTTTCAGGAGAAATGAGTTTAAAAACTGCCAACATTGATAATGACACTTTTTTCATTGAGTGTGGCTCACAGAGTCCACACACATCAAGTACAATATTAATAATACCCACAGGGACAGTCATTTCAGGCTCTCAGTTTCAGTCCAGACTAGTTCAACACCTAGGAGCTTGGACCTACAAGCACCTCAGTGCATATTAAAGTGTTTTTTGGCAATTCACGGCAGCAGCATATGGCGGATGCTCAGTCTGAAAAGGGATTTGCTGGGTCTCTGGAGGTAGTGTCACAAAGGATGTCATCTGGATTACAGAAAGAGAAAACAAGAGGCCTGTGACAGAGCAGCACATATCACTGGGCAGATGTGATGAGTCTGGCTACACAGCAGGTGGGAGAAATTTGTGCAGGTCTTCAGCTTCTGGGACAGATATTCATGTGAAAGTGAACACTCAGGAGATGACCYTGCTTACACCTTGAGGCTTTATTTTTAAAGTCCACATGCTATGGGTTGACAYAGCAGGTCTCTGGCCTCAAGTTCTAGATGGCTATTCTTGGAGGGCTGGAGACAAGTGAAGAATATTTTGTGTGAGAGCGCTAAAGTTGTTAGAATCACTCTTGAAAGCTGGCAGCAGATTAAGCTGCCTGTGTAGACACAGCCCAAGTTCACTGAGGATATATAACCCCTCCAGAATAAATTCATATCAAAATGAGTGGCTTCAGAAGTAGGAACACTTGGTGGAACGGGACTAGTCAAGGAAACTCTAAGTCTTTAATATATCCCAGCTAACATATCTCACTTGATTGAAACACCTAAGGAACACCACTCTAGCCAGCAACAACTGGCACCTCTACATGGTGATTCACATCTTGAGTAGGAGGAAACAGTCTCTCAAGGTATCTCTCTACCTCTACTGAGACAGGGGTAGGATTCACCTCACTGAAGTCTGGTCTACTACAAAGTAGTTGTCAACATGTGAGCTAGTCACCTTGTGCTCCACTTGTTGTCAGAGTGGACAGAAAAGGCATGGTGCATTTGTCTTGAGACATATATTTTAGGAGGAAGAACCSCAAATAAATGTCCAAAAAGTGCTAACATTTCTCTGTTGGCTTTAAGGGAGGCCAAGAATGATCAATTCCTATGACCACTCTCATAAATAGAATAGACAGAGAGAAAGCATCTAACAGCATTAGTACAGCAGTTGTTGATGCTGGGGGTTTATGAGGGAAATGAACCACTGGAGGTAGCTGGACTCTCATGCTCTCCCTAACTGGCATCTCATATTGCCACTGAGACAGAATACTGGGGTAGCTGGACCATCAGTCTGATCTCACACTGCATTTCATATGTTCTTGCACAGAAGACAGCTCTGTTYAGTCAGATGATTCCCATAAAACATAAACACACTTCCAGTGGATGAGCCTTTGTCAGCTTCTTGTTCCTAGTTACTGGAAAACTCTCTTAAAAATGTCGGCTGAACCACAAGGGTAAACTTGGCCCAAACTGGGTCACTGTACAGCTGTAGACAGATCCTTCATCTTAGTGTCCTACAAATCCCCCACACTCTGTCTCCATCTCACACGAGGCATTGGCTGGGGCAGAGGTTGGTCCTTATGATGGATTCATAATGGCCATTTGCACCCCAAGTTACTGTTGTCATAGCACTGTAAGCACCCTTTCTCTTTAGCCCTGCAGTGGATACAAGGGACCATATGGACTAGTGAGTCTGCACCACCCAGACTTGCTCTAAAAGCCTGTTAGAAACATGCAACTTGGGTGTGAAGGCTCAACACTCCTCTTTGACACATRGGGCACTGAGGTGCAGGGGGATTCAATAGTTTAAAGGTCAGTCATCCATCCAGGGCCTGAGTGGGAGCTCAACCCATGTGTCCTGCATCATAGTCCATCGGAACTGTCCCTCCTTCTTAAAGCATCCCTCAACCTTGGTTGGACAGTAGGATGAGCAACAGGCAAGCTGGGGCTGGTCTACACACGACAATTCAGAAGATTTAACTTGATGTTAACCTAGTGGATAGGTGAACTGGTCAAACAGCATTAACCTCTGTGCAGAAGCTCTGACTCTGCTCAAAGGAATTAGGATGAGTCAGATTGAGTGCTGCAACTCTGAATATAGATGGCTGTACTTTCTTGCATTTCAGCTAATCCACCTTAACAGTTCAGTCAGATTTATTTCCCTGTGACAACAAGTGCACTAATTCCCAGGATTTTGGGACTAAAAGGTGCCAGGTACATATTCACAGAAGCTGATTTAGGCAAAATTTGTCAGCCGCCTTTCTCCTTTCTTCTACTTGGTTTGGCCTTGAGTCAATTGAGTTTTACTTGTCATTTTACTTAGGGAGTGCATATGTGAAAAGCTGCCCTTCTTTGGAATGATACCTACCTCTGAGCACCCACTATGCAGTCTGAGGTCAGCAGAGGCTGATGAATTTTAGATAGGATAGATACTTTTACGTTGTGGTTTATAATTCTGGATACAAAAATCAGAAGGGATATCAGACTGCCTGTTCATGCATTTATCACATGGGAACTGAAGATGTCTCTCTCTCAGTAGGTGACATCATCCTATTGATGAAGGTCAAGTTGATCTTAGCTCCTTTCTGACTCATTGAATATTAGCAATGGCTGGAGGCAGAAGAAGCCAATGATTTGATATGACAGGCCAGGAGGTAGCACACCAGTGGTACATCAGGCAACAGGATGCAGACATGGGTGATGCCATGATTCGTTGTGACAAGAGGAAAATATYGGATGGATGGACAAACAGCCTGAAATAACCCAGCAAGGGCGAGATAGACAGACACATAGGCTGGTCCAGCAGTAAGAACCTTCGATCTGGGTCCATTCACATTCCACTAGGACAAATCCAAAGTAACTCCCCTTAGATCATGACATGATCACAGATTTACAGAGCAAATGTCATGAGATCTCATGATACCAGGAACCAAATCCCTCCCTCTCCCAAGTTCATAGATTCTGGGACCAGAAGATCTGTCAGTGCTTCACTGACAGACTAATATCTCTCCTTCCCTCTGTTGCAAATCAGACACCTGGCCCCAGTTACCTCAGCTTCTGCTCCAATAGAGCATATTCTATTACAGCTAGACCCCAGGCCTTGCAAATAACATTGTTCTTGGTGCAGGACAGTTGAGCACAACTGGTGAGATGACTGCATCTGCAGATGTGCCAGGCCACGCGATGGGAAGGAAAGACCACCCCAGCAGGTACCACCTGTCTCATACTGCTCTGCAGCACCTCTGTTGCTCCATAATCCTCTTTCTAAAGATGCAGGAGGTTGGTGGACTGCATTTTAGGCTGTATCTAGCGGCCTCTCAGAGCAGGAGCAAAGCAGTGACATGGACTCTGCTCTGCAGATCTGTGAGGCAGGAGTTTGTGGTAACCACCAATCAACATGTGCCACTTGACTAGCCTGCAATTTGCACTTAGCAAAAGCCAAGAAGGCTTTTGAAGTCATCAGTTTGCTCTCAGGTGATTTTGCTTGGACTTTCTTCCAAGGGGCTTGTTCTCATGCATTCAGCATCCAAGTATTTTGAGAGCAACAGTCTATTCCTCCAGGCTCATGGAGGCAGGGACAGCTGGCAGCTATTTCATTTCAGCCCTCTTGCCTTCTCATCCTGTGAAATTTCATGCCAGCTGTGGTAACCTGTTTGATTTCTCTTTGAGTGGCTGCCGTCCTCCACAAATTAATTTTGATTACTTAAGCTTGTCTTGTCTGGAAAGGAGGGAGTCTCTTAACCACATGAGTTTGAAGCATTGGCTCTCTTTATCTTTTTCTCTTTCCCCTGCACTGAGTCTAATTTTGTGGTTCTCTGCCTTCCCCAAAAATAACCTTCAGACCCAATTCTGAACTGTCATATTCATTACATCACAGCTGTCTGCAGACAGGGCTTATCACTTGCAATCCACTCAGTTACACTTGTGATTAAAACTGATTGCAAATGTGATCCTGGCTGCTCAGCCTGGAAATTGGGAACGTCTTTATAATTTTTGACAGCAGATCATGAGGTTTTAGATGAGACTGGCAGGGCTGCAGAGGTAGGACACTCAACAACAAGAGCTTTGCAAGCCAATGGGGGGGGGGTATGCATCTGTGAGGAAGAGGGAGGGGCAGGTGGTTTGGTAAAAATTTGGTAGGACACCCCAGCTAAAATCCCCAGATTCAAATATGAGGAAGCTCAGTGACGAAATCAAGTCTTAACTCTCAGGACCATCACTAAGAATAGGTGAAAAGGCAGTTGTGCAGCATAGCAAATCATGCYACTGCCTGCTCTGCCCAGGACAGAGCTCTAGGAAGTCAGACTGGCTCCTTTGCTCAGATTTGGATCCCCATAACCCCCAGTATTGGTGCAGTTGCTCTCAGCAAAACAGCTGTTGTGCTCCTTTTCCTGATAGTGGTAACAGCTCACCTTAGGCTCCAGGACTTTCCTCCACTTCTGCACCTGCTACCACATCCTATTCACTTTGTGTGCCTCGAGCAGTTTATCCTCTATTTTATCAGTGGGGTTGCAAAATTAAACTTTGCAAAGTTGCAGAGCCTTGGATAAGCTCAGATAGCTTGTATCTTGCTCCAAAGCCTGAAAAGGACTCCACTGGCTTTCTGTTGGCCTGAACTTTAGCTTCATCTCATAGATTTGTATTCCTTAAAGCAAGCAGGAACTTTCAGGTCATTTAATCTAATCTTTGTATTGTAGCCCATTCATTTTCATTCACCTGCTCTCATCTAGGGACCAGTGCCTTGCGTTGAACTAAAGCATAACTTCCAGATTTTGTTCTGTAAAGACTGCAAATCCACTGATTTTCTTGGGAGCTTGTTCCAGTATGTTGAATTTCCCCCCTATTTCACCCTATTCTTTATTTCCTCTGCCCCAGCTTGAGTTATGCTTTTCTTCATTTGCATAAAAGGCCCTGCTATCGTCTCCTTCTCAAACTGCCCTGTCTCCATAACAARGTAACCTCTCAGGCTTCATTCTTATAAACGGAATTGAGTAAGTGTTTGAAATCTCTTGTGGTCAGATATTTTCCTCCAGTCCTTTGAGTCATTTTTATTGCTCTCTTCTGATGTCTCTCCAAGCATCAGATGTTCCTTTATAGACACAGACCTCAGAACTGGGTCTCTCAGTTTCCTTCATATCTAGAGGAAAAAAATGACTTTTTTCATTTAATTCAGCACGCTCTTCCGCATGCATCCAAGGATTGTATTAGCTCTTCTGGCTAATATAGGGCATGGCTCTAGGACCTTGCTCCAAACTGTTGGACGAGCCTGGTCCTCTCAGAGTTGATGTTTTCCAGTACAGGCTCCCCTTCCCCTGACCACGCTCTAGGCTTCCTGTCTTCTGAAAAGCAGGCCTTTGCAGAGAGGGGGGACCTTCTACCTCTACTGAAGCACCTTGGGAAGGAGCGCAGTCCTGTAAGGTTCTCTTTTTTTTTTCTTTTTTTTTTCTTCTCTGTATCAGCAATAGGATATTGAGATCTTGGTAAGGGATCAGAATTTAGCTGAGATCAGCCTGTGCCTGTGTCTATGTTGCCATTCCTCTGTTGTAGTCCATTTTTCTAATGTTCAGTGAAGAACTCCTTTCCCCTTATTTTAGCTGTCTATTCTTATCTTTGAAGTACACCTTGTTGCCAAGGGAAAGAAATAGCTCCTCCTAGAGGCCTGTTCATTCTAAATTATGGGTATGATTCACCTAGTTAAAGGCATGTGTTTGCAATAGAGGCATCTACATCTGTATGAAACATTTCGACATTTCAGGACAATTTTCACCATGACTGTTTTCCAAGATTTGTGAAAAGAAAGAGTTTATGTGATTCCCCTCCCCTTCAAGAAGCTAGTTTCCTGCCTTTATTTTTTAGCTTGCCTTCATTTCCTGCCTTCATTTCCTCTGCTTTTCAAAGAAGCAAAATTTTCTGATTGTTACAGTGAGACCCAGGATGATAAGTTTTCTATCACAGAAAAAACAAAAACAAAAACAAAAAACTTCCAYCTTTGGGTGAAATGTGGCATCCATCTAACACCACAGAAGAATGTTATTATTTGTTTATAATAGCCTAGAGTCGGTTCCTGCTCCAGAGCTGGCTGTATTAATTTGGGACCTTAAACAAAGCATTGTATTTATTCGGAATAACAAAGAGGCAGAGGGAAGCGTCCCAGCTGGGATATGGCCAGGGCACACTATAGACCCTGCCACAAGGTGCCTGGCTTGCRAGGTCCTGGCTTGAAGCGTGTGGCTGCCAGCAAATCATTGCTGCCATCTTGGCAGTGGCACAAGTACCACAGACATCTGAGATTTTCCTTTGGTTTCTACCCTAGAAGTCTCTCCTTCCTACATCATGTCACTGTGAGTATAGCCACACTATATATTATTCTCTGCAGACACAATTTGGATGCATTTGTGGTTGGCGCTGCAGTGACCTCACCGCTCTTGAGGCTATAAACTCACCTTGAAGACCTCTATGGGCATTTTTTTGATAGGTAGAAAAGGATGGAAGAAAGATGTTTGTTCTCACAGAGCAGCAAAAACTAAAATAAACTCTGTTGCATTGAATCTGTGGGAGCTGGATGATAGYTCCCTCCAAAGATAGCGTCTGGAGGAAGAGAACATTTCCACATCTGCTGTGGGACCTGCAAATAATTCCTCTATGGAGACATTCATGCCATTCCTGATATGAGTGGGCTGAGGTGGAATAAAAACGAGGGGAGTTTACATCATCAGACCCACATGTTCCCTACAGCTTTTATTATCTAGGCCTGCAAATCAAGTCTAGCTACTCAAAATGGACTCCTGCTTTTAAATAACATAGAAAATGAGAGACACAGATTCCACTGCAGTATGCCTAGGACATTCAGTTTCAGTATCTAAGCCAAAATTAACATGCAACTTGCAACCAAGAGGCTGCTAGTGACAAGCAGCAGCTTTGAAGGTCACCTCGCCTCCAAGTAAATAAATAAACAGTAAATAAGGAAGCAGGCAGCAATGAATAAACCAGGCAAAGTAAGAGACATTCTGCTGGCTTGGACTTGATATATATGTTTTTTTCTTCTCTGCTCTCTTCCCTTTCATTTCCCCAAAGGTCGCTGCTAATAGCAGACCCCTCTTATTGCTCATGCACACTGCAGCATCCTCACCAGCCTGCCTATTTCAGAAACCCTGATACCAATTCAGAGCCTAAGCTGAGAGCACAAATAATGTCATCTCCAAAGCTGATTACTTTAATGAGACCTTCTATCAGTGCCGGGGGCTGACAGGTGGAAGGATCCTTGCAAACACTGTGCTGCCTCTAGACCAGAAGCTGTGCCCTAGTGTTAAAGAGAAATCATGGTGCCAGGTATTTCTTTTCTATGCTCCTCTCCACCATGCCTAATGAGGTCCTGGCTCTGCAGGCTCAGAGTTGACTTTTCCCAACAGTTTTTCCATCTTGGCCACATGGCTAGAGAAGGCACAGGCTGAAATCACCAAGGGAGCTGTGTCAGAGTTATTTCTGATCTTGTTGTGCCATGCTAGGCCCATATCTTAGATTTGAAGAGATGTTTGTAGGAGAATGCAATGGAGAGAGAAGTCTGTTTCAGCTCCTTCTTCTTGAACAGAGCATGCACACAACCAAGTGTGGACCCTGTCTCACTTCCTCAAYGTCCTCAGTCTCTTGAGCATCCATCCTACATATATACTCCCAGGCTCCCTTCCAGACTGAACCAGTGGCTCACTTCAGGCAGAAATCTGGGCACTCAGAAAAGACAGTTTTCACCAGGATCCTCGCCAGAGACACATGATGCACATGCTGCACCAGCTGTGGCTACAACACTATCCCAACAGGCCTTGCTCACTCAAGCAAGTTCCTGCCACGCTCCATGTCGTGCAGTACATACCCTTGGCACCAAGCTCTGAAAATAACACCTTGAGGTGCACGGCATACCTTACTGCCAGACAGCATAGCTTTACTGAAGCCAAGTATTTTGTCAATGTCCCTTGCTACTCCCAGGCATGGTCCAGTGGAAGTCCAGGAGCCAGAACCGGAATGCAAGGAAATTTAGTTTCCTCCTAAAGGAATGCCATCTGGTTGGTAGTCCAACAAATCCAGGGAGATTGCCCTGTGTGTGTAGATGTGCAAAGGGATGGTGTATGTTTATACCAAAGGCAGTTATAGCAGGCTTTGAAAGACAAGTACAGCATTGCAGAAATGTGGCTGTTCTGCAATGGTCCATGAGACCCTGGCTGGGAATAACCACGTCCTCTGAGCATACAGATCTTGGCCTCCTTGGTCTGCTTTCTCACTGCACTGTCACTTTTAAGACCAGACCCGCTTACCCATCTACAGTGGAAGAGGCTGGGGACAGTGCTGAGCATGCTCAGCATCTTACCCTGGTGCCATCCAACTTACCCCTTCAGGCTGGACAGATTTAATATGGGAGGATATATGCTGGGATACATGCTGGGATCCCAGAAGACCTAGAAGAGTTTTRTCACTTCTTTGGTGAGGGACAGTAGCATACCTCCCAGTGTCACGTTCAGGCCTTCCTTAACACAAAGTGAATGCTCTATGGTCACACCACAGCTGAGCTAAAACTGGCAATGTGATAGAAAGCACATGTGGCTTCATGTGTTCCTGCCTGCTCTCGAGCCTTAGGTTCATCTTGCAGTGCAGAGCTAGTCATGGTAACTTTGGATAACTGGGGTAACCCCAAACCTCCTCAGAAGACACTATAACTTCAAGRAGCAGGGGAAATGCAGTGAGGTGCTTCAGCAAGGTGCCTTGTCACCKGTAGCATCTTCCACATCCCAAGAGGGATGAGGGGCACCCCCATGTACAGCRCAACCCACTGAAGCTCTCCATTCCCTCACCGGCAGGTCTGGTGGGGTGAAACAAGTCCTACCCCTCCCTCCACGGCTGAGACACGAATCTGTTTATGCAACTGGCTAGAATTATCTCCGCAGAAGGTAGAAGCTGGCTGGCAGGAGACCAGACAAACTTCTTATTTCCTCAGTATTGAAGCTTCACCAATTAACATGATGATAATTGTTACCCCGTGGGCCAGACATGATTAATCAGCACTTTTTCTTCTTCCTTTTTTTTTTTTTTTAACAGCTGGGAAATGTCATTGTCTCCTTCAGCAGAGTTCGAAAGCTCCTCCATCTGGACAATCTAATTCCCGATGTAAATACAGAGAAAGGAGGGAAAAGAACAAGGGTGTCCCAAGGGAGCCCCCCACCCTGCCGTTACTCAGCTCTGCCTGAAGTGACTTTCTCCCTTTCCCTCATTGTCCTGGCCTTTAGGAATGGAGCCAGCCACGCCGCTGAAGGGGAACTGAATAGGTGACTGTAAATTGAAATTAACATCTAGCAGCAAGGAATACAAAGCAATGATTAATGGCTCTTTAATGCACCRCTGTTTTACACTCGGAGCACTTTGTTCTAATGGGGTGTGCAGGGGAAAGAGAATAGAAAGTGCGCGTATGTGGGAATATAGCTTATATATACACAGACCTTTCTCTCTCTCTGTAATGTTCATCATTAAGTAGAGCCGATCCAGCAATCTTTAGCTTAGAATTACAAGGAAAGCTTTATATCTAGCTCATCTCATCTAGTGTCTCGCAACTAAAAATGGAATGGAACAAAGTCATTAAAAAAATGTCCTCTAACTAGCAGTTTCCAAGATAATTGTTTTTCTCCTTTTAGTTTAATTATAATGTGGACCACTTGATTAATTAACCAAGTTTCTATAGCCACTCCCCTTGGCCTAAGGAAGCTGTACTTAGGCTTGCTGAATGACAATTATTTGTTTTCCAGCCTGTTTAAGAGATATGGCTTCTTCGGGACCATCTCTGTGGATAACAGTTTAAGCTGTTCATCATCTTATGTGTTAACATATGCCAATAGTTATCTATGTCACTTCACTAGATGAATAGTTAGAAAGAGACATGCATTCTTCAGTCATTCTTAAATAATGTGTGGGGTTTTTTGATTAAAAAAACACCTTCTATAAATATTTTTAAGCTTCTATTCAGAAACATGATCAAACGAGGTTGGGGACGAAGTTCATCTTTTGTRATTGGACCCAATTGCTAATCAGTGTTGTCATTAGCAGCAGTCTGTAAAACTGGATGAAATGGATGAAACTGTTATATGGGGCCAAGCGAGATAGGTCATAATGATCTTCTCTGGTCTTAGACTGGAATTCACCTCACCTGCTCTCAGATTTCTGCAAAGTAGGCTTTTCCATATGATATAGTGGTCTAGATTACTTTATAGCCTATGGAAAGAAACAAGTGGCCTTATTTTTTAAGCAAATATTTAAAATAAGTCTGATGAATGATTACCTTGAAGTATCTTTTTCCCTCTGGGAGAATAAGGCTCAGGTGACTAGTTCAGATGGCGATGCCCACATGTAGATACCCAGAGTTATCTAAGATGAACCCCACCCATTCATACAGGCTGAGATGTGAGTGGTAATGTCCATGCCTATAGGAAAATGAGAGAAAGAACAGCACTCATGAGGGGATCCACCTAACAAGAAACAGTGAATTATTCCACCTTGACAAGAGGTGCCACTTCCAAAGCCTCCAGAGGTCTGCATCAACACTGAAGGGGAAAAGGTTCTGGAATGAGATGTCTCAGATTTATGGGGCTGCTGCACTTTGTGGTCAGTACAAACTGATGTGATAGACTTGTTATCCACCCTGTGCCCCCCAGGTTGATATTTTTTCTTTAGAGTGAGTGCTTGCAATGCACTTTCATAYGGAAAAATCTTCCTCAGTTGTGGTATGCGTGTGGATTGGTGGGTATCTGTGTGTATGGGATGAGACAGAAAACACCACTGAGTTGATGTAAGTGCCTTTCCCATCTCTCCTGCCATGCTGGAAAGCAGAAGGGATATRTTCATGAGGAACAYGAGGAAAAACTTTTTCACTGTGAGGGTGACAGAGCACTGGAACAGGTTGCCCCGAGAGGTGGTGGAGTCTCCTTCTCTGGAGATATTCAAAACGCGCCTGGATGCGATCCTGTGCAAYGTGCTCTAGGTGACCCTGCTTGAGCAGGGGGGTTGGACTAGATGATCTCCAGAGGTCCCTTCCAACCTCAGCGATTCTGTGATTCTGTGATTCATAGTCCAAAAATCCAAAGCAAAATGGAGCCACTATGCTAATAGCATTGGCAAAGGTAAGTTGTCCTTAGTTGTTGCCAATGAAACTGCAGCTCATGATGCAGTAGTGGCACTATAGCATGATGTGGTGAGAGATGGGATGGGTTTTCAGAGTTCAGCAGAGCAATAATGAACCTCTTATTAACTTGTCCTRTTGCTTGCAAGCCATTTCTGGTATCATCTGCATAATATCCCTGAAAATAAGTCCAGAAATGTGTCTTACTGCTGTGCTGAAGTCTTCCCAAAGAGAAGCCTGAGATTTCTTGGAACATTTGCCAAAGCATTAGCCCATGAAATGTCCACAGACTAATCCCAAATATCCTCTGCTTTTTTTGGAAACAGAATAGTCTGTGGTAGTGATCTGTTGTTTCAAAAATTCTAGGAACATCTGTGTTGTGGAATATGTATGCTGGTAATTTACCTGTTTTGGATTTTTYCTCTGCATTTGGTAGCCATCAGAAAGTCATGTTCATTATTGTCATGCTTGATAAAGTTCCCAGTGTTGTCAGATTTCCCAGCTTAGAGTGCAGCAATGTTTCACATATTTTGCCATCCAGAACAACATGGGATGCTCCAGAAGAACCTCACTTCCAGAAAGCCCAGATGCATCTCTGCACTGTTCCAAGGCAGCTGCTGTGACTTCAAAGTTACCAGCTGCAGTGGGGGTCTGGGAAAGAGTTTTTTCCAGTAGCTGTTTGTATGGACAGCAAGAGGGGATCAAACAGCTGAACAACAGTAGCATGAATCCYACTAGAATTAATCTAGATTACACATCCTATGATGAGTTCTTTCAGTTACTCTTTGTATCAAAGTCATATCAGAGCTTCTTAGGGCTTTTCCATAGTTACTAATCAATAGCAATTCTAACAAACATCTCCAATGTCTGACTTAAGAGTATATAGTCTTTGTTTTCCTTTTTTTAACCCACAAACCAGATTATTAAAATCTTWCTTTCTGTAACAGGGGAGCTTTTATACATAATTATACCCACTATTCAATTTGCTTCAAGTCATAATCACAGGTATTAATCTTCCTGTGTTTGTTCCTGCAGAATGAGAAAGAAATCTCAGTAGGGTCAATGTGGTGGTGTTGATCTACAAAGCACAAAAATGCTTTGGTTTCCTGGAGGTGCCTCTTGCCAAGTTTGATGCCATCGCATTGCTTTCTGTCTAACAGCCTCTTGTTTGATGCAGATGATGGCACTGTTAGGAATTTCTGCATCGGGGAAGGTGGTTACCTGCCTACCAGCGCCCCTTGGCAATGTGTTGTTGAATAGAAATGTTTTAACCCCGTCGCTAACAACCAGAAGTGACACCCATGAAAGCAGCAACATCAGCATGGCTGGAGAGACAGCCAGTGCTCAGGTACCTGTCTTCTGTTTCTCTCCCTCTCCGCAGAAAGCGTACTGCCCAACATGGCATAAACCTTTATTCTGCTGCTTAGAGACTGTTCGTTTTATCATCCTTTGCTTCAACTTGCCTCTTCATTCAAGTCCTCCTCTGCTAACAAGGGGTCTTAGTGGTTGTCACTTGCAAAGGGGTCTGCTCTTCCAGATATGATGTATTGCATGCTCAATTTGTTATGGCCAATGAGCAGATCTGCAAATCGCATGACCAGATCTGCAAACAGCATGACAAACTGCACTTCAGTACAGGCTCTTTCCTTTTGATATTAATCTTCTCCTCGTCAGTCCCCTGACTCTCCCCATTAGCTGTATTGCTATTACAATACTCACTCCCACTTTTACCTCCCCACCGCTCTCATTTTTCCTTTTCTGTGGCTCTAGYACCAGATTTGCTCAGATGACAATTTGAAATTCATAGCTCTCTCCCCTCCCTCTCAGTACAGGGATTCAGGACCTAACAGCAACAAGCAAATAGATCATCTCTTCATGAAAGAAGGGTTTCTCTTAGCTGCTCAGGACCAATGACACATCTGCCAGCAGTTCTCTATCCAGASAGCACCAGGCACTGACACACATCCTATCAAAGATATTACAGGAAGGTGTGGTTTGAACATCAGTGGTAGCACTGATCAGTTTCTTGTACCAAAAATAATGCTAATATTACAACTACTACTAAAACAAATCCATTCATGTGATTGGCTGTTGAGTGGGCTGAGTTTCTATGGCAACTGTCAGCAGCAAAGCTTGCAGAAAGAAAGTATTCTGTTTGAAATGGCTCAGATTTCTGCCACAAAGTTCATACAGAACAAAAACATGTCAGGTTCCTTCATTAGCTACACAAATTAACCCCTCCCCAATCCCCCCAAAAGCAAATAATCCATTTTTGATCTGAATCTACCTTTGAGGTAGGAAATTCATACAAGAGATTGTCGTGAAGGGGGCCCCAGCTGATGGGTACCTTCGTTCAAACTGACTACCTTTATCCTTCCTGCAGCCCCCACTGTTTTAGTCAATGTAGTTCCACCTGAGGTTCGAGCAAGAGCTGATCTCAAGAAAGCTTCTGCTCAGTTAGGATGTGTCACAGACAGCCCTGGTCCTGCCCAGTCATCCCTGTCTCTGCCTAAGGAGCCCTTGCCTGTAAAMAGTCCAGTGCATCAAATATCTGGATTTCAGAAATGGTTTGGTCTTTGACTAGTGGTGGGGACAGATGATCTGTGCWTAGTGTCAGAAAGAGGTTTGCTTTTCCTCCATCTCTGCTCTTCCATGAGACTCTGTAAATACCACACTGCTGAGTGTGACTGCAGGACGTAAAGGGGAAGGGTACTGAAGCTTGCTCTGAACATCACCGGCTGAGAGGCAGCAATAAGAAAGCCGGGAGAGATCTGTTTGCTTACGCTGCTAAGTAAAGTCCTTGCCTGGGGTTGAATCTGAACCACCTGTGGAGTCTTCAGGAAAAGCCTGTCCAAAACRTGAGGTGGGTGAGGGCTGGTTTACMTCTGAGCTGATAATTTCCCCAGATTGCAATACGGATGCAGGCCTTGTACCACAACTGAGCTGTCCACCYTGGGCTTTTCACACAATTCCTCCCGAAAGATGGAGGAGCTCTTGGTTCATTGATATAGAGAAGTGAAAAAGAAACCCAGAGCAATGCAATACAGAGGCTCGTGAGACTGTCTCATACATAGACATAGGCACTTGGTAGYCACTGTAAGGACACCACAAAAAGGTCTATGCTGTGGGATTACCTTCTCACTAGAGCTCATAGTGCCTATCACTAAAGAAACTCAGCTAGAAACTATAACCTATGGACCTGCCTGCCTCTGTTCAGATGCACCTGAGCCCTGCAGAAAGCTAGGACYTTGGAGCTCTTCAAAAACCATCATATATCAAGTCCCCCCCAACTCACCTTCACACTCCTTCCCCAGTGCATGTGGCTGCTGCACAACGGTCCAGTGAGGTCTCACCAAGCATTCCTCTCTSTTCTCCACCACATGCAGGAGGCTTTGACAAAAGCAATTTATACTTGTGACAGATCTCTCATCCTTCCCTGCTCAGAGTCTCTCTCACCTGAGGAAAGGGGGAGTCCTGGTGGTGGCACCTCAAAGGGTAAGACAAAGCCAGTTGACTCCAGCAATTCTGAGAGGAAAAAAATAATATAACCATCTTTCTGTGGYTGCTTATTCTAGTGTCTCTCTGCCTCCCCAACCCACCTCCCTCCCTCTCCTCCTTTGATACCATTTTCCACTAGGCTGGTTTTGAAATAATCTTTGAYGCTCAGAACGAGCATTCAGACATTGGATTATTAGATGATCTACATATGAATGGCAGCACCCACCGCAACCCAAGAAACAGCCGCTGAAGTGAAATGTTAATGTGCTTGACTCTCRCAGAAGGGAAGGTGGGAAAAGTGCCCATCCTGTGAGCACACCCGCCCTCCTGGAGATATGCTCTTTGCCCCTGACAACTCAAAAACTGCTCTGTCTTTCCCTGAAGGGCCAGATGGAACAAGACACCTGTAGCCCAGACAGGGAAACGAGTAAGTAACGCCTACAAGTTAGGACAGGTAGGGCCCTTTATCCCTTGGTTTCAGTGGGAAGGAGGTGCAGAACCATCTCCGGGGATGTGGGCTGCAACAAACCCATGGTATGCCCAGGATAATGAAGGAAATCYGTGGCAGGACTGAAAAATAAAATGTTAATCATTGCCCCAGTCTCCCTGTTTTATGCATGCATTAACCTAAAGCCAGTGAGGTTTCACAGGCACTGTGASCGGATGAAGGTATGGGCTATTCAAGATGAAGTAACTTTACTATTAGTTCAGACATCTGTGCTCCCCAGGGCTTGGGACCCATGCAGTTGCTCTGATTGCCCCCCTTTTTACTTAGACGTTACCTCTGAGCAAGCTGTCCTCAGCGTTTGGTGCTGCAGAGAGCCACCATGCACAGAACAAGGTGGCATATTAAATGTCATGGCAAGCTGTGTTACCAGGCACCACAACCTGCCCGAAACCCAGTTCACTGCAAGAAGATTTTGGGCATGCCTTGGCAACATCTCCCACAGGCTGCCGTGCAGACTCGCCTGGAGCACCTGAAAGGTTACTGTCCTATCTCTACCTTCTCTCCATCCCTGCCAGAGGGACATTGCCTATGCCCTGAAAAGACAGCCCTCGGGTTTCCAGTGGTGCCATATTGACCTTGTCAGACCAAAAGTGTCGATGGCTTTGAACTTCCCCCTGTGGCTGATGCTCTGTGGGAATTTTCACTCTGGTGTTTGGACTCTCCTCTGCACTCAGCCACCTACTTAGGGCCCACCTCAAACACCTGAGGAAAGAAGAAACCCCCTAGGCAAGACTCAGTTGTAAATAATGGGTCAGTTGGCTTTTGTGAAAACATCCAGTCCCTCTTCAGAGCCCAAGGTACAGGATACACATTTCCAAGGTCAAAGGAGGTAGAAGAGACAGGTAGTGTCCTCTATATCCCAGTAATTCATCCCTTCTACCTGCCACTGCTGCTCCATCATTTATGCTCATTTTTTAAAGCTCTCCTGCCAACACCAAGCTTGTTAAGTTAATTGGAGGGAATAAAAACAGAGGACCAGCAATATACCCCATCCCCATGGAGATGGAGTCAGGTCTGCATATCGGTCAGCTAAGGGAAGGTGACAAACTGCTCTGAGCAGATGAGCTTCATTCACACCGTGCACGATAGAGAAGATGCGAGTGCAAGGACCAAGCCCCCAGCAAGCGTGTTGTCTCTTGACTCAGCTGTAGCTCAGGTTTGGCACATCCACACTGTGCTTAGAAAGAGCAGACCTGGTCAACCAGGATGTGACAGTGAGCGATGGAGGATGTCAGACAGTTCCCTTGCAAAAAGTTTGGGAGTGTGTCTAGGTCCCTCTGTCCATGCATGAAGGTGTCTGGGCTTGAAAACGTGCTTTGCTTCAAATCTGACTGGCAGGGTTGATATACCTAGGCCATCTCTGTCTTTACYATCTCTTTTGCTGTGTTAAGGGAGTGGAAAAAATGCCTCATTTCTCTGCTGAGGAACAGAGGCATAGCTCTGGGATAGATAACTAAAGCTAGATTAATCCCAGACAGAAAATTTGTGGCCCAATTTGAACCTGAGCCTGTATCCACTCCCCAGTCCTCTGCCCTGACCACAAAGTCATCTCCCCTCCATTAGAGCAGCACCACAGTGCCGGCACCARCCCTGGTGTGTTACCCTGCAGCTACCTCTGTGTGGAAAATTACCCAGCGCAGAAGCATTCCTGGGCATGGGAACCTAGCTGCTTGCAGCATTTTGTTGTTAGAAAGGCTCCTGAAATGGTTTTAGCCCATGCCAGCTTGTACTCCCCCGCACAATTACCTGGCATGATTTGGGAATCAGCATATGCCATGGGTATTCCCAACAGGTAGCTGCTATGCAGACATCTGAGGTAGCATCTTAGCTAACAGTCCAAAGGGTTTCTTTTGTTTGTTTGCTTTTTTAGCTTATTTGTATAGATGTAGCCTGTGGAGAAATCTTAACTAGACCTGCTACAGATCTTAACTACATCTTCACAGACAGTGAAGAAAAAGATTGTCTTGAATACAAAGACTTCATGATCCGAGGAAACAGGCAACAAAGGGACAATGAGGGCCAGAAGAGAGGAAATGGCTTGGGTGATGGGCCAGCTGACATCTCAGCACACCTGCAGCCTAACACCCGAGTCCTCTGAAAACACCCACTTGGTCTGAAACAACAGATGAGAAAGACTCCCACTAAAATAAAATAAAGCAAAATAAAATAAAATAAAATAAAATTCCTGTCTTCAGGAGGAAAGTGTCCAGAGAGGGAAGTGGAGAGAAAAAAATTGGGGCTGGGGGGGCAGATGCATCCTGTGTTCCTGCTGCTATCAACATCTCCCTGTAAGCCCCAGGTAAGGAGGCACCAGTCCCTTACTCAAACAGCTTCACAAGAGCCTCACTGCTAGGTTTCAGCTCCCTCCAGCTCACTCCTGGCAGGTGTCAGTGGCGCATTTACAAGTCGGATGGAGGAGGCTCTCAGGAGGTCTCTTGCTCCATAAGGAAGGAGACTGTGGGCTAGTGACTTCAAAATCAGCCTCTGGTGGCAGCTACATGAGAGGCTGCATTGTAGAAGGAGGGATAACAGGAGCATGTACGTATAGAAGCCATCTAATCCAACGAATATTAATTAAACCAATTGGAGAAAAAAAGGATTCTGCTTCAAATAGAAAGCAGTATTTCTYTTTTTTTCTCTCTCTCTCCCCTAGAAAACTGGATTGGGTTTAACTTAGATTTGAATGGGATGTCCCTCTCCTGCCCATATGTGCCTCTGATGAAGGGGAAGCATGCTGGCCACCGTGTGACACCAGGAGCGAGAGGAAGGTGGCTCACAGCTGTCTGGCAGCAGGGGAACCTGGAGGCAATAGTACCGGGAGGACAYCAGTGGAGAGGGGCAGGAGAGAGCTGTGTCCCCTTGGGCCTTTCTCCTTCATTGTCCTCCCGCAGTGAGGTGAGGTAAGGAGACGGGAAATGGGAAAGTGGTGGCAGGTCAAGGGAACACCTTGGAAGATCACTGCCTTATTTTCTTTGGCTAAAAAGTGTCTTTTAGCTTTGTCAGCTGACAAGGGCTGTCTGCCATGCTGTCCGCACAGCACCCAGTACAGCAGAGAGGACTAATTTCTCCCGTGCCATCCTTTATAAGATCTGCATTGCCCACTTGCAACAGTTTTTTCTCTGCACAAAGGGGTGAGATCTCAGGCAATGCCTCCTCCTAACACCCACYGTGGTTTGCTTCATGACTGCTCCCAGATGCCGTCGTCAGCAAGAGGTGAGGGCAGCTTGCAAGCTTTTCATCCCCAACAAAGCAACCCAATATGCACCATGAAGGAGGAGGGGAAGAAAGATCGACTCTTCAGCCTGAGGATATCAGGATAGGTAGCAGGAGCTCTGCTCCTCCATGATTTGCTGGCTCTGAGCTGGCACCAAGAGAATTGCTGGGGAGAAAAAGCTGCCTCTCAAGATCTGTCAGCTGGTTGGTATTACTGCCCTCACCTCTGAAATCACTCCAGCAAGAGAGGGAAGGCAGACAGCGATCACTGGGGAGAGACTCTGGTTTGCACTGAAATCAGTTTGTTGCAGGTGGGGCTGGGATGTCCTCAGGGTGCTCTGGGCACCTGAGAAAGGTTCACTGGTTCTGTTTTGAAACGACTTCATTTAAATCAGTTCACAGCCCCGTGCAGATGAACTTCTGTTGGTATCCAGGTGGTTTAAATCAAGCTAAGCTCTATCCCACTTCCTCTACCCCGAAACCACCCAGAACTCCCATAAGGAATTCACAACTGCTTTTCTGTGCTTAGTAAAAAGTTCCACACTGAGGGAAACCAGGATAGATTTTATCTGGAGGCAACACCAGTACCAGGCTCCATCTCACTTCCTTTACAGACTAAGATGTGCAGCTCAGTTTTAAAGTCTTCAAGAAATGTTCAGGGAATACCAAGTTCAGTACATCAAGAATGAAATCAACAGGTGAAATTTCAGGACCTCATTTAGAGGAAATATTCTGAAATGTTCTGTTTTGACTGTATTATTTTGGCTTTTCCATAACTGACTGTATATATAAAAATACACACAATTTCTTTGTCTATACCTACCCATCTCTATTGACATTTCACAGAGATACATGTTATCCTGTGATAATGCAAGCCGCAATTGCAGTACTTAGATCATTTCCTGAGGAAAACTGAAACTTAAGTTTGCCTCAGCTCCAGTTTTCAGAGCAAACCTCTTCTTCTAATATTTCAGTGTGTACTCATACTTCTCCCAAATGCCCAAAGCCCCGAAGTTTCCCATGTGATGTACAAGGCAGAATCCTCTGTGTCACTTGGCAGCCACCGCACTGAATGGGTGGGGAAAACAGGTTGTTTTGCCTGGATCCTGTCTAAAAATTGGCAAAAGCTGAAATTCCCATCAGCCAGCCTACCTAGGGTCTTGGAGCAGGAAAGCACCACGTACAGYGGACACAGACACACCAAGCCTGCTTCAGGCATCAGGAAACTGGTGAGACAAGCACCGATCCGGGTGGTACGCAGGGGTACCCAGCGCAGACCTCCAAACAGCCATGATCTGTCATCCTGGGCAATGGAACAGAAAGGGAGTCGATGCATCTTTGCCCAGTCATCAAGCTGTACATTTTTGGCTCCGTGGCAGGGGTAGGAGGGCTCAGAGAGGGCTCAGCCAGACAAAAGCAGCCTAAATGCTGTGGAGACCACAGAGGAAGGAGTATGTGAGACAGGGCTTTTCTTAAGGGATGGCAGGGGGGGCAAGTGGATTTAGCTGCTGTTTCCTGGGTCCACTCATTCATCCTTGAAGGGCTCCATCCCTGGTCTGGAGACAAGTCAGGCCTCAAAGAGAGAGGAGCATCAGCTTTATTTTGATTCCTAAGTAGGCAGGAGTCTATCTCACATACATTTTGGTGCAAAGGGTAGGTCCCGAGGTGTCATCTTTGTTCCAGCAACTGCTTATGAATTTTGCATGAATGAGTCATTGGATAAAACATAGGAGCATGGTTTGGTAAAGGAGCCAGGACTGAATCTTGGTCTACTGCTGTGTTACAAAGCCAGATGACTCTAAGTGATTTCCAGTCCCATGTCCCTCACTGCTCAGGCACCAGCTCAGCAGGAGGAGCAGAAAATGGTCCCACACCTGCCTGGTGTCATGTCGGGAAAAAGAAGCAATGGGTTCTAACTGTCTCAGTCCAGGGAAGGAAAGTTCCTTCAAACAGAGATATTTCGCAAATCTTCTTCAGCAAAGAGGGCTGGCTAACATGAACACTGGGCTGACAGAAGCATCTCTGGGTCAGCAGTTAGYCAGGTTCTAGTTCTTGGGTTTCATTACTTTCCATTTCTTTGAGGGCTCCCAGGGCACCAGGCAGCAGCACAGATTTCCCCAGTACAGGGGCTGAGTAGTTAGCAGGCTCTAAATCATGAAGGAGCCTGGAGCAGCCAGAAAGTTTCATAGAGGAAAAACCTCTTGCTTGCATCGGCAGCTGAGCTGCTGAAGCATGATGTATTAAGAGGATACCAGAAGGCATGGGAAGACTGCATGACTTCCTTTCCACGAAGAAGAAAGAGGCCCTCACTGAACTTTTGCAAAATCTAGAGAGAGATCCAGCTGGACTGGTTATACCAGTGGCAAAAGCAGTGGCAATATCTTTATCAATTCCCTTGGGAGCAGAAGACTACCTTGTTCTGTGCTGCATGGTTGGGAGGGCCAAAGGCAAAGCTCAGGACTTCTGGAGTGCAGTCTCACCACGGAGACACTGCTGCTCCACTTTTCTTCCCCAATGGCTCTCAGATCTCTTTGGACAGATGGGAGGTAATTATGGGAAGGATCTGGAGGATTTTTGGCCTTCTTAGCGCATCATGGGGAGGTTGGGATTTAGCTGCCTTTCCCTTCATGCACAGCCATGCCAGGTGGAAAGCAAAGATTTTATATGTAGAAAAGAAGGCAGGGAGGGAACAGGATTAACAACCCAAAAGATCCAGAGGCCTGCCGAAAAGATTTACTCTTAGCACACTGTGCCAAGAATAAAGACTTGTTACCCATATCCTCCCATTTGACTCTCTTCTAACAATCACTTTGCTCTGAAGCAACCTTTTTTCTGCACCTTATGTGTCACAAGTCTGTGACAACCTCAGCCTATCTCCTGTTGTGTAAGGGAGCTGCCTACAGCAGTGACAGAGATAATCGCCTTCTTGCCAGAAACCTGTTCACCTCTGTGTTTCGACCTTGGTTGGTCCAGGCTTGAAGGAAGAAATCTGTAGACCGTCCAAGGTGCGAAACCTGGAGCTGACAGAACAAGATGGGATTGTCTGCACTGCGAGGTCAACCCTCTGCTAAGAGGGCGGGCAGCCAGCCAGACCTCCAGCAGAGCCCAGCTCTCTTCAAAGGATGATAGAGATCATGAGGGAAGGACCAGCACGGGCTTCAAGGTTCTCCTGGAACCCCACTGCTGAAGTACAGTGTGGAGCAAGCCTGAGCAGCAAGGTGAATGCATAACAGCTGATCACAGCATTTCTCAGCCCCAGGCAAGGAAGGGCTGAGGCTCTCCAGGCTCTGCACATGGTCCTGTTCATACCACAGCACAGATCCTTAGCGAGGAGATGGGCCACCTGCTCTTCCATGGCCTTCTGCTCTCCCTTTTCCCCCCTTCAGAAAGACCAAGGATATGTTTTCCCCCTAAGACCAAGGACTCTCTAAACCACAGACCAAAGGTGGAAAACAGACTGTCTTTTTCTGCCGCACRAACGGTTGTCTCCAAGTGGGGCATTGGTTTGAGAGAAGCCTGCAGCTCTCCAAGGACGGTCTAGACAAAGCGGCAACTGTCTGAGGTTGACCGCCCAGGTCCTCTACAGACTCCTCATCTTCCACCCCAAACATTCCTCTCTTTCTCCCTTCCTTCCTCACTTTGGTTGTGAGCACTTCAGGCAGGGCCCATGCTAGCAGCTAGCACAACGGGGACTTACCCTCTGATGTGTCTTGCACATCCAGATAAAATACAGACAAGAAACTGCTATCAGTGTGAAGCCATGCATCCACCAGCTCCACCATTCAGGGTTTCTGTAATTAATAAATTGTCRGCAGTGATGTAATCATCATTTTGAGGAACCAGAACATGTATTACTTACTTTGATAGGGTTCAAATGCCAGCTCTGATTTTTGCCTCTCTTTATTATACTTTTTTTTTAAGTTTGCTGTGGAAATGTGTCACCTCTTGTGATTATACCAAGGAGAAAAATTACAGAAGTGACACAAATTGCTAATTACTTTATTATCCAATGATTAAGTAAAAAAAAAAAAAAAAGAGGAAAAGAAAAGAATTAAAAGCTAGAAGTTGTTTCAGCAAATTCTATTTTAAAAGAAATAATTATTGGGTTTCAAATGTACTAAATTAAGTAATTCTCTGTCAGATTTCTTCCCCCTTCTTTTAATCTTCGTTCTTGGCTGCRTGGCTGGCTTTGCAGTCAATGCTTTGCTAGGATGCTGTGCTTAGTCCTATACTGTTAATTATTAGCAGGATGGTAGCACTCTCTGCAGAAAGAAGATCTATGCTGTGCTAGGTGCTAAACAATCACTGAGCAGGATGTGAAGCCAGGATGGGCTTCCAGGCTAAACAGGTGACGTTCATACCTTTTACACAGATACCTCAAGGCCTTTCTCAGCTGACACATGCTGGAGCCTCTACGTGTGTTCAGGAGGCAGCGGAGGGGTCGGGGGGCAATTCACACCACAAAGAAAGATTGACCGCAGCTGGGATGGGTGTTTCCTAGGGGTCTTCAGGAAGGGAGGCAGGAGGTGCCCTGACATGCATCCACCACAGTGCTGCTAACACCACCCTGCCCTGCTGCTGGACCCCGGGATCCTCTTCCTCTAGGGACCATGGCTGCTCCGGGATGAAGCCCTGTCCTGATAGAGCCAACAGGGCTGCTTGCTTATCTGCTTTGACTCTGTGTGCTGTGGCCCTCTGGGGAGTCAGGATTTCCTGGGAAGGAGTTTTCCCTGAGCCTCACCCTGGTAGCGGGACACAGGAAAGAAAAATGGGATTTTCCCAGACTCTCCCAGGCAGGTGACTGGGCACCAGAGAAGCCATAAGGGAGGGAAGGGGTGTTGGTACAACTCAGTTTTGCCCTTCAGGAGCTCCCAAGCCATCCCCAGGACTCTGGAGAGCTCTACCTCTGGGAGAGTCCCCCGGGAGACGTGCAGCTCAAGTCATCCAAGCATATCTCAGAGCAGCGGTGAGTCCTGTGCCAGACTGGCATCTAGAGGTAAGTGTATGGYGATGGAGTGAGGCTGGGGGAGCTGGGAGCTGCAGGGTCAGGGTCCCTCAGAAAGAGGATAGCCTAAAAATAGGTAGGAAGGAAAGCTGTGGGTCCTGGTTTGTGGCAGGTTGAGAGTGTAAGAGTGTGGTATCTGTGATGTCCATCCAACAYTGAGCCAGGATCCAGGCGGTATCCTGGAGTGAGAGACTCAGATTTCTTCTTATTGATGAGGTCTTGAACAGAGAGGGAACAGCCACTTGGCAATGCCTCTGTCTGAAGACAATCACTATCACTTTAGGCAACAGAATGGACAGGGAATCTGTGATTTCCAAGGATCTGTTCAATACTTCAAGTACTTCTTTTCTCTCAAATCCCAGGCTGCAAGGAAATGTTTCATATCATCCTGGATCACAGAAGTACAGGCTGACAGTTTAACAGCCTGCTTCTTTACAATGTTTAGGCACACTCTGTGCCAGGATAACTATTGCCCAACTTCATGCCAAGTTCAGTACATCCTGTTTCTCTTATTCTTTCCTGTCATACCGATTTGGGTAAGCCAATGTACCCCAAACTCTCCCAGGACCTCCCCTCTCCCCCTCTCCTGTAATTAAACAAGTACCGTTGACAGCTGCTGTCAAAGCCAGTTCCAGCTTTCCAGAAATTTTCAGCAAATAATAAGAGAAACTCTGAAACAGGAAGTCAGTTAAATTCAATAGCAGAGAGAGGTAAAGTCTCAGCAGTCCTAAGGGACGTTGGTTCAGAGAAAGGCTACTGGCACTACACAAGAGAAGGGAAAAGCAATGCCCAAAGTTGTTCACTGCCTGGTGAGACACCAGAGCCAGCTCACAGAGATACGGAGGGCTTTGTAGGGCCTTCACCTTTTACCTCCAGAGCTGTGCCATTTGCCATTGCACAGAGCAGGAGCTCCCATTCAAAGGGTCCTGTTGTGACAGTGGACACCTACCATTGCCCTTTATGGGACCTGGGTGAGGTCCCCAGGGAGACCAATGGGGCTGGTGAGGCATGAAAGAGGATACCATTCGCGCTGAACTTTTTGACATGGTTTCTCTTGCCAAGAGTTTGAAAAGCCATCGTGTCAAAAGGCATTTGTGGTGGACATTTTTTTTTTTAAGCTAGGAATTTGACTGATATTCTTGCTTTGATGAACTTGCTTTGCTGGCTGCTTGGTAAGTCCCTTAAACAATGGTACCGCGATAAAAAAGTCACATAACTAAAAACATGATAATTGCTAAAACATTTCCATTAACAAAAACATTCTCCTTTTAAATTTCCCTATTTAAGCAGCTTTATAAGCTTTTAAGCCTTCAAGCACCAGTAAACTACATCTCTGCTGAGAATGGCTAGTTAACATCAGCAAAGAGATTGAAGAAGAAATCAGTCTTTACTGCAGRTGAAGGGGGAAGTGTTTGRTGTTAGCATAGCCTGAGGTTCTTCRCTTCCAGAAGAAACTCCTGTTTGTTCATTCAAGCTCACAGGTAAAAGCTGAGAGGCCAAAGCTCAAAGCCAAGATGCTGTGATGATGCTAAGAGGAAGCAACCTTTCACTTATAGAAATGCATGGAGCGGTCACATCCTAGGGCAAACGTGAATAAGCTGAGTAGGTCAGGAGGAGACATGAAAAACAAAGCGCTTCTGTCTTGGGGAGGTTTTGTCAACAAGATCCAGCTATAGCTTCAACTAAAATGAATCTAAAGAATATGGTGGCAAATTTGATGCAATTTGTGTGGCTCTATCTCATTTTGAGGATCGGCAGACATGTCTGTATGGCAGAAAGAGCCTCCACRGCCTGTCCAGCAGCTGATTAAAGARGTGGCTGTGTGAGGCAGTCAAATTTGGGTGTCTCATGCTGAGGGGAAGCCCTGTGTGATCAGTCCATGAAGCAGTTCTCATAGGTTTTGTGGCTATGCTGCTCAGCCAATACACGCCTCTGTGCTGAAGCAGATGTCAGAGAGAGGACCRTGGTGAAGAAGAGAGAGGAAGCTGGAACCTGAGTTAGGTGGAAGCCAAGTTTCACATCAGTTGCTGCAACGTTTTTCCTTATTACTTGCCTCCCGCTTTGGATGGCCTGYGAGGATGCTGCAGGAAGAGGGGAAGGGATTGAATTTGGCGCACAGGCTGCGATTCCCTCCTGCTCATCTCCACGGCTCAAGCTTAGAGCAGAGACAGTGAATGAAAACCAGCTGTGAGGGAATGGAACAGAAAGAAAGGATCTTAAATATCTCACTTTCTGTCTTCCTGTCCCTGGCAACTCTAAGCAGAGTTTTATTAACTAAATAACAGGAAGGACCTGTACTAGCTGAGCTGTTAAGAGATACAGAAGAGACATGATTCTGGCCCTTATCCCTCTATCCCAGAGTGTCTCTATTCATCCTTGCAAAGTGTTCTTGGGGGCATAGAAGGGAAGCTCCATAGCATCAGGTTCCTACATATTCAAGAAGTGTAGAAGTAGAGGGCAGGGATCAGTGTTGGGCCCTGTAAGTCCCTTCCCCTTTGAGGTCTCATTAGGTATTGAAATCACAGACTTTGAGGAATTTAGTGAGTTTTCAGCCACATGGATACCATTTACAGCCAGGTTCACAGCTGTCTTAGGTTGACAGGAATCCAGGCATAAGATGGAATAACAAAAAGCCCAGATCCAGTATTGGCACGCAAGCCCAAACTCTCCCAAACTAACATCCACTTGCCACATGATTTCCAGACTGACCTGCATCTTTTCAGTTGTAGGCATCCATGCACAGCTTGAGCTGTGACTGCTGCAAATCCAGAAGGCAGCATCAGAGCCTTCCCAGGASCCTGGGCCATCCTGTCTGCCTGGCACCATCGCCTCAAGGCTAGATGGGAAAGCCAAAGCATACCCACAGCACTAGAGACCATCCATATAGCATGTGTTATTAGCAAGGTGCTCCAAGGCTCATCCCAGCATGGTCTGAGGGGATGCTCTGGCATCAGCAGCATGCCATCAGACAGCTGTTTTGGCCGTGAGTCTGTCCTGATGGAGCTGTTGTATACAACACTGAGCATGTAGCTCTGAGGAGACGGTGTAAAAAAGAAAGTTAAGTGCCAACGAGGAATGCTGCTCTGCGTCTCATCATGGGACCTATGGCTTAATTCAGATTGATCTCCAAAATCCCTTCACCTGCAGGCTCCAGGACACATCCCTCGCCCCATACTCCTACCTGGGAAACATGCTGCTGGGCTAATTCAGACTAAAACTGTCCGCAGGATAACTATAGAATTCATCTCTTCCCTCTTCTCTAGTTATAAGGATGAGATGATAGGGGATGAACTGCTCATCATATAGCTAAGACCCAGCTGGTCATCGAATCTGACCTGGGTGCATATGACCCACTAAGGCAAGGATGGGAACATCATACCAGCCATACATAGGGAGCCAAGAACTTATTTAAATCCAAGCAAGCTAATGAAAATAGAATAGTTACAATAGTTACAATATTAGTCTAGTTACACTCACATTCACGGTTCAAAGTGATACAGAGAAGCCTCATTAATAATAATACCCTTAAAACTGTTATACCAGAAAATGTCCTATTATCTCCATTTTCTCTGGTGCGATGCTCACCCTGTCAGCATCCTTCCAGGCCCTACAGCCGAAGGCACCAGTCTTCCTCCAGCAGGACATGGGATTGTCACTGTGAGTTGTCACCTCCCTGAGGTCTTCACCAGGAGGAGTGTGATGTCCACGGTGGGGTTTCTTCATCCCTAGTCATGGGTCCACCTGGGGCTGGTTTTACCCCTCCTCTCCCCGCCACTGGCTCCCTTCTGCCCAGCCCCAGCTCCAGCGGGAGAGTTGCCCAGCGCCCAGCGCGGGTCACGCAAGGGCTGTTGTTTGCCAGGCAGGGACTGCGCGGGGGCAGCCCTTGGCCCTGCGGGTGCTCCTGGTGCTGAGCTCAGGCCGGGCAGGCAGGAGGCCCTTGTCCACCAGACACTGGTGAGCACAGCGACAGCCATCTCTGGCCATGGCCAGCCCAGAGCAGCCCTGAGACCCTGCGGTGTTGGGTCAGTGCAAAGCCCATGGCCTTCTGCTAGTGATGGCAAAAATCATATTTGCTGGGCTACAGGGCAGAACGCATACCAGCACAAGTGATGGGTAAAACAAAATCAAGAAGAGGCTTAGAGCCACACTTATATGACAGTGTAGACAGGCCTCAAAAGCAAGGTGATATGCAGGACAGGATGAGAGAAATATGTGTGGTACAAAAAAGGAAAAAAAAAAAAGCAAGCTCTGCTGACTCTGCAGGTGTGTGAATAGCGGATTTTCTTTAGGTCAAACTGAAAAAAAATAAAAATGAGAGGGTAAGACAGTTCCTCTTGACCCAAATAATCTTCTTAAAGTGAAATAAACATACAAAATACTAAGAATTCACATCTCTAACTCACTGACCTAAAACTAAAGTTTTGTTGCATTTTGAGTTTCAGAGCAAAGCATTTCATTCAACATAGAACAAACCATTTTCTTCCATTTTCAAGTTTTTCACTTTTAGCCCTTGTCCTTTGGGAAATTTAGATTATTTTTGGAATTAAAATACTACTTGAAACAAAAATTTGAAACAACTATTGTGTTTATTTTGAAATTGTCCAAATGCAGCTTTTTTATTTTTTTGAAGTTTTGCTTTTGTCTCTTCTTTCCTCAACTAAATTGTTCATTAAATTTGATGTGAATTTACAAATAATTTCAGACTTCTTCCCCAACCTTTTTTGTTCCATAGGAAATTTTCTATTACCTGTTTGTGTGTGTGTGTGTGTGTATGATCACAATTCATGTATAAATATATATATATATGTATATATATGGATTGCGATTAAATTCTCAGTTGTGCAGGATTCATAGGGAGGTTGAGGTATAAGAGATTGTCTATTCAGGGGAGCTAGGGCAGGCTTATGATAACTTATATCCTTGCAGCTGCTAGGACACCCAAGTTCAAGAAACAAGATGGCATTTCAGACGTCCCATTGCCCACTGCTGCCTGGCCCAGGCTCCCTGGAGAGACCGTGCAGAGCGGCCCGAATGACAAGTGTCTGAACACGGCCGCTGTCCCCGCTGCAATCACCGCACCCAGCATGCCCCAGATGGCACAGGGGAATAGCCGCTTCTTTTCTGGCTCAGCCAAGCCTACACAAGCTCCACRTTTCCCACTCCCCCGCTGCTGAAAAGCAAACAATCCATTAGGGCTTCGCTGACTGGATCTGACATTTCCCAGGTGCAGATTAACACCCCCTCGGGGCCCAAACACCATGAAAATCAACTCATCGTTTGCGC
The DNA here is from genome assembly GCF_003343035.1 of Apteryx rowi. Classification (NCBI taxonomy): domain Eukaryota; kingdom Metazoa; phylum Chordata; class Aves; order Apterygiformes; family Apterygidae; genus Apteryx; species Apteryx rowi. The sequence goes on from NW_020451204.1 coordinate 2,380,548, forward strand.
GTCACTTCCCATCACCGCTCCCAGTAACGAGGAGCCCCAGCACCTGCCAGCCGGCTACGCCAGCTTGCTTGGAAACGAACGGCCCAGTGCTCTGTGCCCACTGGCACGGTTTTCCAAGGTGTTTGACTTGGCACGGGAGGGATGAACGTTGGGAACAGCAGCATGTCATTCACGGTACAAAGCGTTCGGAAACAATATTGGTGTAGGGTATTCCTGCTTCCTCTGTCTCCTTCCTTCAGGCTGTGTACTGATGATATTCGGTCTTTGGAGGTGGGCACAGCTGAAGGTGTCCCTTCCTCTTGCTGGTTGTCCCTGCCTGTTCCCTTCCCCTTAGCTGGGCAGACACAAGGGAGCGTGGGCTGTGCTGTGAGCTGGGCCAGGAAACTGACCCACCTTAAAAATACGTAGCTTTTCCTGCAGGCCTTAAATTTCTCTTTCTGAAACCAGCCCTCTCCCTGCTCTTGGACCTTGCGGTATGGGCTCCCACAATTGTGTTGGCATAACTGCAAGACGGGAAAGTGCGGCGGCGGAGGGGCGTGGAAACAGGAATACCCTCAGGTTACTGCTCTAAATCRCTTTGCATTGGAGACCAGACAGGCTCAACAGCCTGAGAGTCTGGAAGTGTCCTGACCAGCTTCGCRCTTACTCATGAAGTGCTTGCGTGAACACTGCCCAGCCCATTTCAGTCCAAACAAGCCCAAACAAGCAGGGATGCAATATTTAACTTGGAAGGAGGTTAGGGAGAYAGGTCTAGGGGTAGCACCTAAACTGGCACAGATGGACTGAAACAAGCACATGTGTTCACAGCTGTAAGCCTCCACAGTAACTTGCTAAGCGCTATCCCACAAGAAGCAGCACATCTGAGTTTGGAATTATCCCCGTTAACCTCACACTTACTCCAGAATGGGACTGTCTTGTTCCAGTTTCATTTCATCCAGGAGCACTTCATTCAGATGAAACATGAAGATGGGGTGGCTTCAGTGAAACAGAGACGTACCTGAGTGTGAAAGCATTCACAGCCCTGCCTGGCATGCTGGGTATGAATCTTCTTGTCAGCTGGGTGCAGAAGGAAAAGTTCTCCCATGGCTGGAAAGGCCAAAGCCCAAGGAATGGGATCCTGCCCCGAGGCCTAGCACACACTTGCTGCATGAACACACAGGACCATCGATTCACCTACATTTCCCTTTCCTCATTTCAAATATAGCTAAATACGTTTTGCAGCCTCACACTGCGCAGGGGTGAAAGCTAATTAACACAGCCAATGCCTGCATGAACTTTCCCCATGAAGGGTCTAGCAAATTTTGCAGATGCTCTTTAAAACATGAAACTTTCCCCAACTTGGAAAAAAGATTTTCTCTCTCTCTCTCCTTGGAGAAATCCTTCATTCAAAGCAGAAAAGCACAGTCCCTTGGGCTGAAGTAAACCATGCAGGTTAGCTATATATCTGTAGAGTATTCACTGGGCTTTTTGGATTCTGGGTGGTCCTAACTCATAACAGCCTGATATACTCTGTAACCCAGGGTGCCAGTGGCATGGATGTGAATATATGGGAAGTCAATGGGATTTCGGGGGGACTGTAGCCCACCATGTTGCAAGATGGAGGATAGGCAGCTCTGCCCCCTGGTATCCCACATCCCCAAGCCTTCCAGGTGCTCCCACCAGCTTTACGTGCCCCCTTCAAGGCCCTCACCTTGAAGGAGCAGAGCAGAGCAGATCACCTTCCCTTACAAATCACCAACATGGCAATCGGGTCCTCAGTTATTTTGTTCCACCCCATACCCTGCTAATGCTGAGCATCGCCATGATCACCTTTTGGACTCTCTTTCATTCTTCTTGGCATGTCCATCATCCACTTCACAGTGCACACACTACTCCATGTGAGCCTCACAAATAGACATCCACCCACTATCTCTCCTTCTCCCATCTTTCCTCCTTCCAGAAGACATTGGTACTGAACACAGGCCCTCAAACAAGCTCACAGGCAAATGGGACAGCTTGCAAATCTCATGCTTTGCCATGTAGACGGGAGGTGTGGGCAGAAGCAAACTGCCAGAAGAGCCATTTCTTACAGTAATGAGGGAGAAATTAGAGAGGTGATGTGAGTTAAAGGATAAGGACAGCCGTACTGGGTCAAACAGAAAGTCCCTCCAGCTCAGTGTCTTGCTGCTGATAGTGGCCGGTGGCAAGTGTCAAGAGATTATCTGGAAAAAAAACGTAAGCGTGGAGTGATTCTTTCCAATACACTCTTTTAGCTCCCAGTAATCTGTAACTCTTTTCGAGAAAGAGCTTTTGCATTTAACAGCCCCAGATGGATTTTTCTGTTCATAATTTTACCCGGTCATTCAACCATGCAATCAGGCAATGGAAGCAGGGATGTGGATTCGGGAGACGTTGGGTCTTTGACTTGCCCTGCGGCAGTGCTCAGTGCACTCAGGCGGGATGTTCTGGCCTCCATTCAGTGGCTGAAACGTTGATGTCTAGTGCCACTGCATACATCCAGGGTTATCTGAGACATCTGCAAGGGGGTGGAAAAGGTAGCAGAGGCCTTCATTGCCCTGGAGAAGCAGCTGTAGTTCAAGCAGAACTTGCTGGTACATCTCAGAAGACAGCTGATGCCGAGATTTAGACAACTAAAATCTGCTCTTTGCACCTCTGTGCTTCAGACTCCCCTTTTGTGAAACAAGGATCTGGATGCTCAGCTTCACCACTTGATCCATGAGCACGGAAAGGCTGGAGAACTCTCACCTCCGTCCTGTGAGAAGGAGGAGTCCATGGAGAAAGTGTGAGGCTGCACACCTACACTAGTGGGAAGTGGCAAGGCTTCTCCTGGCTAGGATGCAACTCAGCTCCCACTCAGACTGTCCTGCTGTGGCTGTGGAGCTTTCTGGACCACACTGCACCTGCAAGCGGCTGGGCAGGCATGGTGGGACCGGCTCAGACATGGATATGCCTGGTATCTCAGCCTCCTGCCCCACTCTCCCCTTTCCTCCCTTCCACCTCTGAACCATTTGCCACTGTGCCTCCCTTGAAGGCAGATCACATCCCTCCATGTACGTGCAATGTGCAACACCTGTGCTAGAGCCTGCCACTCAGAGGGGCTTTAACTCCCTGACACCCTTTACTGGAGTCAGACACAGGCCAGAAAATGGAGATGTTGGATCCCACACCATAGCTCGGGATGAGCTGGCTGAGGTAGAAGCACTTTAGAGGCCGTATCCTGCCTCTTTGGCACAGTTGAAGGTCTGATCCCGCCCTTCTTTCTCCTTGCACTGGGATGCTGCGAGGATTATCTCACCATTTCCGAGCGGGCTGAACATTTCTGCGAGGCTGACAGGCACTCGCTGCCACTGGAAATTAGCTCCTGTTGTCTGCAGAAGATGCATTCATTACCTCATGCCCCTGGAGGCCCTCTGCGCTGGAAGCAAGCGYGAGGCTGGTGCGGCGGTTCCCTGGGCAGACAAACAGGGCTCTGCACCAAGCCTGATGAACATCCAGAGGTAGAAGCAAGCCCCCATCCCCTCCCCGCTCTGGCTGTCCTTGCCAAAGTCATCAGGCACTTTGCAACCCCCTTTCCTCTCCCCGGAGCAGCTGCCGCTGTGCACCTCGCAGAGTTGACTCATTCTACCTGAACGCGAACCAGCTCTCCCCAGCACTCCCATTAGTGCTGTTTGAAGGCGATGATTCGCCACCTCGGCTTTCCGGAGTCCCGCTGCTGCTCATTCCACAGTGCAGGCTTTGCCAGGGTAGCTTCAGTCATTTAAAACAATAGGAAGGCTGGGGCTTAAAAAAAAAATCAACAGACTCAAATTTAGGAGCCTTGTGATGGACAGAAAGATTTATTCTTTCCCTGCCTCCCCCAGAAAAATCTTTCCCCAAATCCTATGGGATTATAAAATGCAACGAGATTGATTGTATATGTAGATATTGCTATGTCTGTTCTGAAAAATCTCGGTAAAGAAGTGTTTCATTTGGTTGATTTTTACCATATTTCTAGTCATTATTCTAATATTATGAACTCTGCAAGGGAATGTCTCTAAACTTCAGAGTATCTGAATGCCTCTGCAGTGTTTAACAAGCCACACAGCCCTGTTAGGGAGGAGACTGTTGCTAGCCCTTTTGCAGCTAGGAAAGTGAGGGGCAGAATTATTCAGGGGCATATGGGAAGCCAGTGACAAAGCTGGGAATTTGAACCCAGTGTCACATTGGTCCCTCACACTCTGTCCTAATAGCTGAGATGTTTCAATTCCCTTCTGCTCTATCCACCAACAAAAGGGTTTTGAAGCACCTGGAACCTGCGCTCTCCTTGTCTCCATGCAAACCTGTGGTTGTGCTTCCTTTAAAAGGACCGATATTTCCCCACGCTGCATCCAATGCACTTCCAAAGGCRGGCAGCAGTGGGGGTGTGAGCAATGGCTCTGCACTGAGGATCCAGAGTGGGCTGCAAATGATTTACTAGTGCTCAGCTGGAAACCATAAGGGGATTGAAATGGAGTGAGCAAAACTGGGTTCATTACCAGGGGCTCAGCTCACGAGCTGGCCTGCCCCTGTCTACCCCAGGTAGCCGGGTTTGATCGCCACATGTCCCATTGACTACAGCTGTCAGAACAACCTCTCCCTTCCAAGTTCAGTTGTACCATATGATTGTACATTAATTCAGAGCTAATTGTCAGATAATGAACTCAGTTTTTCTCACTCCATTTCAATACCTTCAGGTTTCCAGGACCCTGCTGAGCAAAATTACTGACTTCAGTGCTGTAAGGGCTTTGGGTAGGAAGAGCAGGAGAGTGGTCCCTTTTCTGGAGTGTTTATGCGCTCTGAAGTCCTGAATCTCTGTGTTTATACACAGCTCTTCTCAAATCTGCTGCCTCACCTCACTAGTGACCAACACAGGTCACCACTCCCAAAGTCTCGGTGGCATTGCAATCTGTGGTGCTTGCCAGCACAGCTTAGACATCAGGAGTGGTTTCTTTCCTTACTATCACTCCCCTTTCTCCCATCCCCACCCAGGGTCTGGGAACACTAAAGTGGCTGGTGTAGAGTATTAGCCTGTTTTGAGACTGCATGAATCAAGACCTTAGAGAAATTCTGCTCTTACCAGAGTCCCTTCTTCTGCCGTGTGTGTGTGTGCAAGGGAAAAGGAAAGAATTTGCCTCCTTATGCCTGAAGGGGTTTTGTGCCTGGGGAGTGGGGCATGTGTGGCAAGCTGCCACCACCATCCAAGTCCCTGCCCTATGAAAGGGGAAAAATGCATCCTGGCTTTTGCTATTCCCCTTGCCCTGGAGAGGATCCGAGTGTTCCGCTGAGCCCRGCACATGCTGGAGCATCCTGAGCACGACTTGGTGCAGAGAAGAGGCAGGGAAGGCAGCATCCCGTTGCCAGGCACTGCATTTCCAGGCTGCAGCTCCTCCCTGTCTTTAAAGGGCCAGAGTGGGGCTTTGTTCGGAGTCAGCGCACTATCTGAGCAGATCAGAGCAATTTCTGATGCCTAGAAACCCATTGCCAGGCAACTCAATGCTCAAGCCCTCTTTCCCAGCCTGCGAGGGAGAGATTCTCCTCCTCCCATTTGCTGCCAAACCTTCCCCTCTGCAACCCCCTTCCTCCTCTCCCACAGCTGAGGACGAGTGCCCAAAACCCTCCTGCTCTGTTCCAAAGTCTTGGGCTCCCTCCCACCCGAAGCATCTGCTACGACAGAGCCAAGGTCCTACTTGTTCTTGTGCTGGGGATAAACACGTCCTTGTTCCAGCTCGTAACAAATCTCTGGCCAGCCAGGAAGTCTCTCGTGTTGTCACACTGCCACTCACCACCAGCTGAGATAGTTTTGCAGCAGTCCACGAGGCTGAAGCCTCCCATCCACCTCATGCACCTGGTCAAGAAGAGTCTCCACCTGCAGCTGAGATATCAGCTGCAGGTGGTGGTGGTTGCATCCTGCAGYGGAGGGCATCCCACTGTGAGGCACTGTTAGCACAGGCATGATTTTGGCCTCGACCAACTAGTTACTCCACTGGGCAACACTAAGGCTCTGTTCCAGCAAGACCAACATGTAAACATTTTACTCCTGGCCATTCCCACTAGGCAGTGTGCTTGCAGCTTTTCTGGAGTCCAAGGGAGTTTACGAGCAGAAAGGCAGGCTGGTCTCAGACATGGGAACCAGCACAAGCAGGTTGCGTTTACTAGAACAGGGCTAATTAGTGCATCTCAACAACACGGTCACGGTAGTTTTGAGGTCAATATCAAAGGTAGTCCAGCCTGTGCTCGCTGTCTTCTGTCCCTGGCAGGCTCCCACACAAGATGCCCCTCAGCCTAACACACTGGTCCCACCAGCACTGCTTGCTAGAGGTTGGTGAAGCAAGGCTGGTGAGGGGAGTCATGGTCCCTCAACGGGAATGACCCCATTTCCCAACCATCTGGAAGAGGTGAGGGAGGAAAGAGGTGCTCTACTGTAATGATATAGGGCTGGTATGATAAAACAGCATGTGGAAGAAAGGGGATGAAAGGGAGAAGATACTGTGGGAAAGGAAAAAGAGAAGTTAAACATAAATTTTTTGTTGCTGTTTACTGATATCCGTGACACACAGACTCATCTAGGCTAGAAACCTGTTAAGCCCAAGCTTTTCTCAGCACGAGGAAACCATGAGTTGGCTATTGCTGTTGCTTTGCAGCTCAAGCTACAGCCACCCTGGGGACAGAGCAAAGAAAGGAGATGGTCTGTGTAACACTTGCACACCAGTGGTTACACTGGCACTTCACAGCCCTTAAGCAGAGCCTACTTGGCTCCCTGGGGGACAGTGGTCCCTGGATACACAAAGCAGCTCATTCTCTCCCGGGAGGAACCAGACCACTCATGCTGGGCTCCTGTGTGAGCTCCTTGGAAATTCCATGCCCAAATCTCAGTCCCAGCAGCCAGACGTATTGTCTCCTGCATACAACCAAGATGAATGCTCTTGGTGCCCAATCCATCCCAGCACGTCATCTCAACTCTTTTCATCCCTCTAGGCCCCTGGCGACAGACTCTTGCCATTAAATATGATGAAGAGCGCTGTTCCCCTTACACATGCACACTCACATGGTCTGGGAGTAAAGCAGTGAAATAAATCACAAAGAGAGCAAGTGGCTGTGATGAATTAGTAGGTGTTAAGTGAACAAAGCAGGCAAGCTGGYGAGGGCACCGCCACTCTCTTTCCTTAGCACAGACATGAAGGCAACGGGCAACGGGGCTCGCGATGGCTCTAATTCCCCTTTCATACTTTGTCAGGAGTGCTTTCAGAGTCACTTTGTCGATTGAATTTGTCAGTCACCATTCTGGAGATAGCAAAGCTGTTTTAGCTGTCTTTATTGTGGTGCTCGCACAAGGCAATTGCAAAGCATCTGTATTCATTCCAAGCAGCATTAGGTAGCTGATGATTCAGCCAGCTGCCGACAGATAGCTGCTCTCTCCTTGAGATGACTGAGTAATACCGGAATAACCTAGGGAGTTTGCTCCCCTTTGGTCTCTCTCTAGGTTTATTTATTTATTTTGGGTGGATCCCATTTATCACACGCATGCAGGAGCTGAGCCTTAAGCATGGTGCCCCTTGGGCATGGAGAGCAGGACAGGTCTGCTCCTCATTTACTTCAAACACTTTTATCTTACCAATTTAAGATGCATTCTTGCTGTAGCTAGGGAGTAGGACTGGAGATTGGAAGTTTTACGGAAAAGGAGGAGGGTGAAGCGGACATTGGTATGTTAGAGGCAGACAGAAAACTCTGTGTCAGAGCTGGACTCTCTAGGCTTGAGGGAAATGACCTGAACTTCTTTTCAGGCTTAAAGAATATGTGGTTAGTAATATTCAGCAAAGAATGGAAGCAAGGAGTCATGTGAGAAGGAGATTCCTCTTGCAAGACTCAGGCCTGGGTCAGATGGACAGAGAGAGAGGTTTTTCTGTGGTGTGTTAGGAAAGCAAAACAAGGGTTTCTAGCTACAGACACAAGTAGATATGAAAGCAGGGGTGAGGCTGAAGAAGTCAGGTGGGAAGGAAGGAGGATCTATTCCTTCCTTCAGCAGGCTGGTGATGAGGGCGGGTCTCTAGGTCCATCTCTGGTGTGAAGCCTTCTGCAGGTAAGCAAGGCATGAGCCGTTCTGGAGGCAGGTAAGAGCAAATCTCAGCAGCCAGCAGCAAATTCCCTAGCCCTTGGCTGTGAGAAGAGGAAGGTTGCTTGCACTTGAAGGGCCAAATTTACAGCTGTGTAACTGCYTGGAAATCAGTGGTCACAGAACAACTGAATCTGCCCCAAAGCCTGCGGAAGTCTTGAACAGGGTTGATAGGGTAGGATGCATTTCTGCTAACTCTTTCTGCCTGCAAGTTCAGTTTCTTGTCTAAGCTGTTGGCCCAGCCAGTCCCTGGAAAGAGATAGGGCCATTTCAGCCCTCCTGAGAGTGGTGTCTGAGATAAGTGAACTTGAATCACCTTAAAACAGCTCTGATTTCTCTTTGCTGATTACAGAGGGAACTTGACGACCGCCTGGGACCAGACGCTAACTACTGAACAGCCATGAGTCCTGGCTGCAGTGACAATTTCTCTGTCCCCCCTCTGGACAGTCAGTATTCAATCTTCCTTTTCTATGAAAGCCAAAAACCAGTTTCTGAAGGTCTGTCTGCCAATTCCCTGTGCTTCCCCAGTGGCTCCATGCACACACCAAGCCTGCTCTGAACACAGGCCATTTTTCCGTTGTAGGGCACACAGATTTTCTCTGTTCCCCTTGCCTCTAAGTAGGAGGCCTGTGGCTTTCACAACATATCTGTAGCTGTATCGGTGTACAGGAGAGAAAGAGGTCTTTCTCTCAGAGAATCAGCAAGGGCAGCCTGGCACCGGCAGGTCTCACGAGTTAATCAGTGTGCCAGGGCTTGGACAGGAGTACAGCGCAGCAGGGAACGGAGTATCCTATTACTGTGGCTAGTACAGCTTGCTGAAGGAGGTGCAGAGAGTATTTCCCACCTGGCTGTCCCAGGTCTGTTGAGAGAGGTGTTCCTCACATTCTTATCTTAAGAACTAAGTACATTCTTGCCTCTCCACCTGATCAGCACTCACAGCTTTCTAATGGAAAGGGGATACACAGGATAGAAAACAGTGCTCTTCCCAAAGCAGCTGTTATCCCATGAAGTAGAATGGTCTCACCTTCCAAAAATATTTGTTCCACTTTGGAGGATGCTATCCATTGCCTCATTTCCTCTCAGCCCACTGTAGCAGGCTTTGCTTTGTAGAGCTTTGGGAGAGCATGTTCTTATCTCCATCATCACTTCAAGACAGAAAAACTTGGTCTCCTACTCTAAGTGTCCTTTTCCCTCAGAGGTACCTCTGCGTGGAGGCCTGGGGTCATTGCTATGGTTTGCCAGTCCAGAGCACAGGGTCTAGCAACTTCCTCCTGAGACAACCTGTAGCTGGGCAGATATCTGTCTCCTTCCAGATAACCATGCCCTTGCACTGACTCTGCCCCTGACCTTTCCCCATCAACGTGAGTTTTATTTTCTTTCAGCTGCACTTCAGAAGGGAGAAATGAAGCTGTCCTTCAGGGTCAGGCAGTGATGCTGAGCTATCCTGGGTGATGGGTCACAGCACAGCCCTTCAGAAGGGCCTCCTGACCACCTCTGGCTTCGCTGGGAGGAAAGCTCCCTTCTYTCTGCAAGGCAGGGAACAGAAGGCAGAAGATGAAAGGGGGAGAGAGAGGGAGCATTTCAGGCTTGTAATTCAGTTACAGCATGGCAAATCGATTTGCTGCGCCTCAGAGGCCTGTTTGTTTTCACAGGAATGCAGGAAAAAGGCCAACGGTTGCGAGACAGGGCTCAGGCCTGCTGCTGGATCTCAAATGCGGCAGAGGACTGGGAAAGGAGGTTGCCCTTGCAAGTGCTTTCCCAGGTGCTGGTTCAAGTCCATGGATGCTCCATGCCTGCTGCATCCTGAAAGCAGGTGAGGTGAGCTAGGGACAGGGTGAACACACCAGCCAGCCCCTACCAGGCAGCTTGACGCATTAGAAAAAAAAMCATTGATTTGGCCAAACTGTTTGTCAGCTACAAAGGTAGAAAGTGCCTCTTGGGGTTACAACCCTGAACCTGAACCCCTGAATTGGCCTGTGTGGTGGCCCAGATGAAGGGAGAAGCCAATCCAGAAGGCTTGCAGCTAAATCCAGTGGATGTGGTATCCAGGGCTAGTGACTGTTTGCTTTGGCCAAACTGAAAAAAAGATAAATCTGGGCTGAAAATTTACCCAGAAGGGCTATAGCAAGAGCAGTGAGAGACATAAATGGAGAGCAAATATGGAGCAAAGAGTGGGTTGCACCTCACAGCCCCAGGTGAGCACTGAGCACTGAGGGTCCCACAACCCCTGTCCTTCAGAGGGGCAGGTGGGCATCCTTTGGTTGATCGGCTCATCTTGTACATGAGGCAGGCCCTGTCCGATAACCTCCTTCAGAAACAAGTGCAGTGGTCAGGTACAGGAGAACCACACTAATGTCTGGTGCTCTTCAGCAGGGCTTCCCCCAGCTGGTGGCCTCATGGAGTAATACAGAGGAGAGGGATGAGATGTGCTGGGAGATGTGCTGGGATGAGATGGATTCGGGGTGACACCTGCAGAACCAAGCCCAAGAAGAGCCAGAACAAGTCTGAGGAATGGCGTTGCTGGTGCTGTGAAGAGYGAGCAGCACTGAGGGTCAGGGCACAGCACTGGACAGATGTGGGTATTGCAGCTCCATATGGGGATTCACTGGCAAAAGAAAGCTGGGTTCCCTCTCCGAAATGGGAGGGAAGAAGCAACCCTTAGGAGCTCTAGTCTTGGCCTAGCATCCCACTGTGCTATCTGTGATATGAAATCTGCATGTTGAACATGCTTTTGAAAACAAGGCGGTCATAATCCCAGAAGGGTGCTAGAAGAAGAACCAGAGATGAACTTCCTTTGGCCAAGTGCAGATTTCTTCTTTTGGAGCCTATGTTATGTTTTCAGCATTGCAGTTAAGAATGGAAGCTTTTGCTTTGCTGGGGCATGCTGCTGACTACCCTGCTGTTTTGAGTTTAATCTTGTCTGATATTTAACACAGCCCTCAAGGTACTGGAGCAACTCACAGACACAAACTGTTCACAGAAGGATAAATGGAGGAAAACCCTATGGAGCACTTAGATACCAAGGATACAAGAGTGTGAGCTGTGTTTCCTGCTCGTCAGATTTCAGTTTGTGGCCTGGTATCACCTAGTCGCAGGTGAAAGGGGAGAAGCGTCTCCTCAGATGCATCGCACAAAACCTCTCTGACACAGAACCAGCAGAGGCAAAGGAGCCCACAACTCCAGGACAGTCCCATATTGTCACAGGTGAATGACAGACCCTCTGGGAGTTTGGCTGGAGGCTGATCTTGGGGAAGAGTTTCCCCAGACAGGGCACTTTGGGAGTTTGAAAGTAGAAGACAAAGCTCCACAGAGCTTCCTCAGAGATGTYTCCTTCCTCTGAGTGTGACTGGAGGCCACAAGTGTTTGTCTAGGCAACAGTCTTGATGGGAAACCTCTGAGACCTTCTTGTAGTAACCTGGTGCTGGTTGGCCAAACTCTGTCCTATGCCTCATAACCAAGGGACACAGGGGCTGGAGAAAGACACAGTGAAGGGGGAAAGGGCAATCTCCACATCAGCCTCCTGAAAAGTATCTAACATGGTCATTCTGGATGTCTCCCATGTCGTGTTCCTGTTGCTACAGACAGAGACGTGGGTCACACAGTCCTCTCTCATTTCCCTACAGTGAGAGTCATTGCACTAGGAGATACTCGCTCAGAGGGTCACAGCTAAGGACAGGGCTTTGCCTGCCTAGCTCCTGTTGCTGGTGACCTTTGGGAAAGCCTGTACCCCTCCCAGTAAGGGTTGGCTGCTGCACAGCCGTTATCTAGGTTTATCACAGGGGATCTGGTATCCACAAAGCATTTAAGGAATCTGCCTGCGCTCTGTGGCCTGCTCCCATTTACCAAGTAGCATTGTCTCGGTCTGTTGTTCACAGCCTGGTGAGAGAGAGGGAGATTAGGCCATTTTGCACTACAGTCCTGCGAGCAGGGTCCACCTCCAGCCCACCAGGCCAGCACCCGGCTCCCCYGCCTCCGCACCCCCTCTGCAGCCCAGGTATCCGCTGCTGCCTGCAGGTGCGGATGCGGTGATAACCGCGGTGGAGGGTTCCCTCTGCTGGCTTGAAAACCAACGTCTCCAAGCCCACAGAGATTATTTCCGTGAAGCAAAGTCTTTCTCCGAGGCTCAGAGGGGAGGCCTAGCTCTGGCGGGCAGGGAGGTGTCTTGCCCTCATGGGAACCAGTTTGAGGGAGTTGGCAGGGCTGAAAAGGTTGGCAGGGCTGAAAAGGTGGGTTTTGGGGGCAGGAACGGCAGCTGTGTGCGGATGTTGCTCTCCCTAAAATAGGGTTGACATTAGGTGTCCCGCAGTGAGCTCAAGCCATCACACCTTTCTGATACCTCCCAGCAGCCCTTTTCAGATGCAGGCTCCTGTCSCTGAGCCTTTGCAGCTCCCCATTCCCCAGCACCGGAGATCCCCTTCCCCTTTCCCAGGGCTCCACAGAGCTGCCCATCACAGTAACTCACATGTGCTTCTCTCTGGTTTAGGGACGCAGCTCTCCTTCCCTGTACTGGCCACATGTGCAAGGAGGTCCCTGCCAAGGCAGTAACACGACCCTTCCTCTGCACAGCCACAGTTCAGGTCTGAACCCACCATGCTGAGCTGCAGGCAGGTGCAAAAACACCTGCTGCAAAAACCCTGGCTGTCAGAGACCTGGCCACTCACTCCCACCTTGCAGGAGCAACACCTCCCTCCATCCCTTTGTGCCGTGATTACCAGGGTGGGTGTTCTAGGAGAGGAAAAGATGAGGCAAAGGGGACCTATMCCTGTCTCCAAGAAGCACTAATACAGGAGAAGGGTGGGGAAAGAGATAAAAGTGGGAGTGTAACTTTACTGAGCGGCATTTAACCAGCCCAAGCAAAAGCACCAGGTGGAGAGAGAGAGAAGCATTAGCGGGCTGAGGATGCAATGACCAACAGAAATAAAGTGGAAACTCCTCCCTGGTGCTTGTTCACAACTATCTCTGCTCCATCCTTCCTCCCCCYCGCGAACACCTCTCTCTTTCCTTTCCTCCTCTCTCTCCTTCCCTCTTCTCACCTCTGTCTCTATTACTATCAAAGTGAAATTTATGAACAGCTCGAGGCATTGGTGATTTCCTGGATTTCAATATAACTTCTTGCAATCTTAAGTGAACAGCTTGGTTGCTTCTGCCTGTCAGAGAATTTAAATTGCAAATTGAATAGTGAAATGCAGCAGCCAAGGGTCTGTATCAGTGACTTTGGAGAGCACAGCTATCGCTTAGCAACTGGAGCGCGGGAGGGAGTTGAGGGAGCAGCAAACACGGCGGGGAAGTTCGGTTCTGGGACATCCCCTGCCCCTGGACGGCAGGAGGTGGCAGCTCTGGGACGCCGGAAAGGGTGCCTGCGTGCAGGGGATGGGGGCCGGCACTCACGAGCGGGGTCACATCTGTGCGAGGAGCCCAGCGGTTTGTCCCGGGTGGTGGCACTGTCAGAAGCTGCAAGAGCAGGTATTATCACTCCCTGCCCGCACGTAGCCRTGCATCGCATTTCCCTCCCGACCCCAGCTGCAGTTCGGCACCACGAAGCCTGAGGACAGGGAGTTACAGCGCCAGGTCGCTTCGCAAGGGAAATTACCAGTTCTGCTCTCACCCGGCAGCTGTCTCAGCCTTGGCACGTGGGGAGCTGGGTGTTAGCCTGACACAAGTCCTGCTGAGGACGGGGGATGCTGTGTGAAACTCCCTGGCCCCTCCACGAAGGACGCCAGATGAAATAGTCCATTGGGGAGCTGGAGGGCATGACGTGCAAGGAGAGACTGAGGGGCCGGGGTTTGTTCAGCCTGCGTAAGAGGAGTCTGGCAGCTCGCAGGGGGACCTCTTTGCTGTCTTCCCTCACCTACGCAGCTTTTTAGGAAAGGCGGAGCCCGAGTCTCCCCAGAGATGCACAGCAAAATAACAAGAGCCGGTGGTCAGAGGTTGTAATAAGGGAAATTCCAACTGCGCATAAGGAAAAAGTCTTCTCAGTGAGGATGGTTAAGCACTATGACCGCAGCCCAGAGAGGTGGGGGGATCTCTATCCCAGCAGATTTTAAAACCTTGCCTYGAGATACCTGGTGCAGCTTTGAAGACGGTCCTGCTTTGAGGTGGAGGTTGAACTAGAGACCTCTAGGGGTCCCTTCCAACCTAAGTTATTCTACAGTTCTAATGGTCCTTTTCTTTTTCTTAAAATTGCTGAAAACAGACTTAAATACTGCCAGAAATTAAAGCAGAGAAGAATCCCGAGAGATCGCTTCAGCCTCCCCCTCACTCCATGCAGATTCAGAGATATCTGGACTAGCACTGACACCTGCTTGCTGGACCATTTCTTGCAGGTCTCCAGGGAGGGATACTCTACATGCCCCATGGACAGTGTTTCAGTACTTCCTGTCTTTGCTGTTAGAAAATATGTCTCACCTGAATGACCTTCAGCAAAACTTAAACCCATAATAATAACAGTTGRCTTGCACTTATTGCTTAACAACCCTAACCTTCAAAGTTAGTATAATTTAGAATACAATAAACCATAATACCCTGAAGCAGAGAGTTCCACAGGTCTTTTGTCCTCTGCATTAAAAAATAACAACAGCTGCTGATGAAGAATCAAAAAGGCCAAGAGGGAAGCAATGTTTCTCCTTGTGTGCCCATCCTGATTACAGTTCCTAAGATTAACAAGTGAAAGACACTGCTCAAGTCTGTCTCATACTAGATATCTCTAGGATGCAGAAATGGAGTTCTGTGACTCAGTAAACCTAGTTTAAGGCCCTGTGATCATGYACATCTTTCCCATATAGGTGCTAGGTGCCACAGGTGAGATTTATCAGAGCTAGCTCCCCGTAGGTTCTGCTAAAGGAGAGAAACAGACATTGTCAAGGAGCATTCATCTCATCTATTTCAGACATCTATTTCCAGAYGAGATGAATTGCTCCATAGCAATGTTTGTTCCTCTCCAGTAACCGTGAGAAGGGTGGACGGGGATTGTCTTGGAGGAAGGTGCCTGCAGTGTAAATTTCCAAGCTTTGGTAAATGAGTCCCAGCCCAAGTGTTCCTCATAGCTGGCRGACAGTAGGTAATACTTCCTTTCCCAGCATTGTGGGCTGTGGTCCTGGAAGTGCTAGGAGCTCACAAAAGAAGGCCTGGTACAGTACTTAGAGCCAATGGAAAATATTGTATTTCGAGAAATATTGCAATCAATAAGGAGGAGTCGTTCCCACTGAGATTGTGCTGAAGGAATCCTTTGATGTGGTATTCAGGGGACTTCTCTTAGTGCAAATACAAGGAGCAAATAGTTCCTGAGCAGAAGTGACCAAGGAAACTTCTGCAAGGAATTTTTGGACAGGAATCTAAGGCCAGAAGATACTAAATGCACAATCCAAGGCCATTCAGGGAGCCTGTGACAGACACTGGGTATGAAATGCATTTTTCCAGTGTCCCAGAACAGTGCTMTAAACACAAGATCATCTCTCTTGTCATTAAAATATCTCATAGACTGTGATGTATATACCGCAGTGACATTTATATGTYCACCCCTCCATCTCCATCGGTACAATATTATTTGATGCTTGGCCTAAAATGCTGGCATTAATGTCAGCTGTTAGCAGCCAGTGAGTCTCGCTCCAGAAGCAGCTGCAGTTTCCTAGTCTGTGCACAATTCACTTAAATCCCACACTTCCCTTAGAAGGGTGTTGGCATCTGCTCAACCACTTGTCAAATGTTTGGTGATGTTAACACCTCAAACAAGAGACAAAGACACCTGAAGTGCTGCTCTTATTGAAGGAATACAGAATATTATGAAGGCAGGTAGTTAGCATGACTTTGAGAGATGCATTCGACAAGAGGATGCACTCTGTGTGTCTGCATTTCCCCCCAGCTCGCTCACAGGGAAACAGGCGGTGCCAGCATTGCACGTTGCATGTCAGATGGCAGCGAGTTTTGTGGGATAAGCTGAGAACGTTCAGCTAGTCAAGGGCAACAGAGATGCAGAGGAAGCCCTGGTTCTGGCATCTAAGAGACGTGCCCCTTTGCCACAAGGCATATCAGCTATAGTCAGATTTGGCTTGCCTAGCCAGCACCTAGATGTCTAATGTGAGCTCCTAAGTTGGGAGAGAAACAGGTGTGTGTCCCAGGACCAAACATTTCTGCTGCTTCAGGAGAGGGTAGGATGCCTCTTTGAGGTACAGCCCTTATGACCAGTTTGTCTTTGTGCTCTTCAGTTCTCCCCGTGTGAGAATGACATGAATGTGATTTGCTTATTGAGGCTGGGGTTTGGGCTGCCTTTTATCATCTATGAAAAACTCCAGGGTAGAGAGGTCTTGACAGAGCCCTCCATAAACTGCCTCCACAGAAATTATATCCCTGTCCCTGAGAAATCCAGTCCCTAAGCGTGACCCTTCAGGCCCCAGGGCAACCTGAGGGCAGTGGGACAACATATTATGCATCTCTTGACAATCAGAAGAGGGGGAACAGCAGAGACCCTGGTATGGACTACAGCGCTGAACAGGTTTTGACAGCAAAACCAGATTTTGAGCTTAGAGCAGCCACCACAGCCCGTCTCCACGGCTGTAGCATCACTGCAAAGATTTGTGCAGCCGTGGACAGTGCTGTATGCTTGGACTAGAGTTTCAGAGCCCTGTGATTTTTAAATCCCTTACGTCTCATTTTCCAAAGCCCAGACACCAGCAGGGGGGCTCTTTCCCTGCAGGCTGAGGTTAATTGGCTTGTGCTTTTAAGAGGATAAAGCTGCGGAGACTCAGAGACAGGGCTGTTCTCCAGATTTCCATTATAATCTACATTGCAGGAAAATAGCTTTCCTGATCAAATCATCTGTCCTTTCAGTACAGAGGATAAAGAGCTGGGGATGTGGGAAATCTGTAGAGTGGGAAATCTGTAGAGTGTCTGTGTATGACCTTGCTGGACAGAGGAGGAAGAAGAGGTAATGGCTCTTCTTCACTGCATGGAAGAGTGAGTGAGGTGCTTGAAGGCACCCTGCGCAGTAAAGTGTCATAGGAGGGTAAGGAGAAGAGACTTGGTGTGGCTGATCCACAGCAGCAACAAACAAAATTAGGGCATTTCTGAGCCTGATATTATGCATTTATTGACAATTGGAAGAGGGGGAGCAAGCTGGTACATGAGCCTGGGACCTTGCTGGGAAGCAGTGTGCATCCTGGCACCAAGCCCAAAAAAATGGATAGGAACTGTGGCACTCCTGACCCTTGAGAACTGGCTGAACCTTGTCAAAGTCAGAAGCAGGTTTCAAACCCCCTTGGGAGAGGAGGGTGGCTGGGAGTGGAGGCTCAGGCAGGCAAGCGGTGGTGGTAGCACCTCCCCAGAGACAGGTCAGCTGTCTCAAGCCTTGCAGCTCTTTCTCCACAGAAGCCAGCAGATCACCATTGCTTTCAGAAGGACTGRCAGCTTTTTCATAGAAGAGGCAGCTACCCAACAATAAAGAAAAGGAATGAGGAGGACAACTGGAAGGTGAGACTGCTAGTGAAAGGCTAGTCTGGGACATGGGATGTGTTTCACCTCTCCATTCACCACCTGTGAACTGGGAGCAGTAAGTTTTATTTACCAGATTCATTGTTTTCAAACTCCTTATTTTGCTTCTGGTCAGCACCTAGCTTACTSGCCAACTTCACAGCAGGAACTGCTAGGGAAGTTTTCTCCTAATCACCTGCATGTCCATCCTGGCTCTTTCAGCTCCCAGTTCTTTAAGTACTTACTTACTTGGCCTTGCATGCTTGGTGTCTGGCCATCCCATGTGGACTCCCATTCCAGACCCGGCTCTCATAAGCATGCAGCTGCTCAGCACATATATTTCTTTACCTGTTGTATCTCCTATACAGCAAGCTCTTATAGCCCAGAGAGACAGCGTGGGGCACACTCAAAGCAGTTCAACCAATCATTTTGGTTCTCCCCCAAAATTCCTTTTTTGTGAGTGTTCTGATCTTCAAAACCAGACAGGACCAAAGCAATCAAAGCCTGTGGTGAAATTGCTCAATTCCTTGGGGATTTTCCAGCCTCATTGTGGTGTCTCTGACCTATTTCCCACAGACACACATAAGTGACTTGCAGCCTTCAGGTTGCTGGCAAGAAAAATGGACACCCTACCATCTGAGTCCAGATGGCTTCAGAAAACAGGAGGACTCCTTGTGGTCATCGCACTGAGGCCAGAAGAAGGAGATGTCCCTCAGCTGCAAAGCTGAGAGCAGAGTCTGCCCGCAACTTCTTCCACAGAAGTTTCCTTTCTGGGACCACAAGTTCAGATTCATGAGGAAAGGGACTCAGCTTTTTCTTTCTCCTACAGCCCCATTCCTTACCTGGCACTCTCCAGCCAACCATGCTAATCATCACTAAGACTGACTACAGCTTTTGCAGCGTACTAGAGGTACAAATGCATAGAAGAGCCCCCACTCCTAAGCGTACCACTGTCACCTGCTGGCCCTCACAACAAGCACTGTGCTCACCTCTGCAGCTCAGCACGTCAGCTTCAGGGACCTGAAATCCAAGGACCACCTCTAACCCCCACCCCACCCATCCTACAACATCACTCRGGATTGGGAAGAAAAACAGATGCTGAGATTTCTCACTTCCCTGCACCCGCATGCTGCTAGGTTTCTGCCTGTAAAGATTACAAGGTATGTGTCACAGGGGTGATTTGTAAGAGGAGAGAGGATGCTTACCTACGATAAATTACACTCTGCTTCTTTGTGTTCTCCTGAAATTTCAATTACTGAGCTATTCTTTTATTCCTAGCTTTTCTATAGGTTTCTCTCATTTAGACAATGAACAGCACAGTTCACGTTTTTGTTTTTTTTTCCATGTATCTTAGGGTTTCGTACTGCCCTCATTTTATCTGAGTGCGTGTGTTTCTGACTGTATTCACTTTTCTGCTTTAAACTATTTTATAGCATCTTGCTCTTGATTAAGTTGCTGCTGCAACTACTTTGGGCTTAGAAAGAGGACTGCTGGCTTTATGAAATGTTGCAGTTCTTCCCCTCCATGATGTGTCACTCTTCCACCTGAACCACCAACACCCTCACTGGGAAAAGTGGCCAGCGTAGCTGAAAAGGAGGAGATTTCCAGCGAGGATACTGATACGTCAGTTTAAGGATGGTCTGCATCACACAGACAAGGAAGAATGGTGCAACAGCCTCTGTTATACCGTGGAGGCTAGGCTGGGGGAATGACAGACCGGGAGGCTGAGATAGACACAGTTTCCTACAAAGGAAACTCTTCTCTGCCCTTTCACCATGACAGAATCCATAACAACCAGSACAACACTTTTAACAGCTTCCCAATCTGTAAAATTGCCCCAGTCTTTTTGCTCAGTGAGCTTATTAGTCCCTAACATGGGACAACTATAAGAAGATAAAGAGTGTCTAATATGCCTGACATGTCCAAGTCCAGCCTAGCAGGTATTTAGGTGCTAGCTTTCTCGTCTTTACTCCCTTTAGCATTTGACAAGGGACTATATAGTCAGGGCTCTCCACCGTCATATCCAATTTTGTATGAGCAATCCTCTCTTATTGTTTTGGTACTTAACAAACTTCACTCTCTTCATGTTGGAGCATAACTCTGACCATTGCACATCTTGGACAGTTTCCTGGTTTTATTGTTGGCTTAGATAATGTTTATGCCTGAGTTCAGCAAGCTGCACATTTCCTCATCTTTTCACACATCTATGAATGCCACTATTTGGAGTCAATCCAGTAGAAYACCAAGATGATTTGTCATAGACAGGTCAACAAAAGAAAATGAAAAGGAAAAAGGTGATGATTATTGCAACAACATGTTTTTTCTTCCACAGTGTGTCCAGCACTAATGCACAGTGATCAATAACTTCCAGGCATTGCAAGTACTACATAGTGGAGTTCAGAGAGAAATTTAGCAGACGACATAAAAAAAAAGACCTGTATTCATGGGATCAATAATGAGAAAGCTCTTTGCCCCACTGTGTTCCTCTTCATAAGACCTGTAGAAGCACAGAAGACTTAGAAATGAGCTCAGTAAAAGATATGTAATAGCCATGAACCAAATTCTTYTAATCCAGTTGGATTTCTCAATAACTATAGGCAATTGGATGCATTTTGGGATAGGAACACCAGTGGTGAAATTACAGCATATATGTGCCCCTCTTCATAACACTCTTATCAGCAGTGGTGACTTGGGCAGGATTTCAGCAATGTGCACCACAGTCATGCCAACAGGACAGGACAACAGTTAAGAACAGGGCCCTCTGACTTGTTATGTAAACTTGAGGCTATCAGTAAATCACATTCCCCATTCTCCCTGTCAGCAAAACGAGAACAGCAGTACAGACTGATCAGCAATATTGGAGAAGTTTGCAAATCACCATGAGCAAAGTGCATTGAGAACCTGGGGTGAAAGATGCGGGAGAGGAACAAAGCATCTTCCTCRCTAAACTCCTTAGCCATGGTAATTCTGCAGGGTCATCATTCACAGGAAGAAAGCTTTATTTAGGAGGGAATAATCATGTCTTGCTGCCAAACATGAAATCCAATTACGCTGTAAACTAAAGGCTGTTTTAAAAGGTTTATCATTTCTTAGCTTTATCCTCATCAGCTGTGAAGGCAGTTTTCCTCCATTTTTTCCTTCACTTTCGAAAGGGTTTAGTTTCTTCTTCTCCCCTCTCCATCTTCCCCATGTGTCAAATTTCCCTTTCTCTGTAACATAGTTAGAAGGTCTTTACCTTAGCTTTTCCCTTACGCCTTTGATATTTCCCTACATAAATCAAGACAACCTTGTTAGCCCTGCTCTGTCTGCAATATTTTCCATTGGCTGTGAGACACAAGGCCATGAAAGAGCTGAATAGAAGCAGAAAATGCTTTTTTGCTTGCTCCTTCCTCTTGAACAGACCCCTGACTGTGTCTAGCCCTTGTGAAGTATCCATTCATGGGGAAAATGCTTTCCTATAGCAGTAGTTTAAAGACATGGTCCCTTCTTTTCCTTCCCTTCCCTTCCCTTCTCCTTCCTCTTCCCATTCCCCTTCCCCTTCCCCTTCACCTTTTGGTTTTCCTTCTCTCTAGAACAATAAATAGCCTAGCAATCCAAGTATGGAAAAAGAAAAAGAAAGAGTGCTTGCAGTCTCTCAAACTCCTCTCTGCCCTTGGCATTAAAATGGAAGGACAAAACTAAAGGCTCAGCAAGATTCAGAGTTTGGAGGCAAAAGAACTGTGGTCTCTTCATATTGCTGCCACAGATTTTTCATATGAGCAGAGATCCAGGAAACATGTCAGTGAGGAGAGGTTGTCCTAAAACTGAGACAAGAAGGAAGAAGGGTTGAGGATKGGACTTGATAAAAGTCCCATTACTCCAAAGAAGTCTGTAAAAGAACTGAAGGAAAAAAATCCCTCTCCCTTGTCAGTAGTGGATAAGACAGTCAACAGCTGGTTTAAATAATGGCAAGGATGGTTCAGAATAAGAAACCTTCTTTTGGGGCATCAGTGTGGTTGCAGAGATGGTCTGGGAGGTGATGGCAGTGGGTAGAACCACCACCCTTGAAAGACTGTCAGAGCACTAAAGACATGCAACTGTCAGGAAATAATTAGGTGGAAACAACCCTACCTTGGTATCTCTCAACCCCTTTGCAGCCCTAATTTTCAGAGACTGAGGAGGTTTCCCGATCTGCGAACTTGCTCTGTACTAGCCTTGTCTGTGCAGATTTTAAACCCTTTGAGGTAGGCCTACTGCATGCTCCCTRTGCACAGTGTGTTTCTCCTAGCATGGTAGGGTCTTTTTTACTGGCTGGAGAAAACATCATTTCCAAATATATAACAGCTGAGTCTATATTGCCTCACTGATCTCTCTTCTTTCTCTWCATGGCTTCATCAACAGCAACACTTTCAGCAAGGCTGAGACTTGGGTCAGGAGTGCAAATTAATGCCAGGATGCCATCCAGTTGTCTCCGATGTTGTTGTGCCAAACTYTGCSTTCCAGGACTTTAAAAAAGGAAATGGTTACTTATYGCCCCTGGGCAGTTAGAAGAGAGGGTGCAACATTCAGGTAGGTGTTGCACTGACAACCACCTTGACAAGCCTTGGCTCACTTAAGTAAAGAGCCACAGCGTCTTAGATGCTGTGCAAAATCAGTTTTCATGTCTGTCCGCTTTTCTCTGCAGAGAATCAAGAGACAACAACATCTCCTGACCAGAGCACTGGTGCTGGATGTGTCCAAGGCAGCAGCAGCTGCTCCGAGATCCCCATCCCTCAGYGGGCTGCTGGACAGAAGCATCACAAGTTCTCATGCTGGGGACTGTGCCAGAAGTTTTTGGATGCTGGGACCCAACCAGAGGAGAGCAGTTTGCCCTGTGTCTGGACAAGCGGACCAGAAAGGCGGCCATGACTTTTGACCAGCTGTTTAAAAATGACACAGAAGAAATTGGTGTCCTCCAAWTTGAAGTCTCTCTCCTTGAGTTCCTGGAGGTACTTTTTATCTTATGACATGTTCCAGATGTCACAGCTGTAGGCAATGAGAAACACTTGAGAGAGACAGATCAGTATGTACAGATATGGATCAGATTGGGCCTTTGTTGTGAACATTTTCACATGAATGCTGCTCCTTGTGGAGTTTGTGCTGCTTCTCCTATAGAATAAAATGGAAAGCTCCAAATTCCCAAACYGAAGTCAGAACCCAGTATTGAAAGAGCTCAGGACTAAAGAAGAGTCTCCTTTATCTCAAGCAATAGAGGCCTCTGGCTTCTCCKGTCCCTGTAGTTTTAGTAGCCCTAGTCTGAATCTCCTGACAGCTGGGAAGCCCAAGATAGATGAGCTTCAAMTTTTTCTTCCCTGCATCTCTGATTCATTAGTTAATGTCTGAAAAGCACTTTGGAGCTGAAGAGTACTAAGTGCTATTATTATTAGAGACCATTCATACGAATGCTGATTGAAAAAGATAATTGTTACCTTTCAATCCTTTTTGTTTTGTTAAAGAGAAGAATAACTGGCTTCCCTCAAAAGCAGAAAGGAAGAGCTGAGTTTGGTGCTGCCACAGGAAGATTCAGCTGTGTAAACGTAGGGAGTCTCTTTCCATTTTATATACTGAGGCRTATCCTACCTGGCCTCCAGTTGCCATTGCAGGAAGGTAAGGGTCTTAAATTCCTATTTCAAATCTGCCAGCTCCATGCTAATGTCTAGAAGACCCTAAAGCAGATCAAACAGATCTTGACACCAACATTCAGGTATCTGAAATAGGCCAAGGAGTGGGATTCAGCTCTAGATAAAGACAACTAATTTAGATGTCTATTTGTAGGCATCTCCTTGTGAGTTGGGTGGCCGGKTTCATGTTATAGACCCTGTAGATCTAATCAATGGAGTCAGAGGAGTTCAGGAAACTACTCAGCTTACCCTGGAGTCAGTGCCCACATTGGTCAGTGAACCTGCACTGTGTTGGATAGATCCCCACTGGCTTATGAGGAAAGCTTAGACACTCAGCTCACATGAAGACACCTGAATTGTGGACATCTAACCCTCTGAACTTGTTGCAATGCAATTTTGTGTGCCTGTGTCAGCTGAGATTCAGCTGGCGGCTACAGGCAGGAAATCCTGAACTTGCTTGAATTGTATRTCCAGTGCTCTCCTGAGCTTCCTGTATGCACAAGTGGTCAAGTGGTTATTCTGAGCCACTTTAACCCATGAAAAGGTGAACTCTAAGACTTGAACCCCTCTCAGGCCAGGCAGATAGCAGATACCTACCAGAGAGTTGCAGGCCAGATGACAATTGAAAGTCAGCTAGTTGCAGATTTCCAGCCCATAAAAGGTAAAGACAAAGGCTTCTGTAGGGCATCATCTGAGTCCCGTTTAGCACATCAGGGTGCAAATCTGAGTTCTCAGGTCCAGTTGTCTCATCTTGGCTCTATATCAYGGTCTTTCCACTCCACATAGGATTTCCATGGAAAGGAAGCAGAATTAGGAAGCAGCAGCTCAAATAGGAGGCATGATGCTCTTTGCATTGGTTCCCAATCAGAAAGGACCAAGATCCATGTCAAGCCATAGAGCTTCCTGCAAGGTACATGTAGACTCGTCCTGAGGTCACGCTCCCCTGGAGCCCTATAATCCCTCTTGCCCTGTATACCCAAGAGCATTACTGCCATCTTCCTCTCCAGTTTCATTTCCTCTCTGATGGTTTCACCAGATTGACACTTGCTTGTCTACCTTCCTCATGTAAGCAAGAAACAAAGTTGAAAGCCTTCTTCATCTCCCATTGATCATCCCTGCCTGGATCTTTTCACTTTGGGTTAATGGAGCCCGGAGATGCTCATTTTGCACAGCTGTCCTCTCAGAATGAATATCATTTACACAGACCAAAGATATTACTCTCACAAAATAAATTTGCTAAACTGCTATTGCCCTATCTTCCCATTTTTATCGAGCTGGGTTGCATTAACATTAATGAGATGTTAAAGGAGAAAGAGAAAGAAAGAAAAAAATGGTCTTCCTGAGCAAATAATAACTATTCACTCACAATTCAGAGGAAAATTATGGCTCTGTTACATGTTTGAATCTTTCCGTGGGATTTCGCTCCTGGTTTTGCTAAATTATGTGCAAATGATGGAAGTCCATACATATACATAAATGTGCATTGCAAAGTCAAAATGTTTTCTTAGCCTGAAAATTATTTCCTATTTCAGTGAGTCTGTATCTATTTTTCTTTCTCTTGTTCCCTTTCTTCCTGTGGGATGCAGGTGAAGGGAAATACCCCTTTCCCCCCAAGGACCATCTTTGGTTGCCGGGGGCAGAGAAGTCATTTCTTGACTCACTGGACTGTCTCCAGAGACAACATAGAAATTTCTGGCTGGGTGTGCAAACCACAAGTGCTGTTACTGAGGCCAAACACCTCCCTTGGTCCTGGCTGCTTGGGGACAGCAGTGCACAGGGTAGCTACTCTGCCACTTGGTTGAACCCTGTCAGCTTTTGTTGYTCCTGTCAATGGGGTTGTACAAGGCAACTGCCTAATTTTGCCCATGTTCACTGCTGGCCCTGCTTTGGCAATCAGYGTGCAGTCAGTCATCCTAGTCTGGGCAATCTGTGTTTTATTTTCAGACCATATGGGTATTTCCCTACAGTCTTCCTCTTCTGTTCCTCCAGGTTCAAAATCAACTGCAAAATACACAACTCATGTGAAGAGGGGGAAAAAAAAATAACAAAGGTGTAAATAGAAAACTCTAAGTTGCTTGGACTTTCTTGAAAAAAACAATCCTAATGGGAGACGTTCCTTTGCTGTGGATGAGCTCAGCCTGTGCATATCATGCTGGGGACCTGACAAGACACTGTGACACTGGGCAGCTGAAGCTCCAATGCTCACCCTTCCCACTTCAGAAAAACAGGCTGACAGCACTTGAACCAAAGGAGAACTCTGCTGAGACAGACAACTCAATGACATGTCTGTGCTTGTTTCTATAAAACACTAGTATATGCTGGGTTGCTTAAAAATAAACAACACTATATATATATATATATAAAATAGATATATATATAGATAGATAAAAGATATACATATATATCTTTATCTCTCTCTCTCTCTCTCTCTCTCTATATATATATATATAAAAGAAAGTCCAAGCTGTGATTGCCTCTTTTCCCAGGGGAAGAAAAAGAAAAAAAAAACCTACGGCAAAGGCTGTCTTAGGGAAATCATCTTGTTGTTATCYTCTTGGGACAAACAAGCATTTCTCTCAAACATCACCCAAGCTGTGATAAACAGATCCAAACCCTCCCCATTCTGGAAGAACTGATGAGGGCATRTCATCTCTTCTGACTTTGGCTTGTTGTCTTTGGTAACCTTTTTCTGCCATGGTTTCCATGGGTRTGTAGATGCCAGATGACGTGGAACTACCTAAGGGACACGTGTTGGTTGCTCATAGAAAAATAACACAGTCCAGCATTGTAGATTTTCCCTGAATTTACCACCTGGAATTGAAGAAATTCTGTCTCTTCTACCSAGCCTCACCTTCAGCCCACGTGCTTTTCCGAGGGCCCCTCACTTCCTAGCTCCCACAGCAGCGGCAGATAGCCAGCTTCGTCCAGGAAGAGAAAGTCACACAACCATCAGGTTCCGCAGTAATAGCTCCCTTATTTATTCTTTTATCATCTATAGGGTCCATCTCTAAACACAAATAACCACCCACTWGGTGCATTTCATGGAACATGTGAGGCTCTGGACTCATCTGAAATCCTGCCCAAGTTTTGAGAAAGCAACCTTGGTTACTTCACCAAACTTGGGCTAGTTTGAAATTCAACCTATAACGGCATCCTGGAACGTGACTACAGATTTACTCTYGACTAAGCACTGACTCTCCTCAGCTATTCTGGAATTTCTCCCCATGCCTGCCGCAAATGAAGCCTATTCAAAACATTGTCTTGTTCTACCCAGGCTTATACAAACTAGCTTTTCTTTCTAATTTATCCAGAGCTTCTCTTTGAAATGCTTGGCTAGATCTGCTCCAGACCAGGGCATGGATTCATTCTCGACTTCTTCATTTTCTGATAAACTCCTTAGCAGGCCTCACCTCTGTTTCAAAGCCTGCTACAACATCCCTGCACCCTGGAGCTTTGCACAGCTTTGGGTTTCCAAATGAAAGCCTAGCATTGGTTCATTGTTTTACAACCCCTTTAAAGTCTGACCTAAGCCCCAAAGCCTAGGATGCAAGGCGGTGTCAGGATTACTTCTGTATTTGGCAGGAAAAATACATCTGAAAAGAACAATTAACGCTTTGTTAATGTGCCAAGGAACAGACTGATCTGTATGTTGGCCAAAGRCAACTAGCAACTGCTGTTTACCTTGATGTGTGCTAATGTGGGGCAGTTTTGATAGCAGAGAATATTCTTAGCCTTAAAACACAGCRAGAAGCAGGCAAGAGGTTCTCCTCTAATTTCACATCCTCTCCATTAGCAGGAAAAGCAGAGAAAGCCAGCAGCAGAACCCTGCCGTCAGACTCCTGTCTGGCGAATAATAATGCAAACGGCAGCAACAAAAGCAGTAAAAATTCACCGTGGGAAAACAGATGAACTGGGTTGATCTCATCTCCATGGGTCAACACAAAATGCCACCTCCCAAGGATGCTCAGGTCCAGTTCACATCTCTGCTGCTTTTGCCAATCATTAATATGCTTGCCCATCTGGGGTTCCAGACTGCAGCCAGTGGTCTTTGATGTTTCTGTCACCAAATGTGATACAATACCTCATCAGAGAATAAAAGAGTTTGCGCAAGTCTCCCCAAACCAGTCTTGCCTGCATGTTCTGCACCAAACTAGGCAAGCTCAAGGATGCCCAATATGTAGGGCAGATGCCAGTCCATGGATATATCTACACCACCATCCTACTTCCCACTCCACTCGAGCCTTACTTCATCCAGGCCATGCCATATACCATTTAATACCAAACAGCATTGGTGGATATTCAACTCGGATCATTTTCATCCTACCAAGGACATCAGGTACATTATATCAGTCTGGTTCCCCTGTAACCTTCCTCTTACCCCAGAGCAGGTTGTTGCTCCCCACCTGCTTTGTGGTTGTTCCCTCCAAGGAACGCAGCCACGGTGCATCTGGCTAGATGAGCAATGCCACAGAGAGACAGGGAGCAATCCCTTTATAACCCCATGGTGGGTTGTGGCAGAAGGGGATGGTTTCACTCATTTGATCTTTTTGCTTAGTCTCAGACCTCCCTGCAAAACTTCAGAGTTTAAGAAAGTCAATAAAATACAAGAGAAATTTAGTAAGTAAAGAGGCAATTCTACAACATCCATTGCAGATGGAATAGAAGCCTCTACAACAATAAAGGTAGATAGATGGACAGACAGAAAAATATGCAGACAGACAGACAKATAGATGATAGGCAATATTCTGTACATTAAAGCTGTGGACAATCCATCATCCATTCCCTCTCTCCTTTTTTATCCCTACTCTTTTTAAATTACGCCTATTGCTCCAGTAAAATTTATTACAATGTAAGAAATAATGATTTTTTTAAAGATACTTTTTAAGCAGAGGTATGAGGGCTCCCCAATAATAAATGGATGAAGATGTGAAAGCTTATTGGATTGTCACGTTGGATACATTATCCCCAGGGCTCTGAATGAAGAATTAGACCATGGAGATCTTATTTGACATTAGATGTTTCAATTTCTTCAAGAACATTAGGCATGTTGGATTCAGCACTGAATTCAATAATAAACAACAGCGCTGACCCTCCCCCCTTCCCTTTTTACCCCTTAGCATTTTAAGTCAGAGACACGTTATTAAGATTTATTTTACATTTTTATTATTACACTCACAAGAAAAGAGAGATCATATTTGCATAATTCATTTTTATACAAATCTTTATGTATTACTTACAGCTGCCGTTTCTCCCCCTTTAATGTATGTGTTTATATGGCAGTAAAACAATGACATTTGACAATACACAGAAAATGATTTAGTTCAACCCTGCAGGTATTGCTGTATATTTATTAACCCCTGGGAATTATTTTGATTGAAATCCCTTTGGATAATGCTCATCAAGAGACTGAGGCTACATACTTGCTAGCAACTTTCCAAATAGAAGGCAATAGTTTAGCATCAGATTCTCTTGGGGTGATCAGCGAAAGGCCATTTGGTCATGCTGGTAGAAGTGGCATTTTTATTATTAAATGCCTCTCAATGGGACTGCACTGCTGGGTGCAGGATGAGCACTGAGAAAGACACACTCCCTGGGAGGATGAACATGCAGTCACTGGAGACAGAAGGCAGAAACAGGGTGGTGCAATGGGAKTTGCAAGCACCAAGGGTCRTATCCAGAATATYTAACCTGGTTTCCCCACTGTGGCATTGTGATGCCTTGGATGTGTCTAACCTGGTTTCCCCACTGTGGCCTAGGATCCAGGATTGATGGACCACAGCATCTTTGCAGGCTTACACACAGTGTCTCCCAGGGGAGGTCTGAAGGCCACCCAAAGAAACCAGAGGCAGAACAGTAAACCATCAACAGAAAACAGCATTAAAGGAGAGCCACACTCAGAGCCACACTCAGACACCCCAAAGAGTCTTGTTCTCTRGAGGCTTCTTCGCAGTTTTCAGAAAATCACAACTCAGGCCTGTGCTCCCACTGAGACACCCAAACCCATACTTTCAAAAGCACTGCCTTAAATGACTTGACAAGAATAAGTGATYTGACATACAGCCTTCTGGCTTCTCATCCTTAACTTTCTCTGGGAGAAAAAGCTTGAGTCTCTGAAGAGCATGGGACCACATCTTCCCCGAAGCTTCCAAAATCTTTGGAAGTGCTTCATCTCTAGCTAATATTTCATGTCTGTGGCTCTTAGGCCAAGTAGCAGCTTATACATAGTAGTCTACCACATTCCTGAGGACTTTAAAGAGCACTTGAGGTTTTTTTTTAACTGGAATTCTCKTACTAGCTAGGACATTAGGTAGGTTGGTTGGAAGAGCAAACATTCCCCTAAGTGGATTAGAGAAGAGGCGAGATGGAGGGAGGTGAGGAACCATTAAATCCACCAAGTTTTGAGCCAAAGTACAGTCAGAATACATCCTCTCTTGTCCCTGCTTTGCGCTCAGACAAAGGTGGTGTGGATAGAGAGTTTGGTTTGTGACCTCTCATATGCGCTGGGAGACACAGGACCAGCTTCAAATGCAGTGATTCATTAGGAATAAGAGGGAAAAGAGCTGCCTGTTGCATGATGCAYAGTCAGGAGTATTGACTGAGAAGACCTTCATATTCGCTGGACCGGTTTGACACAGCCAGGCACATCTAACTTGCGCRGCTCCTCACCTCCCTGCCCTGCCCGTGAACACATGCCTGTTGCTCCACCAGACAAATGTCCACCTCCTTTGCTTCACCTTGCCTCCTGAGAGCTACTCAGAACGACTGTGGCAGACTACTTTTTCTTTGGTAACTTTTGTGGTCTTTTGCCCAGTACAGATATCCTCCTCCCCCARACATACACACTGTCACGTACCCCAAGCTACTTTTTTTCGCTGCATATTTACATGTTGCAGTCGGTGGTAGTGGTGGTGGTGAAGGTGGTTGCCATAGTAACTCCTTTTTCCCCTTCTGCTAATTCTGCAGGATTTCTTTCTACGAAATTGATTTGTGAATGTGCTTCCTCTTCTTGCTCACCCTTACAAATAACAGGTATCAGGAATATTTCAGGAATGTAAAATTTGCCAGACTAACTCCTTCTCTGAGTCACTCATACWGAATCAATACCTACTTCTGACAGCTACAGATGCTTTCAAAGACCRCACAAGAAGTCTTAAGGCAGAATAACTTCCCAATCAAAGAARTCCCTTCTGGGCCTCCAGTTAAAGTTATGCTCTGAATTGTGACAGGTTCTGCCCCTTATGTTTGTTCAAACTAAAGAAACTTCCATTCTTCTTCACCTTCACAGTATAGACCTCATTTGAAACCTAAATTCATGGTCTTATTGATATATTGGGCCAGTGAGTTCCACAGGTTAGTTATGCATTAAGTAAGCTCAGTGTTAAGTTTTCTGCATTATGGTTGATGCTCTTATTTGGGAAGAGTTTAGCCGCCTCTGTAATATGCAGAATAAAAGATGCACCCAATCTATTCTTTCTCTATCATTTGTTATTTTAAATACCTTCCCTTATTCTCTGAAGAGATCTTTCTTAATACTTTTCAGGGCCTTTCTCGCTCACTTTTTTTTTTTCCCCCCCTCCCCAACATAGACTGTCTGCTGCACTGGCTTTCATTAYAAAGCCCCAGCCACTTCAGTCTTTTATCAGTCATCCCCACGCCAGTTTTCTGTGGTACAACATTGCTGAAAGCCCTTTTTAGAGATATGGGGCTGAGACACAACAGGGCACTCATCTACATATACAAAAATGAGGTTTAAGAAAGTCACCACAACCTCCATTGCAGACAAGGTAGACAAACAGACGTTCTTTCCCAAGTGCGATCCCCCCCTTTCTCTTGGCCACCTCTGCTAGGATGGGATAACACACTATGTTTGCTATCAGCTCAGCACGATGGTGTGGTGTGTGTGGTGGGGAGGGCAGGGCTTTTTTGTTGTTGTTAATTTGKTTTTTTGTTGTTGTTTGTTTTGTTTTTTTTTTAAACAAATGATACATAAATTTCATGGCAATTTACAGGAAAAATGAAAAACAATTTTTTAGAGCTTCCTCACTTAGAAACCCCACAGATATAGCATTCCCAAAGAAGCAGGGAAATGGTTTTATTAAACTATTTCATCAAGGACATGCCAAATTCATCTGGCTTTAATTCTTCACTCCAAGAAATTCACTATCCACATCTCTCTCCAACTTGTTTCTCCTTGTTCAAAACAGGCGTGGCCGTATTCATCCTGCCACCATTGACTCCTAAGATGGACTTAGACATTTTATATGATATATAAGGGCAAGAGAACAGGGAGCTGGACAGACTAGCTGCCATCCAACATACTAGATTTAATGACACTCCCATCAGRAAGGGTTCCCCAGGGAGTTCTGCATATCTCTGCTCAGAGTGAAGATTCATTCACCTCTCTAGGGATTTATCTCACCTAACCTCACCCATCTGCAGCACAAACATCACCTTCGGAGCCTGCTGTCTCCAAGCTTTTTATATGCAGGGGAGAGAAACAGGCATTTCTAGAGYGAGATTTGTCTGCCCTGTTTTAGATGTCTCTCTTAGGATGAGATGAACTGCACGCCAGCAGGGTGCATTTCTCCACAATGATTATAAAAGGGCTTAGATAGCAAGCCAGGTTAAAATCTTGTTATGGCCAAAGGGAAGACACCATCTATATGGAGCTAAGAACGTATACTTAGCCAGTTAATGTTTTAACAGTGTACTAGTCCAAATTATTCAACTAGTACAGAAAAGCTTCGTTAATGATACAATCCGAACTGTTATACAGAAACATTCCCACGTTCCCAGTATCTACTCCCTTCCTCTGCTGTGGTGCTCACCTTATCAGTGTCCCAGAGCTGAGATCTTCAGTCTCCTCAAGCAGAATCCAGGTGAAGGTAAGGATGAAACATCACCACCCTGAGGTCTTCACCAGGAGGAGTGTGATGTCCGCAGTGGGGTTTCCTCCTCCCCAGCTGTGGGTCCCCCGGGGCTGTTTTTACCCCTCCTCTCCCCACCGCTGGCTCCCTTCTGCGCAGCCCCAGCTCCAGCGGGAGAGTTGCCCAGCGCGGGTCACACCAGGGCTGTTGTTTGCCAGGCAGGGACTGCGCGGGGGCAGCCCTTGGCCCTGCGGGTGCTCCTGGTGCTGAGCTCAGGCCGGGCAGGCAGGAGGTCCTTGTCCACCAGACCCTGGTGACCACAGCGACAACCATCTCTGTCTACAGCCAGCCCAGAGCAGCTGGAAACCCTGTGGTGACGAGTCATTTCACAGTCAGTGGTCTTCTGCTAGTGATATCCAAAATTATATTTGCCAGGCTGCAGATACCAGCAGAAGAGAGATGTCCCCAGTATGAGTGACTAACATTCCCAGAGGCATTACTGACCTCTTCTCATTCTCCTTCCCTGCTCCAGGGGCAGCTGCTGCCCCAGTGTCTCCATAGTGAGTTCTGATCTTCAGGCTAAAACATGTCCCAGCAATGCCCTCTCTATTTTTTCATATAATCATAGAATACTTTAGATTGCAAGGGAYCTTTGGCAGTTTTTGGACCCACCCACCAGAACAAAGCAGGGTCAGTTGAGAACTTAGATCTATTGGCCAAGTTAGGTGAGATTGCTCAGGAAGAGAGACATTTTYCTTGAAAAATCTTGGGTTTAGACTAATGCTGAAATAAAAGAGGAATATTAACTCCATTTCTTAAGCTGTTTCTCACCCATTTAAGCTTGATAAACCTCCCATACAGCAGAAGTTTCAGATGCAGTAATCATTTTTCTCCTGACATRAAAGAGAGGACAGAATCCAATGTTAGCTTTGCTTACCTTCCATGAAAGTTGGTGGGAACCCTCTTATTYCCCCTAGGACACAGAATTGTATTTCATAGCCAAGATATTACATTAGAGTTTGATCCTACCTTGCTTCAGACCATGTAGAGATGTGCCTTCAGCTTTGAAGGGAAAAGGACCAGGCACTTAATCAATAGCCTTGTGAGTGATAAGCACAGAAAAGAGATTAAATTGGTCAGCTTGTATAATCATTAGTAAGACCATATGGGTAATGYATTATTCAGGAAGAAAGATGACCATGGTCGGAATGGATTTTATGAGGGTCAAGAATACTTAAGGAGTATCTCCTTATAGCTAGTTA
Source organism: Apteryx rowi (assembly GCF_003343035.1). NCBI lineage: Eukaryota > Metazoa > Chordata > Aves > Apterygiformes > Apterygidae > Apteryx > Apteryx rowi. The sequence goes on from NW_020451204.1 coordinate 2,413,906, forward strand.
TTTCATATAGCCTCTTAGCTGGAACATTCACCATAAGTTATTAGGATGAAGTGGAAATTGCAGCTGACATTTTTTGGCTGTGTTACGAAGAGGTCAGAAACAGGCTATTCTGGCCTCCAAAATTCCCCGTCCAGAACACACGCACATGCAAAGCATCTAAAGATTATGCAGTAAGACCTTTCCCCCCCCTCCTCCATGCTTGCTACCTTTAGGCTGAAACAGTACTGTTGCCATAGAATTTGGATCAAAGGTGCTGAAAGCTATGGCCAGAACCTAATCTCAAATGGCTTCTGCTTTTTTGGCCACCAGCAGCAATCCCAGCTGATCCTCGTCAGGTTTAAGCCTTCCTGAGTTTAGTCTGGTTGTTACAGCTGTGTAATACTGACTGGAGATGAATGCTCAGGATACACTTCTAGCACCAGCTGTGCCTCTTGATGTGGTTACTGCTCCCAAATGCACCTGCAGCTGTTTATCACCTTTCTCRTGCTTCCTCCTCCCTTCTGTCGACTGGCATGCTCTTGCAACTGCTTCTTAACGCGCTGCACTTGAGATGCACTGGATTAGCAGAAATGTACCTTTGAAGCTGTTTAAAGTAGCCGGGCTCAGTTGGGCTGTAGTATGTCAGGGAGCAATCTCACAAGCAGCTCCATGCAGCATATGCAGYTTGCATATATAAGAGGTGATGACAACCTCCAGCTGAGGTTATAGCAGAGGCAGTACTCTCTTCAGACCACTCAGAGGGATGTTTGTTCCATACAGAGAGGATTAAACAGTGCAGATCTATTTAACCAGCTCCCTTCTGTAGCAAACTCATGCTGGCCTTTATAACTGTTGTTATTAAAAAAAAAAAAGTAGAGTACATAATCATTCCAGTAATTGCAGAAAGAGGCAGGGATCCTGATTTTCCTCTGGCATTTATTGACTGTGATGATCCCACTCTTACAGGAATACAAGTGCTATTCCAGCTCATACATCACAGTTCATACATTGCAAGAAAAGATGATGTTCCAGAACTTAATCTGCACCCAGGCTGAGCAAATCAGCCTGTTTCAGACCACAGGCTTTATGTCCTGGAATGAGAAAAGGCTGTATGGCAGAGCAGCCAAAGCTCCCTCTCAAGGCTAGGATGTTGCACTCCAGATGCTATTCAGGGCCCATAAAAGCCAAAAAGGAGCTGCCACTTGAATTGCCATTCTTGTGGTTACTCTCCCTCCATGCAGGAGTTCATGGCAATAGAATTAATGTGGTTCTAAAGGTAATTTAAAAACATCAAGAGAGGTGAATTATCACATGAAAATGCAAATCATGCCTTATCTGGGCTGTTCCACGGCTGCTATGATTCATCATAATTTCTTCATCTGTTTTTTTTTCCTTTTCCAGGTGAGATCTCAATAAAAGAAGGGGGTGAGGGTGGCAGAGCAGAGCTTCATTTGGCAGCAGAGATTTATGGCTCCTTTTATCCAAATGCAAAATGCCCTTCAACAGGGAAAGAATATTAAGCATTTAAAATTGCTATCTATCACTCAGCCCTTATCTGATGGTGACCACAAAATCTTCACATGCACAGCACAGGTAACTCTGTCCTGCTTCCCAGACTGTCCCCTGGTTCAGATAGACCAACATCCTCCCACCTCCTGCACCCACCAAATCTCTGCAGCCATCCCTCCATACCAGATATATGAAGACATTCTCTTTCTCAGGGACAGCTCTCAGTGATGTAAATCAGAGTTACGCTTTCAGCTTCACTGGAGTGACACAAACTCACCCTGGCAGAAGACCTACAGTGCTGTTCCCTACATTTCTCATATAAGCCCCATCATTAACAGAAGTCATGCTGGTTCCATTCCAGCAACCACATTTTCCCACACGTTAGAGTACGTGATCTACAGACCTGTTCATCTTAACATTGTTTGCTCATGACTGTGTGATACTGAGGAAGGGAARTAGGGACCAATTGCTCACCTTGTCTTCCAAAACATGAACTAGGACAACATCAGCTGAATACATCAGGTGGCAGATTCAGAACAATTGGATAGAGCTGTGTCTTCACACARTGAAGTTCAGCTGTGAAACTCCTTGTCTCAGGATATTGTGGCTACTAAATACCCATATGGTTCAAAACTGAACTTGAGAAATCCATGAAATAAATCTATGAGGTGATATTAAAAATGAAAATACTATCTCTGATATACAAAGTACCACTACATACTGGCCTGACTTTTCTTTTCTTCTATTGGCCCWRGCCAGTTTTGGAGACAGGACATGGAACTCCACAGATGTCTGCTCCAGTCTGGTGCACACTATGTTCTGTCTATGTTCTTGGATGCTTTGTGGTGCCCTCCCAGTCCTGCATGCCTGCGAACAAGGTACAAGTCTACTTCATTTACAGATAATAGTCTGGGAGAACAGTGGGAAAATGCATGYAGGAGCAGCTTCCACTGCTTGGGACATGCCCAAAGCACGAACTTCACAGCATTGTGGGGAACTCRGCACTCATACAAGGGTAAACTGAGCCCTAAGATATGCCCCTGTATGTGATGGGGAGTATTTTGTCGTCAAGGCAGGAACTGCAGCTGGATGGATTTCTCCAGGTGAGAAAACAATTGAGACCCTTCCTGCACAAGATCAACTGTAACGGCCTGTGCTGGGAACCATCTGCTCTTGAAGTGTCAAGGAATGTGCCTAGGGCTACTCACTGCCAGCAGGAAATGTGGCCTGTTGCACCCCCTGAGCAAAACTGGCCACATGAATTCACTCCAGACCTCCTCCATCTCAGCCRTCCAGACTAGTCCAGGAAGAAGGTGCACCTGTGGATCATGTGTCATTTTCCTCCAGGTTATTTTTACACAGGCCTCCTCAGAAATAGAGAGAGCACGCCAGACAGACACTCCCAGTGCTGCCCCTCCAGTCAGACACAGCAGCAGCCTGGTGGCAAAGACACTTTGGGAAACAGCTTCCCTGGCACTGCGTCCCAGGGAGTCCTGTGAGAGTGAACGGTTTTCACAGCAAACTGAGCTCTACATTTCACCCAAGCCAGACAACACATCAAGTCCATGCCCTGCCTGCACTAGAAATGTGAATGTTGGTCATGCAAGTATGGTGCAGATTATATTTTTAATTGCTCAGTTTCTCCCACTCCAGAGGCAATCCAGTAAGAACCTCACTGTTTTGGAGGCTTGAGCATTCAGCTTCCAAATCATGCCCTGGACCATCCCCTCTGCTTTCTCCACCCTCAGCATTGGGTGACTGGTGTGGGTAAAAACCTTCACCCTGATTCTTCCCCAAAACATGAGCAAGGCGCTCCTTACAGCATTCAACCTGCCTCAAGTGCTGCAAAACTTTTACTTTTCTTGCCTTTGTGGTCAAACCAGGGAAACTGGGATAAAAGAAAAACCAGTGAAACTCTCATAGACATGCGATGAGGTGTCACTTAATATTGCCTGCAAAGCACATAGGGATCAGGAGGCACCGTGCAGCATAAATGTTTTCAGTTTTCAGTCAGATGTGATTGGGAATGAGGCTGTAGCAGAATCTAGCTGGAATAGCTACAGTAGGTGAGGATAATGATCAGTTAGGTGGAGTCCCCCAAAACAAGGTCTCCTGCTTTTAAGAAATAAAACTGTTCCATGCAGATTATGCAAAGAAAAAAATGATAATTATCTAAAGAGGTATACTACAGCATTACAGAATTACCCTGTGTATTTGTGTAGGTACATATTTGTATAACTTTAATGTCTATTATTTATCAACTGCCAATATTAAAAACAAACTACATCATATCTTATATATTTGCATAATATAAGCACACATATCATTTATAGGTAGTTTATCTCTATTTTGTATTGGCAATTGACATTACAGATCGTCTATGATATGCACAGATAAAATGGCAATTAAGCAGCAATATCTCAGATCGTGGTGCTGGCAGGCTCGCGCGCGATGTTCCTGTGGCAGCTGTAAGAGCACGCCCAGCACAGGAAAGCTTTGCCATTATCTCTGTCCTGCACTGTGTGCGCATCCATATCCAGCACCTCTTAGGAGCCACTCCAACAAGTGATCATCTTAACAGGGTCAGCACCTTTCCTCCCTAGGACCCCATAACAAACTTAGCGTCAGCTCCTAACTAATTGAATTGGAGCACAATCAACAGTCTAATTGAAGACTATCTTGTGTCCATTTCAAGATCATATTATTTCCCAATTTGCTTTCTGAGCTTCTGYTCACAGATTCAGGAAAAAGGCAAATAAGAATAAAAAAAATAAAGAAGAAGAAGAAAGAAAAAAAAACAGAGGGGAAAAAGCAGCTTTACTTAACAGTTGCTATTTTGGTATCAAAAGGAGTCTGCATTGTTGATTAGAACGAGAGATCATTATCCCTCTTAGGAGCCCTATGAAGGTCGTTGTGTTAACCTTCAAATCGCTCTGTAACTGGAGGCTGCTTTTTTCTCCTGCTGAGCCACACTGGGAGGAAAAAAAAAACCCAAACCAACACTCGAAGGAARTAAATCCAACCAGCTCTGCTGGCAGAGTGGAAAAGCAGAGGGGTGGCAGGGTGAAATTAACTTTAGTTGTTACTGTGTATTGTTAACGTTTCATCAAAGCAGGGAGACGGGATGCAGGAGATGGAAGTAAACCAATTTTTAATGTTGTTGTATCCCCTGAACACCCTGTCGTGACAGGACGGCAACGGACTCACACCCAAATGGCACTGTAGACAGCTCAAAAATGGCATGTCAGATAGCAGTAACTCATTAAGCACTAACATATGGGGTTATATTTGTATACTTTCTGAAATACAAAGGCAGCAGTTAGTTCATGCTCAACAAACCATCCATGACCAGATAATTCAGGCCGGGAAATAGGGAGATTCTAGCCTACCGTACACTGGATAATAATGCTGCTACTTCTGTTTTGTTGTTGTTGTTTTGTTCTTGTACAGAAAGTCCCAGATTCAACTGTAGAAAGCATTGCATGGATCTCTACTGTGTCATCGGGGATCCAGGCTCTCAAGCAGCCTCTCTTGATACACAGTGCATAAAGCCTTTCCCACACCTGTGGTCCTTTGGCCCATGAACTGTGACACTGCTGACCACAGCATCCGAGGAAAAGACATGACAAAGCAGAGAAACCTCTTCGTTCTGGAAGAAGCAGGTGTAATATCTCTTCTTTTGACCCTGGGGTCAGCAGCAGTGAGTCCCGTCGTGGGACTGATCTTCTTGCTTTCTCCTGAAATTCAGGAGATAAGAAGGAGCCCATGGCCATGTACTCAGCAGATGGTCTCTCTGGCTGTAGCTTCTCTCCACTTGAGAGCTCCCCTAGCTTCTTCGGCTTCTTGATTTATATCACGTGAAAGAGATAGAGGCCATATGCTTTTCCTGCATCTCATACTTTCATTAAGCCTCTCACGCGCACCCCTTGTCACCTATTTCCCATGCAGATTCCCCTACGTGCACACCCTGGTACATGCCCATGATCCGCCTTGCCCCATACAGATACTGACTCATCTTCTTTCCATTAGGTGTTAGAAAAGACCCATTTCTGTGCATGGTTGAAGCTCCTTTGCAAGGCGCTGAACACACCTGTTTGCATCCAATTTCCTTTCCTGTGCCCTTGCGGCGCTAATCCTCCTCGGACAACTTCTACTGTAAGTCAATCAACATGTCAATTTAGCATTCACCTTTTGTTGCGTCTTAAATCCTTCTAATCCCTGTCCTTGCCTCTGCATGTTAAATGAAGCTCATGTCGTCTCCTGTTCCTCCCTGCTCCCTGTGCCTGGTGAGGAGCAGGCCCTGAGGTGACATGTCCCAGGCAGGACATACAGAGGCAAATTGCTGGGACAGGTAATGTGGGGGAGTCATCTCAGCCTGAAGACAAGGTGAAAAAGTCCTCTGGAAACAAGAAGAGGAAATTGTCCCTGTCTCTTTCCTCATCTCCCACAGCTACCCTGGCTAAGAGCTAAAACGTTGCAGTGCATGGGAGTCTTTTCAGGGGAAAAACTGTAGCAGTTGCTGTTTCAGGAAAAAAAGCATTTGGTAAGGTCTGAAATGAGTGGAGCAAATTCCATGATCTTTAACGCCCTGAGGAAGTTTTGACAAGAAAGGACAGCTTCTCTAGCTGTACTTTAAGCTTCCCCTTCATGTCAGTGCTCCACAGCACTCAGAGGTTTTTGGAAGGGCCCTGAGTTGAAGAGGGTTAGGTGAGGAAAATATTATTAAAAGGTCCAAAGGAAATGAATTGCTGCAACTCCTTGACCACAGATGCCCGAGATATCCTGAAGACAGAACATTTCCACCATGTGAGGCACACAACTCAGATCTCCACTCGTGCTTGCTTCTTGGGAGTACAAGGATATGGRTCCATTTCCAGCCAGGGATTGGTACTGGTGCATATACATCCTCACCACCTGATCGTCACCAAGTGCCATGTCCGGAAGTTTATAGTAGAATATAGTGTGATACCCAGTCCCAACCGAAGAGCATTTTTAACAAAACAAGAAATGACAAAAAAAATTCTATAGACAATCAAAAATGACTCCACAGAAAGGATTGGATCTTCCATTAGATTCTGCATGTGGAATATGAGCTCCCTGTGATAGGGATTATCTTGTTCAGATTTATGCAGCTCCAAGCATCGTGGGGTCCTGCTTTCTGACTCAGTTTCTGACTTCCTGAAGCAATTGGGTGAGCAGTTTTGAGATGCCATTTTCCCCACAAGGAATACGAGAACCTTTCTCCCTCTGGAAAGGAGAATCAGTTCTCCCTGAAGCTGAGGTCTAAAACTCTCTGATTGGGACTTGGCTTTCACCCTCCTTCTAACACTACCCCGCGTCCATCCTTCACCCATCCATCCCTCACCCCAGATGCTTCAGGCAGCCATGCTTCTCACACTGACTCGGGAACACGGGCTTTTMAAATTAACTTGTCAGGAAGAGCAATGTATTATTTTACGGCACTTGAGTCACTTAAAAATCAGCAGGTCTCAGTGACCTGCTTGGCATGTTAAACTCTAAGTCAGTGTCAAGGAGGTACGTGATGATTGCTTCACCACAGCCTGCAATGCTGTAGCACTAGCAGAGAGACCCAAGTTTGGAGGGAGGTGCTGCATCTGTAACAGACTGGAAGAAAAACACACACAGCCAAGCTGCTAAGGCTGCATCTGAGAGCTTTGCTATATCTTCATAAATCCACACCAAATCCGGCACTGGCAGAGAGCCAGTATGGGCTGATGAGCCCTGATTCACATGGTCAAGAGTGTGCCAAATACTGAACGGTGCAAAGTGTGGAGGGGAACACACTCCATTGATAGTTCAGAGGAAACCATCTCTTGACTCAAGCTGCTGAGCAAAAGTGGCGTTCTCCTCTACAGTCCTGCTACCTTCTGGCTACAGCCCAGCATACTGAATTCAGGAGCTGGTCTGGAAGTTTTGGATGTATCCACAATGCTCATTACCTGCACCACTCTCAGTCCATGTCATGTTGATGGAGGTAAGTCCCGCAGTCCGATGCATCAGTATTTTCCCTCCAGCATCATTCCCTCCACTATCCAGGCCCCAGTAGCAGCCATCCTCTGGCCAGAACATCATGTCTCAGCTAAGTATTTCTAGGCAAAAAAGACTAACCTGGGGCCTGTTCTTTAAAGCACATATAAATGCCTGGGAGTTAGAGGGGGAGCAAATGGGTTTCTTTGTGGGCTTCTCCTGTGCTCCTGGGGAGATGATGTGGTTTTTTGCCTGTCTTCGTTCACAGAACAACAGCTAGGTGTTATTGATCTGAGACCTAGAGGGAATATTTCTGAACAGTTCTCCCTGGCATTAGTCCATCACTTAGCTGGTATTTATTATTCAAGGCTGGCAAGGGATTCCTGGCAGCATGCCCTGGTCAGACAGCAAACTGGTGACAGAGGAGGTGAGTTTGTCAAGGGCAAATGAAGTGGGGAATGAAAGCAAGAAGGGGAAGAAATTGCCAAGTAGATTTTCCCTTCTCAGATAAACTGAGGTGGTTCCCAAAGCCTGTTCTCAAAGCATCCCCTGTGTGAATTAAAAGCTCAAAGCAGGATGCACGCAGAGAGGTGGGCAGATGGTCAGCCTGAGCTGTTCTTTTCCTGAGAGTTAAGGTGAAAGTGCAGGAAAACAGGAAAAGAACAAGGTTTCACTCATGGAGAAAGTATGAAGGCTGCATGTCATGAAGCAAAGTGGCAGCTGTTTGGACACTTGCAGGGTGGAAAGGGGCTGTTCGTCAAAGCTGGAGGATGCAAGAGGAAGAGTCTCATGACAGTATCTGTCCCACCTAGTGAATAGTGTCTCCTGGGTTATTACCACCGCCCCAATGGTCTTGTCTTGCCTGATGCTTAATAGGAAGATGTGCAGCCACGTCAGTGGATCTATCCAGTCCCTTCTGAAGACTCCTGTCAAAACCATCCTTTATTCCTTGCTGGGTGTAGGGCCAAGTTAATTTGATCTGACCTGATACAGCACCTCCTCAGTGGAGCGACAGCACAGCAAATGCAAAGCAGGTAACTCCATCTGCAGAAACGGCTAGCATGTAACTGAGTCTGAAGAAGAACAGGAAACCTCAAGTCCTGAAGAGGTGTGTGGGGATCGCCAGTCAGTGATCATCAGCGGTGTCTCTGTCTAGGAAAAAAAGTAGGGAAAACACAGCCTAGATGGCCCGATTCTGTCACGATGCCCCTCTCCAGTCTGACAGACATCCAAGGGCGCAGAGGAGATTCAGGACAATATCAGAAGGCTTGCTCCTTGGCATCTCAGGAATCAAGGATGCAAATTTTCAGGGACAAGTCAGATAAAAGGGAGTGCCAGCTCCCAATCCACACCAGTTTAGATTAGGGGCTCTTCTAGGCAAGGACAGATGGATCAAACTCTCTGTGGGGTTGCAAGAAAATCTATAAAATCAGCTTCTGGAGAGACAAGCAGGCTGGGCAGAGCCTTCGAGAAGTTTAGTGCGTGGCACCTATTTTTCTTGGGCTAGGCTGTAAACTTGTCTGGGGCTTTCCAGGCAATAATTCTGCGGCTTTATAAAGCTCTTGTAACCTTTGCACTGGGAGAACATTGATAGAAAGGGGGGGGAAAAAAATCCCTCGGTACTGGTCCGATGAAACAGCCCTGTCTGCGAGGATGCAATGAATTCTCCTGTCACTGATCTGCGGGTTCACGGTTGAGATATGGGGCTAACAGACTGGTACGTTTGCTTGTTTGTTCGCTAGTTAAAAATGACATTAAGTTCAAGCTGGCTAATAATAATAATAATAATAAATAAATGGCACAGTGTTCCAGCTCTGCTCTCAGACAAGCCGCCACAAGGCTAGTCTAGCTCTCACTGTTTTTACAAGAGTCCCCAGGCACTGAGCTTTGATAACTGAGTCTTTTTGTTACACTTATCTGAAAGTTTCAGTCCACCCCCAAATATTCATAGCAAGACATGGGGAAAAATTTCCTTGGTTGCCTTCTACCTTAGAAACAGTCCTTGATTCCTTCAGTTCACTGGTCTGATATCTCAGCTCTGAAAATGGGCTTATTACAAATGTTGCTCTGAAAATGCCATGTAAGAGGCTGTCCAAGACTGCTAAAAAAAAAAAAAAAAAAAAAAAAGCCCTGTCCAGGCTTCTAGACTATTAGTCCCCTAAGGTGGAGGTTATGCCAGCATAAGGTCTGACTGCCCTTCTCTTTGTGGTACAGCAGAGGGCTTTTTGACCTTCAACAGCAATTGTTCTCCAGATGAAAATTGTAGAGAGCAAGGCTGGAAAAGCCAGAGATAAAATTCAAGCAGTGATGGATGCCTGTTCCCATGAGCTGCACAGGCATCTTTTTTTTTTTTTTTTTTTACACAAATTGCAAAATGTTGCCATGTTCTGCAGCAGCACTACTGTCTTTCATGAAGTGATGACCATGGAAATTAAGCAATCAGTGTGGTTTGATAATTAAGATGGCAGCTAAAATGAGCAGGGTAGGTTTGGTCTGAAAGAAGGTATATTTTAATTATTAGTGTCCAATTAAATATTGAATAAGTTTCATTATTGTAGGGGGATTTTGAATCTCCCAGGGATCCTCAGAAGAATTAATTAGAGAGGTCTGCACTTGTAGACGTGATGTGTACATGCCTCCACCCCCTTCTGTGCTGCTACAGATCCCAGTGCAAGAATGCAGTTATCTTCCGCCCTATGAGCCTGAAATAGGATTCATCCGTGTTCTTCAAACTAACAGGCAGCAAACTGTCTTCAACAGCAGAAACTTGGCATAAATTGCAAAACAGGTAGCTGATCCCATGCTGTGATTAGAATTACTTGTGAATTTAAAGAGAGCGTGTGCGTGTCTCTGCCACCCTGTAGTCAGGATGACCATAGTGTGGACACATCCTCATGATGGGAAGAACGTGTCACAGTGGGGAGGTCTTCCCTGGCTGGATGTGGTTCCTATTGCTGAGCCTTAAACTTGGAAGCCTGATTCTGATTTAACCTCCCACCACGCCATTCATTAGCTTTTCACCAGCTATGGCAGTATGTGTGGCTCTACCTATATTAAAAGGAGCAGGATATGGACCCCTAACCCCATCCCATGATTGTCAGCATAGTTTAATTGTTAGCGTGCTCCCTGCTTTTCAGCCTATGCCAGATAGCACACTCCTAGACAGTGAATAGATATTCAGGAATAGTAAAATCAAGGGACTATTCCCAGTGAATTGTTTTGCTGCAGTTATTGGGGGTAAAAGGACTTAACCCTGTTAATGTAAGCCATGCCAGTAGTCAGAGTGCGACATTTGGACATTGCATCTGCTAATATACATGTAGCCTGTGAGCATAAGTACAGTTTTGTCAGCATAATGCAGAGGTGCAAAATTAGCCAAACAGAAGTATGGACCTCTCCGGACTTAGCATACCAGTCCAGAGCCACAATCTGTCTACTGCTAACATGGGATGCCCTGAACGTCATGTGTCAGAGGCAAGCAAAGCAACCCAGTACACCGTCTGGAAAACAGTGCAGTCCTCTGTCCTTTGGTCCGGGAAGAGGATGACTCGACCCCAGCTGGCGATCAATTCACACCTGACATCCATCAGGCTGATGTGAAAGTGATCTACAAATGGAGTGCTTGTCATCAGGAGAAGATACATGGAAGAGACAGAGACGAGGAAATTGTCCGTGGGGGGCTATTCCTGAGGCAGCCCCATCTAGCAAATAGGATTATTGGTAATGATGAGATAATTCACTAAGAACTCGTGTCAGATTTAAATGATTGTCCTGCCTGATGAGGAAAGGCTGGGGAAGAGGGGAGGGGGAGTTCCAGCTGTGTCTCAGCCTTCATTCACAGCCCATCAAAGTCTCTGCAATGGGAAGCTGTGTGGGCTGAGAGTGGCAGAAGTGGTGGTTATSGTCCTTTGGAGTGAAATTATTTCTTTCCTCCTGAAAGAGCTCCAAGTTTTACAAACAATGTTTCAGACAGAAGCTGAATTTACCTCCATCAGATAGTTCATCTGTATTTTTAAGCCTTCTGTTGTGCTACAGGCCATCTGTAATGCATTCATCCTCACACAAAATCCATCCCAAGGGAACCAGAACAAAATACAGCCAAGTCCCATAGAAAGTCTATGGCAGAAAAGGGGTCTAAATCCAAATCTGTGGCTACAGCAGTAACCACATGACCAGTCAGCCTCCCCAATACATTGCTTTCAGGACTCCTTTCTCAGAAATGAGCCAGGAAAATCTGCCCTGTTCAACCCCCCATTTGAAAAGTTCTGCTCATAAGTCCACTGGCCTAAATCTAGGGTCACTCCAGTTTCTTCAGCAAGACATAAAGGAATTATACCGTAAATCCTTTTAAGCTCCTACAGCACTAGAAAAATTTCTTTGTAACTACACCCATAAAGGTATTGGCAAGTAAAAGTGTCCTTTGACCTCAAAGTTTTAGAAAGGAAGTTAATCCTTGTTTTTAGCTAGAAAGATAAGAACAATCTGTACTGTGATATTCCTACTGCAGTTCCCAACATTTAGCGTGGTATTCTGTTCTCTTTACATGGATATAAAACCAGAAATGACAGAACAGTCATCTCTAAAATCACACCAGCAGAAACCAGAGCACATTTTTCGTGACAGCCTTTTCAAATGTTTTGGGAAGTTTTCTGAAAGAAAGATTATAATAATTAGATTAATAACATCGCTAATTATTAATGATGGCTATTACAGTCTGGTTTCTCTCTGACAGAAAAACGAAGTGACATATCAAGCCTGCTGCAACACAACTATCTTATTGCCAGAGCCTGATTCTGTTCTCAGCTCTAAGAGGTCTTGTCAGAGGAATCTAAAACTGTGATGGTCAGAGACAGCTGGTGTGAGACAGACTAGAATCACTTTATAAGGACGTGCCACGATTAAGCAATCTCAGTATTTTCTCTGTAGTTTGCAGATAGAGTCAGTTTTTGGCTTTCCATCATGCTAGAACAGCACGTACAGGCCTAAGGCAAAAAGATGGTCCATATCCCAAAAACCTGACAATATAACAGATACAAAATCGTCCACCCAAACTCAAATTCCCAAGCCCATCTCTTCCTTGGTATCTTATCCATAGGGACACCTCTCACAATGACTTTGTTTTTCTGCTCCATCAGTGAAGTTGTTCTAGGAACAGATACTGTCTTTCAGAGTAAGACAACAAATTGATCCCATTTAAAATTCTTTTTCACCCATGACCAACACAATTTAAAGTGCTATCAATTTGAATCGTGGCTTCCTCTCTGGAAAAGAATCAAGCCAAAGATTTGGCTTTTTTGTTTGTTTGTTTGTTTGTGTTAGGTTTCTTCACTGATGCTGGTTTTTTTAAACAATATACAGACATTTAGAATAACTGCATCTTCTGGGTGAAGGCAGCTCACCAGCTGCCGCTGTTTATTGATTTGTTTATCTTCATTTACTTTTGCAGATTAAAAAAAAGAAAAAAAAAAAGCACAGTTTGTATCCTTCATGCGAACAGGAGTCAAGCAGCAGGGATTCTAGACATGTGCATCCTGATGGAGAAAAACACCCTGAAGAACCTAGAAGGGCATCTGTTGAACACTGGGCAACTATATCATTTCAGCTGTGAAATCACAACCTGGATAGAAGTGCTCTGGATGCATCACAGTGGTACAACCAACAGAGAAGCGGAACAAGTCAACTCACAGTCGTCAGAAAACTTGGTGGGTCTGACCTTCACTCTGGTCCTACAGAAGGGCAGCAGCACTGACCCTGCAGTGTGTGTGATCAGTCAGAATGGACAGAGGACTTGGTACACAGGCCTTGTAAGATGCTGCAGAAAAAAAGGTTGTTACTCGCTTTCGGTGCAAAACCTAAGAGTGAGGACTGTAAGGAGGAAAAGCAAATTTGCCTACACCTGAAAGAGAACGATAAAGGGATGCTGGCTCATAAACCAGCTCAGATCAGGGGCTAAACTAAGAGAAGGGTCACTCTGACTTGTCCTGTTCTTTTATTTATCTCTTCTGGTCGTGACTGGGGCAAGGATCCTAGGGTAAGTGAATGGTGAGTTTGAGCCATTCTTGCGTTACACAGGAGAGAGGATTATCCCACTTGATAACAGCCACCTCTAAATGAGGGTGGTATTGTCATTCCCTAAGTGAGGGATAGGACTGACCTCACTGGTCAAGACACCTGAATTTAGGTGTCTGCTTGTAAGTGCATGAGCTGCACTCCTGATCTTCAAATGCATTTGTCATTTGAGGTGCCCCAAAATATCCCACCTTGCCTTCAGCTTTTGTTCCTGAAGGGCTCAGGTCACCAACAGATCCTGTGTTATATCTGCCAATCCCGTGGGGATGAGCTGGGTACCCTGGGGAGTCTCAGAAATAACATTAAGTGCTTATGTTTAGGCAAAATGAGCACGTAGCCATAATGGAGGCTACCAGACCCTATAGCTGTCTCCTCCCTGGAAATTTCCCCCTCTTCCCTTTCACCGTGGGGCAGAAGCATCATCTTTTTTGTCACAGGGACCCTCACACATATCTACACAAGGGCCCATTCTGTGGCCCTGAGGCCTACTGGAATAACACAGTTCAGATTTCTGTAACCAAATGATCTTACCCACCAAGAGAGGGTGGCCACATCTCTGCAGACACCTCTTGGCCCATGCTCACCCCAGAGCCAGGCTTGGGAATTGTCTGGGAGAGCGCTAGCTAGCACACCCCAAAATTGTGCCAAGACCATGCTCCAGCCTCAGTCCTGGCCTGGTTCGTTTTCCTAGTGCAGACATAAAAAAAGATGCCTCCTCCCCACACTCCTTATCCATGCCCCTGTCTCCAGAAGGAAATCCAAGATAACTTGGGCTTCTCTGAAGTTCAGGGTCTAGTGACAGAGAAAATCCTGCTCAAAACTGAGCAGCAATTTGCAATACGTTGTTTTAGAGGTCCACGGTTAGACTCTCAGACAAATGGTTGAAGAGAAATTACCTCCTTCATTTTTAATAGGTTACCATTCAAATTCTAATGGGAAAACAAGACTTGCATGTTTGTGACAAGGCTTGTGCAATCCCCCTGTATATGTGTGTCTGTTTGCATGCCCTCTCCTAACCCTTAATAATTTCCTAATTGATTCTGACCAGATCCTGCCACATCTGATGCAGAGTTAATGGCATCAATGAGGTGGCTTTCTGGTCAGTTTGGGGATGATTGGGAGTTAAATAAAGGGGACAGGTCTACCAGTGCTTCATGAAGGAAAGCCTGTAAAATGAGTTTGCCCTTAAGAAGCCACCTGAGAATCCACAAGGGAGCAAAAATCAGTATGCAGCTGCTGCACAGGGGAAATGGTCTGACTTCCACCCCCTGTTTAAGGGGCTTTCTTTCCTGCTAAATGCCACATAATCCAAAACTGATATTTAACCTTCTTCCATATAACCTGCTTTTTGTTTGCAGTTTTGTGCTAATCAGCTTGGCCAGAGGGACAAACCTGGAGCAGTCGAATGCCCCCCTAGGCTGGCTTTCCCATGCCACTCAGCCCAAACACCTCTGCTGGGAGAAATCCCCTGGAAGTCAAGGAGTCATGTCAACATTAGGGATCCAAAATCAGGCCTCTAAGGCCAGTTAGCTTCAATCATAGTGATGAATGCTGTCAGGGAAGAGGGGGAGGGAGCACTCACTAATGGCTTGAGGGGCTGGAACAAATCAGCCCATCACCAGGATGGTGGTTGTTCCCCCCCATTAACACCAGCTGGAGCAAAGCTAGGAGCCACTCATTGACTTTTAGCTCCGTAATCCTGGTGTCCTTTAAATGTCAATTAACCACCACTAATAGGTGGCTAATTGGGCAAAATGGCCTTTCAAATGAGATGTAAAATGGAGTGCTGAGACTGCGAGTCTGTGTGGTGGGCATTAAGGGTCCTCCTGCATTTTGCACAAGAGCAGAGGGCGTGGAGGAGAGTTTTCTCTAGACCTCTTCCAGTGTCCTTCATTACATTATACCCCATGTCTGGGTTGGATTATTTTTTACTGTAGATATACTTTTGTTCCAACTTTTATCTTGTACTTTTATCTGTCTGGGGGTGTACAGAGTTGTTTTATTATAATTACATTAAAAGGGCACAGCAGAAGTATCTTACGGAATCACATTATGGTGTTTAACGCAAATGCTGTCATTTGATTTAGGATAGAGTGGGAAATACAGATGACAACCCCTTCTGTGAGCTGCAGAGTTGGTGGAACTGGCTTTTCCACAGAACAGCATCTCCTGCTTGAATGTCTTGAGATCTAACCAAGTCCAGCTGTCTAACCTGGGCTGAAGTCTACCCTGAGGTTAGCGTGTGGTTGCATCTGCACTGTCAGTTGACTCAGTCCATGTTTTATTCCTGGTTTTCACATCATCCACACTGCATACATGGTATTTTGCTCCAGCTTCTTTCTTAGGGAAGATTTATATCATGCCTCCCTTCCTCCTACTCTAGGATCAAAGAATACTTTTCTTTAGTGCTTCTGCCAGGCATGCAGTAACAACGTGAACTGCACCGAGTTTGGGTCCAACGCTAACCAAGCACACGTGCCCATTAACACCACCACTCCAGTGCCAGAGCCATCCTCATTGCTTCAGGTATTCTGAACAGAAAAAATACGAATGAAATGATGGCTTGCCGTGTCCACATTAGCAAGCAGTGTGGGGCAAGAGGAGCGGATCTGGAGTGCAAAGGGTGTCCTCAAGAATGGAGGTGTGCTACCAGTTTCCACCTTTCCCAAACCACCCACGCTTCCAATTAGCTCCCTCCACACCTTGCTTAATCTGAATTAACAGATTCAGCATCAGCAATTATACTGGTAATAAGGCTTTCATAAGAGCTGACAGAAATATTTGCTGTGAACAATGTCAACAATATTTTCTGCATGTTCCCCAAAAGCCTCTGAAACTTGACCAATCCAACTAATTCTTGTCACTAGAGCTTCCAAGACTCTGCTCTGTGGCCAGGTAGAGTGTAGACTTTTTTCTTTTGCTACTCTTGTAAACTGGGATGAACAAAACTTTCCTCCCTAGGAGCAGATGAATTTCAAAGGCAGGGTCTAAGTGTCTGGGAATCCCTGACAGAAGGACAGACACCTTAACATTGCATAGTTGGATTTCTGTAGTTGTGAGATGCAACTCTGATATTATCATTAGAAAGGGGCAGCTCACAGTATCATCCAGCTGCATCAAGAACACAGATGTACTCATAAAACCTCCAGACATTGCATCTACCACAATACAACTTGGGAACCTGCCACGGCAACATGTAATATTTTTCCCAGCGTAAGAAGATAAGGGCAAAGAAAGGCTACAGCCGTGATCAAGGTTTATGATTGCATGGCATCTGACTCTGTTCACCTAACAATTACAGAAATCCAGAGTCTTGCATCTTCTGCTTCAGTGCCTCCTTATGCTTTGATAGCAGACCGGAGGCAGAGAACAACACAGATCAGGACAAGTGATACCAACATTCAAGTGCTCGACTGATAAGAAAATCACTCAGGATGTTACCACAGGAAAAAGCACCTGCATGTTTAAGAAGCACTTTGCCAGTATGGGGGGTGTATTGCACTGTGAAAGGGGAATGGAGAAAGTTAAAACTGCTTGCTAAGTGTAAATTATCATCTCAGTAATTTCCATCCTTCAGGTACCTGAAACTTCACACATGCAGGCTGCAAGTTTAAGCTGGTCCCAGCAGTCTCAAACGCACAGGAATTTCTGCTAACTTCTGCTTTGAGGCAGTGCAGAGGGCTTGTTTTGTCGTGTTCAAGGGCAGAGGGTGAAACAATAGGAGCCCAGAGACCAGTATTTTCATCCAGTCTCTGACAGGGCCTTGCTGGGATGCCTGAAGCAAAGCACATGATCTCATGGTGCCTCAGTTTCCTTTCTGCAGAAGAGAAATGAGAGATGAGGTTTGTATCTGCAGCAATATGGTGGTGTCTTGGCAAAGAACCACGGGTAATAGGTTCCCTTCTCTTACGACTTTCAGCTCAACAATCTAAATACACAAAAACAACAGTCTAAATATACAAAGTGCAGCTCCAGATGTGATAGCACCATTCCCTGACTCCTTACCGGGGAGACCAGTTTCAGGATCGCCAGGATCCAGTCTGCAGTTTATACCCACAGGCACTGTCTGAGCCAAGGAACCACTGGCTGGAGACTGTCCTGTTTTTGTTTAGTCCCTTTATGCAGGTTTTGGCTTGACTGCTGCAGAAAGACCAGATAGAGAAAAGCACGTTGGAAAAAGAAGGTGAACACCACAAACAGAGCGCAGCCTCCGCTGCAGCTGATGAAAGACCAGCCTGAGATGGTTAGATGGCAAAGCTGAAATTATGGGCATTAGTCCCTAGTGCCCAAACAGGTAGGACTCTATGGAAGGAATTTGAAATCAGTATGTTGTTGAAACCCTGTTGAAATCAGTATGATCATGTCTCCCTCTAGAGACTGGCTCTACCACCTCCAGCAGTTAGGATTTGTGTTCTTCTAGTGACCTCACTAGTTCAAAGAGCAGAGACTGGGCTTACATCCAGCAGGTTGGAGGTCATGTCCCTGCAAACCACACTCTTCTTCCCCCCCTGTGCTACTGCTGTAATAGACACCACTGGAGGCATATCACAAATGTAGAAATAGCATATGCATCCCACTGACAAACAGAAGACCAGCAATTTGGAGCTTCCCAGAGGAAGCAGGAGCAATCACTGTCAGGAGAGAAAGCAGGAGGTTGAACTGTGTGGTTAGTTCCGCTTAGGCTAGCCTTGATAGACTGGTTTCACCATGGAACAGAGAAATATATACCTGTATGTAAAGCTAAAATGAGTCTGGGATTGGATCTTGCTAGCAGGATTGGGTTTCCCTCTTTTTATCATTTTCTGAACACTTTGTGGGAAGCTACCCATGTCTTGGGGAAGCACAGAACCAAAGCAGATGAGGCAGAAAAAGGGGACAAGCTATAATGATAAAGGTTCACTAAGGGGAAACTGAGGTACCAGAGGATGCCAAGGTCAAGACTGCAAAGCATTATGGGATTTAATGCCAGCTGACTGCCCTGAAACACCCCAGATAGGGCTGGCATATGACACTGGACCTACTGGAAATCCATGCTTTTCTGGAAGGGCATCTGGGGATACTCTAGGACATGTCAAATAGATGGCTATGTCTGGGCAATTGAATTGCATCCTTTCCATCCACTGGTTTGTAAGAGACTGGGTAAGAGCAGTCAGACTGCCCAGGGGTTGAAGGTGGTTAGGATTGTCCTTCATGCCTTGAATGGAAATGCTATGGTATATCTGATGCCCACATTCACACTCAGAGTGCAACTCATCTCACCTACCTTTAGGCATGCAAAAACTGTGTCCAGTCTTGGAGGGCATCCCCTGTATTCAGAAGGGAGATAGGAGTCAGTCTCATTCCATTGACTGGTTTAAATAGTCCATCTTTCAGATGGTTCCTACCAGATTAGAGGAATCTTAGAGTGCCTGAGGCTGACAGTGTAGCATGAACGTGCTCACTACTCATGGACGCCAAATCAAAACTGAAGGGGATGTATTAACGGTGGTTCTCATTGGGTGGTTTCCCATTAGCAAACACCAGTTCACAGGAACTTCATCTGACAACAGAGGGCTTCTAATGAACAAGATCTTAAAAGTTTCTCAGGTCCCTAGTGAGTCAGAGGAGACCCAAGAGGTGAGTTTTAACTCACAGATTAAGACATTTACATTAGGTCTTGATGTCCACAGATACTAGAGGATGATTCATTTGCTGAAATGTGTTTCAGGTGCCATCTGAGATGTTATGGGACATTTGAAATAGAGCTGGCAGGTATGTCAAAGCCTGGGAGAGATTTGTGTCCTTCTAGAGCAGCATTTGAAGATGAGTTGAAGGCCTTAGGGAAGTGCCAAGTTGCTGGACACTTGTGTCTAGTCAACTGAGTTGTATCTAAAACATGTGAATCTGGAGTTGAATCTATCCAGGATGTCAGGATAGCTGATGCCACTGTGGTTGTGACAGGTCTGAGTTCAAATCTGGGGCCCGGTGGTGAATCTCCTTCTGCTCCAAGGATGCTGACCTACTCCTTCCCCTGAGYGAGTACTTGCTCATTTGCACAAAGGAAGGCTTCTCCACCAGACAGGAGGAGATGATAACTGAAGGTAGGGGGGGTTGCTCTGACACTGTGAGGGAACCACGTTCGAGTCTTTCTTGGTTCAGGATAGCCTTGACTGCAGCTCTCCCACATCCCACATGAGTCCTCTGATGTCCAGGGTAAAAAGCATTTCCTTTCTCCTACACATGTCTCTGGGGAGCATTTCAAAGGCTTTKCTTTCATCCCAATACAAATGAAAGAAGATTTTGGTGTTTATATTTTTTTCATTTCTAGCACAGCGGAATTCTTGATTCCTGTACTGCTTGATTTTCAAGAACTTTCCCAGCACCTGTGTTTGCAGCAACAGGATTAATCCTTCTTGGGCTAGGAGATCTAAAGGAAGAGAACAAGCTGTGTCAGGGCACTGGGAAACTGAGAAGAAAACTGGAAGGCATCCTGACTTGTGGTAAGTGGTAAGATCCCAGGCTGGGGAGACATGATCTGGAGAGAGGATCCTTCTGGGATCCCCTGAGCTGCACTCATTCTCTAGCTTAATCAGCAGGCATCCCCTGCTACTATGTCCCCAGCAGCAGAATAACACTGACCTCCTCTGTCCTGTCCAGTGCACCTCTGTAAACGAGCATAGGAACAATAAATCAGGTCCTTTACCTATTGCTTCCCCCTCTCTGCTGAGGCTAGTAGCACTGGATACATGAACCTGTAGCTACAGAAAGTCTCTGCCATTGACTCCATGAAAGTTCTTAGGTCAGTTGTTTCCCCTTTCCAGACCTTGGCTGAACTGCCTGCAAAGTACCCTTGCTGTTAAGGGCTGGCCACACTGTTCTGCACTTTGAGATAAGAAACACMTCCAGCATTCAAAGTAACGTTCCCAGCATGATCCAGAGAGCGAGAGAGACAGTGAAGGCAGTGTAGGTCAGAAAGGGCATGCTGCCTTGCACCTTGGGGACCTCTTAAGCATCACTACCAGAAGAATGGGGCCAGCCACAGCTGCAGAAGGAATCAAAGAGGGAGGTTTTACGAGGAGGCATTCCTCCTTTAAACACTGCTAAAGCTTCTCCCAAAATAAGGATTAAAAAAAATAGCAATGAAGAAAGAAAAGGCTGGGGGTGAAAGAAAATCAGCAAAAAGGAGTAGAAAAGAAGATGCTATAAAGAAGCAGACACAGTGGCATTAGCCAGGTACTGCCGTCTGAGCCGGCGTTAGTGCTTTGGGGTGCTTGGAATATCTGCCTCACACACACTACACACCAACACACACATGTATAAACACACATCCCTATAAGCAGCAATAGTATTTTGTAATTAAAGGTGCCCCACAGCAAGTCTGTGCTCAACAGAATAAGACTATAATCTTTACAAATCCCTTCGCTTCCTTGAAAAGATGCAGCTAAGTCAAAGACAGAGGCACAAGAAAAAATAATAGCACCAAAGGCACTCAGGATGCAATAAAATAGAGGATTAGATCTACATTACTTTCATTACATTATATTGTATTTTTATTATTAGGTCCACAGTTATCATTTAATCTTATAGCTGCTGTGTCTGATAGAGTGGAACAAAAACAAATGGAATTCATCCCCCCACACACACCCCAAGGAACTGGAGATTAAGGAAAGATTAACATCACATGTAAATGAATGAAAAATGTAAATTGGAAAAAAAAAGGAAAGAAAAGTAGGTGTGCTGAGGCTAGGGAACACGGGGAAAACCACCCCAGTGTGAGGTTAAGTCTCCTTTATCTCTGCCTGCCGTCGTTTGGCAGGAAGGGAGGACCACACCAGGGACCTCGTCCTTGCCTTCCCCTGAGTATTTGGGATGATGCTTAGAGCTGATTCTATGAATATTGCTTATTCTGAGGCTCCTCGCCACGGACACAGACTGCTGCTCAAAGCATCTCCCCAGGCCATGAAAAGTGGGAGTCAAAGCGCCGTCAGGGAAGATGATGGAAGCGGCGGTGGTGTGGGAAACTACAGGTCACCCCTCTTCTTCCTGGTCCAACCTACAACAGGATGAGTCATCCCCCTTCTTAGCTTGCAAGGCTTAATTTTTTCCTTTTTTCCTACCTTCTGCCTGTCTCAGTGCTGGAAAGACGCAGCGGTCAGCGAGGCCTCTGTGATAGCCAGAACCTCTGGTCTTTTATCCTGCTCTGCGAGTGCAGGAAACTGGCACCTGCAGACCAGCCAAAATTCATGCCCTCGCAGGACTAATTTCTGGAGAAGGGAAATGGCTGACAGCAGCCAGGTATTCTTGGCTGCAATCCTATTTACTGAGAGCATTCACAAAGGATTTACAAACCTAAAGGGGGATTTATAGGGAATTTAGGCACCTAACTCTAAAACAGCGATCCTGAAAATCCCCACTCAGCCATCACCTAATCCCAGGAGCTCCTGAGATATACTCCCACCCATTTATTTCCCCTTAAAGCTCTGCCTATGGGCATGTACAGAAAAACTTTGCTCGTGGCAAAGCTGAGCAGCTATTGCCCAGCAATTCCCCTGCTCCTTTGTTTTCCTGCCTTGAGTTTTCCTCCGTCCGTCAGCAGTCCTGAGGGACCCTGAGACACTTGGCATTCACAGAGACACAATGTGTGCAGGGCTGGCTGCTGCTTTCTTTCAAAAAAAGAAAAAAGAAAAAGAAAAAAGGCAGCTGCTACTTCTTTCCATCTACCTACACAGTAGCTCAGGGCATTCGCCTGGGCTACAGGAGACCAAAGCACGGTGCCTTCTGCACCTGAGGGCAATCACACTCTTGTCTCCTGGCACACAAGGAGGGGGAACAAATGAAGATGGTTTGCTGGACTGGAGGCTTTTTTGCATTAGCTGCCACGTGAGTGAGAGGCAGCTTTGTCCATCACCCTGGGTACCCTCAAGTTGGAGGTTTAATGTGCTATTTTAGGACATGACAGAGGTGGATATGAATCTCTTCAGGCAAAAGTAGAACATGAAGCCTGGTGTTGTGCATCACAGGAAAATTATCTGAGTCCTAAAGGAAAGAGAGCGAAGTCCTTCTGAAGCCTGACAAATATGTTTTTTGCTATTGCTAGCAGAAGGCCATAGGCTTTTAGGCTTTGCACTGCCCTGACACCGCAGGGTCTCCAGCTGCTCTAGACTGGCCGTGGACAGAGATGGTTGTCACTGTGCTCACCAGGGTCTGGTGGCCAAGGGCCTCCTGCCCRCCCGGCCTGAGCTCAGCACCAGGAGCACCCGCAGGCCAAGGGCTGCCCCCGCGCAGTCCCTGCCTGGCAAACAACAGCCCTGGTGTGACCCGCGCTGGGCGCTGGGCAACTCTCCCGCTGGAGCTGGGGCTGGGCAGAAGGGAGCCGGCRGTGGGGAGAGGAGGGGTAAAAACAGCCCCAGGGGGACCCATGAGTGGGGAGGAGGAAACCCCACTGTGGACATCACACTCCTCCTGGTGAAGACCTCGGGGTGGTGATGTTTCCTTCTTACCTTCCCCTGGTTTCTGCTTGAGGAGATTGAAGCTCTCAGCCCTGGGACACAGAGGGATGCTGGCAGCGTGAGCATCGCTCCAGCGAAAAGGTGAGACACTGGGAATACTATGTTATTAATGAGGCTTTTCTGTACAAATTAGATAATTTTGATTATTAAAGTGTTAAAATTTTAATTAGGCTAGCAATAAATTCTAGTTTCTAACTCCATATATATATGGTTTGTTCCCTTTGGCCCATAACAAGATTAATTATTGTAACAATGCTTCAGCTGAAGTTGTGATCTCTGTCCAGATATTTCAAAGTCAGGGGGGAGATCTGAACTGCAGTCTCCAAGGGTATCTAAGCTACAAATGGATGGAGGTGAGGTTTCAGGCAGACCCTGACCTTGCCCTCAGATGACTTCACAGTTTTGGAGAAAAACAGAAAAACAGGCATTTCCAGTGTGCAGTTCATCCAACCCTAAGGCAGTTGTCTAAAATAGATCTGATTCACTGTTCCCCAAAAGTGTGTCTTTCTCTCCTTGGGCTACAGAAGGGCCAGGAGTGACAGGCTCAGATGCAGACTGACAATGCAAACATCTGAATTTAAGTGCTTCATCTGGCTTCTGGATACCACTGCCAGCAAGGTCTTGCAAGGGTCAGCACGTCCAGCCCCGGAGTCCCTTCTGCACACCATCATGAATAGAGCATGGGCAGACACAGCAGGAACTTCCCTTTATAAGATGATTTCCCATTCTGGACTTGCTACATGTTCGATGGCTAGTTCGATCTCTGTCCCCCTCTTTTGCTTCATCCCCTTTTGCTTCGTCTGCTTTCTGCTAGTTTTATCCTGGTCTTCCCTGCTTGTGCCACACAGGCCTCTGAAGACAGGACTTCTCTAACCTTCCATCAGCTGTCCAAAATTTAATATAAACCAACCATCCAGGACAAAGTCAATGGAGAAAGACACTTCCAGATTCATGCCCCTTTAAGGCAGGGTGAGTAAACTACTGTGTGCGCCTCCAGTAACTGCAGAAGGAGCTGAGACAACTTGATATTTAATTCCTAGATGTCTAAATGAAGGTGACTGGCTGTGTTTTGCATCTGGATCTCAGTCCACACAGCCTATCCACTGATGAGGCCATTGCCTCAGGAAGGGGATTCTACTGCGTCCAGCTATTGCCCTATAAAAAGTTTTAATTGCTCTTCTTACTTCGTTTGAAATTAGGGTGAGGATCATTCCATGTATGTGTCTACAAATGTCTGTGTCTCGCAGACCTGCTTGGTTTCAGCCACCGATTCTTCGCAGTGACAGAGGTGTAGTTGACTCCAGCTGTTCATGCCTGGAAGCACAACCAGACTGAATTTTTTAATTTTTATTGAGGTTTCTCAGTGTGCTGTTTTTCCATGGCCAAGGGATCACCTTCCACCCTTCTCACCTAAAATTGCCTTTCAGCACATTGATATGTAGTCTTCCCAGAGCAACACCCTCGCTGAATGCTCCTGCTTTCTCTCTAATTAATGCATCTGAACTATGTCTGGAGTCACCTTGACAGCAAGATCCTGATTTATCTTGAAATGACACCTTTTATTTTCCTTTAGTTGTGTCATGCTTTATATTACCCACACACATGTGGCAATTCTCCTGTGCATGGCATTGTAATCAGCAAGGATCAGGGCAAGGAAAACAAATTAGAAAAGAAGTAACGAGTTAATGCTACTCTGTTCCTGTGGCTGAATTATCCCTTGCCAGTGAATGGTAGGATTATCACAGGGAAGGGGGAGAATGTCTGGAGAGCCTAAAAGTTACTTTGAATGTTCATAATGTTCATACCAGGAACAGGGCCCGTTCCCTCATTGTGATCTATCATTTTTCTATTAAAAAAAGAACAAAACCACCATCAACAACAAAACAACAACCCTCAGACATCCAGTGAAGAAGCCAAAAGCAATTTCATCCAATTTATATGGCCAGCCACACTCCATGAATAGGAGAGAGCTTTAAGTGACCAAACAGGGAACAGCTCGCAACTGGAAGATCAGTCATGTCTCCTATGCTGTGCTGCGACTATTTATTATCTGTCTTCCAGTAGGGCCCAAGGTTGTGTGGAGGATCAGAGACCCATGGGGCTTGTTGAAATACACCCAGACACTGAGGTGTATTCACTAACATGGCAAATATTGTCATCTAATTTATAATGCAGCTAGCAGGGAACTAAAAGCATGAGGGAAGGACAACATTCAGTCAGGCAAGGTGAAATAGCTTCTCCAATTCCTCAGCAGGCTGAAAAGCAGAAAACTTTGGAGCAATGAGTCACTGTATGGGATAAAGAATGTGTGAAGTTTTAGCTCACTTAGTTATTTAAAAGTTTGCTAAGAGCCTGTTTGAAACCCCATTGAAATCAGCAAGAGCCTTTTCACTGGTTTCTTTCCCCAGAAGGATAGTGCTGTAAAAGAAGCAACCACAAATTTCAACTACAGAGAGCTGCAAATCACAAGGCATCAAAGTTTGAAAACCCTCTGAACATACCTCCCTCCAGCAATTGCCTCTCTTCTAGCTTTTATACTAAGGAGGAGTATAAGTTACCTGCACTTCTGTTTGCAAACACATTTCGGTACGTGACATTATGGAGTCATGCAGGAATACACAAAGCCGCAGCCCAGAACTGCACTGACGAGCATTGCTGACTGGTGAATGAAGAAGTCTGCAGAGCAAGAGGACATCCTGGTGCTTCCCAGAGGTTGGAAGCAGCCGTGAGCTGCTGAGGGTGCAGTTAGCTAAAGCAGCTGAGCTGACAYCTGGACCAGCTTGCAGTCCCAACCACTTCCTTCAAATGACTGTCACTTTGTCTAACCCTGTGCTGAGCTGATTCAGCTCACTAAATCAGAAGGATGCTATTCACAAATGTGTGTGTTCGGGATAAATCTTTGCCATTATAGTGAGTCAAATGAGCATGGCAACAGTCAGGTGAAAGAACCAGCAACAGGATCATGTGTGCAAAAGAAAGTTCACTGAGATTGTGGTTCTTTTGGTGGCTGAAGCTGATAAATCAATTCAAAGTATTTYTCATCCAGCTCAGCCCCTCTGCACATCACCTTTTTGGGGTGCTGGCTTGTAAACTTCAATGAATGTAGCATGGCAAATATGTTTTTTGCCATCAGTAGCAGAAGGACACTGGCTATGCACTGACTTGTCACCACAGGGTCTCAGGTTGCTCCAGGCCAGCCGTGGCCGGAGCTGGTTTTCACTGTGATCACCAGGGTCTGGTGGCGAAGGGCCTCCTGCCCGCCCGGCCTGAGCTCAGCACCAGGAGCACCCGCAGGGCCAAGGGCTGCCCCCGCACAGTCCCTGCCTGGCAAACAACAGCCCTTGTGTGACCTGCGCTGGGCGCTGGGCAACTCTCCCGCTGGAGCTGGGGCTGGGCAGAAGGGAGCCGGCGGTGGGGAGAGGAGGGGTAAAAACAGCCCCAGGTGGACCCGCGACTGGGGAGGAGGAAACCCCACTGTGGACATCACACTCCTCCTGGTGAAGACCTCGGGGTGGTGATGACAAGTTATTACCTTCCTGCTGATTCTGCTTGAGGACATTGAAGCCGTGAACCCTGGGATGCAGAGGGACACTCACAGTGGCAGGGGGAGCATCCCTTCAGAGAGAAGTGATGGATACTTGTGAGTTCCCTTGTATAACAATTCAAGGGGTATTATTATTATTATTATTATTATTATTATTATTATATTATTATTATTATTAAGGCTTTTCTGTATCAGATTGAACTGTTAGTGTTAGTTATTTTACCGTTGTGCTGTGGGTAGATTAGCCAATAATAAGTTATTGCTTCCTTTACATATGGTGTGCTCCCGTTTGCCCCAACAAGATTCCCAGTATAACACAAGGATCATTTAAAACAAGTTCTGAAGGAGTAGGGTGGCAAGTGAGTTAAAAAAATAACAGGAACCAAACTCTGGAGTGCAATTCTGGAGTGGAAATGAGAGGAGGAGGAAAAGAAACTTMCACAGGGTCATAAGAGAGATGTGACAGAGAAGAATGAGAAACCTGTTGGCCATATAAGATCTCTACCATCTGTGCGTGTGCAACACRGAAAAGCAACGGGAAGAGTTTGAAGCATTAGTGCATGGCCAAACCTACTGCAGGCTACGTCTGCATTAGTAAATCAAACCGGYTGGGCACAGACCCAAAGGCTGTCTGTAGGTGTCCCCACTTAACACCTTTACAGGCTCTGAGCTGTCCCAACCATCCCTCTCCCAGACAAAGCAGAGTCACTGCTGTGGAGACAGCACTGGCCGACAGTAGTCCCCAGGAGACAGCCTGGATGTGGCACGCCTGTTTTGGGGCAGGAGAGAGTTTAGCTGTAGGGACATGAACTGTGCTGTGCCAGTTAGCTCAGGACTAGAGAAACATCCTTGACCTGCTTAATTCACTAGCACAGACAGAGCCACCGGGACGTGGGCATGGGAAGTAAGGATTGGGGAAGGAAAGGGCAATGCTTTCTGGTCAGCTACAGCTTGCATCTGGAGGACAGGYCCGAAAAAGATGGGGGGGATTTGAAAGGCTTGTTGGAGAAGTGATGTAGCAGGACATGACCTATCTGATGGCTGAAATGTTTGGGCATCTCTTATTTCAGAAGGAGGAGAAAAGCTATATGGGAGGAATTTGCTGAAAATCTAAAGCTGAAAGGTAGCTCGTTGTAAGCAATCTCAGCGATGATGACTGTCACTTTTTTTAAAGAAGGGAAGGAGTAAGTGCAGCAAAATGAAAATAGACTTGGCAAAGTATACAACAAATGCAAAATAATACTGTTTCCCTGGTAGATAGTCTCAATGGCAACGAAATAAATGCTGGCTCTTGCTGAGAGACACTATCAAATACATATGAGCAAACCTCAGTGCCAAAGGAAAAAAACAAGGGAAGAGACCAGGAACACTTTAAGAGCCTGAAAAAAAAAAGAGAGAAGAGGGGGAGGAAATTACGCATAAAGAAGAAAGAAGGATGCATGTTTAAAAACTAATATAAACAAAAATGGTTTTGTGGAGGGAGAAAAACAAGAAGGTAAAGGTACAGAGTGGATAACAATTAGTAGGAAACAAACAAAAAGAAAACCAAGAAGAAAAAGGCCTGGAAATCACTCAAAATAAGAGGAAGAGGAGGGGAAGAACAAGCCCATTGTTTCATGGGAAGGAAAATGTATAGCCAGTGATGAAGAGAGGGCCAAAGGGTAGAATATATTTCAGAAAGATGGAAGGAAATTTCAATCTTCTTGGGGCAAAAAAAAAAAAAAGTTAATCGTGATCAGATAGCTAACACAATTAATTATAAAAAATTATACAGAAGAAAGAGTCATGAGAGGTAAGACCAGATTAAGGCATATTGAGGTAAGATGGATGTATCTGACCCATCAGGACCTGGAAGAATCAACTCAAATGCTTCAGGAAGTGGCTCATAGCAGCTAAGTCATTTCATTCAATAATTCATGGATGGCAGGTGAGGTTCAAGAGGACAGGAGAGCACTGAGCATGAAATCTGTTTTAGAAAGAAGGAAGAAATAGAATCTAGAAAACAAAAGACCTGTCTCATTAATTTCAATGCTGAGGAAGAATTTGGAGCAACTTACTAAACTTATTTTTTTATAGATTACACAGAAACTATCCCCTGCACATCTATATGATTTTTACTGTGATATGAACCATGTTTACTATGCAACCACATGAATTTACCATAAAGGTATCGCTTCAAATCAATGTACTTTCCTACTTTATAGGATAGCTCCCTACTGGACCAGGTAAAACAGGAGCTGTGATAGACAAGACCATGAGTCACATCCTATAGGATTTTCTGGTACCGTAACTAGAGCGAGGTCTGGATGAAATCACAGTACAACAGGTGAACAACATGGGTCAAAACACAGGCTCAATGAGTAAACATCAGTGGTTCATTGTGTATCAGAAAGTAAACCAAGAAGTAGTGGGATCTTTCCAGGCCCTGTGTGGGACTCATCTCTCTCACAGATATTTCCTGATGACTTCAGCAAAGATGCCAAAACCTCAGAAAATGTTCAAAGCAGAGCAACAAAAGTTGCAACAGGTCAGAAAACACAACCTCGGAGGAAAGGAAGTAAGAACTAAGTTTGCTTAGGCTAGAAAAAAGCTAAGAGCCAAACAGAAGTCCTCTAATTTGTAAAGAACAGCTGGGAAGAGGGTAAAGATTGACTGTTCTTGCTCTTTGTCAGGGAAGGGCAAAAAGCGTCGGTTTAATTTGCATCAATGAATAATTAGTTTGAACATTCAGGAAGTCTTCCTTATTATGAGGATGGATAGCAAAACTCTCAAATGAGTCACCTAGGGAGACTAAGGACACCTAGGGAGTAAAGCCTCCTTGGAGGGTCCCAGCAAAATTTGAGACATCTGAATTTTGACCTACCACCAGTCAGAAATACACATAAATCTTACAGTCACTGGTGCAGCATAAACATCTACAACCCCTGGTGCAAACGTGCAGAAGAAGGAGGCCAGAACAGTGAGGAATAAAAGGTAGAGAAATTACAGTACAGGCAAGGCCATAAGACAAAAAGAAAAAAAAGAGAAAAAAGAAAAAACAGCAAAAGGCTTGAGGAGAATTACTGTTGAGAGTTATTCAGACATAATTCTAAAACAGTGACCTTTGTGTATGGACCATGTAAGGCTTTCAACTTCTAGACGTTCTTCTGAAGTGAATCCCCACATCTGTACAAATCCTCCGAGTCTGCAAGCCAAAGGTCCTGATCTGTGACACAAAGTCCACTAATGTTTCCCAATCTGCTTCAAAGCACTCTGATAAAAATGTAGTATAAATCCAGCTTGCCATCTTTTACCTTGAGGTGACAGAGTGCAGCTGCTGGGGCACCAGTCATAACCCACGCAGTGAACTGTCCACCTACAGCTATGTCCATACCCACTGCAAAGCCAGCACCTGCTGCTGCTAGTATCTGTATACAAAAATGGGGCAAGGGCTGGAGGAAAATATTTTCATCATCACACAAGCGGCCTGACACAGAGCCAAACTTGCCCCAACTCCCACCACCATCAAGGACTCAGGCTTATTCTCCATTAATGATGGGGATACTAGAGCAAACCCTTGAGACATCTATGAAACATCCATCAGTGGTTGATGAGACTTCAGGAAATTGCTGCTACAATGCTTGTGCTCATCCTAATAAGGCCTTGGAGGTGGGTGCTACATGGAAATCCGATTTACTTTCATGGCATGTTCATGCCAGCAAGACTTGCTGATTTAAGGCATGACAGGTAGGGCAGGTAGCAAAAAACAGGATCTGGGAATCTCATAGGTAGGAAACAGAGCTGGAACCACAATCACTTTGGAACTTCACATACATTTCCATTAATGATCTGGTGAGGATGAGGAGGAACCAAGTTCATTTGGTCCAATCAAAGACCAGCATCTACAGCTCTTTAAAGGAGCCCCAGCAGGGACAGACTAAGAGGTGCCTTGAGAAAGCTGGTCTTTCCTTCTGGCTTCCTCAGTACTTCCATATATACCCAGGGCATCTTCCATGTCAACAGGTCCTTGCAGATGGATCCTTCAGTGGCAGCCACTGAGCTCCACAAAACTCAAACCTGACCATTCATGGTGAAAGAGACACACAGTCACAAAAACAACTCTTTCCCCTGTGAAATGTTTTCTCATCTCACAGATTTGCATCAGCAGTCACAGACCATGGTAGTGAGACCCTCCATGGTATGAATACTAAAACCGACTGCATATGAAGGGGAGTGATGAATTCCAAGGGGCACATGCACATTACGGCTGAGACCCCACAACGCATGTCACTTATGATTGTATTAGGTATAGGCTTCTAYTTCTAGAGCAATGTAGGCTGCTGCAGCCATGGACTTTCCTCTGCTTTCATCCCCAGAAGGGATATCAAGAGGGAAAAGGCAGGGGCAGGGATCATAACGCAAAAAATCAGGTTGTCACATTTTTTAGGTAATTTTACCAAGTTTATAGATTTATCTTGTCCCTAAGGCCCTTCAGCAGGATTGGACAATACAGAGAGTATCTGCCCTTTCATTTCAGCAGAGATGCAACCTATCTCCTCCTTTCCCTTTTTCCCCTTTTATCCCAAGAGCTCCCAGCAGTAGGAAGTAATTTTAACAGATCAACACAATGCATCCTTCAACAGATCAAGTTCTGGAAGCCATTTTTGCTTTATTGATTTAACATGTGCCTGTTACAGCCTTGACGCAGGGGCTATTTGCAGCATAAGGAATGACAATACAATTGCCTACACAGCACCACAGCAAAGTAGCCAGTCTTGCATCTCTGCGACCAGTTCCAAGAGGGGTGACAGCTGTTTTATGATGTGGCTTCCTGCAGGAGTTGGGGACTGGCTTTGGTGACCAAGGAGGTCTTTTCTGGTCCTTTGTTCTCTCTTTCTCTGTCATGAGTCCAGAACAGAGGATCATGAATTTTCCAAGCAGTACTTACAGTCATACATGGACACAGAACAGCTTTCATTGTGACTCTAAAAGGAAAAAAAAWAAATCAGTGCTCTTCAGTGAATCTGAAATTTTGCCCTGATTGCCAGACTTTTTCTCTTAAATATTTCCAGGACAATTTTATTAAACAGGAAGAACCCCAAACTTGTCTCTGAGCAACCTTCCTGTCATACCCCTGGGCCACCACTGGTTAAGGGATGAAAGCAAGCAATTTTGGGGATGCAGATCTACCCACCTCATTGAGGCAACAGCGGTCAACAGAGTTCAGCCTGCCCACCAACCCCGTCTACCCATGCAGCAGTAACCCTTCAAGGGAGAGCAGACCCTCCTGTAAACCCATCACCACAAGAGCAGATGGGATTGATGACACCTACCAGGCCAGGCAGACACTGCTGTGGGTAACCTAAGTGCAGGAAGCACACAGAACACCCAAGCATGTCACCCTGGGGTGACTTGACAAACAAATCATGTCAACAAGAAGCAAAACTAGCATCAGAGCAAACCTTGAACAGCACTTGTACAGCTGTATCATTGCACCCAGTGAGGGTAGGAATGATCTCTCTTGGCTTGAGATGTCCCCAGCAAAGCTAATCTCCCTTGCTTAGTCACCAGAGAGACGGTCCTTGTCCTGTTATCCTAAAGTAGACACTTGCCTAAAAGAACCGGGATTTATAGTAGTCTCCACTGTCTATGAAAGGATCCAAGGGCAACCAACTCAGCTATCTCTGCCTACACTTAATCACCTGAATCCCATCTGGAGTGGCAGTACAGTTCTGCTTCTCTCGCAGTTTAAAAGGTCTATGTAATCTCTGAGAGTACTAGCAATAGTTGTTAGTATTTGCTGATAACCCAGACACGTATTATTTACTCCAAAAGTCAATACGGTCTGTTTGTTTTTCCTTGTGCAGGACTCTTTTTAATCTTTGTTTTGACCTTAAAAGACCTGCTAGTGTTAGTCCGTGAAATCAGCTTAACAACTTTCCTGTCCTTTCACTTCTGGTTTATGAAAATAATTTCCCCACTGGTTCCACTTTCCTCCTTCATCTCTGCAATTTCTCATTTGTTGTTGTTGTTATTGGTTATTTCCGTCTCTCACCCTGGTCCCTAGCAGTTCCGGTTCCCTGCAGAGAAATTACAGATTGCTGTAATAATTAGTTTGTAGTGTTATCAGCTTCTGTCCCTCTAATAGCTATCAGAATAAAGCTGTCACCCAGCACTGACCGTCTCATGTAATCAGAATAATACAAAAATAACCTTCCCCAGAGCTGGCAGTGTTTTTCTTGCTTTGCTTCCTTAATTGTGTTTGTTAATCAGAAAACAATTAATTTTCCTGTTTCCACTTCTGCAGCTTCATTTTTTCCCTCCAAAATGAATTTGAGATTGGACAACCTGCTCCTATACGTTTGTCTGCTTCCTATCACTTTCCTGCTGACAAAACATGTATCAATCTTGGGGGAAGGAACTGCAAAATTTTGATCAAGTTTGTTTGCTTGTTTTTACAGATTATCCTGAAATATCTTTGGCAAATAGTAACATCACTGTTTGTGAATTGTCCCCCACAGCTGCGAGGACAGCCCACAGATGCTCCAGCACTGAAAGAGCTGAAGTTCCCCCTGCTACGAAACACACTGCAGAGGGAATAACTCAGAGGAACTGAGTAATAGCCCCTCATCGCAGCCACAGGGGTGCAAGCACTTTTTAGGGCTTTCTCACAAATCTCTGGTGAGATAGATGCTTGGAAACACTGGTCTGGGACCATTCTGGGAACAGGACCACAGGAATTCCCCAGTCCAAAACAGCCAGGCTGCACAGCTTGGCTCTCAGATGTGAGGCATATTTCAGCAAACCACTTATGATCAATCCACCAAGTGAAACATCAGGAGGGATTGCGTCAAATTCAAAGTAGCTGCAATCAACTGATAGACAAATTATTATTCAATGCCACAATTATCCACTTGGTTGCAGCTATAACCACATCCAGTTTTAAAAGTCAATATCACTTTGTCCTGGTGCTAGACCTGATAGCAAAGAGAAAGATAGGGCAGTAAAGAAGATGGTCAGAGAAAGAAAAAAGGAAGAAATTAATAGGGACAGGCGAGATACAGGCAAGCTGCTGCTTAGGCAACGGCAACGGACTGCATGTATAGAGGGTGGAGTAGCAATGTTTCCGAAAGAGGCTTGAATGTTATGAGTGCTATCACAAATCACAGGATCAGTGTCTGCAAGACATGGGCTGAAATCTTTCCTCTCTAGTCGGTGTAAGGAAGGCTTCAGCTAGAGCTGTGCTGCTCCCAAAAAATGCAGGGTAATTGGAGAGTCTGGAATAGGGTTACAAGAGTGTGCAAAGGCCTAGAAAGTAGATCCTGCTGGGAAAGTCAGTGCTGATTAGCACAAAGGAGACAAGGCTGAGAGGGGATTAGACAGCAGTCTTCACATATGCAAAAAGATACTGCAAAAATGAAAGGCAACAGACTGTTCCCCATGCCTACTATGAACAGGGACTCTCCATGAAGGACAGGATAAGGAGATTAAATAGCAAAGAGAGAAATGTAGGGCAGTCATTAGGAAAATATCTAATGGTCAAGACAATGCCTTCAGCAGGTACAGAGATATTCTGACTGGAGGCTGGTGAAAACAGGTTATTGGTACATCCGTAAGACAGCCCCAGGCAGGACGGACCCTGTGCTGTGTCAGAGGGATGGACAGGATGAAAAGCCTTTGTTTGTCTTGGTCCTCCTTAAGCTTCTACTGGCTGCCATTGATAAGGAAGCCTGTAACCTGTAACTTGCAACAGATGATGTGGCCTTCAAGATGCGGTGGTCATCAGTAAAGAAAACATGAAGATGTGGATAACTGTGGCACAGCCCAATAGAAAGAGTCAAGAGGGCTGGAGACATTAAACTAACCGAGCAGTAATTACTCAACACTGAATGTATACATCTCTTGCATTTTGCTGTGAAGTTGGCACGATATTTCTCAGATCAGCAGCAGACTCATTCAAACTCCTCCCTACCCAACAAAAGGCTCTAGTTTTGGAGGCTATTTGCCCTCAAAAGTGCTCCCTGCAAACTGCAATATTTGCACTGCCTGATCTCATGCCATGGCCTGTTGTGAAGTTCAGGGTGCCTGCACACTGAAAATATATAGGGGAAGCAACTGCCCAAGACCAAAGGTGGCAATGCACTATGAATTTACACTATTCCTTCATTTTACCAGAGGAAACCAGGGCACAGAGAAGCTGCCTGAATTGTTCCAGTACAAAAAGAAAGTTGCTGGGGAGTCAGGAATGCACGCCTTAACTATCTACTCTTACTTCTGTGCTTTCATGCCAAAGCATGCTGACAAGGAACATGAAAATGCATGTTTCCTCCTTTCTTTCTGCAGTACTCCATTTTTCACAAGTAGGACAGGCATCTGTCCAGAGAGGAAGAGGAAGCCAATGCCACCGAGGAAATCCATCCTTCACACAATGTCTTCCTATGCACTTTTCCTGYAGGCCAGCTGAATGTTGCTTCCCTGTGTCATTCCTCCCAGTTTCTCTTRGAAGCCACTCTAAATCACCTTCCCTGCTCATTATTTTCTAGCACCACAGTCTCAGGGCAAAGATAACATCCCGGAAATAAGCTTCAGGTTGTAATTACAATATATATTGGTTTATAAATTCAATTGTTTAGCAGGGCAGTCGGCAGTCAAAATTCGTGGGAAAAGAAGGAAAGGAATCAGATTRGAAATCAGGTGGAACAAAGGAGGCTTGGAACAGAAACACAAAGGAAAAAAGATGATCAAGACAACAATAGAAAGATATCAGGCATGGTCATTTTAATGCTGAGGTCAAATTCAGTCTGGACTATACTTTTCTGATTGTGGAAACTGAATGTTTTTTAAAAGTTGATTTGGTATTGAAACCAAAAAGTTCTCAGGATTTAGATACGCAATTCCCCACCTCTACCCTTTCAAAAAATTAAGATGCAGTTTTTTGGGGGGTTGTGGAAGTTTTTTCCCCATCAGCTTTAATCTGGAGACTACAGAGCCAGTTTTTCTCAGCCTAGGGTACCCAATGAAATGACATGGTCTTATACTAGAGAAAAGCAGCTTTTCTTTTCCTTTTTTGTTTTGTTTTATTTTGTTTTTGTTTTTTTAAGAGATGTGATGAGATCATGTAGTCTGAACGGACATCTATCTTCTCTCCTTGGTTGAGAAATCTGTAACCCAGCAGGACAAGCCAAGATGAGCTAGATGCCATGGCTGGCTGACCAATCTTAGTCTCCCAGTGAGGGAGATGGATTCAGAAGATGGATTTACACTAACAGTAACACGAGCCTGTTTGCAGTCTGTGTGTATCTGTGATAGCTGGATCTTGGCAACTGGTTGGATAAGTTGCATCAAATCCTTAGGGGAAAGTGCTTGTGAGCTGCTGTATCCACTGGAAGATGCTGTGTAAGCCTACAGGAATCATCTGTAAATGGCTAAAACAAGTCAAATCTCCCATTCAGTGTCTAGTTGGAAGAAGAGGAGTTTTGTGCTAGTTCTGCCCTTCCTCTCAGTGATCTGACTTATAAAGAAGTGGCATCTACAAGCTTATCCCCTCCATCATCTTCCTGGGTTGTAGCTTTCACCACATCCTTTGACTGCCACAGAATAACCTCTGAGAACTTGGACGCCAATCCCCATTTTATTTTGATATACCTTTGGACACTAATCCCCATCTATACCTAACAAAAATGAAATGCCTTTCAGTCAYTGCTTAGGGCCCATGGAGGAAACTTTTGTCAGGATATTTAAACTTTGCTATTCACAGAATGGTTAAGGTTGGAAGGAACCTCTGGAGACCATCTCATCCAACCCCCCGCCCAAAGCACGTCAGCTAGAGCAGGCTGCCCAGGACCATGTCCAGTCGGGTTTTGAATGTCATCAACAATGGAGACTCCTCAATCTCTTTGGGCAGCCTATTCCAGTGCTTGACCACCTTCACTGYTAAAAGGTTTTTCTTAYGTTTAAACAATATTTCCTGAATTTCAGTTTGTGCCCATTGCATCTTGTCTTGTTGCTGGGCACCACTGAAGAGTCTGGCTTCATCTTCTTTATGGCCATCAGGTATTTATACACACTGATAAGATCCTCCTCAGTCTTCACTTCTCCAGRCTGAACAGTCCCGGCTCTCTCAGCTTCTCCTTGTATGAGATATGCTCCAGTCCCTTAGTCACTTTTGTGGCCCTTCGCTGGACTCACTCCAGGAGGTCCTTGTCTCTCACTGGACCCAGCACTCCAGATATGATCTCCCTAGGGTTGAGTAGAGGGGAAGGGTCACCTCCCTTGACCTGTTGGCAACGCTCTGCCTAATGCAGCCCAGGATACCATTGGCTGCCTTTGCTGCCAGGGTGCATTGCTGACTCATGGTCAACTTGAGGTTCACCAGCACCCCTACACCCTTCTCTGCAAACCTGCTTTCCAGTCAGTTGGACCCCAGCCTGTACTGGTTCACAAGGTTATTCCTCCCCAGGTAAAAAGCTGCTTCATTTGCTTTTACCTGTAGTAACATACACTACTGAGCTAATCGCTAAGGTGTTCCCAACACAGACTACCATTGGGACCCACTGGAGGGCTAGTTTTTATTTCTCCATCTGTGCACAATATGCAGAGCAAAGCCAGGATGGAGCTGCCATGGACAACACAGTCTGTGCAGTAAAACAAGCCACCTATGAACTGTAGCTTGCATGTTACTTCCAGGCCCTGTTCTGAACCTCTGCATGCTCAGAGGAAAGAGATATTAAAATATTTGAGGTTGAGCTACAGAAACTTTTTTTTTTTTAGCTCTGGAGGAACAGACTTGCAGACCAAGTGCAGGCCAAGATCTCAGCTCCCATACTAACGTGAAATATTTATTTACTGCTACATTGCTGCAGAAGCTGAACTTTTTTGTCTAGTGATGTTGCAAAGAACTAGCTAATATGCTGCAAACACAGAAGTTTCTGATAGCTCCAAGCATTTTAGAAGACATTACTGCTGCAAGCCCTGCTATCTTGCCTTAACTATTGTATTTAAGTCTCCTTGAGGAGTGACCTTTGTCAAGGGAGAGTCTAAAGGAAAAGGCATGGAACTGATTTTAAATTTTCTCTTCAGCGTTTACAGTCCAAACATAGCAACTGTAGGAGGCATATGAAAATGCCTCTGAATTTTAATCTGCCAGACTCTGGAAAAGCCTCATGCTTACGTTCAAAACACTAATCCTGTGCTAATTTGCATGCAAGCTCTCTTCCAGTCTTTCTGTGTATTTTGTGTAYGCACAGTCGCACAGTGGTGACTCAGCCAGCAGGCATGGATGCCTCTGCTCTCTGGCAGATGGCACCGAAACCTCCCAGTCCCATGGCAGAAATCAGGATCTTCAAGCCAACAATAGGTCTTTCCTGAGGGACTGGAGAATCATATTTCTCTTCTTGCGATAAACCTAGATCTTAAACCAAAGTGAAGCAACCCTCACTTCTAATCTGGCCCCTCGCACATCAGCAAACGATCAGATTTTACCTAGATGCTTTGAGTTGGAAACCTTCAAGTGACCCAGACACAAGGTGCTTTACACCTTGTGCAGTGACTGAGAGAATATCTTCACCCAGTTTATCCGTACCACAGAGTAAGGGAGAAATCATCTATTATACCAATTCATGCATCTGGAAAAAATGGGCAAAGCTTCAGGGTCCACAAACCCTCCCTCAGATGTTTCTGAGCAATTAAAAAGACCAGGCATGGATGAAATCCCCAATGCTACGAGCAGAGTCCTCCCCACTAGGGGATTCTGCTCCTTTTCTCTCCACTGGTTGAGAGAGGGGAACAAAGTGACAAAGCAGGCATGGCAAAAAGACACTCTCTTGTCTTGGGTAACAACACATCCTCAGAAGCAGAAGAGTTAGTAGGATGGCCAGATAACAGTTAATGGCTCTTGAGCATTTTATGAAATAATTATTTTTCCTCCTGGGTTTGTTCCCAGTATCCTGCTGACTACATCATACCATGGCAGTTGCAGCTGGCAATAACTGCTCCACTTGCAGCGAATCTTGGAAGACATCAAGAGCTGAAGTCTTTGGATGGCAAACTGGAAGGAGGAGGAGGCAATTCTGAGCAGCCTGCTTGTGCCATAGTTGCTTCGGGGTATAAAGCAGAGTCTCCTCCAGAAACACTGATCTAGCACCTTTCACCAGTCCTCAACGATTTAACCAAGCAATTCCACTTGAGGAAACTTCAATCCTGAGCAAGTCATATGCCTTCTTTATAGCAATTGCCTTAAATTGCAGATGTTCATCACAGCTCATTTATATCTCATTCAGCTCGACTAATTGCCAAAGGTTGCAGAAGAGCTTGAATTTCAACCATATGCCAGACCATCATGACCAACACACAACTCTCATACCACCTGGAAAAGTCACTAATGGTTTGGTCTYGACACACGTTCCTGTATTTCTTGAGTGCCTCATCTGACCTCACTGTTACAAACACACAGTAGCAAAATGCTGATGACTTTGAGAGACCTCAGCCTCACTCATCTCAGCAGGGAGAAGACTCAAAGCCTTGGTAGACTCACATCTCATCCATGCTACAGCTTCTCTGTCAGTTTCTGGTGCTGCCACCCTGCATCACAATATTCTGGAGGTGTCTATCAATGAGATGGATGGTTCTTCTTCCAGGTCTATTGCAAATATGTGCCTGAGAGCAGACTGTGTCCAGCCACCAGAGCTCTCCAGAGGAGGGAGACCTTAGCCTGGATTCAAGTCATTTCAAGTCATGCTGCAGCCAAATCCTGCAACAGCTCTCCATAAACTCAAGGCAGAGGTTTCGAGCCTAAGTTGCAGTCTGCCAACAACCATAATATGGAGAGAAAGCACCTTTTCATGAACTCTGTATAATAATGCTAGTCTGAGTGTCCAATGCAGGGGTCTCTAATTTGCTCAGTGTCTCAGTTTCCCCATCTTTTAAATGAGGCAGGTATCTTTTTTTTTTTTCCTCCAAACCAAGGTCTGCGGGGCTTAACTATTGTCTGAGATACTCAGCCCTACAGCAGCTTTGGAGTAAACAGCCCTTTGCTCCAGCAGTCCTCTCAGTCTTGACAGTAGCAGGGTAACCTGGAAGCATTTCCTCCTTCTAATCCTCTCTGGCTTTTCCCTCTCCTTATCAAAAACAAGCAATGATGTTCTGCTTTGTATAGAAGCATCTCCCAAAGGACTGAACCACACGCAGCTCGCAAACTCCAGAGCTCCATGGGATTGCTAGACAGCATCCGCCTGCGACACAGCCCTTCAGACCATGTAGTCCCTTGTGGCTCCTCCCTGGCTCCCAGATCACGCTCTTCCATGCTCTGGTTTTGATCTCTTGCAGATTTGCAGAGCCAGACACTGGGGGCAATAGATTACGTCTATCACATACGCTCAAGCATTCCAGTTCTCTAAAAGCGCCAGGATGCCAGCTAAAGTACACACCTTTTCTCCAACACCCACTTACGCAACTCCCCCCAAAAAACGCAAACACTGAATCAATGTTAATTAAAAGTAAATTGGGTTTGAAAAAGAAGGAAGACATCTGCATATGATCTTGTTTTATTATTACAATTAGGCAAATGAGGTTTTCTAGCAAACTTGAAATAAATTTGGGAGAATTTATGCCAGCATTAGGACACACATAACAAAAAGCTGTTAGCAGGTTTATTGCAGCAAAGCAAATCCATTTAGTGCTTTACTGGGAGAGGAATGGGTGAGTGAAGTGCTGCTGTCTTCAGGCATTTACAGCCCTAAAAGTCCCTTTACAAAGCTGGATTTGGTTTGGGAAGATGAGTTCACTTCTGTTTTGCTATGATCATGGTTCTTCAGAAGAGAAGGGTGGTCCAGATTCCAACAGCCTAAATTCCCTGTTCGTTAGAGCCTAGGTGATGGCAAACTCAGCTGTTTGGACAGCCAAAGGAAAGTACTGCAGAGGGAGCTATTGAGAGTCAGCCCATAAGGAACGCCAGACATAAGGACTTGTTGGGAAATGAGTCAAGCTAAATGAGGACTTCAGATGTTTACAGGAAACTCATGTTATTCTGTGAAATTGTCCCTGAAGGGCTGGAAACTTGCAAACACTGTTAAGATTTTAAAGAAACAGCATTTCCCAGCCAAAACTCATGCATGCACACACACGAACACAAATAGAGCACACAAGAAACTCAAAATTAAACCCAGAGACAAACTCCAGATATTTGTTCTCTGCATAAATGACTCTTAAAACCCTCTTAAATTTTATTAGAAATAAACTCCCTGCAGTAACATTTGTATTTGTCCTTTTTTGAGGACATCCTGCCGAACACACAGCCGGGACCACCCTGAGCTTCAGGGTGGCGTCGAAGACCTTGGAGAACCGTCAAGTTGCCCAGGACAGTCTGTGGTGGGAGGCTACTCTCATTGCACAAGCCACCAGAGCCATTGAACAAGCAGGTGTCAGGGGTTAACAGGAGCCAGGCATCCTGCCTGTGTCTGCTTCATGTCAGGGAGGCTGCCTTTGCTTTGTCAAAGCCAGGATCTTTATTCGTATTGATATCTGGAATGAGCCTGCGTGCCAAGGGATTTAGCGAAGGAGGGAAGCACTGGGAGCATACATTTCCTGCTTGATCTGACAGCAACGGCTACACGATTCTGCATTACCCTGCTCCCCTGACGGGCTGCCCCAGCATCTGGCCGGATGCTTTCTCTGGAGCTCTGCGGTCATCTCCAGAGTTGGCCTTTTCCCTGCGAGGCAGCAAAACGATCCAAAACAGATACTGACGTCAAAACCTGGCCAAGTCATTTCCTAGGGCTGTGTTCAGACCATGCTGAAAGGTGCAGCTGGCACTAGCTATAGTCAGTGATTTTAAGGAATGATGGGGGGTGGGGGTGGAAAACAAAGTTGTGCAACCACTGCTTCCTCCACAGCCAGTGGAGAGTGGTTAACACCATGCTGAGAGCCCTGTGTCTCTGTGTTGCCAATGAGTGGGACTTTCACTGCTCTTTGTACCCCAACCCTACAATAGGCTTCTAAATGGAGCGACCATTTTTGGTGTGTTTATACCATAAAATCTCTAGCCTGGAATCAATCAAATTTTGGTTTTTACCTTGTAGAACACCAAGCATCAGGGGCCTGATGTTTTTCTGGGCTGTGGTGCCAGCGCACTAAATGCCTAAGACACAACATTGCCTTCCTCTTCCATTCCACTGCATGTAGCACATCTTCAGCCTCCATCACATCTGATCCTGGGAACCCCTAACACTCAGCTGAGACTCGTCTGTGGCTCCAGCAAGAGGTGGTGAAAAGCCTGTGCTGTATGGAAAGATGGATCTGCATGGAACTTTTGACAGAAACCAGGCCTACATTTGTTGCCAAATTTGGACGGACTTTGACATTAATAAAGCCTATAGGGTAGATCTGGATCTGGGCTGGGGAGCCATATGAGGAAGAAAGTCTTTTGCTGAGAAACAACCTAAACAAAATGTTTAAAAATTAAAGAAACACAGAAACTTTACAAAACCAAACAAATCAGCTACTTGTAAAAATAATTGTCCAGGCAGTCTTCTCCAGCCCACTTACACCAGTCCTTCCCGCTATGACTTGCAGGGCAAATAGCCTAAAGAACCAGAGCAGAAAACACAGTTCAGGATGCTCCGTCAGTGTTGTCTCTACTAACATCTTTGTCATCTGAGGTGATCATGGATATTCTGCTCTTCATTTTTTCCAGGTTGGGTTTCACCCCAGCTAATACAGTGTATGTGACCCATTTCAGATGTAGACCTGAAGTGAATGATGCCCTGGGTGTGCCTGTTTCTCTCCACAGACTATAAAGGGGGTCTAGGCTTCAATGTGTGCAGCTAAACGCCTTTTTGGGGCCAGATGAATCGAAATAGAGAGGCTGAGCAATTCAATGGATGTGAGACAAGCCCATATCCCGTGTCTGGCTCTTGCTGTCATTTGCTGAGTGAACTTCAGGGACTCATTTTATTTCCGCCTCTCTTTCTCCCCCAAGCCTTAGAATATCTCTTCTTCAGCAGAATTAGAAGTTCCCCAGGACTGCCTACTAAATGTGTGTACTATCCAGGGCAAATAAGGAGAAGGCAGATAGAAGGACAGAAAAAGTTTGGGAAGGAGACAGGCATGTTTTGTCATGGGAGATGAAATGAAAATACTCAGAATGGCACTGTAGAAAAAAATCATCAAAGGAAGAGAATTTTAAACTCAGCTCAGCTGCAGTCGTGAAACCTTGAGCCATGCTTGAAAGAATGTGAGCAGTCTGCAGATAAGTAATAGCAAGTTCTGGGATTTTCTATCCATTACTTCAATTAAGCTTTATACTGTATCACATATATGTGTCTGTGAGTGCAAAAGACTTTTATTCTGCAAATAACACAAGATGCACATCATTAACATTTTTCCCACTGTCCACAACGCAGAAGTGGACAGGAGAAGTATTGCATCTCAGACAAACATTGCTGTTAAACCATTCCTGGCCTAGCTAGATGCCCGAAAAAGGGGCAGCATCACTATATGGTCATGACTGTGCAGCAGGAAGGGATCATGCTAGTCAGTGCTGCAAGGTCTACAAGTATTTGTGATGCCTACATAACCCACCCACATGTTTTTGCTGACCATGTTAAGAGACAAAGTGCCTTGATGGGGCAACACAACATCCTGCTTCTAAGTCCAAAGTTGTCATAGTCAGCTAGCGTAAAATGGTGCTGTCTGTAATAGTAAATACGGCCAAGACACAGGGCCAAGCACTGACCACGAGTGGTCCACACTGAACTGCTGGCATGGGTCCTGCCATGGCTTTGGTTATGTCTCCATTCTGACTTCCAGGGAGAGCTCCCGGACAGCAGACCTATGGGAAGGCCACAACATGGACCTTTTGCTTCCCCTTTCCACCCAAACTGAGTCCATGGGCAGAGAAAATGTCAAAGGAGCCTTACTCTTTAACCTAAGGACACAGGAGCCCTAATTTTCTGGGGTTTGGTCATTTAAGAGTGAAACTATGCCCTGCCAACCAGCAGCGGCTTCATGGCTAAGAGAGTTTGCCACAGCCTTAAAAAAGAAGAATAAAAAGTGCTGGTTTGTTTAGAATTTTGGAGAAAAAAAAAAACAACATTTTTCTGTCATTTTGACAAGGTCACATGACAGAGGCCCCTGAAAAATATTTACAAAGTTGCAGCTAGCAAACCTTCTGAGTGGTGAAGCCATAGCAACCTGTGCCAGAGACCAAAGGGTATGATCAATGTTTGCAATTAAAATCTCTTTTGTTTTGCACTATTCGCATGCAGCGACCCTTGCATTTTGGTCAACGGAGCGTATGCCATGTAGCGCTCAGCTCAGGCTTTGTTCTCTGCCTTGTTCATTCTCCTAAAGCAGGAAACAAGAGCCATCCCAGCCAGCATATTGTCTGAACCCTGCTTGCTATTGTTTGCAGCCACAACAGTGAACACAAGGTTCCCCCGCCTTTATTTTTTAATTCCCCACAACACACCCTTCAAGATGAAATTAGCAATGTATACTCTAATTGTGTTTTCAAAGTCATAACAATGCAAGCACATGGCGAGAACAATGCAGCAACTCATTATTAAAGAAAAAATAATTAAAATCTCAACAGAAATAATACTTCAGTTGTAAGAAGAAAAAAATAGCCACATGAAGAGTTTGCGCTTCTATTTATTTCCCAGCCAGCTTTCTGTAGCAGCTTCTCCTAATAACAGGTTGGTTTGATTTAAACACAAACGAGCAAGTATTCTGTTTTTTTAGCAGCGTATCTGCAAAAGCCACAAGGAAACTATATTAAGCATATCCTCAGCTTGTAGCAAACTCGCCCCAGTTAACTTTACAATGTGGGAACCATAATCACAATAGTTTTATGCGATGATCCACCCTTCCTCTCCCACATCCCATGGGGAAGTAAGGACCTTCAGCACTACGGAGCAACCCTCCGTCATTTTTGAACCACATGATGTGGTAGAAATGCAAAGCTATTATCACCTAGCAAATGTATCATCCTCCTGGAATAGAGTAAAAAGAAAGAAGAGTCCAGGGAATTAGGGACGAATCAGCTTAACTTCAACGCTCAGAAAAATCTCGTAACGAACAATCAAGCAATCTGTCTCTCAGCACCTAGAAAATAATAAGGGGATAAGTAGCATCCGGCCTCAATTTCCCGAGAACAAATCACATCCACCCAACCTAATTTCCT
The DNA here is from genome assembly GCF_003343035.1 of Apteryx rowi. Classification (NCBI taxonomy): domain Eukaryota; kingdom Metazoa; phylum Chordata; class Aves; order Apterygiformes; family Apterygidae; genus Apteryx; species Apteryx rowi. The sequence continues at coordinate 2,458,640 of NW_020451204.1, forward strand.
TCGGTGACAGTGTGATGGTTCTTGTGGGTCAGGGGAGCAGCAGCAGATGTAAGGCAGCTTGACTTTAGTAAAGCTCCTGATGTGCTCCCGCAACATCCCCTCCGCCAGCAAATGCCTTGATCACCCTAAGCTGGCAACTGATCTGACCAAAAATCAGATGGATAATTGGGTCTGGTTGGTGAAGGCCCCTCTGGGGTCCCTCTCTACCACATTTCAGCTTGGCAGGTCCTTCAGGGAGGTGCCAAAGGAGAGCAGAAAGGGAGCTTTCTACTTCTTACTACCTCCAATCATTGTTAACGGGAGATGGTTCCGCTTGTCCTATGAAAGCTTGTGAAACACATCTGGAGGGTGCTGGCGTAGGCAAATGCTTTATTCCACACCTGGCAGTTAGAGCTCTTACTCAAGAAAGGTGAAAACTGGATAGCACTTAACTTAAAATGGGTCGCGGCCACATCTACTCCCAATAAAATGCTCCCAAATCAAGGCTAACCCCTATTCAGACACTCTCAGGCCTTTCTGTTGAAGCTACAGGATCAAGCTGCAGAGACCAGGTAGGCCAAGCACAGCAGACAAGTGCTCAGGAGCCTGAAGCTCCAGCCTGGTGTTTGCTGTCCCTTGGTGGAAAGCAGCAGAACTGATCCCGGCTGGCTGCTAGATGGGAAAAGCAGGAAGACTCATATCACAGCCTAGAAATGCAATGCAGACTTCTGTGAGTTTCTCCGACCCTGCACATCAACCTTGGAACTGATGGAGAAAAATCACTGCTGGATTTGGAAAAAAAAAAAAAAACTTTCACATCTGGCTTCAAGACACATTTAAAAATAAAATATCAACCCCCAGACAGTGAGATTGAAGTAAAATAGCAACTCCCTTCCCTCCTGCACTTGAATTTGGAGCTATTGATGGCTTAAAGACCTTGTCTTAATTTTCTCCATGACTAATCTATTCAGTTTTCACTTAAGGAACCCTCAATGGTATAATGAGACAGCTGTTGCCTTCCATCCCGCCCCCAACTCCCCCAACTAGGAAATTAAATTTAAAACCACTGATTTAAATAGGCCTGGCACTGTCTCATCTCCTCTTGAGTCGCTCTGGGAATGTCTTACCCATAAGTGCAGGTGTCAGGTCAATCAGAATTCACCCAGCTCTTTGGGTCTGTCTGAGTTGGTAGTTTGTAAGGAAATGGAGATATAAAACTCCTAGATCCTCCCTCCTGAGTGCTGTGTTTTGGGTTGGGTTCCTCTTTACAAGCGGTAGACTGGCTTGTGCTGGGATTTTGAGATCGATTGCGGGATGCTGGAGTTTGAATCTGCCTTGGGCTTCCTGGGGGTAAGTCAATTAGTCATTGGTACGTTATATGGGATTTGAAGTGTGAATACCATGTACCGTCCTGGAGAAAGGTGAAGGCTGAGACACAGGCATGATCTAGGCGGTACTGGGAGGCAGCTCCTGCCTCACTACGCTGAGCTTTACAGATCCTTTTTGGATCTCGCTGTGTATTACACCCAAAMCCAGACCCTAATACAGCACCTGGGGGCATTTTTCTTAAGCAATGTGGTAGAGCCCTCRTTCCCGTCTGGGTCAAACACCTTGTGCTGCTCTTTTCCCTTATATACAGCAGGGGTGTAAGTACTGGCATCCCTACCAGTATGATGTGAGGGTAAAAGTCCACTGGAGTCATGTACTGTCCAGTAAGTGCAGGAGAAGCAAGCACATGTATAAGGAAGGTTTTGCTTGTTGTGAAAGGTCTCTATGTGGCCCTGGGTAGACTGTTCCCTCTCTCCTGACCTGTTTCTCTCCTTTGCTGGACAAGATAATAGTGACGACAAAGCCGTGGTAACACCTGCTAGTGGGAGATGGGTTTTATCTGTGAACCCAGGGGTTGAGGAGTAAAATAAAGTAAGAGTGCAAGGTACTAGCTGGGAGTCATGAAATCATCTGTCCTTAGTTCCTCCAAGACGCTGTGGACCAAAAGCTTGTGCTTTGCTGTTTTTTCTCAAGGCCTCCACAGTGGGATGTACAGGTTAAGAGCAGARACCCTCACTCTCAAGGCCAGCAGACAGAGGATGCAAAAGCCATCCTCACCTCAAGGCTGGTGAGAGCTGCCCTCAGAAAAGCARTCTAGTCAAATGTGCCTTGGCAATTGCTCCCCTAATGATTCTGAAATTAGTAGCTTCAGACAGAAAATGATAGGCATTTTAATGCAGCATGGGGAAAATATTCCTCTGCTTATTGCTTCTGCACTCTGATTAGGAAAAAATCATATGMACAATACCACAGTTTCTGCAGACCTCACCTTCTACATGAGCAATATGTGTTTTACACTCTCACCCTGGTTCCTTCTTTCATGTTGCTCACCTCTCTTCCCCATCCATTTCTCTGCTTTCTCTCATTTATCTTTTACTCCCTTTGATCTCTCTGCACAGTGTCTTGTAGTCTGTTTAGCTCACTTCTTGGCTTAGGTCAAATYAGCTCCATTAAAAAATCTTGTTTAAAGAAAATACACCACATGGGGAAATGACACTTTCACAGTCTTTCCCCAGCTTTCTGAGGGCTGACTGCAGAGCTTCTGTATCAGACTGCCGTACGGAAGAGCAACCATAACTAATTGATGTGGCTGGATTTGCTGAGGGTGTGAAACCAAGCGTCATGAGCCCCATGACCATCAGGGATCATTGCCTTTGGGCAAGTAACAAGGGATCTTCTCATTGGGGTTAAGCTGCTAGGACCATCCCTGATCTGGTCTTACTCATCAGTCCCTTTTCTGTACATGCTGCACATCCGTTCATGTCCCATATTCACATATCCTTATCCCAAGAAGTCCAGAGCATCCCCTGTAGTGTGCATAGAAGAGGCAAACAAGCATTCATTTTCACCTTTTCATGATAAGCTTATTCCCATTTTTTTCTCATGCCTGCATGATCCTTTACCTAAAGTATGTCCTCACCCTCACTCCTTGGGAGCCCTTTTGTGGTGTGTCTCCAATGAAAGTTCATATCCCCTCTCTGCACCTCAAGTGTTCCCTGGATCCTCCCAGTAACTTTAGCATCATCAGGAGCTGCTTCAGAGACATCAGGCAGCTGAATAGTCAGAAGTTTCACAAAAGAAGAAATGATGAAGAAAAAAAAATACCCCAATGACTTTGTTCACTTCCCAATGCATGGCATAAAGAAGGAACAGGTCAATATTAAAGAGCATCATGCAATGCAGCCAWATAAACCACTGCAGCCATGACTCACCTGGAATGTCACCATGTCTACAGAGAGGGGCAGGAGAAGTTCCGGGGAGAGTAAGGAGAATGATTAACAGCCTGGGAAAAATCTCCTGTAAATACAGGCTAGAAAATTGTACCTTGCCACATTATAAATGAGAGGAAAGGGCATGAACAAGAGGATATACGTAAAATGAGGAAGGTAGGCTAAGAGCTGCTGTTCTTTCTGTCTTGTACAAGAACGAGGGGGATATTCAACGCAGAGGAAATCTCTTGTCATCCAAAGTGTAATTAGACCGAGGAACTCATTTCCATATAATGTCAATGAGGCCAGGAACTCAGCCAGACCCAAAGATGGCTTGGGCATTCATAAGGACAACCAGAACATCTGAAGTTATAACAGCTAATGCTAAAAAAACTCTCAGGAGGGATCTAACATCTTATGTTTCATACTTTAAATTAATCTCTTAGGTATTAGGAGGATACCTCATTATGGAGCGACAAATTAATTTCCTCCTCTCTCCTGGAGCGTTCTGCCATCTCTTTTTGAAACTTCTGCCAGTGTCCACTGCCAGAAATGGTTGCAGTCTTAGGCAGATCCTGAGGTCGCTGGTTATTGGGAGAATCCCCCTGTGACAGGGGAGAAGATGTCCCTAAACCAATTGTGCGTCCCATGGTCTAACTCACATGTGGAAGAGGGAAAGGGGGGACAGTATGAGGTGAGCCCTTCATAGAAAAGTGAAATATGCAGCTCCCATCCTCTGTGTTGTGTTTTTTTTTTTTTTTTCCTTGTCAGAGGGATAGTTACATGCCTGATTTCCCCATATGATGAACCCTTGGGRCTTGGTAAGACAGCAAGGAGGTGTCTATGTATCTTGGTCTGCATATAACCCACCACCTCACCTTGGTGACTCTGTGATCCACCCTGACTTGGGCGTCCAGGAGCTCACACTACCTCAGCCCTTCCAGGCACAGGGCAACACTGACAGTCTTCGCCTTTATTCTGCTTATGGTTTACCCTGTGACTGAGGTGATGACTAGGGYCCCCAAAATAATAGTGTGTATTAATCTATGACCTCCCTTCCCTCAGTGGGAGGGAGCAGTCTGGGAGTAGGTGTTGGGCTGAGGTTTGCTGCTAGCTAATATTCCTTGGGTSATTTTGGATAGCAGAATATTCCCTGGGATCAAAGCAGCTGCTGCCGAGACTGCTCTTGTCTCACACRTCTCTCTCTCCAGGTAACTTCCCCTGCCAAGCCCTGGGACTTCCTCCCCCACATTTTCTCTTGACAGTCTGCTGTCCAAGCACTGTCTCCTCTTCGTGATGCAAAGAGGGTCTCTAAGAGCTACACCAAGGAGCACCAAGGAGCAATGTTTAATGGGCTGCCCATTTCTCAATGGAGAAGGCCCAAAGCCCAGAGTTTTGGTTAGATGATGGGAATCTTTAGATGTATTCCAGTTACAGAAAATGAGAATGTCCTTTACATCAGGGTAACTAATCCTTCTTAGGCTTTAAAGCTCTGGACGAACAGTCGATTATACTTTCTTGTCAGATCCTAATCTGACATGCTGATAATGAAGAAAGGGAGGAGAAATCACAGGGAGGAAATCAGGAAGAAAGCTGYGTCATCGGGGGGATTTGCAGGGAGGGAGGGAGGGAAGGAGGATGGACAGGCTTTAAAATGAAATTAAATATTAGGAGGTGGAAAATAAAATGGAGACAGGCTGCACTGAAAGCGATACAGGCTGGAGATGGAGAGAGACAAAGAATGACAGCGGATCAGTTTAAGCATGAAAGAATAGAAAGGAAAAGAATAATAATGCTGGCTTGTAAAGCTGAAATCAGATTATAGTTTCCTCTAGTGAATTAACTCCCCTGTAATGCAGTGCAGGAGACTTTATAGAGCTGGTGCAATTTCCCCATTGGGCGGCACTGGGACATTAAACTGAGGCACTTGTGTGTGTGTTTGTGTGTGTGTGTGTTTCATTATAACTCTGCATATGTGTACGTTAAATCTCTCAGTGAGCGTCCGTGCATGAGACATGCGCTATATCTTTTTGTGCCGAGCGAGACATTAAATATGTCCAGGGTTTGGAGGGAGACACATAATTAAACGGGTGCATGCATATGTGTTTGTGAGTGTGTGACATTAAGTTTCACTACATGTTCATGTCAGACAGTAAATCACAGTGTGCAGAGCTCCCCCTGCCCCAAGGGGGGGTGGGGGGGAGGGAACAGGGGGCTGTGAGCCACCTGCAGCTGGATTTTCCCAAGGACTCAAAAAGCTGCTGGTCCAGCAGGTGGGATGCCCCCGCCACCAGGATCGAATAGGCAGATGGCAATCAGGTGGACAGCCTGGGAGCTTACAGCCTCTTTTTTTGTCCTTCACAGAATGAATTGAACGGGGGTGGAGATGCGGTGGGGGGCTTTGGGGAATCCAGATGATAATTAGCCACAGCCTCCCCTCTCAGGCAGATATTTGCCTGGGTGAAGAGGAGCTTGGATGGGAGCCAACAGCCTTTCTTTCTCAGCCATACCCAGAAGACCCAGAGCCAACCGAGTCCAGCCTTTTGGCTTTGGTTTCTCCAGCTATCCTGGATCCTAGAGCAGGCTGAGACCCAGAAGAAGCCCGGCTCAACAGGCAGCTAGGAGACAGGCTCCCCCTTCCCTACCTGTCTCCTGACAAATTTGCTTGCTTACTGGCTTCTCAGCTCAAGTTACCTCAAGACCAGAGAATTAGCCTGTAAACCCTACCCGGGCAGGCTATGGGGTCCACCTTGAGATGATCAGTGCAAATATCTGAGCTCTCCCACTGGCTGTCTCTGATACAGGGGTACATGTAGATGCCCCTATGTGCATTAGCCACCCGAGGTTCCCTCCCCAAGTCGTTCCCAGACCATCCCCAAATGCAAAGCTATATATATGCAAGAGAAGGGGGGAGAGGCACGGGATGAAGGGTCACATGAAGTCAAGGTTGATCAAAGAGCTAAAGTAACCTCTCCATGAGAAATGAGAGCATAATCCAGGACGCTACAGAGACAACTGAGAGGATATGTGATGGAGGCTATAAAATCGTGAATGTCAAGGAAAGATTAGTGGAGAATGATTGTTCACGGTCTTATCCAGAGCAAGAACTTGGCTGTCCCAGAGAAGGTGTAGCTGAGCTGTGGAATTACTTGCCACAGGATATACAGATGGTGCTTGAAGTTTACATTGGTTCACGGGGAGAGCAGACGTTCATGGAAGAAAAATCCACTGGGTGTTATTAAATTCATAGATAACATCTAGTCCAGGAAGTCCATGAATCTCAAATGGCTGGAGGCAGGGAGAGAGGCAGGGAGAAAATACCACATATACTTGCCTTGTGCTTATACATGTACCTATAGCCACTTTTGGACACAGGATACTGAGCTGGAGGAGCGAACTGTACAGCTGTTCTATCACTGGAAGAGCTGAATACTGACCCATAACTCAGTGCAATACCATCTCCTGAGTATCACGCGCTTTGGAAACTGAGGCACATGGATTGTGTTTACGTAGCGTGTCCAGAGCCAGGCCACTTCAAGATCCAATATTGTCTCTCTTGTTTTGAGCAGGCAGGACCACACCTGCCCAAGCACACCTGGGGAGGTGTCTGCAAGCTGTCCCTAGGCATAGCAGGGAGAGAGCAGGAAAGACTGGGAGAAAAGTAGATATAACCAGAGAGACTGAATCTGGTGTCTAAGTAGTGTATAACCCTGGGAGGCCTGATAAGGGTTAATTTTTCTTCTTTACAGCAAAAGAATGTCAGTGTTAGTGGCATAATTTGACACCGGAAGATCTGAGCTGAGTGTGTTGATGGCAAAGGGGAGAYTGGCCCCTCGCAGAGCTTTGTGCACCTCTTTTAGGCAGCAAGGATCTCTTCTGTATYCAGAACACAAAGCAACCCCAAGTGTGTTTTAGATAAGGGCAGGCCCATCCATACCTTTGTGTTGTGATACAGTGGCATGCCCAATCCAGCTTTCTCCAGCAGCTTTGCAGGACAGAATGCCTGAGAAATTTATTATTCTCTTGAACAGCCGTGGGGCAATTAACCCTGTCATTTGTGGTTGTATGGAGTGCTTTGTTCCACCAGCCTGAGTACTCTGGGCTTTGGTATTGCTTCTTTTCGGCCAGCCCCTGCCAGACCCCCTATCTGCTAGGAAACAAGGTAATAAATTGCCTTCTCCTAATCACTCTCTGCATTTCTGCAGCACCTTGCAAAAAAGTTATCACTAGAGGAGATGCAGATGATGCTGAACTTCAATTAGGCCCCACTGGCAAATTAGTTGTGCAGGGTGACATTTTCCAATCATGCAACATTAGCATCCTCCCTAATTATGAAAATGTAAAGCTAACTTCTGTTTCATAATAAATTAGGCTTGTTCTCTTGGTATCTAAAACACACAAGCACTTACACAGCTCATTTTCAACTGAGCCCTCTCTTCCTGTTTTGCTGATGCTCAGAAATAGCCACAGCAACCTCCCTTTCCACTAAAGGTCACATGCGGCATACGCCTGGGAGTGTGTCTGATAGCACTAGGCAGAAGGACAACTGACAAGAAGGGGCAAATATATTCTGTGGGAATAGGGCTTCATTAGCCCATTTGGGCTCCTGGGCATGGCCTTAGCCCTTTCTCACCCCAGCCGGTGTCTTTCTCAGAGCAAGAGGGAGAATAAGGAGCAGGAAGAAACATCCTTCTCTTGTCTTCCTCCATTGCTTTCACCAGAGATATCTCCTCTTTTCTGTGATCCCAGGGTAGAAGAGGAAAGAGCTCCTTTGCCCCTGTCTGCCTCCTGCTGTATGGCCAGCTTGCCTGGAGCCAGTGGATGGGCGGACAGGTGCTGTGCTGACCCACCAGGCGTGCGTGAGCCTGGGAGCACTCATGTGCACTGATGGGGACACTCTGCCCTTCCAACCAGCCTTTCCACGATGATTTTCCTCAGCCAGCGTGTCTGATCCTGAGAGGTGTTGGGGCCTCCCTTCCATTACATTCTCAGCATATCCATAATGAAGTGAGACTGCCGAAGGACTACGGCAAACTAACCATATATGTCCCCAAAGTATCCAGGCAGCAGAGCATCCAGGTGGAAGAACAGAAGCTGAAAGAGGTGACCAGAAGAAGAATATAGGAGTATCAGGCACTCAAAGCTTTTGTATTGGAGTTTCTGAAAATATCAGAAGTCCTCAAAAAAAAAACCAAACCCAAACCCAGATATTCTTTGCACAGCCAGAAGAATAAGAACAAAGGTCCTCGCTGAAGCCACCATGCTTCACCATGCAGGGGAAATGTGTCTTTCCATTTAAGAGCTACAGCTTGGAGATGCCACGTGTTAGTGCACTCCTGGAGAAAGGAACAGTAACCATCTGGCTCTTGCCGCATTAGGTTTGCAACTCTTCCATGATCTTCATGGAAACCAGCAGACATTATATGTTGAAGTCAAGTGTCCTGTCTCCTTTGTGACTGTCTTAGATCAGGGTGCCCAGTCACTTATCCACCCCTTCAATACACCACAACTCCTGAGCTGTTCTGTGTCACTAAAAATGAAAAGGGCCACTGCYGAAGGATCATTATTTTTCTTTATTTATCAGGAAGGCGAGGTGGTGGAGTTGCTCTTTATGTGAGAGAGCAACTGGAATGTATCGAGCTCTGCCTAGAGGTGGATGAAAAGCAAGTCAAGAGCTTTTGGGTAAGGATTAAAGGGCAGGCTAACATGGGTGACACTGTTGTGGGTGTTTACTACAGGCCACCTCATCAGGAAGAGGAAGTCGATGAGGCCTTCTACAGACAGCTGGAAGTAGCCTCACGATCCCAGGCCCTGGTTCTCATGGGGGACTTCAACCACCCTGATATCTGCTGGAAAGACAACACAGATAGGCACAAACAGTCCTGGAGGTTCCTGCAGAGCACTGGTGACAACTTCTTGACACAGGTGGTGGAGGAGCCAACAAGGAGAGGTGTGCTGCTGGACCTCGTACTAACAAACAAAGAAGGACTGGTGGAAGATGTGAAGGTCGCAGGCAGCCTTGGCTGCAGTGACCATGAGATGGTGGAGTTCAGGATGCTGCGAGGAGGAGGCAGGGCACTGAGTAGGATCGCAACCCTGGACTTGAGGAGAGCAAACTTTGGCCTCTTCAGGGACCTACTTGGAGGAATGCCATGGGTTAGGGCCCTAGAAGGAAGCGGTGTTCAAGAGAGCTGGTTAATATTCAAACATCACTTCCTCCAGGCTCAAGAGCGGTGCATCCCTATGGGTAGGAAGTCAAGCAAAGGAGGTAGGAGACCTGCATGGATGAGCAAGGAGCTCCTGGCAAAACTCAACCAGAAGGAGGAAGTATACAAAAAGTGGAAAGGGGGACAGGCCACTTGGGAGGAATACAGGAACATTGTCAGAGTATGCAGGGAAGCGACGAGGAAGGCCAAGGCCCATTTGAAATTAAATCTGGGAAGGGATGTCAAGGACAACAAGAAAGGCTTCTTCAAATACATCAGCAGCAAGAGGAAGACTAGGGAAAATGTGGGCCCTTTGCTGAATGGGGTGGGTGCCCTGGTGACAAAGGATGMAGAGAAGGCAGAGTTACTGAATGCCTTCTTTGCTTCAGTCTTTACTCCTGAGGCCAGCCCTCAGGACCCCCAGATCCTGGAGACAAGAGAGAAAGTCTGGACAAAGGAAGACTCCCTCGGTTGAGGAGGATCAGGTTAGAGACCATTTAGGCAAACCTGACACCCACAAATCCATGGGCCCCGATGGGATGCACCCACAAGTGCCGAGGGAGCTGGTGGATGTTACTGCTAGGCCACTCTCCATCATCTTTGAAAGGTCATGGAGAACAGGAGAGGTGCCTGAAGACTGGAAGAAAGCCAGTGTCACCCCAGTCTTCAAAAAGGGCAAGAAGGAGGACCCAGGGAACTACAGGCCAGTCAGCCTCACCTCCATCCCTGGAAAGGTGATGGAGCAGCTCATCCTGGAGGCCATCTCCAAGCATGTGGAGGACAAGAAGGTGATCAGGAGTAGTCAGCATGGCTTCACCAAGGGGAAATCATGCTTAACCAAGCTGATAGCCTTCTGGGATGGAATGACTGGCTGGGTAGAGGAGGGGAGAGCAGTGGATGTTGTCTACCTTGACTTCAGCAAGGCTTTCGACACTGTCTCCCATAACATCCTCATAGGTTGAGAACTGGCTGAATGGCAGAGCTCAGAGRGTTGTGATCAGTGGCACAGAGTCTAGTTGGAGGCCTGTAGCTAGCGGTGTCCCCCAGGGGTCAGTACTGGGTCCAGTCTTGTTCAACTTCTTCATCAGTGACCTGGAGGAAGGGACAGAGTGCAYCCTCAGCAAGTTTGCTGACGATACAAAACTGGGAGGAGTGGCGGATATGCCAGAGGGCTGTGCTGCCATTCAGAGAGACCTGGAGAGGCTGGAGAGGTGGGCAGAGAGGAACCTCATGAAGTTCAACAGAGGCAGGTGCAGGGTCCTGGACCTAGGGAGGAATAACCCCAKKCACCAGTACAGGTTGGGGGTTGACCTGCTGGAAAGCAGCTCTGCAGAGAAGGACCTGGGAGTCCTAGTGGACAACAAGTTGACCATGAGCCAGCAATGTGCCCTTGTGGCCAAGAAGGCCAATGGTATCCTGGGGTGCATCAGGAAGAGWGTTGCCAGCAGGTCGAGGGAGGTGATCCTCCCCCTCTACTCAGCCCTGGTGAGGCCACATCTAGAGTACTGTGTCCAGTTCTGGGCTCCCCAGTCAAGAGGGATGTGGCACTACTGGAGCGAGTCCAGCAAAGGGCTACAAAGATGATTAGGGGACTGGAGCATCTCTCTTATGAGGAAAGACTGAGAGAGCTGGGCCTGTTTAGCCTAGAGAAGAGAAGGCTGAGAGGAGATCTTATCAATGTGTACAAATATCTAAAGGGAGGGTGTCGAGAGGATGGGACCAGACTCTTTTCAGTGGTGCTCAGTGGCAGGACATGAGGCAACGGACACAAACTGAAACACAGGAAGGTCCATCTGAACATAAAGAAAAACTTCTTTCCTGTGAGGGTGACAGAGCCCTGGAACAGGTTGCCCAGAGAGGTTGTGGAGTCTCCTTCTCTGGAAATATTCAAAACCTGCCTGGATGTGATACTGTGCAATGTGCTCTAGGTGACCCTGCTTSAGCAGGGGGGTTGGACTAGATGATCTCCAGAGGTCCCTTCCAACCTCAACCATTCTGTGATTCTGTGAAATGGCTTGAGAACAAATGGCTTTTCATCCTGGCTGGGCTTATRTTACTGTATCAGTAGGTTCAAGCAATGCTAAGTATGCCTGAAAAACAAGGCATCTAATTATTGCAGCTCTGCATCAGAAATAACGGGGAGCTGCAGAAAGTGGCTGACAAGCAGCTAAATAATAGACTAACAAGCAGGATGGCTAGAACCTGTCACAGCGCTAATGAACGTCAGGATAAGATACTACATGTTGTAAAGAATGAGATGTGTGCATCAGAAAATGCCCAGATGTGACATTTAAAGACAGAGAGCATAACATGAATGCAATCACTGCTGAGGAGTGGGGCTTGAGAGTGGACAGGATACATGGATAAAAGAATCAAAAACTGAAAGTACTGCCCTGAAAGTTTTGGGGTCCCTGGGGAACCTGGAGTGGCAGTAGCTCTAGGAGTGCCAAGAGTAGTTCATGGGAGAAGTCAATTCTGCTAATCAGTAGCCCCCATGATGTGGTTGATGTTTTCCAAAAACTGGAGAGAGACAGACTGCTCTGAGCTTGCAATCTATAGAAAGGGGAGGCAGCTGAAACAAGAGAAGGGGACTTGCAGAGGGGAAGGTGCATTGGGCTCTTATACTTTTCTGTAGAGCAACCTAATTTACCATGAGCGCAATGCAGAAGGACTTAAATAGGGCAAGGAAAAGCACTGTGTAAGCAAGCTCACTGCAAAGCCCACAGAACAAAACCATGGAAAGCACAGAGAAAACTGCACAGAGAGAAGGCTGTTTTCAAGCACAGTTTACAATTTGAAGGCTCATTTATTGCTGCAAAAGCAAAAGCAAAAGCAAATCAAAAACAAACAAACAAAAAAATCAAGCTAGTTTGGTTCAGTAATTAATTAAAACCTAAGACTTTACTTTAGGAGCATACATGATGTTAAATCAAATGAATAATGTTCTTCTGAAAATTGCCAACATACATACTAGAAAGGTTATTGGATAAATCCCTTGGTCCCACTAGTTTTGCAGGGCAATGAAGGTCCAAGTTAYGGACTGTTCCCAGCACAACCACAGCCCTCAGTGTTCCTTCTCAATCCCATGTGTAGTATAGATGCATAAAAATAGCAGTAATACAATAATGCAATCATAAGGCAAGCAATGGGAGAGGTGAAGGGAGGGGGGGATTTGTTCCCCTCAGRCAGCAGGATGTTTCCTCTGCCTGTTCTTTTCCCATGCTCTGAAATAATCTGATTTTTATCTGTCACAGTCCTTATTTTTTTGCCAATCAATCCATTTGCAGCAGCAAGCTGACAAGTATTTTGAATACTGAGTTTGTTTTGGGGGTCGAAGGGTTTGGCTTGTTCATTCTGGCTTTGGAGAGAGCTGCCTTTGTGTTAGCGATGCCAAAAGGGAGCCAGAGCTGCAAAGCACGCTAGGAAGGATCAATACTTTAAATGCATTAACACTGGTGAGTTGCAAATGAAGTTAGCGACTGCAGAGCATCACTGATTTCACAGTGAGTCGCAGTTCACTTGGTTAGTTTCTCTGAAGGATCAATGCCACAGCTGATGGTTACTGAAGTTTCTTCCTTCACAGAGCACAAGAGGTTTGGAAATGAACTCTACAGGGGATCACAAACCAACTCGTCCGTGTAAATAAGAGGAGCATGGGTGTGTAATTCTTTTAATCTGCCAAGACTAGCACAGCAAAGACATGAATCATAAAAGCCAAACTCAACCAGCTTCAGATTTTGGATCCAAATGTCACAGTTCCTCTCAGTATATGAGGCCAATCAAAACCACCAGATCTACCCACTCCCTAGCTTTTGAGGAAATTGGACTTGAAAGACATGACTTCTATTCAAGCAGAATGCAAGTTTTGTGTAAAGTGGGCAGCTTGTGGGGTATTGTCTCTCTAACGATATCAAACTTCTTAGGCAATCCTATGGAGATCCTGTAAACTGTTGCCTTTTTTACACGTTGTCCTTTCTTTTTTAAGGTGGGGTTGAAGTCAAGTTGCCCTCATGGAAGGAAGACAAAGTCACCAGCCAAGGCCAAGAGAACCCGGGAATGCAGTGTGATGAGTTTCATTTTCAGCCATGCAATAATGAATATAGTCCCAACTTTGGGGAAGAAGGGTCTAACTCCCGTGCTCCTGGGTTGGCCACAACGACACCATTGTAACGCTGTCCTTGCTATGGTCCTCGGTCTCGGCCACTGAAATGATGGGAATGCCTAGCATGGGATTTCAGCTGAATTTGAGCCCTGAAAACACAGTCTACCACCCCCTTATCTGTCCTGTTAGGTGCCTGAAGACCTTACCTTTAGATCTTTCAGGTGAAAACGAAAGCCCACCTGCCTAGGAGCAGAGCAATGGAAATGTCCATCCAAGGCAGACGTGGATATGAATCTTGTTGCTGTTCTGATTTTTTTTTTTTTTTTGCTATCACAACTTCAAACAGACAAAATTCCCACCTTTGCCTAGATGCAATTACTGTTTACAGCAGCCTTCATATGACTTCCCTATCATAGAAAACACCTTTGCTTCTTTCTTGTTGATTATTTCCAACTCCAAAGTGTGCAAAAGTTATGGGGCTGACCCCTTCCAGAAAGCATAGATTTAAGTCATAACTGAACTTTCCAAATATTGCCCTGCTGGAATGGTATTTCCAACTTTTTTTTCTTTTTTTCCTACAAGCCATGAAGGCCTGAAAGATACTTGCTTTCTTTTTCAAACAAAAAACAGAAATCACAAGTGATCCCTATAAGATGGAGGGTCTTTAAATAGAGCTGCTTGATAGGCTTGAAATTTCTTGACAAAAGCAAAAGTTAAAAAGCTGACACTTTTTCATGCATATTTTCACCAAAAAAATCATCACACGTTTTGGAATAGGTGGCCTTAGATTAAAAAAAAAAAAGTATAATGAGATTTGTGATAAAACTGGAGAGCTGTCAACACTGTGCTTTCTTGCTATACATTAAAAATCACTCAGAAAGGAGAAAGGACTAAGGTTGTTTTCACGTATGAACAGAACAGGTGGGAAACTTGCAAATTGTTGACAGCATTTTCAAATTTTGACAAAAAAAAAAGAAAATTTTTGTCCGCCAGATAGTTCACGTTTCCCCTCCCACAAAAAAATGGAGACAATGYGCTAGTTTGTTGTTCTCTCTTATGCTGATATTATACAATTTCCAGTATAAAAGGGAAAATTCTTTGTAATTACCATCAATGCCAGTGATACGAAAAGCTTCACCTCAAATTTTACTCAGTCATCAGCGTAAGGGGTCCCTTTCACCTCGCAGAGGATTACTTATGGTTCAGATATATCTCCATGCATAAAGGCAAACCAGGAGGGAACCATTCAGGGAAAGATTTCCTTTGAGAGAAGAGGACCCAAAATTCTTAGTAAAATAAAAATAATGCTCATTAGCTGGAAGCTGGCTGGCATGTTGAGGCTGGAGACTGCAGAGGCAATGCTTGTTTAATCAGATGTTATTAAACAAAGCATGCATATATATATATATATATATATATATATATATATACACACACACGTATATATATTTTTACTTTTATATATATATATTTTAAGTACCTTCAGTGCTCCCTAATGCTCTTTCTAACTATGATACAAGCCTGACTTAGGCAATGGGATATCTTCAAAGTCACCAGCATCAACTGCTTAATCCTGTGAGGTGTCCCAGCCAAGCTCTCAACCTCGTCCGACCCCTCTTATTTAATGAGATCCAACCATATCATGGAGAAAGACRATGTGACCACAGAAGCTATGGGAGAATGATCTGTACTTCTGCTCTGACYAACCATACGCAGTGCAAATTGTCTGGCTTGTCATACATAAAGGAATGTGTTTCTTCAAGAAAAGATCCATCACTTATTTTTTGTGGGGAAACCAGGTATTCCTGTTTTCTCTAGGATAATTTTTTGCAGGTAGGCTGAGGTAAGAAAGTTGAGGTCTATTTATTTCATTACAGGAGGAATGCTAATTTAAAACCCTATTTTAAATTACAGAGCAGGGAGTAGTTCTGCCCCCTTCATCCTGCACAGCTTTATGCTTTCTTAAATTCTTCCAGACGGGTGTTGTGCCTTCTCTCTGAACTAGACAACATTTTGTATCAACCCAGTCTGACCATTCCTGAAAAGTCATCCTCCACTCCTTATTTGCCAGGCCATCAGCAAGATGATCGTCTATTTTTCTGCTGTATGACACTTCCCACACAGGGTCTTCCTCCAACTTGGTTTAAAGTAAACACTGGCTGAAAGGAAGAAGTGCTACAAAGTTAAGAGATTTAACCATTACGTACTTTTATTCCTTGAATGTTTGGTACATATTAAACTGCCCTTTTTCAACTTTCCAGCCAACAACAGCATTCTTATTCCTTGAGGTTAGGAGACCTCAATGTGTGATGTATTAATACTGCTAAAAAATAAAACCAACAAATCTACCTAGGATCAGCCTTCCAGTGCCTTGTGGGATAGATCTGGGGCTAGGCTGTCCCCATGTACAAAAGGATTTCCATTAAGAAAATGTCATATGTTAATATCAAACACAGAAACCTAATAAAACTCTTTACCAACTGAATGGCCTTTGCTTCTGTGTATGCAAGAATGGACAGTCTTGGCTTTTTATTACACCAAGCATAGGGCAATCGTTGAGATCCACAGTCTGGACAGAAGAAATAYAGATTTTATTTTCCTATCCAGCTCCAGGCAGTGAAAGAAATGTGATGCCACACAGTGGATGATCAGCATCCTATATGAAATTCATTATCTACAAATTGACTTCTGTGCTCAGACACACTCAGTGAACAGGCATGACACGTTGCCACAAATAAAAGTTGTGGTAAATGTTAAGCACCATTCACAGCCAAGAAGTTCCTTGACTTCACTTCTCCAGTTCTTCATCATGCTGTTCAATATGGAGCCTCCTAAACTCACTGCCATTCTCCACATCTTTGCAATAACTCCTAACATTCATAGCAACTCTCCTCCCTGTGATGACATGCTCACATTCAAACCATCTATAGAGAATGTATGTTACACTCAAAATCTTGTTTATGGGCAAAGAGGTAGTACAATTTATATATGTAAGTAAGGCAAATAATTTACTGTTAGCATAAYTGAAATCTTAAGAATCTAATCATTCCTAGTCCAGATCAGTTACAGAAAAAGAAAGAATAATAATGCAGTTAAAATTGTTATACATGCTTAGTTTTTCCCCTTTTCCTGGTGTTATGATCACCCTTCCACTGCTCCTCTGGGTCTTCAGGTTGGTGGTTTCGTTCTTGTGGTGGTCAGCAAGTAACCAGCATCTGGAGTCCTTCCCTGGAGGAATATGATGTTCATGTTGATGGTTTCTTCTTCCCTCCTCTAGGATCCACTTGGGATAATTTCTATATGTTTTCTAACAGATTTTTACACCTTTGCTCTTTCTTCATTGGTCTGCAGCTCCACATTACATCCAAACTTACCGTATATGGTACCTTTCACATATATTAGGTACGCTTTCTTTATTCTCTTTGTCACCGCTAAAACCAGTTTGTCCAGTTCTAGGTCTTCATTTTTTTCGCTGACCATGGCTGAGTTGTTTACAGCCATGCGGTAACCAGTGCCAAGCCTGTCTCCCTTCTCTTATCATCCCATGCCTGAACTCCTCTGCGTGGTATCCGGTATCTCCACTGCTCAGGGCCTCTGCTATTGTACCGGGCTTGTATTTCTCCACACTATGTCATTGTTTTAGAGTTGTAAATATCTCATTCTACACAGAGAAACTGCTTGTTACTGCTATCCAAATAAAATTATGATTGTGTTGCACAAACAAAAGTAAAACAATGTCCATAGACACCTGGTCAATTAGAGAAATTGCTGTCACAGCTAAACAAAGTAAAAGAAAGCTACTGGCAGGTCAATAAGAGTTCAGAGCTGACCTGACACAGCTCAGTCCTGAGGCCTTGCAAACTCAGCACCACTTATGGCCTGTTACCAGCAATGGCAATACTGTATTATGGGGCTGTATGTTCTTCTCTTGTTTCATCCACCTCCTTTTAATGATATTATTTAGGAAGGGGAGGATTCAATTTCTGGTCCCTAGTTGGGAGCCTTTTCCCTTGGCTCTCAGTATAGGCAATGGAGAGAATAACTCAACATCCTACAGCCCGTATCTCATCCAGACACTTATCTACCTCCCTTCCTACCACAGCCGTCAATGCTGGCCTGTATCTCTGGACCCTGGTATAGGAGGGTCTGGACCGGCTGAGGGAAGAAGACTTTTTAATGTTGCGTTGCACAGTGGGCCAGGC
Source organism: Apteryx rowi (assembly GCF_003343035.1). Taxonomy (NCBI): domain Eukaryota; kingdom Metazoa; phylum Chordata; class Aves; order Apterygiformes; family Apterygidae; genus Apteryx; species Apteryx rowi. The sequence continues at coordinate 2,476,386 of NW_020451204.1, forward strand.
ACTGTTGGTTGAAAAAAGGGGAGAGGAATGATTATGATTCAGAAATGAGAGAGTTTGAGAGGGATGCAGGTGGATGGCAACCTCAGTATCTTCCAGACAGCAATATGGGAGAGGGGAGGGAATTCATCTGAGGCTGGAGCAGGGCAAGGACCAGTCCCCTGAGGCAAAGAAAGGACAAGATGAGGCTGCAACAGAAGAGAAAGCTGGAAAAAGAGGAGGAAGAAACATGAAAACAAGCATCTACAGAAGTAAGGGAGCAATCTGCACTGCAGGTGTTCAGGGAGGTGACAGCCCAGGAGGACAGAGGGTGGGAAGTGGATGGTTGTGACCCCTGGCTATCGCTTATGACTCTAGATAACAGACGAGAGGTTTTGGTCAGACACAGTCACGAAGACAGGCCAGTGGAGGGCCAAAACTGAAGATCAAAATGTTGTGGGAATTTGCCTGGATGAAGAACAAGTGACAACTAAGCCAAAGTTGGGCAAATTGGGCCTCCACAATGGGATAAAGCCACGCAGCTCTCTTTAAAGAAGTGAGGACAGGAAGAAGGCAGAAAGGTGGGAAACTGTACCCAAACCTCCAGGACGGGTTCAGCCCCTGGAAAACACTAGCCCTATTAAACAGGGCCAGGGTGGGGTGGCAACACCTTTACAAAAAGCAGCAACTCCTTTCCCACACCTATGAAGAGGGGGCAATGGCATTGACCTTCCTTTGGAAAAACACACTGGGATTTAAGGATAGAAAGTGCTGCTTCAGCATTGTTATTTTTATTCAGAGAGAGTGCTTCAGAAGAAGGAGGCTTTTTCGTCTTTTTTTTTGCAGCTGTTCATCCAAGTCCACTAAGGGCATTCAGCTCTGATCCCTTCCGGGCTATTTGGCTCTAAATGAGCACACACCACATCTGTGCCTGTGTGTCTCACCTGACAGTGCCTTTGATTTGTGTAAGAATCTACCTGACTCAGAACCGAGGTAATTAATTAGGAAAACCCCAGCAGACCCAGCTTAGACTTTCAGGATGGTACRGCGGTTTCTCTCTTTAAAGGCATGAGGAGTTTCTTAAACTTGCTTAAAGAAGCAAGATCCTCAGCTGGCCCTCAGCAAAGTCTTCTCTAAGTCAGGGCCACTTTCCACTCAGAGATTTCTCAGTCCTGCCCTTTCTGCTGGGGGACAGGGCCCGAAATCGAGGGATGGAGACGTCACATGAGAGGCTGCTCCCTTCAGGTTTCCAGCCCAGTTTTGCAGACTCAGAGATTTACATATTTTGTCCAGATAATTAGCTGCAGCTTTCATCTGCACTGAGCCTCAGGCAGCCAGAAATTTGTCCCGCTGCTGGCTCCTGTTATGGAGATATGGAATTTATTTCTCCTGTGGCCTGTTATAAATTCAGATCAGATAGCCGGGCTTCTTCCTGAACTGACCGAAGTTCAGCACAATTCCGCTTCCTCCCTAGAGCTATGTGGATCAGGAAAGCATCGTAGGTAGAGACAGTTTGGGCTAAATTAGCAAGGTCCTTTCTGCACAGCCTGGGAAAGAAATCCCCTCCTTCAGCTTGCAGCTGCTTTCTTCTCCCCACCTCGTGCGAAATCCAAAGCCTGAATTGCTCTTTAAAACACTGGCCTTCTCATTTAACAGGGGGAAACCATTTGTTTCCCCTGATCTGTTTACAGACAGAAGAGAATTTTTTTAAGACCAGAGGAAGCAGCACATTTTGCCCTGCAGCAGCTACGACGTGCTGCACATCAGAGAGAGATTGATAACTTCACAGCACAGCCCTCCCAGCCCGTCTCTGAAACGCTCAACACCCGCTCACTCCAGAGCCAGTCCCTCTGCACGCTCCCTACATAACAAGGGAAGATTTACAAGGCTAGAGCCAGCAAAGAAAAACTTCTGGTGCTGGGTTTGCCTTCTTTCACTCTCCTGGGGTGGTGGAAGAGATGGGTCGTGCAGATTGACTTGGAGAAACCTTAAAAAGGCAGCAAGAGCAGAGATTTGGGGAGGTTCTGGTAACACTGAGGATGATCTCAGAGGGTATCCTTAATGCATATAACAAGCAGTCCTGAAAACTCAGGTCTTATCTGAGCACGTGGTCCTATCCCATTGAGGAAGCTCCCCCAGTTTTACCTCACTGCAACATGCTCAGCCCCCAGGAAGAGAAGCTTGGGGACAGGATTTGGGCTACAAGTCAGTTTTATCCTCCCCTCGTCTTGCAGTAGGCTGTCAGTCAGTCAGCTGGCCCCAATGCATTAAGGGCATTGCTGGGAGTGTGACTCCCAGGGGAAGGAGAGGACAGGGTGCATTGCCCACTGTGAAGTTCGTATCAGTCCGAGCAGGAATCAAAACGTTCTTCAGAACATGCAGATTTTGGCAATCCCTGAAGGGAGGGAGGGGATGCAATCCTAGACTGAGAAATCTCTCAGCAGGGGAATGGGCGCAGTTAGGTCTGTCCTCATACTTGTGCAGGATGGATTGGTGGCCCAGGAGAAAGCCGAAAGGGTCTGTGTGCATCGGGCTGGTATTTCCAGCTTGTCCAATGGCATCTGGGTTCAGAGCATCTCTACACTGGGGTTTCTCCACCGCACCTACAATACTGCAGCATTATGGAGGGAAGGTGGAGAGGAGGGGGGAGAGAGAGAAGACGGAGAGACAAACACTGTTACCAGCACTGGCATTTTAATATTGAAAGGCTGCGAAATCTAATAAGAGCTACAAGGGAGGTTGATGTATTTTTTCCTCATGCTACGATGAAATTGGGATTCAATAAGTAAATGTGACAGAATATGCAATTTCCCATAGATTTCGTGCAGCGGGGCCCTTTCTGTGTAATAACCTTAAGCCAGTATTTTTTTCCTTACCCCTGCTCAGATCTCTTGCCTCCATCTTATCTGAATAATACTTCATCCACATAAAGTTCAGCCTGCCACTTTAGCTGCACCTTATCACTGCCTGATGGTACATGGTGGACAAAAGTAAATATTTTTTTCCCCCTTTTCCCCCGTAAAAGATATCTTCCTGCCTCTTCCAGTAAGAAATACACCTTCACTGTGAATGTGTGGAGGAGGAGGACTCACTCTCAGCTGGCTTAAGTCTCTTTTATGGTGCTCAGGTCTAAAGGTCCTTTAAAATGCATTTCATTAAGACCTCTTGGAGGTCCCTTTTGCTTTGGAGGCTATATCAGCAGTTGTAGAGATGACGGGAAAGCTGCAGCAAACCTACCCCCAGCCCCTGGTGAGCAGCCCTCATCCAGGAGGGTATTTCACTAAGTGACAACACATGTCGGACATAGGCTCATGACCCTGATCAACAGAATCTAACTTTGAAGCTGGATCTAATTTCAAGGTTGACCTTGCTTTGAGTCGAGGGGGGAGGTTGGGCCAAGTGACCTTCAGAGGTCACTTGCAACCTAAATTATTCTATGACTCTATATAGCTGTGCTTGAAAACCGCTGGTGTGAAGGGTGACCTGAGGGTGTGTGCAGATGAAAGGCACAGTGACGTAATCAGAAGTGCTCAAATACCTGTGGATTCACTCATTACTGCCTGTCAGCGGAGCTGCAGTAACAGCTTATCTCTGCAACCCTTCCTTTCCCCACTTTCGCGGTGTGAGCTTCTTCCACGAGCCATGCCTATGCCCTTAACTCACCCTCATTGCAAATAAAATGCTCCATCGCAACCTAAGCTAGGGAGCTTTATTAACTAAGCTTTATTTCTTCATATGCCCCAGAACATGTTGGCTTGAATTGCTTCCCATTCTGAACCATCTGGGGCAATGAAGTTAAAAAGGATTACTAATCAATAAACAATCTTTTCTTTAAGCAAACGTGTTTTGCTTTGCAACCGAGGAAAGGTAAGAGCATGCAGGCGGGCAGTCCCAGCGGTTCATGCTAACTTCTTGAGCTGCCCAACACTTCGATCGTTCACTGTCATGTGAACATGCCTTCCCATTCGCTTTCACTCTTTGCCCTTCCAACCCCGGGAGCCTCTGACTGCCAACTTAAGCAGCGTGCCCAGAATCAAGGATACCTAAAAAACACCTCCTTTCCTCTCTGCTCCAGGTACAGGGCCAGAATAACTGAGAATTTAATCCCCATCACTACCAGGTTTGAAAACTGCAGTAATAAAATGTGCATAATGACACCCCCCTCCTCCCTCACCATCAAAAGACTCGGTCTTTGTTATTGCAGGCAATTTGATTTTGTCTTATCGCTTTCAAGCTGAGTATATGATGATTTTATTGGTGCAGAGTGTTATTCTGCATGCCCTTGGGAAGCAGAAGTTTAGATGAAGGCACTAGTGAGGCAGGTGAATAGTATTTTTTAGGTGCCCTCCAGCTATGTTCAGTTAAAAAAGAAAACTCACGAAACAAATTAGCTAATATGCTGCACAAAAGGAAATCCCATATAATTACAACAACCAGTAATGCTCACTGCAACATGAGAAGGGGCATATTCTGATCTGAAGCCACATGCAACAGTGACGTTCTCCTGCTAGCGCTTGGCTTGAATTTCAGCTCAGGATTTGAGTGTCTAAATTTAATGGCCCATCTGATTCAGTGGAACTTATTGTCACTGCCAGTTAACTTGACTTAGTATCAAGATAACAGCTTATGAGCAGTTTCTGTGTGGTCCTGATCACTGATATTGATTTCAGTAAGGTATGGGATGGATCCTTGACACTCTAATTTTGAAATCAATGGAGCTGGGACAATTCACTCTGCCTGAACGCCAGGGAAATCAGGTACATGCCTTTAACAATAAACCAGCGATTTAAATTATTTTTGCAGTTCTTTGAGGGGGCCTGGCAGACAAAGCAGAGATCCCACAGATGTAGCTAATATGCTAGATAAGTGAAAATTCAAATGTCTTGAGCAGAGAGGTGGAGGGAAGGGAATTTACTCAAATTCACACTCAGAGCACTGTCTGTGCATTTATTGAAGGGCACTGAGAGAAATTCAGGCAATCTGATGCTGAGAGAAGCAAGAATTCAGGTGTGAGAGCACCCAGAGTCATTTGGGATGGAGGTGTTAGAGGTAGGGGCAAAACTAACCGGCTTTGAGCTGTGAGTCCCACGTGATTATTCACAGCATTTTGGACCTGATGTCAATAATGATTTCTGTTCCTGGCATTACATCCACAGGCCCAACTTCCCCCAAAATGCAGCACATAAAGCAGCAAAGAACAGACCAGTAAAGACTCCAAGGAGAGGGCAGAGCAGGTAAGGAAGGATGATATGGGGATCCACCTGCCACTCCTGGTGGAGCGTTGTGTAGACATTAATGCGTGACTCCCACTAGAAGCAGAGCCCTGGATGACTAGCCTTGAAGAAAGTTTCTCTCCGTAAAGAGTAAAAATAGTCTTTTCCCCTTCGTCTGACTCAGGAGTGAGCATGATGCTTCTGAGAGTGAGGCTAAAAGCCTGCTCTGAGGACAAGATGAAATGAAATGTAGCTGTGGTGTGGTGCCTGGCTTAGGGGTTGGCACCTGATGCTGGATCAGTAGCACTTCTGGAGGACACCTAACCAGTGCTCCCCAGAAAATGGCTCTTTAGTGAGGGCTGCAGCACAATAAAGGGAAAAACCTCCTGCATGGCGGTTTCTGAGATGGTTGTTTTCTGACACACCAGCAGACAGTGGTGGATATACACTAAGGAACTACCTCATCACCATCAAAACCACCCTCTTCTGCCCTTTGAGGAGACAAGTGTTACCCCAGAGCTCACTCTTCATGCTGTATTCCCACATTTTTAAGAGGATGGATGGAAGCCTAGTACACTGGTTTCTTTAAGTCCCAGGAACACTAAAGAAACTCATGTCCGGCAAGCCCAATGACCTTAACCAACCTCTCCAACCTCATTCCTCATTCCCTTTAAGCTCTGACCATTTCTTGCAAGCAGGAAAGCCACAYGCACATCCTATGTATGCTCCTTGGGTCTGCCCAATAGTGCCTAACATCAGCCATCCCTGTCTGGCTGCCTGATATTGCACTGTTCCTCAAAGGGGATGCTGGAAGCGTTGTCCCTTGTTGGTACCCAACCACAGCTCCCTCCTTATCACAAAGACCATTTTACTCTGCCACTCTTCCTCAGTGTCAAGGCTTTTATAGCTTAATTTGGGAACTGAGTTCCAAAATAAAGGATCCCAGGCTTCTTCACTGGTTATACTGGTATTCTGGCAAGCATAGCTTCCACAATGTTCAGCCCATCACTCAGAGCTCTGGACATGGATTTCCTCAGATGGCTACCTCACTGGGAACTGCTGTGCCTGTGCTAGTGCTGTAGCCTAATAAATAAAGCTGGATTCGCCTGCTGTTAGCTTCTTCCCTTCCTCTCTCCAGGAAATGAAAAATAACTCAGAATATGTGGTCTTTGCTGGTGCTGAGTCCATTACCACTTTATGCAGGTGGGAGATGATAATTGTTTTTTAGGTAATGGCAATAGTCCAATAACAGGGAGCATGTGGAAATGACAGACTGTCATGCTCCATATTCATTCTCTCTTGGAGGCTTCCAGATCAGATCAGCTCCATTTGGAAGGCAAAAGAAGGGGCTGTTTTTCCCTTCGTCTCAGTGACGGGAATGGCACCTGGCATGTGAATAATCCATCTGTCCATTGTGCAACATCCACCAAAAATAAAGACTCCACAGCAGGGACTTCAGCTGGCAGTCTGGAGGATAATGTGTAGCAGGTACCATGGATTATGGTTTTCTCAGGCCTTCCCAGCTGCAGAGAGTGCAATCAAAGAAGAGGACTTGGAGGGTGAAGGAAGAATAAATCCCTGACTTCCTGCCTCCAGAGTGTGCCTGGATCACTGGATCATCTTTCCCCTGAGTTTGTACTGCAGAAATGCTTGCTGCACTCTCTACCTGTGATCCATGGCCGGGCATGTGCATAGCACAGCAATCTCTCTYCTTCTCTCAGTGATTGAATGTGGCTCCTTTATAAACTCCCAGTCTGTTGCTTTGTGTCTGCGCTTGCTCTGATAAATGTTCTCCTGCACTGAGGAATCTAAAATACTTAGCCCCTTCTATTTCCATCCCCCATGAAGGTCTGCATGTTGTTTGCAAACAAAATTTCCCCTGCCACTGACTAAATGGTGTCTTTTTCTCAAAGCATCAGACAAGGTGATATGCAGGAAGAGGTGGAGAGACACAGCTAACAACTCTGCTTAGATCTGTCTGCTCCCTGTGGATATGGAAAGTGACATATTTCCACAGGGTAATTACTTGTTGTCATTTCATTGTGCGCCATGTGAGGCTTTGTGGGAAACTCCGACGTCCCTTGAAACACGTTTGAGGAAACTAAACTGAGGTGATGCTGGGAAGGCAAATTATTCCCCTGTAACCTGGGGGTAGCCTGCAGAAGTGTTACTAGGGCAGTCCACAGAGGCCGTGCAGGTTTTTTCAAGGTCCCTCAAAAAACAAGATTTAGGAAAGCTGGGCTAGGAGCAAAGCCTCTTTGTATTTAAAATTAAACCTCGTCCAACACTTAGATCCAAATCCCAAATTTCATGGGACCAGATGCAAATCCTCATGCTGGCCCTGATTCCCCAGTGGCCCAATCTCTGCCTGGGCTGAATCTTGGCTCCAGATGTTCATCCTCACCTCCASGTCTGAGATTTGTTACAATATCCGCAAACCCCACTCCAAATTCCCCAGTGAGAGGAAACACAGAATGGTGGTGAATGSCTGCTTTTTAGAGGAGGAGCGGAAGATGAATAGCAGGAAAGCTGAAGCGCTTGCGATGAGCGTAGCAGCTTGCACACCTGTTCCTCTGAATCCCACGCAGCCGTTCTGGGTGACAGTGTCCATGTCCCTTCCTGGTTGCTGCTCGGGAACGTTCCCACAAAAGAGTGGTTGTTCACTCAAATGTTCATGGCTTGCCTGCTCCTCCGACAAACATCCGCATATGCATAAAAACAAGGGTAGCCGTGTGAGAAAAGGAGGAGTGCCTGGCTCTCCTTCGCTTCCCACCTTCTTCCCCCTCTTTCTGAAGCTTCAGACACTCATTTGGTAGCAAAAGCACATGGCTCCTGAGCCGTTCACTCACCACCACCAATCCGGGGCAAGCAACAACAGGGAACTGTTTGGAAACAGCCCACTGTTTTGAAGCTGTTTATCCAAACTAGCCAGAGGATAATTATGAATTACAATAAGCATTCACTGAGATCAGAATCTATTCAGGGACAGACAACAAGGGCTACGTTCATCCCTCCGCAATGAATAATTCAACCCTCCCAAACTTGGAAAACAGGCTATTAATGTGCTTTGCAGGGAAGAGGTAAATGAAAGTCAGATGGACTGAGAAGTTTATAGATGCCACTAGGATGGTTTAGGCAGCAGAGCTAAGGGCAACACGGAGATCGTTAGAGGGATTTCAAATGCAAGACTTTAATGTTCCCAGGATACAGCTGGCCCATTTCAACATGAAGAAGTATGATAAAGTAAAATGGCCTAGCTAAAATGATCCAAATTGGTTTACGCATGCTGAATCTGAGTGAAAAGATTTTGGAGCTGAAGTTATTGTGCTGCAGTCAATCCAATAAAGATAGTGCCAGAGAAGACAATGCATATTTTTCCAGCATTTTAAGGCAGGGGAGAGCACAGATCTACAGAAGACACATAAAGGAAGAAAGACAGAAGAGCAGTATGCTTTCAGTAGCTCTATTGCTCATATCTTTAAGCACATGATTTCAACAGTCCCTTTTTTCATTAAACTGGTGAGCATATTTCCAGTGGTGACAGCTTCAGATTCCCTAATTTTCTTTTGGACACAGAATTCCCTTTTCTGCCTGAGCTCAATGATATTTCATGATGCCAGACTCGTCACCTCAATTCCCCTGAGAGTTCACAGATGAAGTTAGGATATAACAGTGCTGCAGCAAGGCTACACATAGCGGGTTTCAAACCACTGGCTTTGGCACCAAAATGCTGGTAACTCCCATTATGAATAGAGCTGGCTTCCCTGGGGAAAGCATCAGGCTCTCCTGGACATTGGAATTAGCTGCTAGAGAGAGACATACCTGCAGCCCAGCTCAGAGCTAACGAAGGACAAGAGCACCTTGCCCTCTGTGTTGGAGCAAAGCCACCATGGGGGGGGGGGGGGGAATTGCATGGGGTTTCTTCATCTACAAATTTCACTGAACTGCCCCTAAACTGTTGATTCTTTCCACAGGCAGTAGTGTTCTTGGAGGTGCTGTTGCAAAAAAAAAAGACCTATAATAAACTTTCTCATTCAAAACCATATAGGAGCAATAGCAATAATAATGATACTGATAGCAAAATAAAAGTACCAATTGTAACAGCAATAATAATGCAGTGTCTTAGCCTCAAACTACAGTCTTTGGCAAGGCAGGAAACGGTTTTATACCCTGTAAGAATTCAAAAGCATTTCTGTTTTATACGAGGATGAATTCAAACTCTGAGCCTTGGTCCTGAAATGTGTCTGTGTGAGAGACAGAGAAAAAGCTTCTTCCCTTCTCTCCCTTGGATTTCAGGTGATCTCCTGGCATTTGCAAAGCCAGATTTCATGTCCCTGCTGTGCCTAATTCAGAACAGGGAAATTTTCCTGTGCTAGGCGTGACCTGGGGGTGGGTCCCTCCAATTGAAGCCATTCACTTTTGCAGGGATTAGTAAAGGAATCTACTGGTTCGTGGCCTGAACCACCATCACCTCAGGCGAGTGGGTCCACCAGGCCATTGGCTCTCCTGGAGTGTGGGAAACACATCTTCTCTGYGAGCAGAAACTCCCCGTTAGCAGGATGGTGGCCTCCTCCCTGCAAATGAGGGTTGAGAGGAACTGAGTGTTTTCAAGGCCAAGCCATGTCCCTGGACCACCCTCGTGCAGCTCCTGTGCTCTGTGGGGGCTGCAGCAGAGAAGGAAGAGGTGCCAGAAGGGAAAGTGGAGGGATTTAGGTCTGGGTGGGTACGACGCTGCAGGATGGCCATGTCTTCAAGGGGAAGAGGAGAGCGTGTCTCTGGAAAAGCCAGTGCTTCCCTCGGAAATAAACTGATGAATCTGTGAGGGCAGAAGAGTGACAGCACAGCACACTGCTACTGTCCAAGGGTATTGGGACAGGGCAGCACCTTCATGATGCCACYCCACCATCCTCGCTGCTTCGGCACCCTTACTGCTCCCTCTGCTCCTCCCTCTGTCTCCAAATCCACATGTGCCTGGCTCTGTGTTTCCAGGCACAGATACTGAGATAAAACCACAGAGAGAGTTTTATTTCTAAATAAAACATACATTGTCAACCCTCCTCTGGACATGGGACTCCTGCCAGTGGTGCAGGATGCTGCATTGGCAGCAAATAACTCGGACGCTCTGAGGCTGGGGAATAAACCTCAAATACGAGGCCAATATTGACTTCTCCTGGAGGCTGAGGGGTGCTGGCCTGCTGCAGCAGCTTGAACCGGGGTAAACGCAAGCGTCCGGAGCAGATGCTGTGCAAAGATACCAAAGTTATTGAGGCCACAAGGCACAGCRATAAATCACAGCAGAGTTACGACGATGATTTTGTTATCTTCATGACGTAAAATCCCTACCCCCCAGTCTCCTTCCTGTCCGTGTGACTTGTGGCAGAGGCAGCCCACTACATTTTTGCAAATGAAATCATCAGGGACAGCAGCAATTCATATCGCAAAACAGAGGGGAGGGAGAATGGGGCACCCAGAATATGCCAGGTTTGCTTATGCAGCCACATAACAGCAGGGTGTTGCAGTGTAGCCTTTCCTCCCTTCTATGGAGCTCAGTTCATGCAAAAAATTGCTAACCAGGGGGTCTGATTCAGCCAGCCCTTTTTTCCTGCCCCAAGCCCTCCCTCATGTGTCCGAAATGGATGTGAGCAATGCTTGACAGAGCTGGGCACCCCCCAAAAAGCTGCAAACTGCTTCCTAAAGTGCTTTGAAGAGTCAGTGCTTGTTGTTAAGACCCACAGAAAACTTCCCATCATTTTCAGTAAGTTTTAGATCAAGGCTGAAAATTAATACTCTTCAGGGAAGAATTTTGTGGAAAGAAGGCAAGTCACCCCAGCAGGTGTTTTGGCAGAGCAGGCACTACAGAAGGGACCAGGTGTGAGTTGGTGAGGGAAAGGGTGAACAGGAGAATTGCAGTCACTAGAGTTGAATGAAATTTGGGCAATAGAACTAAACATTCTTGAAATATGAAGTATGTGGGGTTTTGTTTTGTTGTTTTCCCCACAGTCTGTGCTGAAACTGCCTTATGTTTACAAATGTTCTCCAGGGGAAAGAGGCCATTTTCAATGGGGTGGGAGGGTTTTGGCAGAAAAACAACAAAATTTGATGGGAATAAAGACAAGAACAGGACCACCAGTAGGCTCCTTCCCACTTACTTATATATTTACAGCAGGGACAGGTGAAAATGTGAACACATTTCCCTAGGCAAAGTATTTCTTTTTCACAGAATTTCGTTATTGCATAGCAAGCTGTTAGTTCTCCAAAAACTAACTGATGAAACATCCATATACTCAAATGTTGTCATAAATGCATCTATTACCTCGTAAAAATATGGTCAGGTCCTTTAATAGGGGCCACATTTTATTTTCTSCAGCATAAGCAAGAACAGGGCTTGCTTCTGGTGACAACTAGAGTTTACATTATTTAAATATTTTGGTATTACATTTCCATTTCTACTTTTTCATCACCTTTTGGCTGAAATTCYCCAGACCTGGCCAGTTCAAAGCAAACAGCCTGAGGAAATGAGAACCAAAAAAATCCCAACCTACCCATTTTTCAGAACGATATGATTATAAAATTAGATAAAAGCCTACATTTCCTATTCCAAATAAATGATTATAATTTAAACAAACAGACTACGATGGGGAGAGCTGCAGTTTTAAAAGAGCTTAGATGGATAATTGCATTATTCTAAGGAAAATGGGACTGGCTTGGCCAGCGCTTCTAGAGWAAAGGTCATTCCGCAAGGACACAGCAGTTGTGCCCGTTTTCAAAAGGGGATGCAGGGTAGCATAAAGATATAGCATTTGTCCTAGTGAAGTATAGCCAAATAATCACTCAGAAATGAGGAACTGAAAGAGATAAGGTCTCTCACATCACTTAAACTTTGTTCTTTTGTGGGAACCTAGCCCATACTGACGGTATATCTCTACTGCAAACATCAGGTATAACTACAGCTTATAGAGACATGGTCAGCAGGTCATATTATAGAGATAGCAAGAAAGATGTCATCAAACCCTACCCTTGGTTTTACGAGCCTAGGGAATGAGGGAATGGCTATTTGCCATGTAGTAGCCAGTCCACCCTCTAAGCATATTTACCACCTAGTGCTCGTATCTAATGTTCAGCCCTGGAAGTTCAGGCGCCTGCTTCCAGACCAACGTGCTGCCCCTCAGATTCTGCTGATGGCCRGCTACAACCTCTTGACTGGGCTTTTAATTATGGAGTCACATCCTATAAAAAGGTCAAAGAGACTTGAAGGAGCAAAGTGTGCTTTGCAAATTGCTCAAAACGATTCTGAAAGTCAGTCGAGGCATTCAGCCTGTATAAGCATGCAGTTAAATGAGTTTAGCCATTACCCGACTCTTCCCTGAAATCCGCCTGAAGCAGCCATCTTTACTAGTGATCAGCCACTCCCATTTTGTTTGTTTGATAAAAGCTCACAAAGTGGCACGTTGAAAGAAGACGGTCTCTGTTGAGATAGTCAGGATGAGGGATGCRTGGACACAGGTAATTTGAGCATGTCCTAATTCACGAGTGTTTGCTAGGCTGCCCTTAAAGGCTCTCTCAGAAGYGGATTTTGTACAGATACACATATATTGTTGTGTTGCATCTCCTCCTTTAATCATTCTGCACCCAGCAAGCTGGACACCACAGCTGACTGAGGCTTGCAGGGGTTTAACAACTCCAGCTGCCATGGCCACCACTCTCTGTCTCTGCTTCTTCAAAGAAGAGACACAGCTCTGTGGGAGATGTCTTCCAGCTCCTTCAGGCCCCAGCTGAGTCACAGATGGGAYAAAGCAACACAAGATGCCAAATCTACACCCACGATCTGCATGCAAGGGTTTTGCTCGAGGCTGTGCTAGCTGCCAGTCCCATCAGGCTTCATCAGCACGAAAGTGGTGCATGAGGACAAAAGGCTGCTCARGGCCCCTCCAGCCTCTGGAGCAAAGCCGTGAAGACAGCCCTTTTTAGGGCTCACATAAACTGCCACAGCCACAGGCAAATCACTGCAGCAATCTGCTCTCCGATGCTTTCACCTTCTTTTTCTGACAGCTGTGGGCATCAGCACAACCAGGGAGGAGCTAGAGATGCCAGAAGGCGARGTAGCTTTGCCAAAGCAGCATGGCAAATCTGTGGCAGCTCCAGGAATCAATTCTGGTTTCCTATCTTGGCTTTTATGAAAGGACAGTCCCTTGAAAATGCAGCATCCTCTGCTTTCTCCAACAGATTTGGCTCCCAAAATACAGGAACAACATTTAGATCTTCGCATGCAAAACTCCTGGCTCCATAAGACAGTGACTTAKCTCTCAGCTGAACCAGAGRCATGCAGAGAACATGCAACAACAGGAAAGCAGACAGCAAAGCCCAGCTGTTGCAACCTTCCTTTGTGGCGAGAAGTAAATTTATGTAATGAATGGACCAAAGAGCAGGCATTGGGGCAGGGATGGGACTGTCAGAAGGAAACCATTTCCTTTACAAACCCTGGGCAGAGGGTTTCAAACACGCTTCAGGCAAGGCCTCTGAWGAAATGGACTTTTCACAGCTACCAAGGCATTTTTGTGGTGCCTCTAATTTAGCTTGTAAAATAAAAAATGTGAAGGTGCCCTGGGGGGTGTTTTGTGTGTGTGCTTAATATCGGGCCAGATAAACCCACAAGAGTCCAGCTAAACTTGGAGTTACCACTGTGAGAAAATGAATCTGTCAGCTGTACATACTACATGCTTACCCTGCTGCACGTGTGGTGTGAGCGCATGTGCACACACACACACACACACACRCACGCACGCACAGCACTTGATGGATGAGATGATTTGAAGTGTTTGACAGCAGCATTTTGTTGTGGGGAAAAAATGTTTTTTTAGCAAGTTGCAGATAAATGAGCAGAGTTTACTGGAGCGCAGGGAATGCAGAAGGCAATGGAAAGTCAATGATTTGTGAGGTGAATGGCAAATGCAAGTGGCCATTTTTAAAATTAAACTGGAGAGCCACAGAGCAAATCTGATCTTTGCTTCCTTTACCATTAGTCAGAGGCCTTAACGAAAGGAAGGGAAGGGAAGGGAAGGGACTGTGGCATGTGATATTGTCAAGAGATGTTAATTCTGTCCCTGACTCTTGTCTTTGGCTCTGTGGGACTTTGAGAAACAAGTTCACCTCCCCATGTCTCCTGGAAGAGCCTTTTTTTCTTAACTATTTGGCTTCATACTTTTCCTCTTGCTGTTTCTCACCCAAGGAGAAAGCTCTCCTTTGTCATAAAGGCCTACAGGAGATGAGACATCAGCTAAGCAGCCCGTGGGCTGAGACTACTGCTTCCATTTTCTGTATTTAATTGCTCCATAAAGTGGTATGTGCTTTGTACAGCTATTTCTGCAGGGATGATTTTTGACCTATGGACTTTCAGAGCAGGACAGTAAGTCCACACGTGGAAGATGTCTAGGAAGCATCAGGTCCCTGTAGAGGGGGTGACAGAAGATCAGCACTTGACGGCCTCCTCTCATGGCATTTTTTCTAAGCCAAAACTGGAAAGGACTCACCTGCTTTTTGTCCAAAGACGATGGGTTTGTGGCAGTCACATTTCAAGACAGTTGCACAGCACCCACAGTACTTCATTGGTATTATTTGTTTTATTCACAAACATTGGAGTCCACATGTCCTACAGATGTCCTACATGTGTCCTACAGCAAAGCCGCATGAACTAGACCTTATGAGCTGACAGGACATGACAGGCTAAAATTATCCTTTCCTGACAACAGAGAAACAGACACACTAGACTGTCTACACTAGTAAATAAAACAGGCTTTAGCCTCCTCATTGGCACTGAAGCATGTGGTACAGCCCAGCTGTGGCGGCTTTGTCCATGATGCCTATTGGGAATGGTACCCAGTCTGGGCTGGCCCTTGAACTGTGTCCAGACATTGCTGTGTGAGCACTGGCTGGACTGAACCAAAGCCTTTCTACGGCCTATGCCAACATCTTAACAGCATGGACTATTGCCAGGCAGCACCTGACCTTGTGCTTTGGTCCTGTTTGTGGTTCTGCTGTGGACAGAGACAGTGTCCTGCTTGCTGTCCAGCAATGTTCAGCACCGTGGCCAGGGAAGTAAGTTGGAGAGAGAAACCAGCGCCTACACAGGGCAGCTTGAAGCCGGGATGTTCTCAGCAGGGTTTGTCTCCTAGAGGTAGGACCTCCAGGGTACTTCAAAGAGTGACACTTCAGGTAGAAAAAGTCCATCATTCAAATCTACAGTAAAAGAAGTGTTATACATAAAAGGAGGAAGATGAGCAAAGGACACAAGGGACAGCTGAAAAAGGATTGGAAAGGAGAAGAAGAAGAGTCAAGTTCTTTCAGATAAGTATTCCAGGGTGATGCAAGGAAGGTATTAATGTCATTGTAACATCAACACTAAGTTGAAAATCTAAAAGTCAATGTAAGATATTTTATGATCTGTTAAACCACATGATGAAAAGCATTTTGCACAGAAATGATTTTATTTGAATGATCATTGTTCACCAAGAAAACAGATTAACACCAAATGAAATTTATACAACAGAATGCAATATTGCTAATAATAACAATAATAATAAATGCTGCAGTTAGATTTTCACAGCCTAATTATTCAGAGTGTTAGTCACTAATGGTGTGAGACATCCCCATCACAGATAATGCAAGTAGTCAGTAGAAATGTGATTGGAGATAAGTGGCCTGAATTACTCACAAGTAGGAATAATGTTAAATAAGAAATACATTTTACAGTTCTTTCATATCCCCAATCTGTGTTCTCAAAGACCTTGATGAATCCAGATAACCCTTTGGCAGTAGAAGATTTTGGTAACCTAAAAATGCTGAGTTTGTAAATGAATTAGGGTGTCCAGTGGCCTCTCAGTTTCTATCTTTCAAGAATCTTGCCCTCCATAATCTCCAGATGAATATGCCACTCTTCCCTCACCTTGGACTTGAAAATCCTTGAAGGGTCTAACAGATTTTTAGGTTCTAACAGGTTTTCAGGTCAGTAGTTCAAACATCTTCATAGCGTTGACAACCTGACCCATGTGTTCAACAACCTGACCCATGTTTTCCATCCCTCCCATTCTTACACACCCAAAGAGCTCTCCTGTTATATCTGTGAACCTCTTTTCCTGTTCTCATCAAGGACACCATCTCCTCATTCATTTATATCACTTTCCTCCTGTCCTCTTCACTCTGATTATGTACTGCCTTTCACAGTCCTGTATAGTTCCTATAAAGATATATTACATCACTTATTTTAGCCTAAAACAGACATCAAAATAAAATGAGTTTCAGATCTTCAAAAGTTAGGCCAAGTTAGGCCAGCTAGCACCACCTGAGAGAGGCAAGTTTCTCCAGAGAGTGATTAATAGTACTTAAGCCATTTAACAATGTGGGAACCCCCCTTCATTGTTTTCTACATGATTTTAGCCTTTTTTTTTTTTTTTTAAACTACCAATAAGCAATGAGAAGAAAGCAGAGCTCCTGTTCCATGCAGCCAGCTGGTTCTCTGGAAGTGCTGCTGGTAGTGCTTCTTGGACTAGGGCTTGAGGCCACTGTTGTATATTTAGGGAAGCTGGATTCCCTGCACATGGATACAGTGATATCATATGGCACACCAGTTAAGTCCAGTATTGACCAGTGAAGTCTGCTACTGGAACCATTGTACTCTGACTCAGGAGCTCTTCTCAGGCTGGGACACTATGCAGGTCCCTCTTCCAGTCCTTCTCCTCTTTCTGCTTCAACTTAGCCAGGGTGTAGAAACATGATTAGTATAGAAAAACACATGGTATCTGTGGAGAGCTTCAGGTTTTTTATCTCTTATTGTTAATTGTGCTTTGGTATGAAATCACATTTGCCTGAGTCCATCAAAGCAGTTAGTCCTGGTGCAAAAAGACGCTGACATCCCAGTGGAGCACAGTCCTTGTGCTGGGTACGCCCATATGAATTGCAATCTAAAGACTCTCCCCAAATTTATGCATGTCTGTAAGTTATTTTGTAAGAGTGTTTATGTTGGTGGAGGGCTACAGGTCTTTGGAACATGACTTTATTCACAGAAGAAATGAATGAGAAGCTTGTCACCACCCTGGAGGGTCCAAGTTTAGACTCGTAGTCCTGACGTCCTGACCTGAGCCCATAGTTATGCCTTCAGACACTTCTATTATACATCTTATTTCGGAAGCTGAGCAAGACAA
Organism: Apteryx rowi; assembly: GCF_003343035.1. Taxonomy (NCBI): domain Eukaryota; kingdom Metazoa; phylum Chordata; class Aves; order Apterygiformes; family Apterygidae; genus Apteryx; species Apteryx rowi. The sequence goes on from NW_020451204.1 coordinate 2,493,769, forward strand.
CTATTGTCTTTACTGGTCCATGTTTTGCAGTATGTATTCTTCTCCTCTTGTGGAGAGTCTCAGGAACAGTTAAAACTATACATCAGCATTTGGATTGAGCTGAGTTATTAATTTACTTGATAACCCAGGTGTTGGTTATAGGGAGGTAAAAAAATGATCTGTGACCTACTGTAATAAGCTAATAGAGTTTGTTTTCCAGCTTTAGAGAAGGAGAGAGGGAAAAAAAGCTGAGAAATTCATAAATATATTCATGTGTTCAATCCACTCCAAATGATTAAACACCCCCAGGTTTGTGAAAAGAGAGTGCAAAGGAATTCTTGGAGTTCCTGGTAAGCAAATCATTCATTAATAAAGAACACTTCATTGTAGATAGAAACACCTTTCTGTTTGATTCTTTACAACACAGAAGCATCATTAGCTGCCTGGTATGGAACTTTTGAAAGGTAAGGATTAGCATTAGTCAAGTGTTGGGATGTTGATAAAGGGTGTTTTTACAGCAAACCAAAAAAAAAAAAAAAACAACAAAAAACAAGAAATCATTTTACATATTCCCAGCACATTATTCAAAGCAAGAGAAAAACAATTTCAAACTGATTTAGAAACAGAAAACTTGATTCTCTGCTGATTGGCAACCAGTTATTATTGCTCTTTATTATTTGTATTCCAGTAGCCTCAGGATGCACCGACATGATAAACACTGTGTGCACATATTGGAACGGAAAGTTTCTTGCCTAAATAGTCAAAGTAAATGCTGGGAGGAGAGAGAAGGAGCAGAGCAGTAGAGTGATTTGCTCAAGGTTACCCGACAGGTCAACGGTAGATGTGAGAACACAGCCCAGATCTCTACAAAGCCGAAGCGGCAGCCCTGTTCTTGCATCACAGGTGCAAGTCTTGAACTCTATCTATGGAGCTCACCCCTCATTTGATACTCTTTGTATTGTTTCTGTTTTGTGGATTATTTTGGTTGCATAGAACTGCTATACTCAGCCACAATCATCCAGCTCCATCCCCCATGAAAAGACCACACAAAGCAGGCAGAGGGAGCAGCTGGAACTTTGTCCCAACCGCCTACATGCGAGACAGATGTTAATGGAGACAGTACCATTTTTAGACCCAAACATATGTTCTTCCACAAAGCTTGAGTTCCAGCTTCTTCTGCATCATCTACCAGAGAGCATGTCTTGCTCAGGACAGGATCCTGGTCCATTCTGAGTCAGATCTAGTGGCTCTGCAACACATGGTGATAGCAAAGTTTGAACTTGAAACTTTGTTCAGAGGACAAATGCAAGACTTGTGGTCAACTGAGAGTTTGCCAGGACCTTAGGAAGACTGTGAGAGCTCTTGAAGGAGAAGAGAAAGGCAGAAAGAGAGGGAACAGAGCACCAGGAAGGGCAAATAGAGCATAGGGAAAGCTTAGGAGATGGCTGAAAGTGGTCCCAAGAGTCCCTCTGCCTATGGCCATTCCCAGCACAGCAACAATCAAATCCAGGGCTACCACGGAGGTCAACAGCAAATATTCAGCCGTGCCACCTGATTGTTATCCATGCGCATCATGACTGAATCCCTGCCTTTCCTCATGGCTGCCTGGTAGGAATGGCTGTTCTGTCTATAACTAAAAACATTCCTTGGTGACCCAAACATATTTATAGTTACTGCAGGATCAGCAACTGTGAGAGTACAACAGGCTTGTAGCAAGGCTCCCAGCTTTCTGACAAGAGGTGGTAAACGGGATCTGGGGAGACTTGGAAATGGGACTTAACTGCGACCTCCCCATCAGCATCTTAGCATTATGCAAAGCCACTTTCTTCAGATGCTCTGTTGATGCAGCTGAACTACAGAAATGGGTAAGCATTACCTGTGGGTAAGCGGAGAGGTAAGCTGGAGGATTCATGAAACACTGTTCTTCCTGTACACAAGGACCCTGGAGATGAGGAGACCTCTGTTAGCTCTGATTTTATCAGTCTTTGATGATGAACTAAAGAGAAGCAAGGTGCAAGATAAAATTAGTACTTTCCCCTTCCGCCTGTAGCCGCAGCAAGCTGTGCATCTCTCGTCTCTGTGCTGAAAACCTGTCCATTCTGCACAGCTCGCAAAGCCTTTTGCCGGGGAAAGCTTGTCACCTTGCTGCTGGGTGGAGCCACAGGGCATGTTGTCCCTCTCATATGATGGAGACAGCAAGGCAGTATATTTTCCTCTTATTTTAATGCTAGCTTATCCGGGGAGCATGATAACCAGATGTTTTAATTCTGGATAAATTACTTCTTCCTGCAAGAACTGCTGTAAAAAAAGCCTGGAGGGGAAAAAACATCGCACGGCTTGTTCAGTGCTACATCAAGGAACCCAGGCATTTTGGGTAATGACTTTCAGAGGAGGTGTGCAAGCAGGGGGGATGCACGGACCAAAAACAGTCTGTGTGCTCTGATGAGCAGTGGGTGAGCTGGAGAAAGCAGCAAGGAAGATCCCCAAGAGATGGCAGTCCGTACAATTGCCCCACAACAGTCAGGGGCTGTGGTTCATGTAGCATTAAAGTAAATACAGCAGTCGCTGTGCATGCGTGTGTGTGTCAGTTGCCTGCCACTGCGGGGCTCTTTTACAAAGGAAATTAAACAAATCTGTGGCTGAAATCACAATCACAGCAGGAGAGTATCCTGGGCTGATTTATTGACAGGTAGATTGGGAGAATGTAGAGGATGTTCAGGGTTTGTTTGTGGTTTTTTTTTCCCCCCACTTTCATTTTTCAGAAAGGAGAGTGTTTCCTTGATTGTCACAATCAGCTCTGGCCAGGCAGAGAGACAATCCCGCTTCCTAAAACAGCGTACTGTGGATAAAACCACCAAGTGGCTCTGGTTGCTGCTTAATGTATGTGTTAATCACGCGCTGCTGTGCCTGACCTGCACAGGATGAGGGTTTGCTATTGCTGTCAAGAAGAGAACTGAGCTGTTTAGTTTGGGACTGCAGGCACTAATGCTTTTGCTTCTGAAAGTTTGGGGTTCACTTCCCATCAAAGGAAAGGATGATAACTCTTGCAAAATGAAAAATATCCCTGTGACTCAAACTGTGGGTGGCATCAGCCCTTGGGCAAAGCCCTAACTTTTTTGCACATRACTGAAATGATTAAATTAGGAGCTGTGAGGTCCTGTGTCCCTTAATGTTCAGTGGAGAGAGGGGAGGTGGGTTGAAATGTCTTCTCAGAGGGCTTTGCTCCCTCCAGTATCACTGGAGGCATCACAGGGCAGCAATTCTGCTGAAGTAGGTCTGAGGAACGGGGCCTTGGAGCAGTACATAATATGTTTTGTGACCTCCATCCCCCATCCCCGGGAAACAAGGTTGTTAGGTTGTCCATGCCAGCATCCTTCTTTGGAAAGAATGTAATTTGCTGCAGAGAAGTAATGGGAAACAGACGAGCTATTTAACCCAGTAGGCCATTTAGGCTACAATTCTGCAAATGCAGGCTTGAACATACGGTTGTATTTATGTATTGGGTGTGCAGGGAAAAAAAAAAAAAAAGCAACCCTAAAACCCTGTTCTTTATCATTCAATTGGCCTGGGCACTTGGAGTATAAACATTACGCCGCGGAGACAACAGGGGAAAATTTCTTAATGTCCTTTGGTGTCTAGACCAAAAGCAATAAACAATCATGCTGTCCTGTGCACCTCATCATAATGGCATTATTCAGGGAAAACCTGTCAGATGGGTTGAAAAATGGATCTTTCACCTTTTTAAAACTAATTTGATAACTTTATTATCCCATGAGAAAGGGAAGTGATTGGAGCCAAGGCATATACTAATGTCTTGTTGAATGCTCTTTGATTTTTTTTTACAGCCACTGGAATCAGTCAGGAGTTCTGTATTATCTCATTATAATTGTCCCGGGAGAGGTACTTCGATAATCTTTATTACCACGGGGAATGAAAATGTATGTTTTATTTGGTAATTTCGTAGTAATGGCTCCAGCTATGTAACAACCTCTCAGTGAGCTGAACTCCAGCCCAGTGTTATGTACTCCCCTTTGAAAACATGGGACGCACAGCGTGCAGGAATCAGTCAGCAGATACACTTCACTTGCACTAGGGACAGGATCTGGTAAGTCCCTTGCCACCCATATTAAGGTCCAGTAGGATCAAAGAAGCTGAGAGAAATAACCAGGGCAGAGACAGTGGTCTGCTRTTCAGCACTGAGGTCAGGCCCAGCCTCCAAGACCTCCTCCAGCCTTGTATTCTCTAATTCTTTCTCCCTCGGGGATGATATCTTCACAGAAGAAGGGCTGATGTTGACCCAGATTGTAGCATTTCTTGACAATTCACATGCATTTGCTTTCTGTGGAATGTCCAGTTTATCTCAGCCCCCAGGCAGTACTGAAACTGGACATCATGTCAAGAAGTCCTCCTAGCTTCCTGGCTCTGTTTGCAAACAAACAAACCTCAGATGGACCTATGTGAACCCTTCTAACCTTCTCTTTCCTGCATCTGCCATAACTCCTTATAACATCACATATGCCTGTTTTTTTCTGACCAGCCCACCAACCAAATGCAGGCACCTCTGAATACCTTGTTTCCGAATGCCCCTTGAGGTGGCACCAATATTGGGTAGATCTCACCTCTGGAGAGCACAGAGAACAAATAAGCAAAAGAAGGAAAAAAAATATGTTAATATTTGTCAGTGAGGGATATCAAGGGATAAGTCAAGGAGGGGTATGAAGAGGGAGATTTGAAGAGAAAAATCACTTCAAATCAAGCACTGGAGCAACCCCAGTGTGGTCAGTGCTGCAATGGATAAGCTGAGGAAGAAAGGAAGTAAAGGATGGGGAAGTCAGTAAGAATCACCAAAGGAGGGGGCTGGAGTGCTGTAGAAACAACAGGAGAATAAATGTAAAATTAAAATTAGCAGTTTCTGAGTGTCAGAGAAGCAGGTGCCTGGAAGAGCCATTCCAGCAGAGGTAATGTGGAATCACTCCAACAGAAGCTGCTGCAGGGGCACAGCTGCCAGCTTTGATCAACATCAAGGGATAACTTTGAGGTGTCCTGCATTCACCCATTGGTCCCAGAATGCTTGGCTGTTTATTTCTAGCACTTGGCTGTATTTCTCCAGTTTAATATTGGTGCTGGGATTACACTCCAGTCATCTCCTGAGTGCTGCTGGACTGGTGTGAAGAAGGTGGATTGAAAGCAATGGTTGATGATCTCTCCTTATATCAGGACCAGGGGCTTCCACTGACATTATCAGGTGGCGGACTGAGCAGAAGAGGAGGTACTCTACACAACATGTAGCTAAACTGAGGCACTTCTAAGAACTGCAAAAGAAAAAAACCAATGAGATAAACTCACAGAAGAAAAGTCAATTGAGGGCTTTTAAACACAAAGATAACAGCTATTGCTCAAACCCCCTATTCCTCCTGCTGGAGGCTGAGTGAACATATTGGAAAAGTATCACTGTGTACTGCCATGCACTTACACTATTCCCTAGGCATCTGCTGATTGCCACTTTTGGAGGCAGAATGCTTTGCCTGACCCTCTACAGCCCGTCTGATGCTCATATTGTTCATGGAGTAACACAGTTTTGAATATGATAGCTCAATAGCCGGCTGCTTCTTCTGCAACGTCTGACTGCTGCAAGCTTTGTTAAGGTTAAAGCCATGCTGGAGGTGTGCTGAAGATCTCCCCACTTTCAGTCACTGTCTTTATTACCATTTTGTGTGCTTTGTGTGACAGAGATTATATGGTGTGGTTAACCCCAAAGCAATCTGCATGTTTTGATTCAGAAAAAAGGCCCTAGGCAGTAATTGGTCTGATTTAGGAGTGTGAGAAGAAAATAAATATCTGATGCCGTGGACTTCTAGATCCGGACATGACTACCCCTAGATGCTTTTTACTCCCACTTTGCTGAAGGTTACCACTTCTCAAGAAGGTATCCATCTGATCATTTCCTGACCTGCTGCAATTAAAATGCACTGCCTTAGTAAAGATATACTGGTTAAACCATATGAACTAAGCCCATTCAATTTCACTGATACAGGTGAGGGTGCCCTCACAGGAGAGCTCCATCAGCTGGTATAAGAAAAAGATGGTTACCTGTATGAGGATCTAGTCCATTTTATAGCATAATAAAACAATCTATGTCGGAAAGGACCTCTGGAAGTCTCTCATGCAATCCCTTGCTCAAAGCAGGGCCAAACTTATCAGCCTGCTTACAGCCTTGTCTAGTAAGGTTTTGAATATCCCCAAGGAGGGAGATCCTACAGCCTCTCTGGGCAACCCATTCCAGTGTTTGAACACTCACATGGTGATTTTTTTTTTCCTTCTCTCTAATAAGAATTTCCCATGTTCTAACCTGGCAACATTGTGCATTACCTCTCGTCCTTCCACTGTGCACCTCTGAGAAGAGTCTGGCTCCATCTTCTCCACAGGCTCGCAACAGGTATTTGCAGGTAGAAATATGGTCACCCCTGAACCTTCTCTTTTCCCAGCTGAACAGATCCAGGTCCCTCAGGGTCTTCTTGTATGTCATGAGCTCCAGTCCCCAACCTTCTTGGTTGCCCTCCACTGGTCTTGCTCCAGTGTGCCCATGTCTTTCTTGTCCCTGGAAGCCCATCACTGGACACAGCACTCCAGAAGTGGTCTCACAGGTGTCAAATAGAGAAGAAGAATCACTTCGCTTGACCTACTAGCCAGCACTACACAGTGTGTAATTTGCCACAAGGATGCACCTCTGACTCTTATGTGACCTGTTGTCAGCCAGAACCCCCCGGTCCTTTTCTGTAAAGCTGCCTCCTAGACAGTTGGAACCAGCCCATATTATTGCACAGGGTTATTCYGTCTCAGATGCAGGGTTTTAATCATGGCTTGAGTGGTAAGAGCAGTTAAGAGCCCTTACATTTCTTTAAGTTCTCTTAATTAAGAGCTAATTTACCTTTCAAAGCTTGGAGTCCTCTCTTCATATTACCTAGTGAGCAGTGTATGTTAAAGCACAGTGGTGCCACCAGATCCTACTTCAGACCCACGGTGCTCACATTAAGCACTGAAGAAAGTGTTAATGAATTTCACTGGGAAGCTTGAGCTGTCTCCACAGAATGGCAAGAGGGATCGTGAGGGTATACGTTGGGGTAATGAGGTCCCTGAGACAGAACGCAATTTTCCTTTAACACAATAAGCCCCATTCCAACTCATTAAGAGGTGCAGACATCCTCCCATATTATCTTTCAACAAGTGGCGATTTTTCACACAGATCCAATCAAGCAGACTGTTTTCTAGCTCACAGATGTATTGCTTGCTCAAACAGCCACAAGTGTCAGGGTTGGAGTTAATTGCAAATTGATTGAATGGGGGTTACATTAAAAAAGATGCCAGACGTTACAAATTCATTAGTGGGATTGAGAAAATACTTTGGGCTTCTTCAGTCCCTCCCATCCAAGCTCTCTCAAAATATTCACAAACCAACATTTGATTCTGCCTGTGCATTGAGGTATACCACATTAGCCCTGTTTACCGCAGGGACAGAGGAAATAAGGCACAGGAAATTGTAAAGACATAATGCTTCCCAAAAAAACACAAATATGGAGTACCTTGTTGCGACTTGAGTAGCAACCTGAGACACCTTAGGGCATGAAGGACTTTCCACCTCTTTTGAAACTGGCTGGTTGTGCAGAGCAAGGTCTGTGGGAACTAGCAGACTGGAGCCTCCAGCTCTATTAGGTCATGTGCATATTATGAGTCCAGCAAGTTTTGCCTAGTGCAAGACAGCACCAGTCCAGAAGCCATATAGCCATACTTTGCCTTTGCCTGATTAATGATACATCTCCCAGTAGGCCATACTGTGGCTTCTGGCCAGTCCACATGTATTTACCTTGAAGCTTAAGTAGAGAACTTCTTTCTGGTCCTCGCCTAACTGCATAAATGTGTCCCCYGGTGTAGCTCACGGAGCTTCCTTTCTTTGATATACCTGTGTGCAACTATGTGAAGTGGCAAGATCAATGTTAGTGAATTTTGTTGGATAACAGACAAAGGAGAAAATCCAGAGGATTATTATCGTTAGTAGGTATGAGCTCTTGTATTGACTAGTAACTCTTTGCTTATATATTCTTTACTTTGCCTGATGTGGCGGAACTCACAAATAGTCTGAGTTTTAAATTATGTCCTGAGTTTTTGAACCATGGTATTAGAGAGAAAACTATCACTATCATCCATTTCCTTCCTAAGTCTGGAGATTTCTGCTAAGTCACCTCAATCTCTCTTCTTTTCTATTAAAAATAAACTCAGCTCCATTAACTCTACTCCATTAACCTTTCCTCCTGGTTAAAGGTTTCTAAACCACTCCAGGGGCTGCCATTTCCTCTTCTTCCAGCCTGCATTTATGGTAGAGTGTAAAACTGAAATAAGAGCACAGGACAGGGACTGTCAGTTTTTTCAAGGTTTATCAGGAGATGCAAAATTTAGCAGCCTTTCATGTGAGTTCTCGGAGACGGACTTTGAGTTTTTCCTCACTAAGAGTAGCAGAGAGATAATCAGTCCCTGCTTCCTCCAGCCCAAGCTCCAGTGGGAGGTGAAACTCAGATGGCTGTGTACTGCTCAGGGGCCATTTGCCCATTTGCAGGTTGGGAATCTCTGGAGAATCATACGAGAGCAGTAGGAAATAGGTAGGTTTTTTGTGCATCCTCAGGGTACCGAGTCTGTTGCTAAACATATGCATCTAGTGCTGAGATGCCTTTGGACATCTGAGACACTCACATGGGTTTGGCAGAAATTAAAGGAGACTCATGCTCTTCTGGAAAAACAGAAAAGGGCCAGACCCAAAGGCATCTCAAGTGTTTTAGCTTGTTAAATGCACTCAAATGACCCTGGTGATCTCTTAATGCCAGAAAAGTGCATGCAGATTATATGGTTCTCAACCTTTTTGTGCCTCGGAGTCCTCTCTAGTGCATATGCTAAAAGGATATGTTGGTTCAGGCTTTAGACATCCACKTTGGGGAATGACAGGAGAAGGAAAATTATAAAATATCACTTTGAGCAATCAAAGTGGTAACAGGGAGGAGCTGGACATGTGTTAGAGCAGGGCAGTTGGTGGAAATGGCAGCAGATGAGCAGCCATCAGCTAAAGCTTCACAGCACTGAGGATCAATAAGGATCAACTCTGGAAGCCCACTTTGGGCTGAGGTTCAGCTTTGTCAGGTAATGTTCATGCTGATCTCTTACTTCTCCTATAACTCCATTCTAGCACAAGCCTTTTTTCAGCTGAAGGGCAAAAGCTGTGTTGCTCCTTGTGGRCAATGGAGCTTTAATGCTGTGTGTGTCTTTAGGGTCGAGTTTAACGCATGGTGCAGAAAGACCAGCTGTTGTTCCCCATGTGGATTCAACGCCTTACCAAGCTGTTAATTACGGAACATGCCGTTTCCAGCCCAGATCTGGCCTGATTGGTGTATCTGGAAAATGACCAGATGCTAAGGGAGGCTTATAATTTATAGGTTTGCAATAGGCTGATGGATTTAACGACATTAAATTAGCAGCCCAGATCCCGGTGTGCAGTTCTGACAACACATGTTGATGACAGYGGGATAGATTCTGGCATCCTCCTTTGGTTTATGGACAGAACTAACAGAAGCAAAGCTCCCAGGGTCTAAAAGGATTCAAAAGATTTGATGCTACAGTGGAGGCTCTGTGCAAATACCTTTGTCCTTGAACAAACCACCTCAAGGCACATTTTACAAACAGCTCTGTATTTAAAGTGTTTGGACTGAGAAAGCTGGGCTTATGGTGAGGTGCGGACTGACTTCTTTGAGAAGCCAGTCTCAGGTTTCACCTAAAGCTTAGAAACCCTGACCTTACCCATCAGTAAAAAGAACGTGATACTCCATTCCCCTTTATCCATAGTCTTTTTTTGTGGGACCAATTTTACTCAGTCTTACAGGTGTACTCCTCTTTTGCTGTGTGTCTGTACAGCACCTAGAACAGTGCCAGACRGTACTTTTCTCACACAGGTTTGGTCTGGTAGGTTGGTACACACCAGTGTGGCACATGGGAATGTCTCAGAGTATCTTGCACATGCATTACCTGAGTTATCTCCCATGGTTTCACAGCAGGATGCCCACTTTTCCATGTTGACCACCGAACACAAAAAGAGGTCATTTTACCTCCCTTTGTTCAGAGCAGAGGGAGAAACCCTTAATTCCTTTCATCAGCACAAGGCTTCTGGCAAAGAAGTGCTGCCACCCACAAGTACTTAGCATTTTTTTACAGAGTTGCAGCAGGGCTCAAAGTAATTATCACGCAATGTCTTGCTGTGTCACTGATAGGTGCTCACYGTGAGACTGGCCAACACCAACCCAGGAGGCAAATGTCCCCATGCTGCCCTGCTCCCAGTGACTTTTTGAATCTCTTCTTGATAATTAAGTCGTTCTCCAGCTCTCTATGACTCCAGTCCCACTAACAGAACTTCATGATGAAAACTCATTTTGGAAACATTATTGAGGTTTAAGATCAAGACACAGCATTTTGCTGTCCAAAGACACTGAGAGACTTCATTTGATTTAAAGGTAATTTGTTATATTCATTTTAACAGCACAGGCTTCCTAGTGTGATGACCTCTGTTTTGCCAGCAAAAAGGAAGATGTCAATAGACATTTGGGTCAAAAGCTTTCCTTAGCCTAGAAGAAAAAGTTCTGCTAGAAGGTTAATCTTGTTTTCAGTTACTTGGAAAATGAAAGTACCATGTTTTGACTTGCASTGTGATTGATTATTTTTTTTCATTAGCTCCTGATCTTTGTTAAGTGTTGGGATTCCTTGCTGATTGCTCTTGCAGAAATCAATGGCTTGTGAATTTGGGCTATGGTGGTTCTTCACTCTTGCCTTTAAGTTTGTGGCTTGAGAGCATCTTACCCTGGTAATGGCTGGAAGACATTTTGTTTCTGTGGTCCTCTAGGAAATGAAACTGTGGCTTTGATGTGTAGGATTTTGCAGGAATAAGAGGCATCAGCAGAGGCAGCTTCTTACCCGGCTCAACAGAAAGGTCATGGCCCACAATAAGTAAAATTTCTTCTCTCTCTTCTGAATAAGGAGTCATGTCAGGAGAAGGGATGCAGCATCTGTGAAGCTTATTATGTTCCCTTAGTTCTTGGGTGAAATATTTCAGCTCTATCAAACCCAGTGGTCAAACCCCTGCTGACTTGGAAGGAGGATATTTCACTTCTTCTTTCAGTGCTATTTGCTGGTGTTACCTTTTCCATCCAGGAAATTAACAGCTGGGAGACAAAAAATCTCCCAGATTTATTAGTAGAAGAATGACCTAAGCATGCACTTGAGTACAGAGCAATGAATCCTCATMTAAGAAACCTTCAGAAACTAGACCCCATGATAGGTGGCTGGGACACAGGCAACCAGACAGAACCTGCAGCATCCTCGTTTCCCAGTGAAAAGTGTCACCTACAGATACTTCCTATCATCACTGTTGAAAACCATCAGCCCATGCCATGATATTTATGTTATTGCCAGTGATTAGCTAAAGCTGCACAGTCCTCAGCAAGACATCTACTTTTAAGGTCAGCTGCTGTGAAGATCTCTTGTGACTCCAGTAGAAGTATTAAGGATAGTGCTCTCAGACAAGACTTGTAAAGCTTATCAGCCTGTGTTTGGTTTCCAGTTCATCACTCGCCAGAATGGCATCTCTTATCTCAGTGTAAGAAACTCAACGATCCTAYAAATTTAGATGGCTAAATTTTATGCAGCTCCCCAGGTAGCATTAAAGCAACTCAATTACCTGAAAATGTGATGGATGGAGCGTGAGTGGTAATGAGACCAGGTCACAAATCTATGCCTGCTTCCCATACTGGTTGAAGATTGTAAGTCTAAGGTGAGAGGGACTAAAACAACTGCTCTTAATGTGGAAAATAAGAGGATCAAAGGTTGAACATTATGTCCTGGGCTTCCCAAGCACAYCTGCACTGCAAGCTGCCTCCCATACAGTGGTCGGCTCCTGCTGAAGATGAAGTTTTCCCTACTGCTGACAGTTTATCCCTGATCCAGTTTGTTCCTTGACACAAATGGCTTCATCCTTGAAGAAAGCACAAGTTTGCATCTCAAGCTCGAAGGTGAAAGATTTGAAATTTTTGTTTCCTTTTGGAAAGAAGATAGTTGAAGAAAAATGTATTCTCAAACTCAATCTGGCATATACTGAGAGGAAAACAGCTCCTTCATTTCCTTGCAGCTACAGAGCACTGGTGATCTAGATTTCAGGCTTCTGGTGAATTCAGTCCACTGGCTTGAATACCCTGTTTCCCATTATGAAGCAGGCGCTTACAGTATACAGTAATATAGTTATTCAGTGCCCCRCATTGAAGACAGGGCTGCAGCTCTCTGGATACAATCAAGCTAGTAATAAATAGGAATGTAATTTCCAGGGGGGGAAAAAAAAAAAACTTTTTCTGTTTCCATTATTCTTCAGAGTTGTGTTTCTGTTATTTTCAAAGTTGATGGTAGGAAATACTTTTTTTTTTTAATACTTCAAACATTTTAAGCATCTTGGGATTTTTTATTTCTCCTCATACCTTCTTTTTTTTTTGATTTTTTATCCTCTGCAACACCTTATAATGTTTTTAAACATGTCCATCTTTGGAAAAGTTCTAGATTAATAGACTTATAATTTCACTTTTTTTGTTTCTTTTGCTTGGCTATTTCCAATATGGGAAACAGTTTGGGGAAAAATATGGGAAAAAAGGCCCTAATACAATAAAAATATTGGATGTGGTATGTCTCCTGAACCCAGCACAGTGTCTCACAGAGATCTCTGAGATGTTTCTGAATAAGTCAGTGCGTCTCTAGAGTAGGGTAGGGGGCCAACAGGAATTAGGCTCCAAGTCCTGGCATTTGTATGCCCATTTGACACCATGTCTGTATTATTGAGAAATGAAGTGTCTTAGCCACATGGAGTGGAGCCCCAGCCCTGGTGCTCACTCAGTCAGCTCTTTTCCAGGTGCCAGCCTGCATTTTGTAGATGCATAGAGGGGCTAAAGTGCTTGGTGATACCATGGCAGGCCATTCAAGTCTTTGGAGACCCCTAATAGGTGGAGGAGAGAAGAGAAATCCAGGAGACATTAGGATGCTTCAAGGTGCTTTGCTCAAGTCCCAGAGTTGAGAGCACAGATGTGAGTTCCCCAGGACACCAGTACTTCTGGGGCGGGGGGTCTATACAGGAGGGCAAACARGTAGGAAGGATGGTTGCTCAAGCAAATGAGTTTCAAAAGTCCCAAGCCATTAGGTAGGGAAGAAAGTAATCATTCAAAAATGACACTCCGTGGTCGATTCCCTTACAATGCCAGGCCAGATCCTGCACCTGAAGCAGTCAGGGGAACTGGCTTCAGTTGCTGYGTCCGAGGGTCTCTCGAGGGGTTGCTCACAGTGAGGAAGACTTCCCAGTTCACTCTTCCCCGACACAAAGGATCCTTCTTTCTTCCCATGTGACTCTGCAGCACTACTTCTCTCTTTTCCTTAACTTCGCCCCTGGCATATACAAACCCCTTCCTTGCAAGGCACAAAGATATTCTCTGCTCCTGGGAGAACCAGATTTTGCATTGTTAGAGAGAAAAAGGGAAAATAGGGAATAACAAATAACCAAACTCTCCTGRCAGGTTTCCATACTGATTTATTTTGCAATTAGCTGTCTTTTGACTCCAGTATTTTATCAGACAAAACAATAGGTCAGCACTAAGTTTCTAGGGCATGAAAGCCCAGATTATATCAGACAAATATGCTGACATATTGCTTTAGCCAGTGCTGTACGATCCCCAGGAGACTCAGCCTCTCTTCCTAATGACCAGCCTCACAAAACCAAGCAAGATACAACTGATAAACCCACCTATTACTGCAGACACAGTTCTTCTGGGCTTGAGAGCTCCAGGAGGCTGAATAAAGGAAGCTATTCTTCTTCAAGAGGCCATTCGGCAACATCTCTGAATATCAGACAATATAAATACCACATGGTCCTTCGGAGCTGGTCCTAATCTTCCACACAGGAGGATGCTAGAACTCCRGAGAAAGCCAAGGAAATGCTTAATGCTGCTAATGTGAGATACATGGGTTTAAGGGTGTTGCCTTGTTCTTCATCATTCCCAGATGGGGACTAATGTTCCTGCATATACATCTTCAGGGAGAGCATCATGCAGGACACGAGAACAGCCATCCTGAGTCAGACCCAAGGGGCATCTTGCCTCTCTCTGACACTGACCAGCAATGTATGCCTCAGGAAGCATGTGAGAACTTTGCCCCACGAGACCAACCCTGCCTCCAGTGAGCTRTGACTTCAGCTCTGTGTTTAAGAGGAGAAAGAGAGAAATTGCCTTATGCATGTGTATCTTCCAGAGGTAGCGGCAGAGCTCCACTGCAATACTTGTGTGCAAAAAGTAGTGTGTTTTGAGCCTAGGAGATCATTGCTATAGTTTTTTTTAAAAAAAAAAGAAAAAAGAAATGATTAAAAAGGTTTCCTGAGGAAGCAGATCTCAGTTGTCTGYGCATCCTCCCTTTAAATACCTGTGAAATCCCTGGCTGATTTTAATGAAATATCACTGAAACACAAAGCATCTCAAAGGCAAGTTTTAAGGAGAAGGAGCAATCGGGGAGAGGAGAAATTGCTAAAAAGCATTCAGTTCAGCCCAAATGGAGTCATACAGTTCTGCTGGAAACCAAACTCCTTTAGCTCTAGTGTTCATGGAACTATTTGTTTTTTRTCATCACCTAGTATTCGTATTTCTCTGCATGGTATCTCACACTAGCCAAATGCTCACCTCTCCTCCCTCCTCACTTTTTGTTGTGCAGGCTCTTCTCTGCAATAAAAGTATCATGGTAGTTCTCTGGATGAATATTATTGCAGCATACTGCTGCTGCTTCTTATCTATTCATCACCCTTTTGCAGACACTTATCTGGGGATTTAAAGTCTCCTTGATTGTAATGATCTTTTGGAATTAAGGGTATAAAGCAGATCTTAGAGACCCCTATGCCCGCTAGGCATTCTTGTATCTCAAACCAAAAAAGGAGTAAACAKCAATTATGGCAAAGAAAAAGTATGGCATTAACTCTTCAAATGTCCACCCAGACTTTGTAGACATGGCGTAGAAAACGCTCTTGCTACTGGGACCTCAGAGGAAATTTTGGCATGTGATTCAGATAATCAAGGATAAGAAGGCGACAGTCTGAAACTCTGCCTAAGGCCTTACTTTGAGATAAATCCACACCAAAGTCATRAAGTGATTTGAAAATGCTTGGCCACATATCTGTGGGAGGTGTCTTGTAGAAGCAAATGCACAGATATGAATGCTGGCTAACCCCTTCTGTGCCAATAAACCTTCTTGCAGCTCTGCACGCCCTCTTGACAGCTGCAGCGCAYTCATTTCTACAGTTCAAACAGCCACTTTTACCACCATCACAAGCACTGATCTGGGAGAGGAAAAGTATACCCTACACTCACTAGCCTGACCAAAAAGCTTTATGGAAAATTCRTCCGCTTGATTGGGTTTGACCTACTGGATCCAGATGAAGCRTGTGTATGATACATAGAGGCTGCAAGGCTCACATCGGAGAAGAGTCTCCAAGGCCAGASGACTCTCTTAGGGAGTTGGAGCTCYGCTTTGGTTGGAGTTGAACTGAAAATGGTTCTTCCAGGAAAAGGGTTCCTGGTAGTGACTTCAAACAGGTACCCAAATGCTGACAGAGGAGCTGAATGTCTCCTGCCATTCGTGGCTGGTACAAACTTACATTCTTCTCCCACTTCTTCCCTTCCCCAAATGGGGTTTCTCCACTCTTTCAGAGCTCACTGCTTCATCCCTGGGYGGGATTTAGTAAAACAGAAACTGTGAGTGGTTCCTGCTTCCCTGAGTCCTTCAGCCCCTAACTCAGATCCACAAAGGTGCCCCTTGTCTCTTGCATGTGACAGGAGCTCAACATCCATAACACTGAAGCAACATCTGTGTCTCTCCTCTCTCAGAGCAGAACAGATCTTGAGCCTCTGTCATGCTGAGAAAGGGCACATCTGRGATGCACCTGCAGAAAAGCAAGCAAGCAGTCCCATAACTTTATGAAGATGAATTTGGAGATGGGGGAAGGGGTCTATTTCACCAAGTATGTCAGTGGGGAAGCCCTGCCTGAGAAAATAGTGAGCCAGGATGGAAATTCCAAACATCTGGTTACCACTTCTTTAGACATATCCCTCCTCCCTTCTTCCCCCTAGGGAAAAAGAAATAATAACAAAACCAAAACAACCAATAACTTCAGATTTAATACAGGAAGATAGAGAGTCCATAATTCCTGCCAGATGCTTCTGTGACAGGGTCAGAGTTGGGCAGAACCTCTCTCAGTCTAGACAGAACAGAGTTTCGCTTACTGAGTTGAGGGTGCATGGAGTCCCATAAAAGACCACACGCTCCCAGTGCCACAGTACAAGAAACATGACCATTATCTAGGGGTGTCCCTGATTCCCCTACCTCCCTTTTTTTTTCTCTTACTGAAGCTCAAAAATATTTTTCCCTATTAACAGGCTAAGCCATGGCGTGGTGAGTCAGCCAGTTTGTATTAAAATAATAATTAGTAAACACTGTGCATTAGTAATATGCGTCTAGGTAAGCTAAGAAGGCTGGAAGAACTGACCCCCCCCATCCCTAATTCAAGAGCTTGAACTTAAGGAGGGTGTATGTGGGTCCTCTTGCCCTATCCAGCCCTTACAAGATCACTTCTGGTGGAGCAAGAGCTACAGTGCAGCTTTCTCAAAAATAAACTGTCATAGGTTAAGTGGGCATTTTCACATCCCTTTGCCTCTAGTGTCCCAGCACTGTGAAGAGCCCATGGTTCCCTCCAAGGCTTGAAGAGATAGTCCATTGATTTGAGCTCCAGGCTATGAAGCACCCACCAAGAAATCATGCTCGTCTCCCAATCCTGAGCCCTCATAAGATGCAGTAACCAGCAGCAGCTCAGCCTCTGAAGGTGCAGGAGATCTGTGGTCACTTCCCCATGTGCCCCCAGTTTCTCTGTGTGACCTTGATCAGACTGGAAAAAGGGGATAAAAGTAACCCTGTGACTGCCTCATTTATGTAGACAGTCAGTTCTCTGGGGCTGTTTCTTCTGGAGGGATAGACAACAGCTATGAGCTCAGGCACCCAGGTTCAGCCAAGGTCTCAATCCACCACCGCAGCACTAAGTTAGGCAGGAGTGAATTATGAGGCAAGCTCATCATATCTAATCATTAACACTCCCTAAAAAAAACTTCAAGGTTTCACAGAATCACAGAATGGTTGAGGTTGGAAGGGACTTCTGGAGACTGCCTAAGTCCAACCCCCCRGCTCAAGCAGGGTCACCTAGAACGTGTTGCACAGGATCACATCCAGGCAGGTTTTGAATATCTCCAGAGAAGGAGAAATTCAAGGTTTCATTTTGAGGTGGATTTTCCTCCCTCCCCCGGAGCACCTCCCTTACACATATATATTTTTTTTCCATGTTGCTGGGGTTTCTTTACAATAAGGTCAGGAGAGAAGAGGATTTTTAGCTATTACTTACTTTACAGCCCATTTCTCATTCTTCCTAGTGCTCCCGGTAATACTTACTGAAAGACAAAGTGATTCATCTTAGTGCATTCCCAGCCAAGTGTGGTTTGAAGCAGTTCACTAGCACTGTCAGAAGAGATATTACTCKCTATAAAAAGCTGCCTTATTCCCTCAAGTTGCCATACTCAGCCTGTGACCCTTTTTTTCTGTAAGATTGGCACAATGATTACTTACTTCTAGTCACCTGGAACTTTTCTGGCTTGAAGACATTTTATTGAAAATCACATTGTACCAGTCAATCACCCTCCTACCACCATATGTTGTTATAGCAGGAGGAAGCCCAGCGAGTCTGTTCATTGCGCTTGTTAAACTGAGGGCTGGGTGACCTTACTAGAAACATCGCAACCACGTTCTGCAGAGTGGCAGTGGGAGCAGCTGCAACAACTTGCATTTGTCTTGGAGGCTTTTGCTAGCAAACTTCAGGTTCGCCTCTCTTTGACCTCTCCCCAGGCAGATCCTACCTGACAGCAGCAAAAGCTTTTCTATTCATTTCCGATGGGCTGGCACTCGGGAGACAAGAGAACGGCAAAGAAAACAGCCTGGAGGTATCRGTCCCAAAGCCAGGTGAACACTTCACCCCACTGTGGAGCCAGAAAACAGAAAGGAGGGGAAGGGGAAAGACCACAGCCTGCCGACCGAGCATCTTCCACCAGGCCAGGATGAGGCTATTGCTGGAGCACTGGGAAATCCTGGGGCAGATTTGAGGACCTGGGCCAGAGGACCTGCCATAACAAGCTGTGTGCCTTTTTTTTTTTTTTTTTCCCAAGGAGGAGAGACATTGCCTGTAATATGTCTCCTGTCACTCAGGAGTTTTATAATAAACCCACTCAGTTTATTTCCAAGACAGCTTGAATATGACAATTTTCCTTGCCTTGCAGCAGCTTGCAAAAACGCTGGTGGCTCCTTCTGCTTCCGACATCCCTGGAGATCAAGGCTCTGCTTTAGCACTAAGCAGATAAGTAGTCTCAGTCCAGAAACTGGGCCATCTTTCCCATGCACATCCTGCAGGTAGCGATTCCTGCAGAGCTGCTTGTAATGAAGGTCCTTGGTTTGCAGTAATCACTGCAGATGTGATCTGAAGATACACAGTGATCTTTACAAGGAGAGTAGGAGTCATAAATTTTTGTTTATGGCAACCTCTCAGGATGTAGTCTGGCTAAATCCACACATATTTATTGATTTCTATTTAGTCTAGCTTAGGTCTAAAGAAAATTTAAGGAGGAAACAGCAAATGTCTACTAACCAARGTGATAGATACAGCTACACGTGGGACTCCTGACTGAACATGGCCACAACCTCTGTTAAATGAAGCTTGCTGCTCCCTGTGCTTCTTCCCTGTCCTTCTCTACTCGGTCTCTGTGGGCAGAGAAATTTTCCCTGCCTCTCCCCTCCCTGGCCTGGGGACAACCACAGTCAGTGTTTCCTTGCTGGTTTTATGTGCATAGCCACAGAGAAAACCGGTCGCATTGCTACATATGGATCACATATGCGCATGCATGTGCTAGGAGCCTATGCAGCCAGATAATTACCTGTAGAGGGGAACAGGGATTAATTTCTGTGCCTGTGGAAAGCCATGGATCTGAGCACCTATGGGCTTTGGAAAGATTTAAAAACTCCTCCCAGATATAGGAATTTGCTGCTCCCTGAAATGCCAGCTCTGAGCAGTCGCTCCGGCAGTGTGTCTWAATTACTGTGTGCCCTGACTCCTCAGGGCTAGTGGATCTTATCAGATTATGTCTGTGTTACTGAATAAAGCAGGTCAAAGATCGTCCCCTGGCCCACATCCCTCTTCCATACAACTCAACTTCCTTCTTCACACAAGAACTGGGCAACCTTGCCCATGCCTTTACAAGGGGGAAGGAGCCACATCCGTCCCTTTGAATTCCACCGAACCTCGTATTTGGAGGATCCCAAGAATGGGGTTGCCTGCCACCACTCTATCCTGCCCCTCTTGACACTGCTGGGTCATTTTTCAGGTAACTTGCCAGGAAGGGCACTTGCTAAATTGCAGAAAACTTCACATCTCAGTTCCACTATTGACCTTCTGAGAAAACCTGGGAAAATAAATCTCCCCATGCTTTGTCTGACTAAATTGCTAAGATAACCCTTTCCCTGATGCACTCACAGTCTTTGGCTGTTCTGCACATAGCACCTAGCACCCAGCTTTGGTGCCTGGATGCTTCCCCAATGCATTTTATGCCAAAGGGTCCTCTACTGTCATGCTATTAGAACAGATCACCTTTTCCTGATTGATGCTATTTGGGAATTGTTTAGTTTGTTTTTGTTGTTATTGTTGCTGTTTGTTGGTTTGTTTTGGATGGGGATTTCTGCATATCTTTTGTGTGAATTTTATGCCTTGGTTCTAAAACCCGTATAGCATTTCCAATTCTGATCCTCCAGCACCTGGTACTTGTATACCACTCATTCCTGTTTTGCTTCATTTTCTAGACTTTGCAAAGAAGACTGAAAAGAGGAAAGTGTTTGCATGGTACTGAGAGCACATCATCCTCGCATTTGTTGATAGGAAAGTGTAAACAGGCCTGAGCAATAATGTTCAGATGAATGTCTGGGTTTGGATTCCCTCAAGGACAGGAGGGGCTGCCCCGGGTGTCTTCATTCACATCTGCTACATGGAAATTGAGCCARGCATGAATCTGGTTGTTAGCTTCATTAACTGTTCAAATGCCAGGTGATGCAAATGCATAAATAGGTTCATCATGTGAGTTTTGTACTTGGAGTTTGAGGCTGTTTTATTTGGGGGACTCCCTTTAAAGAGTTATGGATCTGCTCTGGGGCCAGACCAAGAAAGGTCAATGAAGGGAGAGAGTAGCATTATCTGAATGTGGCAGCTAAAAGAGCGTCTAAACAATGGGCATRAATCCAGCCCACAGCACTGACCTTCCTGCCTGAGGGAAGCAGGGAGCTTGGCCCCAAGCACAGCAGGAACTGTGGAGGCACATTTATTATTTTATTGCTCTTGCAAAAAATGAAAATATTATTAATGAGTGTAATTTATAAGCAGAGGAGCAGACAAAAACATGCTTTTCATGAGCTGCTGTGCACCGCCTCGGGAGGGCAAGGGAGGAAGCGATGGGTAGATACCAGCTATTGTGTCTGGTTTGCAAGGTTACTTGTTCTGATAGAGCTTCATTTCACATCTATCTTGGAAAACAAATTCCCTTTCAGGCCTTTTCATAATGAAGAATAAAGAGGCTATTGTTACAGAAAGCTAATTGTGCTTTTAAGACATTTTCTGCAGCCAAGCTCTGTGTCACTTTGGAGAAGCCAGCAAGCTCAGATTGCTGCAGAAGAGACAATGAAACCCTCCAACGTACACCTGCGACTACCAAAGGATAGATCTATTTGCCCAGGCCTGAGAAATCACCTTCTGTGACAACTCTTAATTTTGTTTCAGGAAATTGCMTTATTTCTTCCACGAGAGTGTGGGTGGAGTTTCTATTATTGTTACAGTTCAGAGATTCACTTTAATTGTGAAGGAGAGAGAGTCGGTAGGGAAACAATGTGCAATTACTGACAGGCAAGCTTACACTCCAGCTTACATTCCAGTTTTGTCTCCATTATTTACCAGAACTTACGCACCCTTTGGCCTGCTATATAGTTTTCAGTGGCATCTAACGGTTAAAAAAACTTACCGTACTTGAATATTTTCCTAAAATTCCATTACMTTCTTTAACATCACCTGAGTCAAATTATATTTAGAAATGTTTCAGATATGTTARAGTGTTTTAAGACAATTTAGAGTCRTAAAATATTACCCAGAGGGAATACAGGAAGAGCAGTCATTAAGGATGCTTATCATTAGACTTTCAACCTTCATAGTTCCCCTGTCTTTCCTTACCAAGCAGCTCCAGTGAGGACCATTCTTTCTAGAGCTCATTCATTTATCTCTTTCTTTCTGGTCTGTCTAAAGTCAAACATCAATTAGTGCTATTAAAGCAGAGTTGTTATGTAGATATTTCTGACAGAAGCATCTCCTCCCTGCTGTCTTTATCCTTTTCCTCTGTTGCTTAAAATCCTATTAGTGCTCTCCAGAAAAACTGCATTTTCTCAATCTCCACTAGGCAGCCTGGCCATGTTTTGCTTTTCCTGGTGACCTAGTGTGACAGGTCAGTACACTGTCAACTGAGCAAACAGGTCAACTGCCAACTCTTCCACCTGTAGTAGTCTGGCCAACATCCTAAACTAAGAGCCAGACTGGCTTAAATTAACTAAAGATTCAAAGCAATAATATGGGCTGCCTTTACCGACCTCTGGGTTTTTCACTATTAGGCAACACTCAGATAAATATTTTCTGGCTCTTCTAGAAACAGTACAGGACAGATCTTGAGGCCTGGATCACGGAGATAGCCTGAATATCTCTGTGCATTTGAACTTATTTTTGTTTTTCTTCCTTCTTATGGAAGGATTATCCCATAACCACAGGGAACCTTAGAAGAAAAGAGCAAGTCTTGTTATACTCACAAGAAAGTCACTGGGAACTAACAAGCAGGTGTTGATAGAGTACTCATTAGATTACAAAGTTGTGCCTAACTCTTCTCCTTGCTTCAGTTACCTCTCRTACACCAACACCATCAGCAAGCTGGTAGATAGACAGATATGGGCTGGCAGCYGTTTCACAGCTGAATGCTCCCCACATCATCCATATGGCAGTTTTGTGCAAGAATCATCTCCCCAGGGAACAGAATCAGTATCTCTGGGGCGCGATGGACACCTGTGGAAAAAAAAGACTGGTCCCAGTTACCTCATCCCCGGGGCCTTTGCACGACCTCCCTGGGGAGAAGACTGGCCCCTGYTAGGAGAAGCATCCAATTACAGGAAAAAGGATAAATTCAGGGTCAGTATCACTGCCCTGTGAATATCTCCAAGGCTTTCTACCRTAGTGTTGTACCTACTCTTCTTTTCCCTCACCCACGATGCAAAAGATGCTTTGGCTAGGAAGAGGTGTATTTCAGGACTGGYCAGTCAGGTTGAATTGATGTCAGTCTATCTGACGATAAAGCTGACCTTCTCCCTGAGCTTTGGAAAAGCCCATCTGACTCTTTCAGGACCTTTCCATTCTTGCCAATTACTCTGAGTGGTGGCCAAGCTAGTAAATGTAACTGTGATGGAGCCATTTCTCTCTCACCTCAAAGCTGGAATCTCATAAATCTCCAGGGTTTATCCCATGAAGTTGCTAGGCCAAAATCATCTGGTCAAGATTTGCACCAGCCCCAAATTTGCTACGTGGTGCCTTGTTCAGGAATGGATCTGGTCAGGATTCAGACTCRGTATTGTTCATCCTGCTGCAATTACACTGTGGCAAGGGGCAGCTCCTGATTTCCCCAGTCTGACTAAGGCTATAGCTGGGGCCTGGGGTGCCTGTTTCACCAGGGCACCAGCACTCTGTAAAAGCACTCTTTGTAACTATCTCCCTCTGCTAAGGGTCTGTACAGCTCAGTGACAGTCTGAGGGTTTTAACCATAATAAAGGATGTCTAAATGAGGTCTCAAAGAAAGTGTGTGCTACAAGTTACTGTGACAATAATCACTTTAGAGAGAAATCTAGCCTCACATCACAGTCTGCCTTTGTAATCCATTTAATGCTCAAATATTTTTTTTCAGTGCTCTGGCTCCTCCCTCATGTCCAGACAACACAAAGTCTCTGGAGCTGTGCTGACACCTCTGCAGTATGGAGTTGTCTCACATCTACTCCATCCTGCAGCCAGTCATGTCTCCCAGCTGTGGTTGTGTCCCAGAGGAGCCGCAAAACATAGCAGTGGGGAAATTCATGAAAGGGGAGAAGTTCCCTAGGKAAAGTCTTTATTCCTGTGACCATCTATAAGAGAGCCTCTGCACTCAGGGGAAGGTGGTGAAGGAGCATTTTGGGGTGGAAGACCAAACAGAGTAGAGAAGTTGGGACTTATGTGGAGAGATGTTGAAATTGCTGGAAGAGAAGGCACATCGATGATGGAAAGATTTCTCCAGGGAACCATATCTCTGGTCCAAACCTCCAGGTCAAAGGGAGAATTTTCATCAATTGTAGCAGGCAAATTATACACCTAAAAGCTTAACATGGCTTTACTGGCTTTTGGCTAGTTTGTTTCGTTGCATCTTCATAAGCCACGAAATTGAGACCATTTAAGAGGTGACTTTGACTCAGCTAAATGTACCATCACCCCAAACGAGACACAGTAACTAACCGTATAGAGGTGCTTCTCCATGACATGGCTTTAACCACCATCAGGAGTGGACCAGGGATCTCCAGGGGCTGCAGTGACCCTGTTTTATTTCTCACTGCCACAGACTGAGGCCAACTTCTTTTCTTCCTCTTACCTGAGAGGCAGCTGCTTCCAGCTGCAGGTGCTAGTTCTTCTTAAATGACTCTAGCTTGTCCATCTGTGATTAGGTCCAACATACCTCTGTCTAAAGCTCATTAAAATCAAGAGCATTATCTGCCTTGTTGCTGAAGATTTGCCGTTCTGCTTGAGTCACCACACACACAAAGGACAGTGATATAGGAACGAGTGGGAGCTGAAACCTTCCCCACTCCTGGGAATATAGTCACCAAGCGTCACCCTCAGGACATAAATCCCAGGACATCTTTTTTGCTAGGCTCTTCATGCCAATCAACATTTATTCCTGCAAAAATTATGCCCCAACAATTTCCCATTCTCCTTCCCAAATCACATTGGCAGAGAGGTGAAGAGCCAGGGCCCATGTGTCCTCAGGAAGCCCCAAGAGTTTTATTTCATTTTGGGCTTGCAGCAGCAACAACAGGAAGTGAAGCAGGAACCCAGGCAAACTTTTCCCAGCTGAGGGTTGGCTTTAGAATTAAACACCTAGAGAAGGGTCTCCATTACGGGGGTGAGGGGAATGTCTATCTCTAGATAAGATAAAGCTCATGCTACAATTTATGTTTATCCTCTGCCACCCTGCAGATGGATGATTTTGTGGCTAAGGCATGAGTCCTGTGTTATTCCCATCTCTGCTGTCGATGCAGACAAATCCTTTACTTTTTTTTTTTTCTTTCCAATTTCCCCTGACGTCAACACAGAGATTTGTGGGGATCTCAAGGGGCTGAACCTCCTTGGGATGCCATTTCTTCATCAATACCACTTGCCTCACAGAGGAGCTTCATTCCTTATTCCAGGCAAGCAGCATTATATCTTCAGAGAGACAGCGCGAGCAAAGGCCAAAGTCATCATGTTCATACAGGTGCCATTAACAAGCACAGACACAAAAATCAATGCAGAGCACTTCATGCCTTTAAGCTCCAGGACCACACTGACCCCCGTTATCTGACACCCCTTTTGTGGCCCACTCTGTTCCCTGCAAATAGAGACAGACACCTCCCAGCAAACTGGGTACTTCTTTCAGTAGATCCTATTCCTGCAAAATATCGAGCTGTAGGAGAAAAGAAAGAAGGCTTGTAAACTCCAATATGTCTGTAAGATGAGAAAGAAAGAGACAGAGGCTTATTTAAAATTAACGTCAGCCCCAAGGGATGGTAGTCCTGTCTCTGTAGTTCAGATTTATTGCAGTGATGCTGTGGTTCCCGTAGCCTCTTGGAGTCAAAGGGGACAGAACAACTAGCAGGACTTTATTGTCTTTCCATGACTGAGCGTTGGGTTTGTAATTAGAGCAGCTACTGATGCTAATCTGACTGCAAAGGGCACCAGAGCTGCCAGCTGATCTCCACCTCTCATGCTGCCGCAGCTTGGTGCATGAGATTTGTAGCTGAGCTGAAAGGTGGAGAATATATAAGGCTTGGTTCACAATGGGATTTCGGTATTTCCTTTGCCCTCCATTGTGAATAGACAGGTTTTCTCTTTCTGCTCTGTTCATTCAAGCACAGTAAGCACCCATGTGACCAGGGTGATCTCTAGGGTATGATAGGTTCGGGGGAATTGGGTCCAAAAAGAATATCTTGCCGATGCCATTGTTGGTCAAGGAACTCAGCAGGTGTAAAAGCACATACTCCCACTGGTGCCAATGGCTGAGGCATCCCATTACCTACAACAAAACAATGAGCTCTGGGCTCGTCAAGCCTCATAAGCAAAAGTGGGTTGGAGCTGGTCACCAAACCGTCCTTCCATACATGCATACAACTTTCTTAGGCACCCCACTGCTTATTTTCACACTACTGTTTGTGCAAAACTAGGGCTTATTGACTCTAGAATCATTGGGGGGTGAGTCCGATGGTCCTTTCTATACTGTCTGATCTAAGAGGCACTTAAGTCAACAATGTCTGCATGTTGGAGCATGAAAATCCCTGTTGTTCAAWGAATCCTGTCTGTTTTGTCAGGCCATCACTCTGGCTCTTTCAGAAGGCTCTTCCTAGGGACCTTCTTAGTCCCAAATCCCTGTCACAATATGATCTTTCTATTATTCAATTAGTGTCCCCGCAAAATCAGCTATTCACCTTTAGAGCAAGTCACTAACATTCCACCATCTACATTTACGTCTTTGTCCCTTCTCATGGCAGGAAAAAAGAGACAATGCCTCATCTTTCTTTCCTAGGTTTCATTTTTGCACAGAGTGAAGTGTTCTTCAGATTTCTGTCACAGTGTTTTGTAGTTAGCCTCTTCTGCCTGAGCTAACTGAAAACCATTAAAAGTATTAAGTGYTTCAAAACCAGCAATTGACAGAAATAAAGCCACCTCCTGACTGCCTTCCATTTTCTTCTGGCATCCCTGGCTTGCAGATGCAGACAAAGTGATGCTTAAAATGTCGTGCTCTCTCTCCTGCATTCTTCAAGAGTTTTGATCCTGGTGGGTCTCTCAAATGCCCCACTCTTCACCTACAAAGTGTTTATTTCTTTTGCTTTGCTCTAAATATCATGGGCTGCTCAGAAATCACTCAGGTCTGAAGAGTTCAGCAGAGATTTGACTCTTCCATTAGTGTCTAAACTCTCAGTGCTGCAAAGCAGAAGGGACAACATGATTTAACAAACCCATCCCGGAGCTGTGCAAAGGTACAACTCCCCAYAGTCGACCAGAGGGCACAGAGAGGAGAAAGCCCACTGAGAAAAGATCCGTTAGTGTTTGTCTTGGGAAGCTGGGTTATCTTTCATCAAAGGTAGGAAAGCAGATGGTCCTGCCCTCTTCATTTAGAAGATACCAATAAAACAGATATTGCCATGGAGCGCCACAGTTTCTCTCCTGCATCAGAACACAATGCACCAGATTTCTCTGGCCAGCAGATGCTTCAGCTATGCTTTCCTGGTGTGTGAGGCCCATGAGTGAGTAGACAGAGGTAAATGCAAATTCCTTAGTCACGGGCACTTCAAAGAAAGTGACAAGAGTCCCTCACTCAGAGTAGGAGTTATGACAGATCCTGCTGACTCAGCACTGAGAACATCTTAGTGCTGGCTTAGGACAAGAAATTGGGGTGCATCTGGGAAACAAGCAGAGAGAGGATTTGCTTCATTCAAAACTCATGGCATGGGAACAGCCTGTTATCCCACCTCTGAGGATTTGAGATAACCTACTAGGCTCAGGATTACTATTAGGGCCTTGATAGCAAAAACGCTGCTGGCAGGAACTGGTCACTGACCACCYCATGCAGATAAACCTCCCTCAGTAACTCCTTGAGGTCCAAACCACAAGTGGTGGATCATGCTGGACATACRGACCACCATCACACCAGCAGCTAGCAACTCCCTGAGAAAAACCAAGCCAAATGACAGCTCTACACAAAGGAAAGAAAGTAGAAGAAATTTTCTTCCTTATCACATCTTGAGCGTGTGGTGCTCAGTAAGGCTGGGACAGGAGTGTAGGAGAAAGGCTCAGCATGACATCTGTTTTGGTTTCCCACACAGAGTTCCCAGCCCACCCCTCAGCCTGCTGCCTCCATGCCTTTCTGCTTCCCAAATCCAGCTTTTGTAATACAAAATAATAGCAGGCCTTGTTCCTCGCCTTGCCTGCTTTTCATCTAAATTAAAACTTGGCTAATCTCATTAAAGAGCTCACCCTGGTGCCACCATGTTCTTCGGATGCCCCCTAACATCATTAGGAACTTATCCAGGGAAACAAAATGACATTACTCCATGCAGGGAATGAAGAATTAGTGCAGGGATGGGGCGTGCCTTGCAATTGTCCCCATAATCACTTGGCTGTGTGCAATTAATGGCTTTAATCCCCAGCTAAGTGCCACTGTAGCAGTGTGAAATTGTGGGTGTGGGTGTCTGCATGGACACAGAGGTGTGCATGAGACTGCAGCATGCAGGTACAAAAATGCACAGAAAGAGAAGTGTGTTCAGAAGGTGGGAGGGTGGAGCGAAGAGGGCTCAAGCAGGTATGAAACAAAAGATTTAGGTGTGTCTTCAACTGGGACATCAGTCAGTTCCAGAGAATTACCTTGGATCACAGTGCTCAGCACTGCTAAGCAAGATGTCACAGGTGTAGAAAGACACCAAAACATGTTCCTTGGAAGAGACAGTAGAGCTTCTGACTGTTCTCCTGAGAGACAGGCATGGGTAAAGGTGAGTCCCTGAAAGATGGGAGACGGGCTTTGTTCATCCTCCTGACCTCTTAATACAAAAACAAGGGGATATTGAATACCAAGGGAAAGAAGGAAAAACAGAACYAAGGGAGGAAAAGATTCATTATATCACTTTTCCAGGTGCACCTGGATAACTCACAACCCTGATAGGTTGCTGAGCATTTAACAGAGTTCAACAAGCATTTCYGTGAGCAGAAGTCATAAAACCTGATTTCCTGTGGAGCACAGCCACATGGCTTGATTATCTCATTTCTAATAAAGTGTCTGAATGTTACTTTTTCTGTCTCTGGGGCTTTGGAGATGGTTGTCTCCCRTGTGATTCTCATGCATCTTATGATTAGCAGCCTTTTCCCTTTCTGGGAACACCACTGCCTGCTCTAATTGCTTTCCAGCTACCAATTTTGATAGAACACTAGAACTGTCTCATTTTGAGAATGTTCTCTGTCGGTTTGTGGGTACAGAAGTTACTCGTAAGGGATGGACAAGATACACTGACACGCRGGTGCATGTGAATACCTGCACACAGCATGGCAGCAAAGACAGAACCATCTCAGGAAACCTGTCTAAGTGGGTTGAGATATGGATACACATGACAAAACTACCCAGAGTTARAAAGTATTATAAAAATAGGGGTATAAGTCCTCATGCCTGAGGGGACTTAAGCAAACCTCTGAGTATGGGGATCAGGAGGGAAATCCCTGTTCTAGGCTGCCTTATAGTCACCTATTGCAACATCCAGCACCTTCAGGATTAGCACTGGAGACAGGATGATGGTTTGCCTATGGATTTTGGAGGCATCCTACAGGAATGGGAAGGTGCTCGGATATAAGTGAGTAGGTCAGAGACGCCCTCTCTGAGAGTTTGGGAGGGAGATATGGGGGGGGGGGCGGTGAAAGCCAGTCTGCATGATGACCAGAACACCTATCAGGGAGAGATGCAACACAGTTTGATAAATCTGATGGACAGAAAAGAAAGTTTCTCCAAAGTCRTATAATCAAACATTATATAATCCTGCCAAGGATATATAGCCYTGCCAAAGACATGGTCTTTCTACTCCAAGTGTCCATCTGATCTTACTGTTCTCATCTAATCCAGCGACAGAGCTTCAAATCTTGAATTCAGCTGTTTCCACCACTGGCTCTTCTGCAAAAGATTTTTTTTTCTTCCTTCCCTCTTTTGTCTAGAGATTATTTCTTCCCTCTTATTCTTTCAGATGATTTTAGAAAGAAGCTTTCTTTGTATCTCTTCAGACTTGGAACAATGCAGAGGAAAATATTTTTCTCTTTCAGGCTACCCTTCTGAGAGATGGGTCATTACAGTCATTCATCTCTGCGTTTCTAGTTTTCATTCAGGCCCGTAATTATTGTAGCTATGTTTTGTGTGTGCTTGGGGCAAAGGGGAGGGAAGAGGTCATGTGTTTTGGCTGMTGAGAAGAAGGCTGCTGAAGTGAGACATCTGAGTAGTGATCTATTACAACCCAACTTCTTGTTTCTGGTCTGATCTTCCCAGCACCCGGCATATTGGATTTTTTTTATTAGTAGTAGTATTATTTTTAGGGCCTGCTCTAGGGATGCAAGCATATTTGTTGCTCAGTGGGACTTCCAGCATCAAGGACTTTAGTATCAATGTTGTTTCTTCTTGGAAGTGGATCTACACAGGACTGGAGTGTGTTTTTTATTGAATGCCTGGGTTTGATCTCGCAGGCCTTTGTGATGAGGGGAATGTGTGTTGCTTTGACTAAGATCAGAACCACAGCAACACTTTGTATATAGATTAGCTGAGGGAATTGCTCTGGCTTGACTTTGTAGCCCATTGTGGAAGAGTTTCTACACTGCGGCTGTGTGCAGGTTTGCAGTTTKTGGGAGGCAGGGGTGTCGGTAATCTCAGTTCAGCCAGAATTTATAATGGGACATCCCCAAAACCTCTCTCCTTAAAAATATCATTTAACATTTTGGAATGTTTTAATCCCTGGGATTAGTTTCTCTGGAGTTCTTCTCTTGATGGCATAAGAAACCCGCAGCGCTTTTTCTGTGTCGTCATTTTTGTGTGTGCATCTTGCAGTAGTTTCTTAGCAAATGTGCAGCTCTTAAAGTGACTTCCTTTTTCTTTTTTAAAGTGATATGAAGACACAAACTCAATGTCATCCTTATTCTAGTAAAAGGTTCATCTGAGAGCTTTTTCTGAGAACTCATGGTTTTGATCTCTTCCAAACTAGCCTGTTGGGCTACTCTGGTGCAGTGGAAGTTTTAGTAAAAATCTGGTGTCCTACGATTGTGCTCTTTGAGGAATAGTAAGGATGCTCCAGGGCCTAGGAGTATCTCAGCTGCATCTCTGAGCTGCCCCAACCTGCCACGCGTCCTTGGGCAAGTGACACTGGACAAGAACTGGAAGAAGCAATATCTGTTTTTGCACTGTGTAGGGACCTGGTAACAGAAAAGAAGGCTTGAAGTCACCTAGGCCATCTCTGAGATAAGGACAAGTTGACACAGCATAGCTGAGTCCTACCAGAGAGCAATCCCAGTCCTTGTTCTCTCTCTGCACTGCCCCAAACACAGTGAAACTCTGCTCCCTGGCTCTGGCTTGGAAATAACAGTTCCCCACAGCTCCAGGTGCATAAGGCAGCACTTTCATTATACATCTTCATTTAGCCTTTCTGGCTGAGTTGCATGCCTCCCTTTTGCTGGCTGTGGGGCTAGGATTTGCTTGGACCCTGGACAGGGAGCAGYGCTTCCCTGCACAGCTCTTAGGGATCTGTTGTCCCACCAGGCACCCACCAGGCATGGTGCTAGGCTCTGGGGGAGCTGTGTGTGCAGCAGGAGCCTCTCAGTGTGCAGACAGTGGTGTAGGGCACTTGGGTTGCCTTGCGTACACGTCTGGRTGCTCGTGCTCAGCAGACCCCAGGGATATCTGGGTAGAGAGATATAGGAGCATGTACATATATGGAGAAGGATAATGCTGTGTGTTTTGAGAGGTGGCGTTTTAYGTGTTTTTACACACATATGTACAGAGAAAGAGGAAACGAGGATTGAGCGTAGGAGAGATTTAGCGAGGGGAGTTAATTCTGCTTTATGAGCTCAGCTGATAACTGATTTGAAAAAGTAAATAAATAAAACCCCTCAAATCACCACCATCTTCCTTGTGTTTCCACCCTTGCAGGCAGTTTCACAAACAATCGATCCAGCATTTGGCGCAAATGAGGTGACAGAAACTTTGGAGGGGGAGAAGGCAGGAAGCRAGGGAGGAGGAACAGACAGAAAGATGACAGGTTTGCCTGCAGCTGGGCAGGACGGGCTCAAATATTTTGGGGGTAAACAGTGGTTAGGCGAGCTGTCAAAAGCAGACTGTAATTTGGAGAAAGGTCTGTCAATGCCAAACGTCAATGCCAAAAGAGGCATGACATACCCGCCAATGGAGTTGCGAGAGCGTATGAACTGCAGTGGGCCACTCTGGGACATGTCTCCAGGGCTGGGGATCTGTAGGCTATATCCATGTCCAAGGGTGTGTGAGTGTGGAGGGATGTGGTGAAAAGAGGGCACCGCTCATTTTATCTGTGTGCATGGACATATGACATGTTAAAGAATATGATTTTTTTTTTTTTTTTTGCGAACCATCATTATGCTGCCTCTTTCCAGTCCCCTCCAAGTGCCCTCTCCTCTCTGAGACGATGCATTAAGGCATAGGAATAGYGATACTTAACATTGAAATTCACCATTAATTCCTCGGTCTTTTATTGTCRTAACATTAGCGATAATGAACTCTTCTTGCATTGATGTCGATTTCGCATGTCATTTCCCCTAGAAGTGCTTCATAACTTAGGATTAATTAATGATGACTTATTGCAAATTGTGTTACAGCACTGATAGCACTTCTGGGTAACTAAGTGTCACCAACTGCAGCCATCAAACTTGCTGCAGAAGCCGGGCATCGTATGGGATTAATTGCTGTATCACACAAAGACATCACCTTTGGATCTGCGCAGGAGAGGAAGGATGGTCCATGGCTTGGGATTTGAACTTGATTCAATACTCAGCTCTGCAATCAACCTCCAGCGTAGCCTCGGGCAAATCATTTAAGACATTTTATCCTCCCATACTGCCACAACTGCAGCTGCATGAAACCTAGTGCAGGTTGAAGCCCTGGGTGTTATGTTTTTGGGTGATATTCAAGAGCCATCCTGCTCCTCCCCAGAGCTGGCTGCATTTCTGTGATGTCTGCAAGGCTCCTTCCAGATTGAAAGGTGCTGTAGAAACGAACGTGTCTCCAGTTCATTGAGCTTTGACTTCCAAAAGATCTGCCTACCTTAGCTCACCCACGCTTTGCTGTGTCACCATCTACTGCCAAATCCAGCTGGGTGTAAACCCTCTGCTGGCAATTCAGTCCAAGGGGGGGGGGGGGTTGATCTGAAGGTGCATTTGTGTACAGTTCCTCAGGGGCAGACTGCAGCCAAATACTGCTGACCATCCTGTTCAGAGTAGTGAAATTAGCTCTGGCCTGTCATCCTACACCTCTGTGACAGTGGTGGTGACAAATCCTTAGTGTCCAGCAAACTAAACAGTTCTGGAGCTGCATTCATACTATTAAACTCTCCTAGCTTCCAGAACAGAGTGACCTCATCCAAACCGATCATTAGGAATGGTCTCTGGTCCACACTAAAAGTTTAAGTTTCCCGGTGCTGAGACCCACAGCCTGGCACTGCTCAATTTGCTGGCATAGAGGTACTCGCTGTATCACAGCTGTCCATATATGTAACATATACAGCAGCTGTTACCTACTTGAAAGGACAGCTCAGATGGCAAATACATTGGGAGATACTCAGATTCAGCAGCAGGAGTCCTAAAACAGCTTGGCAAAGACAGAGAGGTGGGAAGACAGCAAGATACCAAGCAGCAAAGGGAGGCAGGATAATCAAGGCGATAGTCACCAAGAGGTAGAAAGATGGATGAATGGACAGATATCCACCAAATAGCTACCAGATATGCTCTGCCTTGACAACCTAGGGAGGGGACAAATCAGGGAGAGGGCCAAGATATTAGACACAGTCCTGTAACACCAGGCCAGGCAATTGGTCTTGGAGTGCACCACACGCTCTTCTCCCAGACATAAAAGTATGCAGGAAAGCCAAAGCACCAGCACACAGAATCCAGCTGTCTGAATAAGGCGTCAAAACCCCTGCATGTTTCAGGTTTTGGTGTTTCACCACTGACAAGGGAGTCACAAGAGACCATGTTCACAGATCTGTTTCCTTCAGCCTCCTCTATCATCAAGAGGGTTCAATTCACACAAAAGAGAATATACGTATATATGTGTGTGTATGTATATATATACATATATATATATGAATTTACTTCAGAACACAGCAGGTCACATCTCAACTGATTGTGAAAGGAGCCTGAGGGGAAAAGTTCAGATGTA
Organism: Apteryx rowi; assembly: GCF_003343035.1. Classification (NCBI taxonomy): domain Eukaryota; kingdom Metazoa; phylum Chordata; class Aves; order Apterygiformes; family Apterygidae; genus Apteryx; species Apteryx rowi. The sequence goes on from NW_020451204.1 coordinate 2,527,251, forward strand.
AGCATCTACAGTTCAGACATCTGGGAGTAAGATTTGGCTCACAGATGAAGACACCCACATTTAGGTGTCAATCTGTAGGTGTTTCCTTGTGAACTGCCTGTTTGAGCTCTTGGGATAGTCATGGGTGATGTAGTCGGTGTAGTCTGTGGAGTCCCATTATGGTGGGATTAATTATAACGGGAGCTTTCAAGGAGAGACCCCTGTGCAGATACCTGCATATGGATGCCTTCATCTGAATGCTGGATCTCCCATCCACAGTTGTTCAGATAACTCGTTCTCCCCTGTGAATTTAGCAATGTTAGGAAGGCAGCCTGAGACTCAGAAACTCCTCGCATACAGTAATTTGCCTGGAAYGAAAAAATAATAAGAGAGAGACCAACTTTCATTAGCAATAGGAAAGACCCTAAGGGAAAGTATTTACTTTGCTGTAAGTGACAGCATGGTTAGCAGCCCAAACTGTTGCTTTTGGCTTGACAAGAATGGGGCTCCAGTCCCAATCCTACCATTTCTGTGTGTATTAAATAGAATGTAATGCTAAACAGAGCTGCTTTCCTTGGAAAAGAGACGCAACCACCCTGTTCCCAGATATTAAAAATGCAGGCAGAAGCTGGTGTTTAATGAGTTGACTTGCAAGGTACTGAAGCCAGCTACCACCTGTCAGTGTCTTCAGATGTGCTCCTAGACCTTAATTAATAGCTGCCCTTTGTTTCATTTTATTCCTCCTCTCCCCAGCCTCACCCACCTCCTTCCTCCCCTTTCAGTTTGGGTTGTTTTAGAAGACAGAAACCAGCCCCAGGGAGATGCCTTCCAAAGTCAATCAGAAATTCATTTCAGGAGGGAGCCCAGTCAGAACTTTTCATTTATTCGTCACTGGCTAGTGAATTCTAAACTAATCGGTGGGACAAAAGCAGCCAGCCAAGCATGCAAATCAGATTAACAATTTGCACCTTTATGAAAGGGATTAGCTGCTCTGCCTGGTGTGGATGCTTTAAGAAATCAATGCATCTGTCAAAAACTGTAACCTTACTTGTCTCCCTGACTCCATACTTGGGTTGGTTAAGATAATAATAATTAATTAACAGCCTGCTTTAGATTGCATCTTCTCCCGAATGGGCTTAATCTTGTATTTCCTTAGGGAGCTGATTTTCCAGGCTGGCTGCAAATTTATTTTTCACTGCTGTAATACATGATGGTGTTTGCACACTTTCAGGGTCACAGCTACAGCAGGGAAAGCATGTCTAGGGGTTAAAGCAGTAGAGCCAGTTTAGGAGTGTGTCCAAATCCCATAAATGCCACATGTGACTTCAGATAAGTCACTTAAACACCCTTTCTCACACCCTATATTTACCAGATCAGTCAAGGCAAGCGGATTTACAAGGATGATTCATCCCATAAAGAGCCAGGGGACACCGCTTCTATTTCTGACTCTACTCCGAAACTTGGTAAAGTTACTTAACTTGCATGTTGTGGCTTCCCAGATGCAGAGGGAGGGCAGTATCAGCTCATCTCTGCAACCTGAACGGCAGCTCTAGACCACGGCACTTGCTCGCAGACGTTCCCAGCTTCAGCATCCTTTGGAGAGGAGGTGGGCTTTGTGGATGGTGGCATTTCAGCAGGGTGTCACACTTCTTTGTTCAAATGGGGACRGCTCAGGTGACACCTCTGAATTACTCTTCCCCACAGCGACTTCTAGGCATTGACTAGGTTTTAGTAGGGATAGGCCTGAACTTCTCCTGAAGGAACTTCTCCAGAGTGGAAATAAGCCTTTCTCTAAGAAATTACAAAAATAAGCTTTTCCCTAAGAAATTGCTCCCCGTACATGTGGGGAGGGAAAGGGTAAAGATAGCCAGTAACACACACACACACACACACACACACACAAAACACTTCCAGTGCGCTGTCTGGTGATGCTGCAGAAAATAGACCTTCCAGGACCCATTTTCAAATGAAACAAGACAACAACCTTCCCACTCATTAGCTAAAGTATTTGGGCAAAGCAACCCGCTCAGGGCTTGCAGTACCAATGAATTCTCCCCCTTTCTGCTTCCSTGTTGCCCTTCATGGACAAATCCTGCAGAAAGGAGGCCTTGTGAGCTGCTAAAGAAAGCAGCCTTGCTTTGAAGCTGCAGGCTCCATTCCTTCGTGCCCTGTTGACATGACGACCTGTTTAAGGTCAGCAAATGTCATTTTCTGCAGCATCATGTCCCATACCTTGCAGTGCTTTTCCACATTAAAAGAGGGGTTGGGGGAGAAAAGAAAGGAGAGGGAGAAGCAGGGAAAGTAGCTGTCAGGACATGTGTGCAGTGCCCAGCGTGTCCTTTCAGTTGTGAAAGGGAACATCTCCGCTCTCCTACTCCGCGCGGCTCCCGTGTGCATCCAGGCAGAACGGGGCAGCTGCTACGCGTTACCAGAGAGGAAGACCTGTCAGAAGCTCTCAGGCGCTAGGACCACATCTTAATAGAGGAGCTGCTGAGGGCACTTGCTTCTCCTCCCACAGTAGCTCCGTGGCTGCAGTGGCTGTATCTGTGGTGGGACAGCAGTGTGAGGATGGCTTGCTTGAAAGCAACAAGTAGAAGGGAGCTGAATGTCCCTGTCTTCTCCCATTTTTCCTCCTCTTTCCTTCCCAGCTCCCCTAACCTGGGCTGCTTCTCTTCCCAGGACAGCCAATCCCAGTAACACCTGGGATTTGGATTATGAGTCTTTTACACTGTAGCCAACAGATATCACAAAGTCTTCAGGCCTTGTTCTACTAAAGAAACTCCAGGTCTGATTTCCCTTCAGCAGAAATCCCTTAAAACACTGCAATAACACAGTTTGTGTGCATGGAGATTTCATGGAAAGCTCAGGTGATTGAAACTCTTTCCCTTGTATTGATGGTTTATGGCTTCTGTGGCTTCAAAATAGTCCCCAGCCATGCACTGACATGCCCAGAGGTCCTTCCTTTTGCATAATGCCTGGATGAAAGGTCAGACACTGTCTATACAGGGGGCAGACTTGGCTCCTGGCCAGAGATGCTCAGAGGCCCTGGGGGGAACAATTCCTTGGGTCCTTCTGCCTGCTGCTGTGCCATCCAGGTGCTGTTGGCATATCGGTCTCACCCTACTGCACTCCTGTCACCTGAGCCTCACATCTCTGCTGAGTTCTCTCAGTTCTGTAGCCACTCAGTGCAAAATCTCCAAGACCTCCCRCACTGCCACGGTGGTAAAAATAGGGTGGTACAGGGTGGTGAGCTACAGCAGTCCTAGTACTTCTAAGGTACACACCATGCAGGTTTCCAGGTAAGACCCTTTGTATTGCCTTTCCACCTGATGCAGCTCAGGGTGGCAGAGAGATGCTGAGCAGCAGCCATTTTAGGGCTACTTTTGGCATAAGAAGTGGTCCTRTAGGGGTGAGTTGTGGTCATTTACCCCATGTCTAATTTAGCACCACTTTGCATGAAGGAGCTCTGCATCTCACTGCAGCACACAGGGCAGGCACATCCTTTGCTTCCACAGCCAGCTTCCCTTTCCAATTTGCACATAACAGTCCTACCAGCAGCTAATTTTATGTATATTTATCCTTTCAGCCTCTCCAGACAAGGTCTAGACTGCAGTGCTGGTTAGTTCGGGTAATCAATTCGAACGTTAACTCCTACAGTGACTTGAACACTCCCAAATCTGCAGTCCTTTTCCAGGCTCCACAATAGCCTCTCCCCTGAGGAAGAGCCATTCCCTGCATCCCCCACGCCAAGGAGGATAGGCAGGAAAGTTTAGCTCTGTGCTGCTTCCTCACCATGCAAGCAACACCTGCTGTCTCGTCTCAGTCAGATTATTAGTGTCTTTTTGTCCTCTATTTGCTCTTAGCAGATGAATCAAGGCAGTGTTGTAATTCAAGCAGTCCCCAGTCATTGCAAGCCCAATGCTACAGTGCACTGCTTGTCTAGCCGTGGACCTGTCTGCATAGCAAGGACAGAAACATACACTTCATCCTATCGCAAGTCAGTCATGTCAGCCCAGAGGTAAGTGAGCATCTCCTGTTAGGCATACACACAGCATCCAGCATTCAAATTCACCTTTGGATATGGACATAGAACGAATACATAAGAGAAAAGAGCATTGAGAGGGGGTTGGAATGGGGTGGGGAGCAGTGTGGAAGGGAGGAAAATGAGAGCAGGATTTGGGATGGGCACATGGGACAAAATTAGAATTTGGGTCATATGCCAAGAAAGTGCTTCTTCCCTCGACAAAGGCGTGAGRGAAGTCCTGGACACACTTGTGCATCAAGACGAGCCAGCCTCTGTGACTGCTTAGATCTCCTCAAGCAAGGAATGAATTCCCCTTTYGAGCCAAGTCTTTCCCTCTCTGGAGCTGTGGCAGAGGCACATAAGTGTACATCTATTAAGCAGTTTGTTATTGTGACAGCTGACACAGCGATTGCTTGGTATGAATTGCAATTGCTGTCCAAGCACAATGCATCTAAACTTTTAAAATAAGCAGCTTTAACTAACCAACAGTTCTGCTCAAAGGGCTGGGCCTTCTCCTGGGAGAAGGAGACTGCTGGAAAGCTAATAGCCCTTCTTCAGAAAGGGACGTGTGCCCAGGCAACAGCAGGGTTGGGCTTTTGTGGGGAAGGATGCTCAGGTGTTAAACAGAGAGGATATTTTTACTTTTTCCTTTGCCAAGCACTAAGAGAAATTCCTGGATGAGAGCCATCCCACTGAATAACCCCACAGGCTAACAGGGAAGGTCTGCTCCCATTTCCTTTCCCCTCACTGAGGGAATGAAACACTAAAATTTAATGGAAGCTGAAAGGAATTCTGATGAAAAAAATAAAAAAAATTGGTGGGGGCAAAAACCTCTGATTTTGGAAGTGCACTTTTTTTTTTCCTGTTTTTAATGCTGTGAGTTCTCTGGCCTTTAAGATACATAGAGGTACCCAGTCCTTCTCCTGTGAGCTCTCACTGAGGGCCAGGAAATGGAGGGAATTGTAATCATCTGAAGCCAAGAGTCCAAGGATGCCCCCAGAGACACCTCGGAAGGCTCCCATATGGTCCAATAAACTGCTAGGGCTGATTTCCTGGCAGCGGCTGTGGTAGGCAATTGGAACAAAACTGGCCCATAATGGCTTGCTGCCCTTGAGCATGCTGAACACAGCTGAGCTATGATCCTGCCGCCAAGCGACCCTGGAGGAACAGCTGCCAGCATGTGAACTGGGAGCTGTGGAAAAGCTCATCGGTAGCCTTGGAGGTGAACCACCACCGTAGGGTACAAATCGGCTTGTTTGCAAATAGCTCTGGTCTCCAGCAGATAGAAAAGTTTCTCACGTGGAGAAGACTCTCAGGGGTACAGGGAGAGTATGAACATTGCTAGGTCTTCTGGTGTCCCCCCCCTTTCCTCCAGCAAAGCTGTAAAAAGGAGTCAAGGACAAGCTACCAATTTTGCTCCATCCTTTGTGCTTTCAGAGGCAAGCAGCATCGGCAGCACTCATGGCTGTCCCAGACCTGAAGGCCTGAGTTTGCTTCCTTGGGAGGAACTGTGAGTCCAGTCATTAAGCAGGACCGAGAATGACAGGTCGTTGTCCCTCCTTTCTTGCTGCCTGGTGTACACGGGCTGGTACTGAATGACAACAGAAGCATTGAATATGGAGAAAGAGGCTGGGCTTGCAATCTCTGAGTAGTTTTAACCTGTTCACTCCATAGCTAAACCCATCATTTCATCTTGCCAGGCTACAGTCCAGTCCTTAGTCTATTGCTGTCTTCTTCAAGGGCCACCCATAGTGCAGCTCCTCCCCTTGTTCATCTTTGATGGTCATGGTGGAGATGGAAAACGACTGACATATTCAGAGCCCTCCTGCACAGCTTCTAGCATGGCACTCTGCTTCACCCTCTTCCTGTGTTTTCCTTCCTTCTCCCCAAAAATACAATTCCTGGGACAATAATCGACAGGTAACATGTACACAAAAAATTCTTTTTCTTTGGCTTGATACCACAGCTCTTTAAACACCCTTCCTTCAACAGCTCTGTACCTCAGCTTTGCCTGGCCAGACAATTTTAACCTCCTTTTTGTAGTGTGTGAATTCCAGTGCTTTGATTTGTCCCATGGGACAAGACCTATCTTACCTAATGTTAGATGTCTACCACGTTGATCGTCTGCAGCTAAGCTAGTCACCTTTGGATTCCTTTATAGTCTGCAGAGAGAAATAAGCACTGCCAGAACATGAGTCATCTGACCTATTTGAGATGTCTACTTTAGAATGAGATTAATCACGCTCTGGAAGCACCTGTTTTTCTCTGACTAAAGCAGGAGTCTAGACAACCAGCTCAGATGAATTCAACCTCAGTGTCTTTTTAGGTGCTCATCTCCCCAGGATCATTGGCTGTAATGAACCCTTCAGCAATTTTCTCAGGCCTGCTTTAGCTGATCTGTACTTTGGTCCACGCTGTGTTTCAGACAGCTAATGACGATAACTATGACCTAATGAGAACAAGGTCTGCTGGTGACTCCTGAAAAAGCAGATATTATTTTTGCCCTTCAAGGAGGCTGGGAGAGCATAAAGGTACCAGCCCAGGCAAGAGCTCTAGTTTTGAGTGCTGGGTCCAAACAGGTAAAGGGGGTGTTAGAGAGAATGGGTGACTTTGGAGGTACCTTTGTACTGCCAGGCGATGAGGATCCTGCCTGTGCTCTGCCTGTTTTTCCTGACAGTGCTGGCTGTCAGCTTTGCTGAAGTCAAGGCTTAAAGGCTGTATCTAAACTAGGAGCCAGGTTCCCAGAACTGACTGTGCTGGGGAACTTCTCACCCCACTTCCATATTACAGCATGCAGTGTCCTGACCATGCAGCATTGCACTGGCCATAAACACCTGCACAGATGTCCTTTGGAAGGACCTCCTTGTGCGTGAGGGGACTCCAGTGTTGCAAACAAACTACCACGTGCTCTGATCAGATCCCTGGGCTGGACAATGGAGAGAAGAGGATCCCAGGGGACACCACAGCATGCATCTACTGGGCTTTTGACATGCACTTGAAGAGCCACAGCCAGTGTATCTGCTGATGAACTGGACTAAGGGCTGACCACCCTGTCCACACCTAACACATTCAGGGTGCAAGAAGAAGAGCTTGGACCCACAGAAATGCACCAAGAGTGCACCAAGTGCTTGGGCACTCCTCCTTCATGTGTTTCAAGACATCAGGATGCATCCATGCCTGAATGCAAGTTAATGTGTAGGAGTACTGAATCTGAGCTTGTGAAAGGGCTCTGACCTGTACTTAACAGGTAAGGAAGACATATCCTTGAAGACCGTCCTTGCTGTTGACATCTCTGATTGGATCCAAATGAATTTAAAGGGGGAGCAGTAGCCAGTGGACTACAGCAAGAGCTGTGCTGGAAGCAGGATCCTGAGATTTGGTTCTGGGAACAACTCCAGGTTTCATTATCTCATTGGACTTCCCACTTCTGCTTTGATCCAAGACAGACCGTGGCAGGAGCAGAGCAGAGCAGAAACTGTCCCAGCCTTCACCTGTTAAAACCACAGGGAGAGTTTGAGCCCAGCTGAGTCTGTGCTTGGTGGTTCTCACAGCCAAAGATTTGCAGTCATTCACATCTCTTTTGCTCTCTCTATCAATCCCACTCCCACACTTCTGCTTTCCACTTGCCTTTGAACTGCAACCACAAAGATGGGTTCTCCATCCCATCAGTGGAGAACAGGATTGGCTATTTCTGATATATAAAGTCTGTATTTTCCCCTCCCCAGAAGCAATGGAGAGGGAAAGCTTTACTCAGTAATGTTCAAGCCCTTCCTGCCTCTGCTCAAGGTGCCCGTGTCAGATGAGCATGCTAAATACACATCTTCTTATTGCTCTTGCAACCAACCATGAATAAGATGATGAAGGAAACGGGGTTGAACTGCACGCATGCACACATACACACACACACACACACACACACACACACACACAGAGGAATGTCCTGCTTCTCGACTGGCACTCATGGCTGTTGCTTCCTGGAGAGGAAAGGAATTCCCTGAAGTCCCTCACACTGACCTGTTCTCAGCCTGCAAAAGCAAGGCAGCATTTAACATCAAATGAAACCAGTGAATGAGAACATAGGAATGTGCCCAGGGCTGGGATGATGTTTGGTAATACGGGTAATTGTAGTATTTTAGGAACAGAAACGATGAGGAAAGAGGACTGCAGCTTGTGGTCTCTCATGCCTCCCTTTTTTTTCAGCATTGCTGTTTCTGTGGGAGTCACTCATCAATTTGGATAAAAAAAAGGCAGTATGGGACACACTGTTCATACAGTATGAACTGAAGAGCAGCTCAAGTCTCTTTGCCCTAGATCTTGGCTGAAGTTTCAAGACAGACCTCAATAAAGGCAAATCAATGCCAGGGACTGTTTAAATCTGGAGCTTTGGTGCTGTTCTTTCTCGGATGAAATAAAAAACAAGCTAAACGAGCCAACTCCCACAGTTAAATAGTCCCCATTTTATTTTGCATCTCTTGTTTCAGGCAGAAGGAGGTACACAAATGTGAAATGGCGGAGAAAAATGATGGGAAAGAAGGAGGGTTCTGATTAGAGGAGCGTCTGGGAATACTGAAGAATGTTGGCACTAGATCGGTTTCATGGATTCATGAGCAGAGAAGACCAAATCAGCAGCTTCCGTGAGTCACCAGCGACGAAGCTACGTCAGCAGACAGTAGCTGAGTACGCAGCCTTGAGATTCTCTTGCCGGCCCTGCCCAGGCTCATTCCCCACCAGCGGGGCTGCAAGCCCTGCTGACCGGTGCTGTATTTTGTCATGTCTGAAAGCAAAGCCTGGACTAGGAGACTTTGCAGCCAGATGTGAGGGATCAGGCTGGCCATAAACTGCAATAGTTTCATCTATTCCTGAAAGAAGCCGCTAACTAGAAAACCCACTCAAGGCAAAGAAAGAAGGGGAGGGATGTTCCCTTTCTCCATCACAAGAACACAAGCCAGGACAGACCGTCAGTATTTCTGAGACACATCCCCTTACTGTAGTCCAGAAAGTTTCGCAGTACATCTGCTCTGCGCTCTGCTCTCCCCACACTTGTCAGAGGACTCCAACCTGCCTGCTGCAAAAAGTCCCGGGACATTGTGACAGGGAGGAAGCATTCAGAGGAGGAAGCATTTTAAACTATTTTTCCACCAGGAATATTGTTTATTGTTACCAATATGCATCGTCCACCACCCTGTCTTCCTAGGATTCCTTCATCCTCACCTACATTTGTATCTGAAGGGTACAAATTCCCTTCACTCATGTTGGCAGGGAGGATGCTGTCTAGCACCAGCTGGTTGTCCCAGCCAGCGCTGCTCCCATTAAACAGACGGGTCTGGACCCCAGCGAAATTGTGTGGTGAGACATTTCCCCTCTATCAGTGGCCCTTGAATCCACCCCTACATTTCTGTGCTTATCCCACGCATTCAGATGTTGCCCCTGTGCCAGGGATTTCCGGGAAGTTTCTCTGACCTCCCTCCAGGTCAGATTTCAGATGCTGTTTATCACCTCTAAGCTTTGACAGGACAAAAACTGTGAATTAACGTCTGTGGCCAGAAACGTCTAGGTGCATGAAACTGAGCCTTCCAACATCAGCCTCCTCCTGAACAGCCACCCTAGGCGATAACTTTAACTACATTAATTAGTCACTGTTTACTCTCTCCATGTCTCACATTATCACTGGAATATGTCTCATCTAAATCCGGTGGCCAAACAAATTAAAACTAATGAGGCCATTAGGGTCATCTTAACATACATGAAAATGGGAGAGCTTCTGSAGAAAGCATTACTGCCAGCCTGGGCACGTGCTGCACTGTGTGCTGCTGGCAAAGCCTGATTTCCAAACAGTATTGGAAAGAAAAGAAACAGATGATATACAGGGATGAAATAGCACCAAATTTAGGATGTGGCAGGACAAGGTTCCCTGCTGCCTCCTGGGGCTTTTAAAAATGGCAAACAGAGTGGGAGCAGCAGGCCTGGACAAAGAACTGATGGCAGAGATTTTAGCTAATGGATAGGACATTGACATGTGATGCCAAAAGAGGATTTGTGTCTCTGCTTAGACACCAGCTCCCTACGCAAGTCACTTGATCTCCACAAGTAAACAGTCTTAGTGCTTGAACAGAGATTTCAGACAGAATATCACCTTATTAATTTGTATGTATGTGGTTACCTAGGCACAGCCAAAGATGGAGAGGGAACTGGATATGAAGCTAGCCACAGTCTCTCTTATATATCTTTGGCTACAGACATGGTTGCATCGCATTTCTGCTGGTCCAAGAGCCCACCAGGGTGGAGGAGAGGTCTTAATGTAAGGGGGAAGCATCTTGGTTTTCATAAATTCTCCCGGATACTAGAAGGGCTGCTGGGAGGCCAAAATGCAAGGGAAGGATATGCAGTCATGGAAAAACTACAACTAAGACAGAAATGAGGATGATTCCTCTTAGGAGATGACAGGCCAGGACAGGAAGCTCATCTGTGTGGAAATCAACCCTGTCCTGAAGACACTTCCCTGTGGGGAGCATCAGTCCCTATGTCTGTTTGGAAAACGGGAAGAAAATCCTATGCTAGCCCTCCAAGGCAAGAGTCAGAGCCTTCATGCTCCTCCTCTGTCTTTGAAACAGAGATAATGGATAATAATCCATAACAGCCCTCCCTCCCCACCCACCCATCTCATCTACCGGGCACATGATGGTGTCATGTGGAGGAAGACTTAAAACTGCGGCTGGAACAAGTGTTTTCTTGTAGTGCTTGCAGGAGACCTCAGCCCTACAAGGTGGCCCAGTTCCCCTTTCTCCTCGTAGCTGGGACTCTGCAGGCTTTCACCCGTTCCACCACCCTTGGCAGCAAGCAGGTGGGGAAGGGGCAGAGGGAGACAGAGAGCAGCTCCGAGACAAGAATTTGCAGCATGCCTTGGAGTTGCTCAGCTGGTTTTCCTGCACACCCACAGCCTTGTGCTCCCGCTTCTCTATGCAAGCTGATCTCATCTGCCTGCCCATTTATCTTGATTTTGCCTCCTTCCCTGCTATGCACAAACTTCTGTCACGGCTGCACCCCCTCCTCTTCCCACTCATCCTCCTCCCTTCCTTGGTATTCAGCTCACACGCAGCGGGAACCATTTGCAGAGGCTGCAGCAAGCAGAGGAGGGAGAAAAACGCTGGTCTCTGCTACAGCAGAGTGACAGCCACAGTTTCGTTCTTGGCCACCTCCACTACGTGGCAGCCCTTCTGGGAAAGGGGCATCCTCTGATAACAGCAGTTTGCAGCCTCAGGGCTTTCCACACCAGGTTCACCCCATCCCAAAGGAGCTTTTTGACTTCTTTCCCGCTGCCTTGTTGTGATGCCTCTGGAGGCAGTTCCTACAGGTGGGGTGGATGTGCTAAGTAGCCAGCTCTCTCCTCTGCTCTCTTTCCTACCTCAAGACCTTCACACACACACATATAAAATAAAAATTAAAATTAAAGTAAAAATAAAAATGCCCACAGGTTTCCTATTGGTTTGGGAACAATAATTTTATTCTGGTTTGCTAGCAGCCACATCTAAAGGCCTGCAGGTTCCTTAAGARCAAGGCCCTGGCTAGTAGAGTCAATAACTGGCACAGCAGCATTGCAGAGTTTTACTTGGAACAAATTGTTAAAAACGAGGACTGGAGAGGCCTTAGAGGCACATATGGCCCTGAGCTCCTGCTGTTGCCCACAACCCCTCCAGATCACTCCTTGTGGCTTCCTCTGGCTGCTTCCAGCCACCCCTTCCCCAGCCAAGGCAACCGCAAGAGGACGTGGGAGATGGTGGGGAGCTGAAGCTACCATGGTCACCTGCCCTCTTCAATCCCTTTTCCCACACAGCCTCCTCTGGCTGTTGCTGCTCCCCAGGAACTGGTGGAGGAGGCTGGGAGAGGCGGGACATTAAAGGAAGCAAACAGTGGTGGCTGTCTCCAGGCCATCTCTGTACTCCTTACCCCTTTTGCCTCTTCATACAGCTCCTGCCACCCAAGTCAAGTAGAGGAAGCCTCTAGTGCCCTGAGGATGTTGCAAAGGGGCCAAGGAGGTGCTCTCTGCATCTTGCCCTCTCCCCAGCTTTCTCAGCCTCCACCAGCCAGCAAGAGCATTGTCCRCTCTGCACAATAGCTGGTCAGCAGCAGCACAGCCCGGAGGATATGGTGGGAAGAAGGAAGAAGGAGAGGGAATCTGGGAACATGCTTTGGTGCCAAAACCCCTCATGGGCATGACTGTCAAGATGATGCAGCTATGAGACCACGTGTCAGGTGCTGAGCACAGAATATCTGAGCCTTGCGTTAGGAGTCGGTGGGAAATGCAGGGTCTCATCTTGGCCAAGAGATCAACTGAGATGGCCAAGAACAGCATGAAGAAATCTTAGATGGAAGGCGGTGTGTCCTGCACTTAAGAATCTGAGTCTCCACACAAACAAGAGCAGTCTGCTTGTCCACCCTAGCACTTTCCCACTAGAGTCCAGTGCAATGTAAAAAATTCTCTGTCAGAGAATGGGGCCCATTATGGACAAACAGAATCACAGAATCACAGAATCGCTGAGGTTGGAAGGGACCTCTGGAGATCATCTAGTCCAACCCCCCTGCTCAAGCAGGGTCACCTAGAGCACCACACACCAGCTGGGATAGTAGTTGCTCTGCAGCAGCTTCAATTGGACAGAGGAAGTTAAGGACAGAAGGGTTATTTCCCAGGTTCTGTGAAAGGGGACAGGAGGAAGGAATATGTTTCTAAGGGTCATGAAAAACATCTGTAGGGGAGATGCCAAGAGAGATGAGGCTTTAAGACCCTAAATACAGACTTTTTGTCTTGGACAGGGGACTTGATGTTGGTAGTTTTCATTTATTGCTTGTCGTACTGTTTCTGGAGGAGGAAGCGAGGTCTCCTGAGGCCTTGGGAAGTTCCATTCACTAATACCCATCCAACCSAAAATGAGACATATGCAGTCTTGTGGCAGCATCTGGAATATAATTCAAGGTGATGAATAGAATAAGATACAGCTTAGAATATAGGGCACCAAACTGCAGGACATTACAGATGGTATCTCTGGCCTTTGAGTAAGCGCTGAGAAAACAGGTTGGTCCCTCAATCTAAACCAGAGTGAGGAGAGGCTGTAAATGCTCAGCACCTCTCCATCTAGCTGAACAGTAACACGACTTGATAGAGGTAATACCAGCCACAGTGAACATGCTTAGCTTCCCTGACGAAGAGATACAGAGATCTAGAAGATGAGTAAGTGGAGGCAGCACTGCAAGGGAGATTTCAAGATCGTAGGAAGAGTGACTTCTGCTTAAGCAGGGTGGGGTGGTCTCTCAGAGGAAGGGCCATGAGGGACAATGGTGCCTCAAAGGACCATAGTCCAAAATTATCTAGCCAGAAGGGACATCCTGGGACCTGCTGAAGTATTTCAAAGCCTTGATAAGGACTTCCAGCCTGCTCATCAGATAGGTACTCTGGCCACCTCTGTTACTGCTTCTCTAGGTGCCAAAGGAGCAACTGCTTGGGAGATGCAGAAGAAAGGCTTTTGGGAGAAACTGAGATCTTTAGCTAGACTCAGAGGACAAGGGAGATGTTTGGTTAATACAAGCAAATTTGATACCTATGGTAGACATGCTGATTCCCAACAACTACAAGTCTGGAGGTGGCTGGGATCTGGGGGCTTACCCAGAGGCTTCCTTATCAGCAGCATTTGGAACTAGATGGATTGTTCACTCCAGAACAACTTATTTATTGGCTGTTGCCATATTTCCTTCTTGTGTAATATCTGGCAGGATGCTGCTGTTTTCTGAGATTTATTTATTCTATCATTTTATTTTGCAATGAATTTCTTTCCTGCTGTGAATGTAGCACAAAGGACCGATCATTTGCAGTTCAAGCTGGTTATAAACCAAAGACATAACTCCCATGGTGTCTTTTCCATTTCCTTGAATGGATGAGGGTCACTTTTAGGACCTCTTTTTTGTCAGAATTAACACTTAAATAAAAGGTTTTTAAAAGTATTATTCCCCACAAGTGTTTATGCTAATGAAGACAGAGCATTTACAGAAATCTCTGAGAAAGAGTACTGGATCATTCCTACTTGTCTCATTTTCTGGAGATCATCCAAGATTGCTCTAATGCTAGTGATGTTTCTTTGCAGTCTTAGAAGGTCTTAGAAGCATCTCTAGAGCTTCTTCTGCTTTCTTAACTGCACCTGAAATCTCTGCAGACACTGGTTAACTAATAAATATCACTAATAAAATCAGATATAACCCAGGTGCCTGAGTAGCTCAGGTGATCTTGTCTAGGTCATTAAGCTTTTCTCCTATGGGCTACCAGTCCAAACCTGGTCTCGGCTGACATCAACAGGAAGCCATTTACATCTCACGATACAAGAATGATACTTTATGGGATACTAATCAGCTCTTAGGTTCTTGATAAAGAAGATAAGGACATATTAGGCAACTGGGAATGAAATCTTACCTCACTACCAGAGGTAGACTGTGCTGTATGTCAGTACCAAGGCTTGAAGATGACCAGTACTAAGGGAATAACTTGCAGTGGTGGTGTTCTTTCCAGAGATACAGCAGGGAATATTAGCCCTACACATAAGGAATATGGGTTCATGAGAGGAGCAAAGCGAGTTTCCCCCAGCCCTCAGCATGAGGTGCCTTTCCCAAGACCTTAATCGGTGGGAAAACAACACAAAGTTTAGGGAATCTGTCAATGTCATCAAAGCCGCCACCCACCTATCCACTCTGTAGCTGGAGAGCAATCTCTGGCTGCCCTACATATGGTGTTTGGTAGAGCTATAAGGAGAGTTGTATGTCTGCTTAATCATCCAGCAAGCTTCCTAGCATCTTTAAACAAAAATGAAGAGAAAAGAAAAGCTTTGATAGGAGAGACAGTTAACTTTTAGGGCTGCATAAGAAATAACTGAGTTGGATGTCATTGTGCTGCAGAAGTGACCTACTTTCGCTTTATCTGGCTTATCTCTGTTTGCATTGGTTTATTGATGGCAGGAGATACTGCTAAGTGAGTGGTGTTTCAGGAATATAAATGAACATCAAATACAGCCCTTCTGCCCATCGGACTCTGGCAGAGCCCAAGACCTGCACCTCCACTCAGTTCCTGGCAATTAGCAGGCCGAAATAAAGCCAGGAGGTGTTGGGTTCTGAGGCAGCGAACTCGTCAGCATTCGCTGCCATGCTTTCTAATGAGAAGGGATAAATCGGGCAATGAGCCTTGCAGGTAGATTCTGAGGTGGAGAAATGCTGGTTTATACCCACAGAAATCCTGGACCAGTTCGGGTAGAGTTTTCCATAGCTGTTCCTTGAATATCATTAGCCCAGGTGAGCAGGGGGAGGAAAGAGGGTCATTGGAAAACAGGAGCCCCAAGTAAAATCCGCAGTCTCCTCTCCAGCTTTAAGATGGATGGTGGGCTGGAGAGTACGTGCATGTTTCTGTGTCCCAGTACCTGGCCCCAGCAGCATGTTAGCCTGCTGTTGACATGGTTCTCCATTAGCTCCAGTGAGCAGGAGGTCGTGCTTCTGGTGTGCTCTTCCCCCCGCTACAACAGCATCCATCTCTGAGGCTATGCCTGTAGCAGTACACGAAACAGGGCCAGGGACACAGGCTTGAGTACCGTCCGCGCTGCTCGGTTGCTAGCACAGTCCCTGGAACCACTTTGGCCAATGCTACCAGCACCTTCACAAGCAAAGCCCAGGCAGCATTGAGGAGCAAACATGGTGCAGGGTCTGAGCCCATTAGGAGGTGTAACAGGGGAAGAGGAAAGGGAGATACATAGACACAAATTACTATACTACTCGCCATCAGGGCTAGAGCATGTGCCCTTGGTGGTTTTAGGTATTAGTATAGACATAGTGAGAAGTTTCTCTAGCCCACATGAAAGTATATAGACTGTAACACAGAGTAACATGACACAAAATGTCCCAGCACGGAGACTTGGTGTCACAACTCCTGCTATCCTCCATATAGCAGAGACAAAAAGGGGTGATGTGACATGTTCAGGATGAGAGGTGTGGTCTGGCCTCCCACCCATCAGGTGTGTGAGTGGGCAATGAGACCTTTCGCTGTCTCCTGTGTGTGAGAGGATCCCGGCGTCGTCCCTGGGACAGAGGGACCAAAGTCTGTGTTTAACACTCGATATCTCTAAGCAGCTGAGGGAGGTAGCAGCACTTCTAGACTGATGGGTGACACCAGCCACTCATGACTGATCAGCTGGTGAGGACCAAGGGATGGAAAAGAAAGGAAACCTGGAGACCCAGTCAAAGGGAAATCCTCCTCTGGTCTGTGCTGCCCCTTGAGTCCCCCAGCAGGGCATCTAAGGGAGGCTGCACATGTGCACAAGGTGGCCTGCAGTAATAAGACCAGGATGCATGTCCCTTGAGCCCTGCCCAAGGAAAGAAAGGAGAGCTGGAGCTCCTGCCTTCTCTCACCTCCCTCTCCTCACAGCCAGCAAAAGGGAGGTCACTTGTAGTTTTAGAGGAGATGGGCCAGGAACCTTGTGTTGGAGGGAAGCACATCCCAGTCTTTCAGTGGGAGGGAGAGGGGAAAAAAATAACAGCTGTAATGAGCTCAGCTCAGCAGGAAATTGCAGGGGCAGACTCAGTCATGAGACAACGAAATGAAGGGCAGCGGGGGGGAGTTTAAAGATGAGTCTATACCTATCCCTTGAAACCCACGTTCATAAACTGCTGCTTCAGATCCAAAAGCTGCCTACCAGCCTCTTGCCTTTCCACAGGGGCTGAATCATTCCTCCAAGACAGCTTTTACTGGCTGGCAACCCCCAGCGCTAGGTGGGCAGCCCCACGCTCCTGCCCTCTCTACACCTTTCCTCATCTCTACTGAGCATCGAAGTCCCAGGCTCGCTTCACGCTTGTTTGCAAGTCCCTGCTCCCACCTGCACAGGGCCAGTGCCAGGCTTGGTGGTGAGCTCCCAAATCCCTCATGTCCTCCTTCCTTCTGCCGGGCAGGAGAGAGTGCCTGCCACACCTGTATTTGCTAATCAGCTTGCAGSGAGCTTGGTAATTGCCCACAAGAAAACACGGGTGCAGATGCGGTGGGGAGCTGGAGTGCACGCACAAAATGAGATTCTTGTTTACAAAACAGAAACCACGATTTAATTACAGCCTCAATAAACGGTTATTAAAACCCKCTTTGATTTGTTGTTTTTCTTCCCCCCATTGTCTCCCAGTCCTGCACATTATTGAATCATCAGCTCCTGTTGTCTCCTGTGGATGTATTCACAAAAAGAGCTGTTGTGGAAAACTGCAAACACAGTTTGGACCCAGACAAAATCTTTCCCCAGGTCTCCTTTTTTCACAGAGATATTGATCTCTGGAAGGACTCTTCACTGACTCCACCATCCCACCTCCCACAGGGAGTATGGAGAAGGGATAGGGCTGTGTTTCCCCGATGTCCCTCACCTTCCTGCCCCATCTCCCTTTCCCTGCCTCCCCCMGCAGCCTCGCACACCCAGTGCTCAGCAACTCCAGGCACTGTGGAGGGGATCCTTCAGCTTACGGGGAAATGGCAAGGCTCCTGGCATTGCTGGACAGCAGACCTGCCATCTAGACATCCCTCATCTCCAAATACCCAACTCAGTGGGCCAGAAGTTCTCCTTGTCTTATCGCCACAATGAATGAGAGAAAAGACACGAGAACAGGTGCTTTCCTTCCCCCATCTTCCTGCAACACCCTTATCCCAGCACAGCACCCCTCCTTCCATGCTGTCCTCCAAAGGGTCCGTCCTAACTGTACTTAAGGGGTAGTTCAAATCTGGTCCATGTCTAGCTTTACTCTCAGGCTGTCCAGGGTAGAGGGCACTGGAAAGCTTTGCTACTACACCAGTATTCATTA
Organism: Apteryx rowi; assembly: GCF_003343035.1. Classification (NCBI taxonomy): domain Eukaryota; kingdom Metazoa; phylum Chordata; class Aves; order Apterygiformes; family Apterygidae; genus Apteryx; species Apteryx rowi. Next base: position 2,545,105 of record NW_020451204.1, read on the forward strand.
GCACACTGTGTTAGCCCCAGGCACGCATCAGAAATGTTAATCAGATATTCCCCCCCTTCTCCTCCCCCACCAGTTTTAATCCCTCTCTCAGGATCCCCATAGGTTTGACATATGCACCCCAGGCCTGCTCACATATACTGATACTATCTCTGTCTCCATCGGCAAGGAACCAGCCAGTGCCTAAGCTCCCCTGCTGCCTGCTGAGTTTTCATAGCTGATTCCATCTACTGCCAGCATAATCCCTGCTTGTAATTGCAAATACCAGGTTTGTGGGGGGACGGGGGGAGGAGGGCACARGGGCCATCTGCAGAGATAGCTGCCCTGTTTGCTGACCAGAGCAACCAGAAATGGCTCCAGCTATTTGCCAGGCCCATTTCACAAGCCCCGAGGGGCCCAAAAGGGTATATTCACATGGCCCCTTAACTCCCTCCCTGTCAAAAGTGATCTCCCTGCACTGTCCTGAAGCACGGAGGTGATTCTCTGGACGAACTCCAAAGCCTGATTTGCCAATCCGATGGGTGGCAGCCTGTGCAGGCTTTGGGGCAGTCAAAGGAAAACACATGCATTGATCAGGAGTTGAGATGAGTCATGAGGGAGGCAAGGAGAGATGAATTCAGGTAGAACTGCCTTCCAGAGATCAATTTCTAATATAGAAATACACTCAGGCAGTGTTGGAGTTGAATCAGTCTTGCTGCGTAAAAACAGCTGAGGAAAATCTTGGCTGTGTGGGTAGGATAAGGACTTAGCATGGTAAGAGGCTGGCCACTGAAATCATAGATTTTAAGTTTGTYGGAAACACTCTAATGGGATGCTCTATCTCTCTGAAGCCTAGGGTTGAGTATCCTTCCAGGGGAGGATCCATCTCCTCCCACTATCCATTTAAGACAACTCCAAAATGCTGACCCCAAAGGGCTGCCAGTTACAAAACCACCAAGCATATGGTTGCCCAGCTCAGTTACCCCATGGACCATGATGAGCCCAGTTCTCCGTCAGGTTGCACGGAAATACACCAGGACCCATTCCTCCATCACGCAACTCCCATAGGTACTTCCAGACTTTTTCCAGTGCTCTCCACTCCCTCACACTGGGACCTCAACTGCATGCTGTTTTCTTCTTTCTCCACCCTTAYAGTGGGCACTCCCTAAGGCTATTCACCAATGGACCATACTACCTCACCAAYCCCATTTTCCCAGCCATGCCTTGACATCTCTCTGCTCTGGCACCCTGACTAGGATGCAGAAGTCCTAGCAATATCCACGGTTCCTGCAGCAAGCCCTGAGTCTATCAGGCTGGTCATCTAGAAGCACTACTGCCCAGAAGAGCTACATACCTTCCGTCAGCAAATTGGCAATAACCGCTGGCCTTCAAGARCTGCTGTGGGGACACTGACCACCTGAGACATGTTGCTTTACCAGGCAGGGATTCTGTTCTGCAAAGAGACAGCAAAATGATCTTCTGTGACATATCATCCTCCAACAGGAGAACTGAGATTCATCTGATGAGATATGAGTGCCAACAGTGTAGACACCAGTGTCTGGGCGATGGTTTGTCTGTGCTAAGAACAAAACGGCCTGAGTGTGGTACTGAACATGGTACCAATGTCCATACGGTTTCATTGCTAACAAGCTTTCTGGCACAGGTGAAAGAGCTCCTGACACAGGCGAAAGGGTCCATTAGCACTCTCACAGAAAATGCAAAGCATGAATCAGATAGATTGATCCATTTGTTGTCAAGGCTGAAGACCAATCTCTGGCCCAATTTATTTACCAGTGCAAACATAGCCCTTGATCCCCTTGCCATCAGTGGAAAGTTTCCCTGTGAGGCGTGCAGAATTTACAGTACAAGTTGTCTCATCCTAGAACAAACGCCTACACATGGTCCAGTGACTCACACCCTAAATCCTGCTGGCGGTATTAATTGGATCTCCATTGTCTATAGTGGGAGCACGGGCACCAGCTCCCAGGACACGCACACTGTAGATACTTAAGGAGATTAATTCCACCGTGGTTCAAAGCCGCACAAAAGCAGGGTCTTCCTAACACATCACAGCTGGATTCTAGCTCTTGCTCCCAAGGAGAGAAGGAGACTTGGAGGGGYATTGCAATAAAGATCCTCTGACCACGTAGGGGCTGTGCTTGCTGGTAGTAACGGAGGCAGTGAGCGAGSCATTCACATCTCCTGTACATGGCTTTCAGAGATGACTCAACATCAGCGCTTCCTCTCTTTGCAAGGATCTTCTTTTCCTTCCCTTCCATTCTCTCATCTTCTCCCCTCCCCACTGGCCTCTCCAGCCCCTCAGATCATTTTTCCTGGCTATGCTGGAGGAATATTCCTCTTGATTTTGGATCTGTCACTCTGTGAGCAGCAGAGAGAYGACAGCAGCACTCTGAGCAGTCACTGGGGATGTTTTCCAAGCATCCGCATCTCCTTTCCCCATCCTTTGCTCCAAAAGTTCCAGTCCTTTATCACACTCTTTTCCATCCAACTATTTATTGTGCAATAACTCATTACCATTCCTCCTAGGACACCTTTAATAAAAGCCTATGCTTGCATATTAAATATTAAATTTATAAGGTGTATAATCCTTCTAATTAAGTTGAATTTAATCTAGAGCTCTAAATTAGAAGGAAAGGAGTGGAAAAAATAGGAAGAGGAAGAAAAAAAAATAGAAAAGCCAAGCATGGCCCAGCATATCTGTACGCGCCAACCACCCTGCAGTTTCGTTGTCTGTGAGCAAAGACTGAGTGGCTGGCCACCACAGGGATCAGAGAGGGCCAGAGATTCACACGAGCCTTTGAAGATTCATTTCATGCCACTCACGTGCAGCACAGCTAGGGACAAGATGTCCAGGGATCGCAGCCCCATCCAGGAGGTTGACAGACCTCGTCTCCTTCTCTGCTCTACCACAGAGTCCCTGTCTGAGCTTGAGCGTGTCAGTAAGGCCCAGAGGCACAAAGGGACATAGGGACTGTGTCTTATTTGAGGCAGAGTTTAGCTGCCGGCAAAGTGGTTCAGAAAAGCTCCAAGGCTAAGGGGAGTTTAGGTCCACCTGACACCCCAGCCTCTGGATTTCTTCTGAAGGTTGGCTTCCCATAAAAATCACAGCAAACCCAGTCCCAAATGGTTGCATCTTGTGTGGGTCCTGGCTGCAGTGCCTGCACACAGGGGTAATATCTCCTGCAGCTTTTCTCACAGCACCATGAAAGCATCTGGCAACCCCAGCTGTGCTCCAGGTCCCATGGTGATAAGTGATGGCCAGACAAATAATCCATCAGGCCACACTGCCTGTCTCACTGTTCATGGGGGATAAAGGAAATCATCTTTTCAGATCTGCGGACTGCAATGGTCCAGCGTAACCGCGAAGGGCATGCAGCGTGAAAAGCGACAGGATGATGCCTGGATCCTTTAGCAATGAAAACCACAACTTTTGCTCCTTAGCGTAGGTATGCACTTCTGCTACCCAGAGGACAGAGCTRTTCTGTGGGAAATGACATTAGAGAATGCCATTTTTACCTGTAGTGTATCTTATTTTGTTATTACAAATAACAGCCGGACTTCCCACTTTACCTACCCCAGAGCCATCCACCAGCCTTTGCTGAAACACGCTCCTCATGTGTTTAACATGTTTCTTGGACACATTCCCCAGCCTTTGTCCAGAAAGAATTCTAATACGCCTTAAAAACAGAAATAAGGTATCCGTCATTCCTGGACAGAAGTTACAGACCAAGGGCGCTTTTGGGCTGCCACTCTTTATAAGCCGACTGTGTAAGTGCCAGTGTATCTCTGCCCAAGTAAATGCGGTTTTGAGAAGGTGGTGACTCTGCATCTTTTAATTTTCTCTGTAGCACCATTTTTTCTCTGGTCCCAAGTGCAGATTTCATACTGCTTTGCCCTGATAATGTAAGAGTAGTGAAGCTGGTCTCACGTCTGTCTCTAGTGGGCAGATCTGTATATCACAAAATAATCTGCATTCCTCAGGAAGACAAGTGAAGACAGCTGATCAGATTAAAAGGTTCTGCTGGTGGGATTCTCAGGTGGGACTGTTTGAGGAGAAGGGAAAGGAAATGGACAGTGCAGTGGAAGGAGCAGATTGTAGGTGTCCACCAGTACAGCTGGAGAAACAGACTCCTGAAGTATCTCCGTAAGACCTGGAAGAAAACTCCCCAGGGAAGCACAGCCGGAAGAGAGATCCACTGGGGTGTCTCCAGCACATCTGGAAGGGAGTTTCCAAGGGATGACCCCAGCACATCTGGAGGAGCACTTCAGGAAGAGATGGTGATCATGATGCTCCCAGCATCATCTGGCAGCATTTAAGGAAAATCCCACCAGGACACAATGGCACATCTGGAAAGACATTCTACCAAGATGCTCTGAGCCCATCTGGCAGCACAGGAGGAGTTAAACAGCACAATAACTGGAGTGCTGAGAAATAAGGAAACGAATTAGCTCTCGCAATGGCTTAATTTTCCTCCCCTCGCACCAAGTGAACTAAGCCCACAGTCTGCACAGAGTCAGAGAAACCTCTCTTCGTGTTGATTGTATTCCACCCAAGTTGTGCTCATGCCTTTTCTCTGCTAGTAGTAGCCCCTTGCAGGGCCAAAATGAAAATAACACACTTACTGGCATTTTCTTCAAAGTCCATATAGTATGCATTGCTTTTCACAGGGAATTGGATTTTCAAATTCGCAGGCTCTAAAGGTCAAGGATAACAGGCTATCAGCATTTAATATGCATTCCAGGGGGAAAAAAAAACCTATAAAATTGGAAATAAAGGCTGCATGAAAATTCATTTCTAAAAACTCAGATCAAAACATTTCTCTTTCCTCCCTATCAATTGGCATCTGCTCTTTGTTCCTGTATCTGAAACATATTAGAAGTCTCCTGCTAGCATCATGGCTAAGTCAACAACTGTAGCATTGATTCCTGACACAGAGTCCTGAAGCTGATACAGAGAGGAAGGGGGTAGGAACCAGGCCTTTTGTACAGCATCAAAACAACAGCAACAGCAGTGAAGATCATTGGCCTAAAGTTGCCTTTTGTGGCCTGTGTTTGTGTGTTTGCATGTGAGTGTGTGCGCCTGTGCGTGTGTGTGTGTGTGTGTATGCCTGTTAGAGTTGATGAATTGAATTAGGATGCTGGAAGAGAAAAGAGCTTTTCAGCACATATTTCAAACAACTCTCTGCAGCAAGAGCGACTGCAGGGAGCAAAGGAAAAAAAAGAACATGAAGCCCTAAAGCTGAATATGTTCTCATTTCATTCATGCCAGGCACTCTCARGAAGGACTACTAGCTAGTTTGAGTCCTCTTGTATGTCAGGATATGAATCAGGCTGAAAAGGAAAAGGGAAGGAAGTTTGTCCAGAATCCTGTATTCTAACCACAGTGCCTGATTATGAAACTGCTTTCTACTTTAGTAGGTTCCAGAGCTAACACACCAACAAGTTCCCCMTCATTTTACAGRCTTCCAAYACTGAATTAACTCCTGTCCTCACTGGATGAAGGCCTATTCTCTTAAGGTCCAATAATCTCACCTAACACCAGCATTTATCAAGATAAGTGTCCAGGCTAAACCAGTCACATGGACTCCCTTGATAGTCAATAGCTAGAGACAGGCACCTCCAGAAGGTTATTAGCCCAGCCTGAGAGGGGTGTCTGGAGTAGGTGGGATAAAATCTTCCCAGAAAGTAAATTTATCTCCAGAAAATGCACTGGTCTCTCCAGAGAGGCTAGATAATTTGCTCAWACTAGACATTCTGCATTTCAACATCTGAGAAGGTCCTCTCCTTTCGAGAACTGTCCAAGTCTTTCACTCTGAAGTATTTTACTTTCACCAGAACCGTCAGTCTCAGTGCCTTYCCATCAGGACCCACCCTGTGACAGACCCCCAGCAATAGTTTCCTCCCAGATGACYTCACCCCCTTGAACATGAGAGCAGGGACAGAGGCTTTCCTTTCTTGAAATGAACAAAACCCACTAAAACAAGCAAARCCCACCCAGGCCTCAGGGATTAGTGGGGTTCTCTGCTGAGATGAGYAGCATGCCAGCACAGAGTCCTTGTATCGTGCTAGGGTCACCTGGAGGATCACACTTGTCTCCTTGAGGATCTCCTTTTCCACGATTTGCTTGTTAATTTCTTCTTTTGAATGACTTGGTTCCTAAAAGCACCTAGAGACTCCAAGGCCATGCCGCATGAGGCACTAGACAYGCACACATCAAGAATTGTTCTTCACATCCTCTGTTTCACATGTGTGCACATCCAAAGACAGACTAGGAGACTGGGAATGAAGCAGGGCCAGGCCTGGCCCTTTTCATAGTTGTCATGACAAATACTAAGCTCTTCATCCGCAGATCCCAAAGCGCTTTATCAAAGGATGCCTTTATCAAAGGTGCTAGCTCATCTTGAACTGAGGCAGAAACCAAGGCATGCGAAAGGGAAGTCCAAAGCCTCCTAATTCCCAGCTCCCAGCCTTATCCACCATGCCATACGTCCCATAAAGCACTCAGCTCAAGGAAAGTCCATTGAAAATGCACTGAGTGACTTAAACACCACGGCTACCCAAGCTGCTAAATGACTCACCATGACTCAGTACATGGTGGAGAGAGGGAAGAAAAGTCAATCTAAATGATTTTGTAGTCATCCTTCACAGTCAGTCACTGGGGTGGGATCAGTCTGTCCATGCTTTCTTCACCTGAGCACGGGTGTGCACGGGTAACAACATCTCTGCTCTGACTTGGGGACTGCTGGCAGAGCTATCATTGGGTCTTAGGAAAGCTAAATTATCTTTCTCAGTGGAATTTTGGGTTCCTTAGCATTTTGCCTCCATTAGGCTTCRTCAGAGCCCCCAGTGCACCACACCAACATGTGTTCCGATAGCTGTTCATCTGCTGGGCTGGGGCCTCTGCAGCTGGGCTGTGCAGGACATGAGGACAAGGTCTCCTGCTGTTCACAACGCTTGCCCATGGGAGTATCCTTGGGGTCAGCTTTGGGAGCATCTGGCTTCCATGGAGGGAATACCTGGATTTAGCTTTCAATGGAATTTTGAAAATGTGGAGCCTTACCTTATGCTGATATCATATAGTCTACAGACAAGATGGGACTTCCTGGGAGAGCCCAGAGGTTGTGTACGTAAGAAATAGTGGGGTTAGAAGCAGCCCGAGTCCAGCCTGCTTCCGGGGGCACACCGGTATCGGCAGTTTCTTGGTGCCTCACCAAGAAGCCCACCATTCAGATCTGCGCTGAGTGAAAGCAGTGTGTGTAACCAGCTCCCAGTGTTCATCTCAGGCAGCTGGCTGGCCAGTCCCCTAGCCCAGGAGGTCATGGCTGGCTTAGGGACAACAGGGACCTTGTGCCTCACTTTCCTTCCTGTCTATGTGGATTTGCAGGATGAGGCCAGGCCACTCCTCAGCAGTATTATCCACAGTCCAGGCTGGCTTTGCTGACACAAGCCTTCGCCTGCCCGTCATTTCTAGCAGCCTGTGACCTCCTTGCTGCGGACAGCCCTTTTCCATATTAATGTCTTATTAACACATATGTGACAGGGTGCTTTGAGCTCTTCACGCAGGCTGCAGGGAAAGGGTTAACACACCCCTCTCCAAGACCCAGCCAAATGTCCAAAGTTCCTCTCTCGGCAGCTGATATGAATTAGGATGATTTTTGCAGCAAACCATCAGAGATGCTGGCTGCTGTTACAGAAGCATTTATGAAGGTGCTTGGAGGAATTATTAAATTGGAAGGGCTTCTGCTTCCCCAAGCTCAAGGTCTTGGGTAGGCAGCAGGGCTACAGCCGAAGCACTACCTGATTGTGAGGAAAAGAGGCTGAGACCAAACTGCTGGAAGCATTTTAGAAATCAGCCACAATCCCAGAAAGGGAAGGTTTGCAGAGCGAAATGAGTAGGCTGTGCAGCACAGGGCCTCCACTGTAGGAAAGAAACACCTGAAAGTCTCTAAAGACTTATCCGGTGTGGAGAGCTGAAGTGAAGACTGATCCTATCATGGAAGAACTAAGATGTTCCCAGTGAAATGGTCAGACGATGGGCTTAACCAGATCAAGGGAGTCCTTTTCCACAAAGCCCCAAATTCGCTGGTGGAACTTTTTGCCCTAGGTTGCTAGGTGTTAATGAGTCCACAAAAGGACTATCTATTTTCATCATCCATTGGTAATTATGAAACACGCACAGCCTGCTGCTCCATCCSCAGTTATGCACTCACTTGAAAGTGTGCCAAATCTGGCTGGATCCAACTCTGAATTAGAAGCTGACATTTCCAGACACTTGGGGATGTTTGGTTGGGGAAAAAATACTTTATTCAGGAAAAGGCATTTTTCTCTTTTGCTCCTTCCACTTGCTTTGAACTCCGCCTGGAGGGATAATTACTGATTGCTGCAGTTACTGAAGTCAAGAGGCACAAAAAACCAGCAGTGAGGGAATGAGATCAGATCAACCTACCCTGGAAGAAGAGTTTTGCTCAGTGGCACTCTTGCAAGGCTGGAAGACCCATACTGTGCTGCCCAAGCACAGACCAAGGCTCTGAAATCAAAAAGCAGGACATGAGCTAAGGCAACAAATAGTACCGAGCATGGATAAAGAYCCCAAACAGCACTCCAGTGTGCTGTGCCCTGCCAGCTTGCTTGTACCCATGGCATGGCAGATCCAGGCCCGCATAGGACTGAGATTGCCCTGCTCACCAGCCCAGGGGCATTGAACTTTTATTTTGCATTTCAGCCAGTGTCTACCTGAAGCATGCTCATGCCTAACAAAGTATCTTTGAATGCTGAAGAAAGTGTTTTAATTCACCTCTTGACAGCTGATCTCTCTGATGAAGGTTCAGCCCATTCTTCCCACACAAATCTTACAGGAACCTTTCTCCAAGGCCTGTGCCTGATTTCTCTTGCTCAGTTTGGTTCCCCTGCCTCATTCTGCCCCAAACCATTCCTCACCCACCATTGAGGGCTTGGAAGTGTCTTATACCATGAAGAAAAAGACTGGTCTCAGACACAGTGGGCCACACAAATGTCCTATGTTAAGGTCCTGGAGAAGGACAGGCCCTGAGGTCCTTTCAAGCTTCCAGACTAACACAGCCTTTGCTGTCCTAAAACACTTCCTAAATCCTTACTTGGACTTCACTATAATGGAAGAGACCAGGAAATCTAGTACAGCTCCATGGCTTTATCCTCAAGCCCTCTGTCTAGCCTTTCACCTGAAGGTGGGTCTGTGCAAGCTCCTGCACATGCACTCCCTCTCTCTGCTTAGATCCAGGCCATTTTCTGTGCTCTGCTTACACATACACTCCTCCAAACAACTTCAACAAGGCTTTCATCTGGTATCAGCATGTGTCCTTTCCTCTTCTATGGCCATAGGAGAGGAAAGGACACATTTTTTGTCACCTCATTGCCTGTTTTTTTGTCACCTCATTGCCTGTGCAAATGGCTAAACTTACGAAAGAGAAATTAATCTCTTAAAATAGGGAATAACAAGATAGGCAGAAATATTAGAGAGAATTTGGGGCCTGAACACTCAGAGGCCGAAATTCCATCAGTAGCATAAGGGGAAGTTTGCTTTGGGAGGTATAAACAAGAACATCTCAGAGAAGTCACTAACCCACAGTATTTCACAGCAAGGGTACTTGGTGTAGGAGTCTGTCTCAGATGCAGCACATGTACAGCTGGAGAGCAGATAGTGCAGAGAGACAAGAATGGTCAGGGAGATAGAAAATGGGCTGGGAGAGAAGGATTGGGTTTGTTCAATCTRGAAAATAGAAAATAGAGAGGGAGGACGTGAGAAGACTTCATAATGTAGAAAAGGCAGTTAGAAGGAGGACAATTTTTTTTGATTGTCTCCGAGACTCTCCAGAAAGTCAAGTTTCTTAGTGAGTTTAATTTGCAGCATGGGTTATGTAGATAAAGCATTGGGAAAACTGTCCTCGCAGCCAGTCTATGAAACACTGTAGGAGGCTCTTGGGAAGACAGTAGGATCTTTTGTACCAGAGCAAGTTAGCACACCTGCCAACATCTGYTCATCCATCAGTATTAATTCAGTGGGCCCTACTTCACACGTGCAGTGAATCATGTGGAGTCACTGCCATTCATCTGGGTTTTCTGGGTATCTTCCATATTCTGCTTTTCCTGGACTGCTGGATAACCAGAAAACTGGCTACCCAGAATGGCAAAGCGTCCCAAAGAGCAATATCTTTTGCCACAGCAACGGAGCCCATAGGTCAGTTRGAAAGTGCTCCAGCAGATGTGCAGTACTGGAAATGGGAGATATTTTCCTGGCCTGTGTTATCTGGATCCTCTAGTTTATTAAGGATACTCCAAGGACCCTGAGTTCCCCAGGATCTGTTGGACCTACCAGAACAGCACTAAACATCTCAGCACCTTTTTATAACTGCACACAGGCTTGTTTCACTCTAGGTGCATGGAGCTAGGCAAAAACTTTTCAGCCAACCCCACGAGGATGGGTTGATTCTCCTTGTGACCCTCTAGCCTCTCCAGACATGGTTCCTTTCTCCTCTCCTCAAGCTCTCTTTTAATCCCAAGCCTCCTCTCCCTCTGTTCCACTCCTGCCATCCCTTGGCAGCTGAGCAAACCATAGCATGCAAAAATGTGACCTAGTGTGAACCTTTGGACCTCACGGACACAGCAACTGACTCACTGCAGCCTCAAGGAGTGGCTGGTAGCAAAGATGGAACCAGAGGGATTTCTGACAGGGAACAAACACATGCTTAGCCCCATGGCATCCACTCAGAGGGGGAGCTGCAGGTCCATGGTGACAAGAGGTCACAATGTCTGGAAAAGCCCAGTGAGATCCAAAGAGCCCCTTGGAGTGGCAAGCATGACAGCAGTGTGGCTGCACGTCTACGGCAGACTGCCTCGGGTTACAGCTTTGTGGTAAAGTCACCTACCTTGCCCTGGCATAAAACCATCTCTGCCACAGACTTCACATGGGCCCAAGGGCCAAGTCATTGAACCCTTCTGTGACTCAGCTCCCTCTTTGTGAAATAGGAAGGAAGATGTCCCTTTTCTCCTCCCCTTCTCTTTGCCTGCACGGCCTGTGAACTCTTCATGTGGGGAACACTTCCTGCTGCTTTTGGCATGCCAGGTGCTTCATTTCAGTCTTGCCTGAAACCCTAAAGTGCTGCTATAATCTTTATTGTTACTGTTATTGCCATGTGCATATGGTTTAGGTGAAGAAAAGAGTTTAACCCTTCCATTTCTCTCTGAAAAGCAGCTGCCTTTAGTGGAATATGACAGGTTTTACATTGGAATGTCTGGTGGGAGCAGGAGAAGATCATGGCCATTGCAAACCAAAGGTGGGTAGGTAGGCAGGTAGCAATGGCTCCATGCTGACCAGGGTCAGGTCTCTGTTTCCTGACTACAACAAGGGCATCCACACAGCTTCCAGCCTTGTGCTTCTCATCTGCCATAGGAATGGTCCCTGGAGACTAGCCTCATTGCTCTCTCCTGCCTCTCCCTCCCATCTAGTCCCGGAGGCATGGAGCAGAGTGGGTCAGAGGTGACTCCCCCTTCTATTTCCTAAAGAGGAACAAGGCCACAAGGAGCAGTCGTCACCTGGTCATACCCGTGCTCCTTCTCCCTTATACAACCCAGGTACTGTCTGGATCCCACTTCAGTCCTTCTGCTTCCCAGGCAGCCAAGGACGCCAGAGCCAGTTCCCATCACGCTTAGGAGTGAGGACACCAAGTGGTCATCATGTCTGCATTGCACAACTGGCTCTAAACATGCAAACCTGGAATTTCTCACCTCCGACCTCAGCACAGCCCCTGCCTCTGGAGGCAGCACAGATCCTGCCACCCCCTGCTCTGTCCTGGCTCCACAGCCTCCACTGCTGCAGAAGGTAAGGGGCAGAGCCACGGTCTGTGCAGCCTTCGGAGGAAGGCAGTGCGGTGCAGTGGGGCCAAACGACACCAGGTAATGCCTCCACAGACCATTGTCCCTCATGGCCTCTGTGCAGAGGTCTGATTTTCCAGATGAAGCAGAGAATGCAGCAGTAAGAAAAGAGAATAGGTATTTCTTTTTTGCTCAGGCAATTGGGCTTTTTTTCAGTTGCTTTTCTTCTTTCCTTCTTTTTTTTTTTATCTTTTTCCTGAGCAATAGCACAGCCACTGCCTGCATACTAAGCACCCTGCAGCACTCTAATTATCCTAGCAGCACACGCAGCCCCTGCTTTTGCTGATGACTGGAGGGAACCACTGGGAAGGCAGACAGAGATTAGAGAAAGGCTATGGACATTGGGAATGGGAGGCAGCATCCAGCTTGTCCGGTCAAGCTCAAATCTCTCAGCAGTGCCAGGTGAAGGGCTGGGGGTGTGTGKGGGGGAATTTATGCTGGAAGCGGGAGAAACTTGCCCTGGATTTACCCTAGTCTGCCTGCATGAGGGAACTGGAGGCCTTGATTGCTCACTGAGGGGTTTTGAGTTTCTCACACCACATGGCAGATCCTCATYTGCTGGATACAACTGTGGGAGTGTTGGCAGGCAGTGGAGCCCCTCTGCTGGAGTTATGGATCAATCCCACATCCCACCRCTCATGCACCTGTAAATGGAGGCTCTTGCATGCTGAGTACTGGGACAGGAGGAGCCAGAAGGACTGAGCTAAGCAGTGGGCCACCACTTTTTGATGGTCTGCTCCATGAGCTGTCCTGTGTCAATAAGGTGTCTGTTTTCAGGCTCATCACAGACCTCCAAAGCACCCAAGGGCACATGGATCACAAGGCTCTGGGAACTTCTTGTAGGGAACTGTCTTGTCAGGTTGACAACCAAAAAAACAAGTAAAATAGGGCTAAGGTCTTCCCTCTAAGTTGTTACTCAGCAAAGGCAACCTGGATCTCTGCAATGATTATTTCTCATTTAATCAGCCCTGGTTCCTAAAGCTTTAAGTAAGGCCCTGCTGAGGTCTCAGAGGATGTTCACAGAAAGTCACCTCAGAAAAGGCCTAATGAATTTCCAGCCTCAGAAAAAAAAATGCTGAAATGAGGGAACTCAGACCTGAAATCCCACCAGGTTTCAATCAAAGGACTAGACAAGGGAATTCTTTTTCATAAGAGACTCTGATTATTACGGGTGTCTGCCAGAGAGAGCCAAGTCCTGTCAGCAACAAGAGCATGGCCAGAGTCCAGTTCTGTGTGACAGATGTATTCAAAATGAAGAGAGACCCTGGCAGAGGCAGACTCAACCACAGGGGATGAAAGACTCAGTGGAACAGGGGGATAATTCAAGGCTAGAAAGGACCTTTCAGATCAATCTAATTTGAGCTCCTACATTGCCTACAGCAGGAAATCATGGTCAGTGTTTCTCACATAAAGCATGAAGAACTTCCTTCGAGATTCATTTTTCATTAGGGAACAACTCACTGTCCCTTTGGGGTGAAGAATCCAGTACTCCCTTTTGCAAGTTATTCCAATAGTTAGACTCTTTAAAATGGATGCCCTTATTTCTAGCTTGCATTTGTCTAGTTCCACTTTCCATGAAGAAGCAACTTTGCTCCAGTGACTAGATGGAGGAGGGGCATGAGCAAGCTATTCTGTAGTGTTGTGTCCTATTCATTTGTCCATTCAAAACCCATGATTCCCCAAACTCTGTGCCATCTGCAGCTTTGGTGATAATAAACAGGGCAAGGAGGGACCTTGAGACGTGGTACCCAGTGTCCAGGCCACTCCCAACCCTGCCTGGGCCGTTCCAGATTGATGTTCATCTAACCTGCTCTGAGAGACCTCCAATTTCTCCCACACAGGCTAGCGCAAGGTTTCAGTAGGAAATCTCTTCACTTCTTTACTTGAATGTCCTTTGATTTTAATGTAGAGCTTCGTGTCCTACCTTTCGAAGAAAAGCATATTCCTTTCCTCTCCGTGCTAGCCTCACACGCATTCAAAGATAGGGTCATGCCTCTTCAATGGACAAAACAATCCTACTTCCTACCACATCCGTCTCAGAGAGGGAGCCCTTGGATAACTCTCCTCTGAATTCTTTCTGATGGGTCCATCTGGAAAACATAAGTAAGCTGAGGCCCTTCCATTGCTGCATTGAGTAGAAGAATTTCATTGAGATAAGTAGCCCCTAACAAGGCTGTTGTGGTCAAACTTCCCTCCATGGAGGCATCAGGAGGTTCTGCTCCTGTCTAAAATGCCTCTAACCGCTTTATATGCCAAAGAGATGCAAGTTGTCATCTTTGTAACCAGCCTTGCATGATGCATCTAAGCTAGTGTTTGTTACACTAGCAACAGCAATCTACTGCAGTCCTAATAAATGTAAAACAGACCATCTTTTCCTTTCTTTCTTCTTTTTTCTTTTTTTTTCACTTTCTTCATTTTTTTTGTTTTCCATAAAAGCAATAAGCCCTGAGTAATTTCAACATCACCATTGGCTTTATTGGTTAATCAAAAGCCTATTTTTTCTTTCTAAACCTAAGCCAAGCTCTTAACTTCACATTTAATGGGCAGATATTTTCTCCAAATGCTCCTTTTTTTCATTTTCATAAGCTAACTATTCTATGGGTAACGGTGTTCTTTTTTTTCTTGTTGAAGTGGGCTATTCATCTATCATCTATAGGTTCCAGCTGACTTAAATTCTTCTTTTTCAGGATGTAGAGTCAGACTGTCCCTARGTGRGAGACRACCTGGATCTGTCCCAGAGCTCTCYCTTTTCTGGCTGTCATTTTATTTTTTTTTACCCAGGTGCATATGAGAATATGGACATTGGTGTGTGTGTATATACACWTATTTATTTTMTATTCAAGCCCCAGTGAATATCCATCACAGCTTAGATCTGCACAGCCCTCACACTACCAATCTTTATCCTTCTTGGCCAGGGATGGAAACCTAAAATGACTAGTCTTCCACTACAGCATGGGTGCCAACAGCAGGGTACTGGGTTCATGGTGGAGCATTTTGGAAAGCAGMAGGAAGAAAAGGTCTAGGAAAGGCCAGGGAACAGCTCTTCTCTCACCCAGAAAGGTACAGGAGTGTCCATACACTCCACCACCCCACTTGAGTCCTCAACCCCTGGGCGAGATGGTCTCTCCTGCAGACAGRTCAGTGCCCAGCACCTTCCAGACACCAGCTTGTTTGAATCTCCATAAAGGCTTTCCAGATTCTGCTGCAGCTGAGACCTCCTAACTTTCAGAATAGAGACCAAAGTGGCAAGGGAGCCTTTTCCTACGTAATTGAGTAGCTAAGGAAAGAAGCCAAACCTTCCTTGCAGGATAATTCTTATCCCAGTTTGTCCTGGGCATGGAGTTACCAGAAAAAAGGGGTGGGCTAAGGTGTCTTCATGCAATTGCATGTACTTGGCCCTTGTGCAGCTCCTTATACCAGTTCTTTTTGCTCTCTTCTCCCACTGTCCAGCCAAAGCCACCCACATTTCTGTTAATGTATGTAAGAAAAATCACTCTCCTGGGGACAGAGCTTGTTTAGTTCTTGCCTATCAGCAAGAGAAGTCGTCTTCATCGTCCTAATAATCCAGAAACCAGTGTCACCGCCCTGCTGTCTGGTAGAAGGTATCAGCTGCCAAATCCTCGTCCTGCTTGATCCGGCTGAACCACATCTTGGGAAGTCTAGGCTGCAAACTATCTATCTGACTCAAGCTTTCACTGGCAAACAACAGGAATATCAAGTCTTCAAGTGGCTTTGGGGAAGCCACTGCCCATCTCCTACAGAAAAAACACTTCATAGATAATTTTTTTTTCGCTCCCAGCCTAGACTATCTTTTTTTAACCTCCCATACTCTTTTTTTTCTGAGCTCATTTCTGGCTTGGTTGTTAATCCCTTTCACAACTATATTCCTCATCTTCAGGGACAATTTAGCAGTCCCCCTGCCTGCAAAAGGGCCTTCAGATCTGGGATCACAAAGCATTAATTATGGATCTACAGTATCAACCCTGTGCCACTTGCCACATTTACAAGCTGCAGAAATCAATGGACAGTCTGTGACAACTGCTGGTTGTGATTGAAGGCTCCTTAGGCAGGAGGAGTCAGGAAACCTCTGCATATCTTTTTGGAGAGAGGTCTGATGAGTGGGAGGTCACCGATGGTTTGTGACACCATTATTTGGAGGGGAAGGCCTGGCTTTCCACTGCCCACCTTTGTGCACGTGCAACACAGTTACGGAGCTGTCTTTGCAAGGCAAAGAAAACCCTCGGAGCTTAACCCCAGGCAGCTGGACTAGTCCTGCAGCCGAGACTGCAGTTTGGAAGAACGTCACCCTGGCCCTGTGAAGGCTAGTTTGCACAAGGCAAGCAGAACCAATCTAAAAACTTTTTGACCTTGACCTTCCTCACTTGCACTACTTCCTTGGCATCGGTCTAGCTCTCGCCTCAGTGAGCCAGTTCAACTCTCTAAACAGTCAGAAAATAAACCCAGCCAAAAAGAAAACTGTCTTCCTACCTTGTTAATGACTTGGACTGGTTCAGCACAGGGCCAGGCCAACACCCACACCAGCTAAGAGGGAAGTAAATCTGTGCGTGTATTTTCTTGAGGGCTTTTTGATTGAACATAGTTCTGTTCTAATGCTGCCTAGAGCCCCCAATCAGTCCTTCCTGCTTTGTGCTAAGCATTTTCCAAACCTTTCCCAAATTCCAGCCCCTGCCTTCTTCCTTCAGATCTCCAAGGGAGCTCACAGACTTCAGAGATAAGACTGGGAAAAGCTTTGCAACTTGTGCATGGCTGAGCAGGAAGCTGATGGCAGAGGCAGGACCAGAAAACAAGTCTCCTGAGTCTCCAGCATCCTCTTCCTCCCCACTACCTCCCATCTGGACAGATACCTTGTCCTGGTCCTCAAAGACACAAGAGTTCGGGACTTTCTGCTTCACAGACTGAGATGAACAAGAGGGAAGGCCTGCCCCGTGACCCTGGGAAAGGTCATCCCTCATGAACCCATCATGAGCAACTGTGCTAGCCAGCAGGCCTGTGCAGGAGCCCAGGAGAAGATGACATACTGTGGGGTCTGGCCCTGTATTGCTTCCCGAAAGAGAGCTGCTATCAATGAACACTGCGGAAGGCATAAGCCTTCAAGAGCCCGTGATCCCGTGTGAGCATGTACCAAGGTTAGACCAAAGATGCGGTGTGCTGCTGCCCTCTCCTGCTTAAAGTAAGCACCCATCTTTCTCCTTGCCAAAGCAAAGGTGCAGGTGGAGGAGTCTCAGTCCCCAGGCATCTTCCTCTTTTAGTTGTGGAGTTTCCAAGCCTGACATTTCTCCATGGTTTCTTCCTCATACAGCCACCCATGGCCTTACTCTTAGCAGCAGCCCACAAACATCAGGGGCCAAGAGACAGGGACCCCCAAGGTATTGCCTGAGAAAAGGGTGCAAAATCCTCTGTGAAAAGCTCTTTTCAGTGGAGTCTTTGCTTGAAGCAAGGAAGCAGGGTCCCATCTTCTAGCCAGTGCTTGCCTTCTCTTCACCTCAGCTTTGTAGCGCAGTCCCTGGGACACGGTTCAGTTGCCTCCTGAGCATTGCCAGTAACTGTGCTCCAGGGGTTTGCTCAAGATCTTTCAGGAAGAGGCTGAATTTCTTGGTGGGAGAAGCCACCACCTTGTGATTTCATGTGCTCTGCTGTGGCACGTTGCTGCCACCATGAGTTCAGAGGGAGAGGTTGTATGCAGGGAACAGATACACCAAGATACCTGCAAGAAGGTGTTAAGTCATTTCTTGGAGCAGGTGGTGGTCAGTACTTCATTCATGGGGCCTTACTGAAGGAGATGAGGGGCAGAGGGGTGGAAGAAGAACCAAATTCCTTTTTTTCATAAATGAAGAAGTGCAGAGGAAGATCTGCAGATCAGCTTTGCCTGTCTTTCCCTCTAATGCAGGCACAGATCCACCCTGATTTGTTTAAAATATCCCAAGAAGCAAGGGAACTGCCCCTCAGATCAACAGAAACCTCTAGGTAGGCAGTCCTCTCGGTATCCCACTGTCTCTCCAAACAGTCCTGCCCTGTCCTTGGGGAGAGGGAAATTCCTATGAGGAGGTGCCCTCACAGACCTGCATGCTGTGCCCTTGCTCTGTCCTGTTTCGTTCTCTCTAATCTCACCCATAAACCCGTTCCTCCAGGCCATTCACCCACATATATTTCTCTTCTCCAAAGTCCTTTCAAGTTCATCAATATCCCTCCTTCTGAGGACTGTGCCTGGAATGGAGCATGATGGTCCAGACCATGAAGAGCCCAATCCAGAGCCTCTGAAAGAGCAATAGTATTGTGAAGCTCCCTGGTTTAAAAGACCTTTGGACCAGGCCCACTGAGCAGCAACGCTTTGTCTGCCTGAGTGAACTGAAAAGGAAATCAAAATGGCCTGGACTCTTTGTTTCCCCTTTTTACAACATAAAAACCTCATTGTTTTCAAATCCAAAATTAATTTTCTTCCCTTTTTCCTCTTCCAGAAGAGCAGGATGGTTCTGTGATCTTCCCTGTTTGAGAAAACTTTCCCTTAGAAAGCCAAAGATAGAAGCTCTTGAAGCTTGCACAGCCCTTAACACAAGGAGCCAGTATGCTGGATTTGTAACAAAAGTGCTTTTCTTTCCAACCATTCAATAGGCATTGCAGTTGCATGCAGGTAAATGAAGAGTGCAAATTAAACCAGGACTAAAAAAAATTCTGCATCCCTCAATATTAGTCACTTCACATTTCTTGGTGTTCGAAGTCACAGCCCCATCAGTTTTCCAGTCACCCGTAGTATCTTTCAGGAACATGAGACACATGCAAACAAGACAGGAGAAATCAAAATTATTTTGAATGCAAAAGGCAAACAGGGAGAAAATCATAACCTTTCACATCAGTCTCAGATACATTGAGAAAGCTGCAAAAGGGACTTGATTCAGTTCTGCTTTTCCTTTAGAAACAGCCGTTAAACATAAGCACTACCTGTGCTGATTTACCTGGGAATATCAATTAAGCATACTGATTTGCTGTTTACTTATTAATCCAATTACTTCATTAGACAGAAGGATTTTAGTGAGGGAGCCTTGGGAGGTTCAATACAGATAAGCCTGGCAAAGCTCAAGTATACTAATGACATACATCATGTGCTCAGGAGAAAGCTGCTGAACAAAAGCCTCTCACCAAAAACCAGATGCTGACGCCAGTGGAGAAGTGCGTCTGGTACCACCTAGGCACCATGCAAGGAAGTGAGTGTTTCTGGCTGAGCTGCAAAAGAGGTCTCCTTTCACCCTCTTTCTTAAATGGTCCCTATTTCCCTACAGGAGAGCTTCAAGTAAACCCCCCCATTCTGGTTCTTACCAGAACATYGTCTCTGGAGTGACATTTCCTGGGATGCTTGAGCTTAAAGGCAGTGCTACCAGCCCTCAGGGCTGATGGCTCTTGTGTTTTCCTCATAGCCTCTGCTCCTGGAGTCATGTGAGTCTTACCAGACTCTCAGTTTCCCTGTATTTCTTGTCAAGTTTCTAGCTCTTGCGGTCATGGCAAAAGCCTGGAAATCCAAAAACTTGGTCCTGTGGAAGTATTTGATCACGAGGCAGCCCAGAACCCTTCTCCCACCCAAGACAAAACTCCGGCACAATATTGCTGCTAGTAGCCCAGCCTCCCAGCTGTGTCTGGCATGAGGTTACAGAGGAGGATATGTAAGCGTATGAGCCTGGATGAAGGGAAGGGGGAGATAGGGGAGACGGCTGTGTGTGTCCCACATTCAGGGCATGAGACAGGACTGTTTGTGAAAGTCAACCTGAGCAGCTGTTTAGCTCAAGCAGCCAATTTTTCACTCTTGCCTGCACTTTCATAGAGTGTTTGGTCTGTCTCGGCAGAGAGCTTTTATTGCTGAGATGGTTGCTTCAGCCTTGTCTCAATTTGCTTTTAGACTAACAAGCAATGTAGCTGCAAATTAAAAAGATRGAAAACAACAATAACCAAAGCTCTGCCTTTCTCCCCATCCCTCCTCCCCTCAAAGAGGATGCCGAAGGATTGAAAAGTGAGTCATTTAAAGATCATTCTAGGTCACAATGACCTTTTCCAATGCACTGCTGACAGAGGAAGGAAGGCTTTCTGATCACAGTGCCAGGCTGGGACTTAGATTCAGACCCCTTCTTGGCTACAGGCTCACAGCATCTTTTGCAKCTATTACTTACAGAACTCCAGGGGATTACTTAATATTTTCCACAAAATGGGTATATGGTCTGCCTGTTTTCTCGTTGTATCATCTAGATCATCAGTCCTTTGGGGAAGATATTGCCTTTCTGGGGAGAGTACAGAACCAGGCTACACCCATCAACACTCTAGACCGTAAAGCACTGGTGCAATGAATAGCGACAACTGAACTACAAGAGCAATGTTCATAGCATGACCTAGCATTCCTTGGCCCACATCACAATTCCTTATAATTTTGACCAAAGGAGATTTCACTTTTTGGCATCAGCCATTTGTGACTGTGATCACAATGTTTGCAACTGGSATGGCCTAAGTATGTGCAGAAAGCTGTTTGTAGAAAAAGTTCATTTCTGTAGGAGCACAATTGCTATAACTAAGGGAGGAACACGTTTTGAATACAGAATCTATTCTTCGGGCTGGAAACAGAACAGATGAACTCAAGCAAAGAATTGGTTGGGATGAATTTTAGTGGAAGTGGGAGAGCCTTTGAAGCTAAAAATCCTGAGTTCAAATCAACTTTCCATCTCTACAGAGCCGAAGGAAGATTGACAAGACAAACGTGCACGTGCTGTGGCCAAACAGTGATGACCAAGGGAACGTCACAACGGTGACTGAGCATCAGGCGGGTGTGAGCTGGAAGGAGGAAGTGGAACTACTTGGGAARACATGAAAGGGGTTAACAGGTTAATGCATAACAGTGTGGAGGAAAAATATTAGGCGGCTGGGAAAAGCTCCCCAAACAGTCACTTGGATATGTGACTGTTTTCAAAGGGAAGTGCTGGAAGCAGCTGTTTCTGGAGATATTTTCACTTTTGGAGAGGCCAAATGCTATGAGACATACTGAAGGGAATGCTAGAATTAGCGAGGAGGGCCAGGTCTTTCCCATGTGTTATTTCTTTGCTTTGCTGCTCTCCTACTAATGTTTTCTCCCCTGTCTTCATCTTGGCGCTAAATGTGCAAACACAGCAGACATTCAGCTTTGCAGARAAATGACTGTAAGGAGTTATGTCTAACAAACCCTCTAGGGCCCTTAGAAGTGATGTTTTCAGTGCTGAGGGTGGATATGTGGTGCCTTAGGTCAATTATAACTCGTGGTCTGGGCCATGGAGGCTGCTGTTGGATCTGCAACCTCWGAAGTTCTCTATACCCTGGAGCAGGTGTCATGAAGGCACAAAAGGTGTTTCCCACTCCCTTTTCACTATGGCTGTAAGCCCAGTGCTTGCTGCCTGCTGAATCCCATTGCTGCAGAAGATCTTGGTGTTATGGTGTCCCACTGAAGGTGGTGGGAGGCACAGCTACCCTTCTCCTGAGCTGCGTGTGAAGAAGCACTTAAGATCCTCAGTGAATTCTGGTAGTTAAAACATTAGTATCCACCACCCAAAACACAGGGAAACGGTGATATGTGAGCAACTGATCAGCCATGTGGCTCAGAAAGTTTCTGTGGGGTTTGCCTGCAAATGCATGGCTTAGGGAGAGAAATACATGGAAGGCCAGAGAAGCTGGAGAAATATAGCTTCCTCTGAGTCTGACCGTGATAGTAATGTAAGAAAGAGAGCTCTTGGGCCCCTGTAAAAATGCAGAGCTGTGAGCACAGAAAGTATCTCCTGTRAATCTTTGAGTCTTCTTGTGTTTGGACTTTGTACGCTCACTGTAAAGTGCTGTGCATCAAATATACCCTTCACAGGGTCTCCTCTTGGAAAGCCATGACAAGACTTTGAACCTTGACTAACTACTTATGTGGCAAAGAGATAGGATCCACGCTTTACTGATGGGTAACCTGAGACACAGAGCACTTAGCTCATGGTCYGAAACAGTGGCAAAGCTAGGACCAGGTTCTAGGCATCTTGACAGCCAGTCCTCACTTCAACACCAGCTTCACACTGCATCCGAGCTGYGGTGCCAAATAGGATCAGTGAACCATGGGGCTTGAAGGGACTTTAAGAGATCATCTAAACCATTCCCCTGCTCAAGGCCAGGMTGTCTATATCCCTGCTGTTCCCAGCTGACATTCATACCAGCTGTTTATTTTTTAAAAGCCCCAATATTAAAAGCCCTCAGCACTTCTGCATTTTCTTCCCTTGTTCCTGGATTCTAATTAAGTTAGATGAACAGCAAATACATTTCCTCTCATCTTTTGCTTTCTCCCTTCTGCTTGAGAATACAAAAACAGAGACAGACTCAGGGTTTTTTAATTGTCCAAAGATGCCACAGACAAATTGGTTAGCCGTTACTGGCTCTCAGTTTCACCGTTGTTGGTTTTTTTTCCTATAGAAGAAAAGGCCATGCAAGAGGAATACTTATGAACCTGCACAATGGGGAAATGGCTTGTAAAAGTATCTACAGCAAAGCACACCACAGACATGTCTATTTGCTAAGGAGCTGGACCAAGTTACTGAATCTCGGGAGCCACTGATGTATGCAGTAATAGCATGAAATCAAGCTCCAGAATAAAATGTGCAGTCAGGCAGAGACCCGAATGAAATGTCATTGCGGGATACAAATGAAAAATTATCAAAGGATAAAATGAAACCCATCAAAACATAATGTCCTTCGGTTTGTTGTTTTTATTCTAATTCAGAGACATTTGGGTTTCATCTCCAGCCAGGCCCTAAACAGAGGCAGACTTGTCTGTTATGTTTCAGGCATTCTTTCCTTGCTCTTTCATTCTTTTTTTCCCCCCTTTTAATTCTTTTTTTTTCTTTCAATATTTTTTTCTTTTAATTCTTTTTTTTAAGTGAATTCAAAAAAAAAAAAAAGAAATCCTCATTTGTTTCTAATCTGAGCAGTTTGCCCTTTGCATGCAGGCTCAGCCCTCAATCCACACCCAAAGTCTTCAACCTCCAGCTTAGCACCTTGCCTCAAGCACCCTTGTCTTAAGCCCAGAGCCTGGGGTGAGATAAGAGGATCTGTTCGAGAAAGATCTCCAGTCTTTCTTTCCAGAGAGGAGAACCTACCCGGTCCCTATCCCTTCCTCTCCTCCTTGCCCTGTGTCGGTAAATTGTTCCAAAAGTAATTGCCCCAGTCTTAAAAACTTGCGTGTGTTTCTCCTTTTTCTGGGGATGCCAGCTGTACAGATCTTATTACACTTTTGCCTGCTGAATTGACAGGCTCTCTCTTGTAAGAAATTTCTTCCCTGCACCCTTGAAGGGACTTCCAGGGAGGAATGTGGCTGCTTTTTAACCCATTCTGCAGGGTCTACATTGAACTTTTTTACCGAAGGGCAGGATTCCCAGAACTGGGGACTAGTCTTATATTACTAACAGACACTGCTGGATGACTCCCTGGGCAAGGAGGGGAGATTTAGCTGTGCTTTACTGATGGAGAAGGTGAAAGATTTGCTAGAGGTGATTTAACTAGTCGAGGACGTTCAGATTATGCAGAAGTCCTTTTGCCAGCCTGTGCACATACACCACCTGGGATGCAGGGCTGACAGAGAGATTGGGGAAATATCTCCTTTGTGGAAGGGGAGAAGTGTCCAAGCCTAACTGGCAGTGAAAGCGCATAAGTATCTAGTGTTCATCAGCTTGGCTGTTGGGTGGGATGTTGTCCATCGGACAGAGTGAGGCATTACCCAAATCTTGATGAGTGCACCTTGTTTGTTCTAGCTTTGTCTTGGACCAGTCATATTACAATTTATTACAAAAAAAGTATGGAACTACCTCTGCTGAAGTCAAAGACTAGAATGTGTGCAGTTTTTTTCCATTGAGATTTTAGCCTCAGGGTATCCAGAAACATTGTCCCAGAAAGCCCCCAACAGCCCCATCTCTTTAAACATACTTCTTTGTATTTTGTTTTGTYGTAGCAATTTCTTAGCTCTGCTGGCTAAGACATTAGGGTATTCTGTTCTTTCTGACCACACAAATCATTTCCAGAGCTTATGATTGCATTGCTATGGTTATACTACTATTGCAGTTTGCCTTTGTATTTGGTTCATACCCCAAAACAATTCTTGCACATAAACCAAGTGTTGTAACATAAAGATATCACATTTGTTTTTTCTAGCCAATAACTAGCATAACTTTAGCCCTTCTATGCAACAGGAGGTTTGATGTTTACAGCCTACCCAAAATTCAATTCACCCATGTCAAAAAAACCCTCTGTAGTCAGCTAAATCAGCTGCCTGACTTTTAGGTGGATAAAGTTAAAGAAGATGAATGCTGTCTGAAGTACCCAAAAATATGATATTTCTAAGTAAACATGTCATTATAAGTACATAAAGCGAACRGTGAACACTGTTACAAAAAGGGTGTTGGGGTCAAACTATTTAAACCCCTTTCATTTGGGCTGATTTCTTAATTAACTGAAGTGCCTACATAGGATGTGGGAGAAATAACTTTTTTTGKCAGAGATTCAAAATGCTGTTCCCTTCTGCTGAGCACTCACAAAACATAGCTGTGAGATTCCTGCAAACACACTCTAACAAAATTCAGGGAAAATGAGACTTAGCAATCCAATTTTGAAGGCCAAAAATTAGCCCAAGAGAGAAAGATGCATCAGAGGCTAATTCAGAAGTGTGCAAAGCTGAGATGATCTGGGTGTTGCCAGATATCATTAGCATGTGAGCAGCCTGCCTGAGACATACTCAGATAGCTTTCCCTGYGTCATTAGCTCTTTTCTCTAATGTTTATTGTTTCCATGCAGTGCTAAATACTCAACAGAGTTTGAAGATCTGAAGACATCACTGGAAAAGATGTCTTAATGTGATACTGTCCCATGTCACCCTACGGAGACCACATCCTGGCCTGGACTAATGAGCAACCGAGGGATTTGAGGGATAACACATGACCCATGGAAACCATAGTACAGCGTTGTTAGGCATGTACCAAAATCTTCAGACAATGAAAACCATAAAGAGCTCTGGGCGGGCAGGAGGGACTCTAAGAACAGGTCTCAGACTGGAGAGGATTAAGCTTTAGTGCAGGGCTGGATGTGCAGCKGGGTCCTGGAGCAAACCAGCAGCGTGGACTTCAACAGCCCCTCTGGGCTCACATCTGTTGTAAAGGGGATTTGGACTACCCAGCAGACCCTGTGCCACAACCTTTGCATGGGAGCCACATTCAAACCCCTTGCCAGTTGCCCAGGGTTCACAGCCACGGCTTGGCTATGCCTGCTCTTCTGAAGGAAAACATGAACCCAGCTGGCCTTGCCACCTTCTTTCAGCAGCGTCTCCCTTACTAAGGAAAACAAATGAAAAACTCTGGTGTACTTGGTGAGCCACCCGTGGGAAACCTGCTCATAGACACCACCAACATGAACAGCTTAAGGACAGCTGCTACCTGTCACAAAACCCCTCCCTATTGCCTGGATGGTGTCCTTCAATCAGAAATAGGAAGCAGAAGGGCATAATCTCCCATCTGTCTGCCTGGAGGGCACTCTATCTCTGCCCRCTGCTGGGATCCAGTGGTCCCACAGCCAGTTAGAATCCACAAGCAGGGCTGCCCATTCCAGGGGACTTTGGAGAACAACTCTTGAGGCTGGTGGGAACCCCTCTCCAYGGTCAGGGACTGCAAAAAATCTCAGCTCCCCACCCTGCTCCACCATCATCCCAGCCTTGGGGTGTTCAACACCACCACCTCCCATCCTAGACCCATCTCCTTTGGGACTGGTCTAAGCCCTAGAGCTYTAAAATGGGGGGAATGGCTGCAGGAGGCATGTTCAAGGCAGCATTGTTTTTCTTCCTTCCCTGATCTCCCCCTCCTCTTTCACAACCACAGATACATGCACACACATTCGCCTAATGCATGGGCTTCGCCTGCCCTCAGCTGGTTACACACTGCAATGCAAAGTGCCCAGTTTTGCAAAGTTGCAATCTAAGTCTCAAAATGAGCTTGGTTTGAACAGAAGAGCAGCGTTCACCTCTGTAATGCTCAGGGACTGTTTGGTGCAGTCCCTCTGTTCAATGTTGATAAACAGAGATACAGCTGGTGCTGGGAGCCTGAGACTGGAGACAGCCTGATCTCAGGCTCAGAGAGGAGCTCTCCATGATATCCTATATTAGTTTTTAGTTACAGTTTAAAATTAGGAGGGAAGGCATTAGAAATGTGAAAGGAATTCACAAACAGAGGTCTGATATGTAAATCTTTGATGGTAAACTGAGGAGCAAAGATGATTTATCCAGGCAGGAATGGTGCCTAGCATGAGCTCCCAGAGAGCAGTCACAAAACTGCGTGTGGGATCACTTCATCAGGACTGGACAAATTGCAAGGGTAAAAGTACTTCCAACAGACATGATATTTTGTAAGGTGAGTTGTTCTGGTTTTGCAATACTGCTAAGATATGAATAAGCTTACAGCAGTGCTCTAATTTAATGTCACTGTGATGTGAATGCAGTTTTGTGGGACTGAGAAGATCTCTTCCCTCCAGGCTGGCTGCAGGGTCTCTGAACATGTTAGTTTGAGGTTGAAACAGTGTTAAAGGAAGGCTTTTTGGAGCAATTGCCCCAGATAACAGGGTATCTTTCACACAAGTTCTGCCATACTGGGTTATTTAGAAAGCTTACTAACTCAGACTTTCCCAATAAAAAGAGTTAGTTCACGTTTACTTACTTTTTTCTGTGCAAACACAAGTCTCTGCAATAACTTTGTGCATGACGTTTAATGAAAGGAACCCAACAAATTCAACAACATAAAATACTGATATCAGTACTTAGAGCATCTTTAAACAACCACCTCAGGGCTCATTTGTTTTCCTCCCAGCTCTTGGAGCAAGTCTTTCCCCCATGCCTCRGTTTCTCTCCTCATTGAAATTAAGATGATATCATGCCTGTCTTATCAGCATACCCAGGGAACCAGTGGAGAACAGACTCCATCATGTTGCTGAGCATTACCTGGGGGAGCACAGTACAAGCCTCCATGTCTTCCTGGAAGTGTTTGTAGGAAAGACCTTTGGGATTGTGAGAAGAAAGTGCAAACAATCACTAGTCAGAGTTACAGCCTCTGGCTGCTGTTCCTGSTGTTCTGGGTCATGGCCGTTTCCCATTACGCTTTCAGGTGTATACGTATGGGCAYTCTTTTCCCTGCCTCCAGTTCATGCTGATGGAGAAAAGAGCCACACTACACCTCARTTGTACTGCAACCACTGCTTGGTAAGTGCTCCTAGAGTATGGGGCATGCATAAATCATGTATTCATAGAATAATAGAGGTTGGAAGCACCTCAGGAAGTCTCCAGATCAAAGCGGGCCAGCTTTGAAGGTAGACAGGGTCACTCAGGGCCTTGTGCAGTCAAGTTTTGAGTCTCTCTGAGGATAGAGATTCCACTACCCCTCTGGACCCCCAGTCCAGGGTTTGATCACCCTCGTGTTTGTTTGGTTGGGTTTTTTTCCTCTAATATTTAATCAGAAATTCCTGCATTCCAACTTGTGTCCATTGCCTCTTGTCTTATCACTGTGCCCATTCAAGGAAAATCCTCCTCCAAGTTCTCTATAGGCTCCCATTAGGTATTTTCAGATGGCAATAAGGTCCCCCTGGAGTCTTCTCTTCTGCAGGCTGAACTAACCCAGCCCTCTCAGCTTCTCCTTGCATTTCATGTAGTCCAGGCCCCTGACCATCTTGGTGCCTCCCACTGGATTTACTCAAGTTTATCATGTTTTTTCTTGCACTGGGGAACCCAAACTGGACACACAATCCAGACAGTCTCACATGTGGGGAAGATGAAGTCTCCAAAGGGGTGAAGAATCACTTTCCTCTATCTATCTGCTGGCCACCCTCCTGCTACTACAGACCAGCAAATGAAGATAAAATTAGTGCTGGCTGTGAAAGGGCCAGGTTAAAAAGTGGAAGCATGGGGACTGCCAATGAGAGCTTACAGAACCACAGTGTTCCTGGTCCCCTGGGGCCAGGAAGAGCTATTCTCAAAGCAGAGCATCTTTCTCTGCCGTTGGAGAGCAGTTCCTGGGAGGATGGTTGCTGGGCCCAGGGAGGGGCAGCCAGGAAGGAAACACAAGGTCAGTAAAATGGGATCCAGAGAGGGATTCAAGAAAGAGCAGAGGGGAAGGGAAGGAAATGCAAGAAAAGATGCAGATAGGCATGCGACTATCCACTGCCCTGAAGGAAAGGAGCAGGCCTGGAACTTGCATATTTGAAGAGCAGAGCAATGTGGAACCTGTAGGATTCAGAAAGGGATTGTAAAAGGCTAAGGATAGGGGAAAGGGGGCTAAGGATAGGGGAAAGGGGCTTGGTCAGTGGGATGGAGAAGGAGGATAGGACTATAGGGATATCAGGGATGAACCTCCTCTTCATAGCTAGCCATTGGTGCCTTCTCCTCCAGCATCAGGATAAAGACGTTATCCCAAGCAAGCATCAGGTGCAGCACAGAGAGGTGTCGTTGTTGGTTTCACTGAACAAGACTGGTCAGAAGTAGGGGAAAAATAGGAATGGTCAGAATGCCCTTAAATGTACTTAGAAGAACTCACTTCCTCAGCAACAACCCACTMCTGTGAGGTAGCATCGCCAGATGCTCCTCTTGTTTCTGGGCATCCACAGCAGTGAGAAATACCTGTTCATGTCACTGGAAGACCAGCTCTGCTCTCTCCTGCATGATTCACACTTAAGCCACAATAATCTTTACATCAGTGATCTCAAGGTTAGGTAACTTTATCCCTTCAAGTCTGGTATCTAACTTGGTCCTGCTGTGGTCTAGGGAGACTAGCAGTCTGTTCTACATCTCCTTTAGTCTCCTGAATGTATTCAAAGTCTGTGTTCTCTAACCCACCGTTAGTCTCCTCACTTGAGGGAATTCACTGTTTCCAGCCACTGTAGTCAGAAACCACAAAGAGAAAATTCAGACAACCACCCTGTAACCACCAAAGGCAGTTCTTCACCCCATTGCCCCTCGTGTTTTCTTTTCAGCTTTGATGTGTTGCAGAACTCCTGCTGCTATTACTGAGCCTAAATATTTTATCTAACCTGTACTTCCCTCTTTCTCCTGAGTTTCTCCAACCTGACTACACCAGTTTGCACAGCCCACCATGGTGGGGGAGACAGGTGGGAGAGGGGGGTAGAGGGAAGAGTCATTGCTGCTTCCTTGCCTCTTTCCGCCTCTCTGTTACAGCCTTGTCCCTRGGTTGAATGTGACCCCGTAATCCTACAACAAACCACACATCAGCACTCACACAGGTGCAGTGTGCATGTGCATCAAATAGAAGATGGATTTGCCTACTGCTGTCTCAAATTGCTTACAAGACCTACCTCCAGGGCCCAAGCTGTGTGATGGCATCTATTGAAGGCAAACAATAGAAGCCCCCAAGCACTTGTGTGTGTGAGAAACTCAGCTGCATGTTCCCAGCAGGATGATGCCTGAGCGAATGGACTGCTCACCATCAGAGACACAGAGTCTTCCCATTGCCCTATCATGGTGGGAAAAGCAGTTTGCAGTCCTACAGGAAGGTGTCTGCAATGATGAGGTGACTGTTGTTTACAGAGTGGATTAGGGCCTCACAGATGCAGCATCTCTTTGTAAAGACACGTTTGGTCCAGGCATCAACTGAAGCCATTTCAGGTCCTGCCCTGAGTTCAGGCTCCTCAAATATGCTGACAAATCTCTTATGGCAACTGAACCCACCCAAACAGGCATGGATGTCCTTTCTCACACCTGACTTTAAGGGGGAAGGTTTCACAGATGGAGACACCTAAGAGTGGGTATGTGTCTATAKGTATCTCCATGTGAGTTGGTATCTGAGCTCCCATTACTGCCTCTGGAAATGCAGTCAGTGGAGTTGAGAGTGACCCAACTGATCAAATGTAGGTGTTTATGRTTGAGTTGAGTCCTCTCCATTCCCACAGACTGCATTGACTGGACCTCCCCTAGCAGTAATGGGATTCTGGGCATGAAGATTACATGGACACATCCTGATTATGAGCATGGAGACACCATGATTGTTAGTGTCTTCGTCTGTGAGCTGAATCACAACAGCAGGCTCTAAGCATCATTTAGACAACTGAATCAACCCTCTGGAGCCCTTTAGGTGCTCTAGCATATCCAGGATGTTTCCTTGGGTCTGGTAGAAATAAAGCAGGACCTGCAGGAGACTTGTACCTTCTGAAATGTAGGCTGGAGGCCACAAAAGACACATTACAACATCTTGAAAGCACAAATGCCAAGGCAACTGCATCGTGCCTCATAGGTTCTCTTTGTAGTCCAAGAAAGGCATCTCTAAGGCATAAGTTTCCTTGTCCTGAAGGAGGTGTCTCAGGAAGAACAGATGTGTCAGTTCCCAAAAGACTGTCATTTCTGAGGGCTTTCACACTTTTGCCTCTTCCAGAAGATTATTTGATCCAGGATAATGCCCAAGCTGATTCCTTGTTTCTACTAGAGAAGAATTGATGGCTTTTCCTCCTGTATAGACCTCAGCTAGTTCAGTCACAGAAAAGTCCTGCTGCTGAATTGATAACAGCAGACTGTAGTCATTGCAACCAACTCTGCAGGGTTGCCTTAGGCCATGCCTTTAGCTGGTGTGTTCCTTGCTCTCCCTGTCTATCCCCTCACCATGCATCTCTGCAAGGGAAAGCAGATACTTCCCCATCCGGGAACTGCCACTGTGGGGAGGCCAGTGTACGCAGGGAGCTATGGGTTATAGAGAAGAAAGGCTGTTATTGCCCACAGCAATGGCCCTGGTGCCCACAACCCCTCTGTCAAAACCACCTGTGGTAATTAGCTGCAGTTCTGCAGATCTCGTGGTTGGAGATAAAGGGAGAAAATCTACAGTAGACCTCCCTGAGGAGAAGAGTGGCAGGCGGGGGTGCTGAGGACCCCCTCAAGGTGCTCCACATTGATAAGCATGTTCTCAGAGTGCTCCTAGGGGATGCCCTGAGCTCTACCTAGTGGAGAGGGAGAGCCACTCGGTCACATGTTCAGCAGCACCCACAGCAGTYGGATGTGTAGTACTGGAGGTGGTGGGGAGAGGGCCACTACAGACATGGACAGGGAATCTGGACTGAGAATGGGCCTGGTGACTGCTCTTCTCTGACAGAACAGCACTAATTCTCAGCCACTTTCCTATGAGCAGGTCTGAGCCCAGCATGAGCCCTGGCTTCTCTTCCATCCAGACTGCTCGGTCAYGTTCCCAGTAGGTACTATCAGACAAACAGGCAGCTAAAGATGTCTGGGAGCCAGCACTGYAGCTGCCAGGATGGTGAGTTTGTGACCAGCTCAAGCCTCAGCTCTCTCTCTATCCTGGGCTTCTGTGGAACGAGCATCAGAGCTGGACTTTCCCCTTCCAGGATCATCTTTGGAGGCTATTCCCACATTTGTTTTCGAGATAACAGTCTGACCTCAGCAATGAAATTGAGGAGAAACTGGCACCATACTCCATCAGCACCAGTAGGGAGGTCTCCTCCACTGCCCACACAGGAGGGATCAAATGCAAAGGGAGAACGGACACTGACAGCCAGAATTGGAGGGCAGCAGAAGGTGATGCCTTCACACAGCCCTCCATGTTGTACCTGCTACTCCATCGGGAGGACATGCAGAGGTTAACACTCCTCAGGAGGTTCAGGGAAAAAGAATCATTCCTGAAAGCTTCTCCTACAGTTGGAGAGTGGTGTAAGTCATTTAAGAGAGAGAGGATGAAATGATAACAGAGCCTTGACAATTCCTGTGACAGCCTGCTGACAAACTTGAGCTGCGCTCTATACCTGGCAAACACAGACAGTTGTATGAGACATAACAAGAAAACAGCMAAAGCACAGTTGGTTCGCTATCTTTGGGAACATGAGGTGGTACCTGTGACCTGAGCAAGGCTCTCTGTCACTGACACCTGCAAAAAAGCGATCTTGCTTTGCTTTGTGAAACCCCTCAAATGTTTTTTATTTGACCAATGCTAGCTTGGAAATGTGTTTCTTTCCTAGAGAAAGATTGTGCTAAATCTGGCAAAGGAAATCCTTTCACTCATCTCTTCCATCCCCAGTGCTTCTATCCTGAATACAAATGTGACCCAAGGAAGCCCCATCCAGACCTTATCTTTCCCTGGGAATGCCCCAGACTTGGGAAAGCCAGATGTTAGAAGGAGATGTTTTGTTAAAATACCACGCGAGGGCAGCCTCTTCCACCTTCCAGCGTTAGAGATCCCCCTTCAGCCTTCCAAATCCRGGATAAAAGGCTCTTTGGTTTGTTTAAAGTCCCTTGCTGATAATATCATTGCTCAAGTGATACCGGCTGCAGGCTGCATTTCAACAGGAGATGCACAAATATGGCTCCATTATAAAAAAAGCAATCAAGTGTTTACCACACAGGTCTTCCAAAAGGAATGTCTGGAGCTACGGGAATATTGCTTAAGGCCAGCGTTCAAGGTATTCCCATCACCTCAAACTGTGAACACTGGAAGTGCCTAGTTAATATTTACATAATTAATGTTATAACTGCTGAGTAGCGATGTGTGTAATGCTGTGTTCCTGAGCAAGCCATCTCCAACAGGAACGAACCAGACACTTTTGGCTCTTGCAACAAAAGCAGCTACCTACAGTACATAAATAAAAGCTGATTTTGTTATCCAGAGATTGCAGCAGGTTTATCAGCTGCTGTTTGCCACAGTCACCACTGGATGGGGAGAGAACATCTCTCTGAAGGGGATGAATTACACACCTGGGGCAAACATTTGCCCTGGCTGGTGCCCTTTTATATGGTGCCCTGGACCCCTGATTTTTGCATGCACTTCCCAGCAAAGCTGAGAGACCTGCCTTCGTGAAGTAGAAATCAGCAAAATGAGCCAGAGCAGCTTCTTTCAGTGGTCGTAGCACTACCACAGCCCTGATGTGTCCAGCCTAGCAGCCCTGAGTGAGGATGCATGCCTTACAGTCAAAATCCCTGGGGAGAAGATAGATGGCAGTGAACATCATTAAGTATACTTGTTTCTATGAAAGCTTCTTAAAGACTGGTCCCAAACTTCTCCCTGGGGTGCCTTCAAAGCATTTGATGAAATGCTATGCTTAAACTCTATGTATATGCTTAGCCTCTGGAAGAAATCTTCCTTCACCTCCCCAGAGAGGGTTTTGTTGTTTTTTTTTTTTCTCCCCCATGAACCAAGCTTCCATCTGCCAAAGTGCACAGCATCCTCCCATGCTTGCCGTGATCCATGCATGGCAGATTTTCCCCAAAAGACTAAAGCCTGAACTACTGAACTATTACAATACTTGCCATATCATTTGGCACTGTGTAGGAGTTGAATTTGTGCAGAAAATCAAGAAAATCAAACCTGCAGACTGTCCCTGCAAATTAATCAGGAAGATTATCAATTTACACCCACTTTGCTTGAGTAAGAACAATTGGCTAAGTTTTAGCGCACTTGTGAATCTGGCACCAGGCTTAACATGTTAAGCAAATTAAGAGCTGGAATAAAAATTATTATATCTGACAGAGCAATTTATGGATCAAAAGATGGTATGTTTTTTTATTCATCGGCAAGGATGGGAAAAGGGTCTTGCATCCAGTCCTTGCAAACCCAAAGATAACTGCTCTGATGTATAGTTGTGCCAATCCGTCCAAATAAGAAAGGAATCATCAGGGAACTGCCACAGATAGATAAACATGCAAAAGAAGAACTAGCAGTTTATTGCAGAGAGATTCATCATCTCACTGTGGCACCATGCTGAGGGAAAATGATGCGTGGGCTAAAACCAAATTAGTGTCAGGCCACCCAGGGAAGGGATCAGCTGGGCTAAAAGAATAGCTGTGAAAATCCCCGTTACCTGCTACCTTCGGTGTGCTGGACCAGGTGAAAACCAGGGAGCCACAACAAGGGAAGATCTCCAGGGCAGGAGCAAAGGCTCAGCACAGCAGAGCTGATTATTGCCACTTTTTTTGGTCCAGCCTGTGCTCTCAACTGAGACAGACGACACCTTAGGTCTCAGCTTACCTGTTCATCATCTAGGTGGGAGAAGATTTGTCAGTCCCAGAGGTAAATGCTGCAGCTTCAGTTTAGCATTATGAGAGCCAACTTTGACTGTACAGCTTCTCTCTGTGGGTGCCTCCTCTTAGGCTGGGAAATGACCAGTTGCCCTGTATAATCTCTGCTGCAAATGAACAGCAAGTATATATTAGCCTTTGAGTAGAAGCACATCTATTGATCTTAAATAAAATCAGTCTGATAATATAACTTTAATGATTTTTCCTTGAGAGCCAAAAAAAAAAAAAAAACCCCTCAATGAAATGTAAAAGCAGAATGTGTGCAGTGGTTGACAAACACCATAGGAAATACCTGAAAGGTTTCTGGATACAGCCACTGTTTCAAAAGTCTTTGTCATTTTTTCCTTTATGAAGCTTACTGGAAGGCTAGTTGTCTTCTCAGATATTGTGTCACATGGATCAGGCTACACAAGTTGGGGCAGAGTGAGATCTGTTCCTCCAGTGAGGGGATGAACTTAGAGTCATGGGGAGTGGGAAAACAAAAGCAAAAAAGTACTCAGACCATTTGGGAAGCAGAGATTTGCAAGCC
The DNA here is from genome assembly GCF_003343035.1 of Apteryx rowi. Lineage (NCBI taxonomy): Eukaryota > Metazoa > Chordata > Aves > Apterygiformes > Apterygidae > Apteryx > Apteryx rowi. The sequence goes on from NW_020451204.1 coordinate 2,579,628, forward strand.
CAATGCTATTACTTAAACGTATTTCTAATGGTGTGCACCCTTGGAAAAAATCACTCATCTCCTTTGGCTTGTACAAAGCAGGGCAAGCTGGGAGACTTTTAAGAGGTAGCTTTGTTGTGACTGACACTGTGGGGGAAAGGATCTTCTTCTGTGAGGGGTCAAAACAGTGCCAGATGACTGAATGCAAAACCAGCAGTTAGTCTGCTGCGTTGTGCATCCACGTGGATGTCTACAGAGACAGGGCACAAATACAGGGCTGGCTGCAAATCCACCATCCCTTGCATCTGCTTCCCAAGGCCTCCTCAGTGAAGCACGTCCTGCTGCCAGGCAGAGTCAATGGTTGTTTTATTGCCAACATGAAGGACATGAAGGGGAATTCTCTAACCTGCCCAACAGAGCAGCTTTAAGATGTCTCATTTAACCTTCTGCCTTTTTCAGTGCTGTCGCTTCAAGCCCAAGACACCACCAAGGACTGTGTTCAGCTGAGCCATGGTGGGGAATTTCTTAGTGCTCTGAGGGTCAGCATAGAAGTCTCCTCTGACAAGGAGGCCACAGGAGTCCTCCATAGGGGCTCTTCTAGAGCTTGCTCAAAAGTTAATGTTCTTTATGGAGGGTGTCAAATGGTGTGGGTGTCTTCATGAAAGGTATCGCATGGTCTCTGCAGTGTCACGTGCTTTGAAAGAATGTGGTTGAGTTGGACAAGACACCAGCAAGATCGAACCAAGATGCCCTGCATGTTACACCTTCTTCTCAGCACAAGGAGATCTGAAAGGTCTGAGCTGCTTCTGCTTCAATAGGGATTTTGTCCTGCATTTAGTGCTTGTAAGAGGTGTATAAGGGGGAGGCAGGGACACCAGGACCTGTTGATAAGATATGCGTTTGGAAAGCAGAGAGGCTGACCAGAGTGGACTGGTAACAAACGGTTTTCTGTTTCCAGCTCTGAACAGTGAACTTGAACAAATCCAGTCCACCTTTTCTGGCTGTTCCCCTTCCAAATTCTTTGCCTAACRTGCACGTATAACTGAAAGCTTTGAGGACACTATATATACTATATATATTTATATGTGTGTGTGTATGTATATATTTGTATGTATGTAGTGACAGTGGGGACCTCAATACAATTTGGACCTTGAAGGTGCTCTGAAGAGCATAAATCCTTTGCACAAAAAGGCTGTACACTGGCTGTACACTGCTCAAAGGCTGTCCTCCACCCAAATGTGGCTACCTCACAGCAGGAAGCAAAGCACGTCCTGTTGGAGTGCCTTTTTACTTTGTGATGAAAGGTGTGTGTAAGCCAAATCCCACGGTGCCTGCTAGCCAGAGAGAGATGCACTCAGCCTCTTCTCTGCTGGCGGGCAGCTCCTGGCAGCCGGGATCAGCTCAGTTCACATTTCTGCCTAGCACAATTAATCACCATGTCACAGTCACCAGAGTAAAGCACTGCTTCACTTGGAGCTGAAGAAAAACTGAATAAACTTGCACGTGCAGAGGTACAAAGGAAGAGCAAAATATTTAGTGTCCAGCAAACAAATGGCCAGGACAAACCTCTTTTGATACAGAGGAGAGAATCTGCAGCATTTTAAGCTTTTAGGCATTAAATCCCTAAACATCCAAGCACTGGAGCAGGAAGGAGTCTGTAAAATGTCTATAAGGTTTTATTTACAGGCCATGTGTCAAAAGCTAAGAGACAGAGGAAAATAAGAGTGCCTTCTGCAAGGTATCTAGGCAGTGAGGGAATAGCAGCAGGAGCAAAGACAATCCGTTGAGATGTTCTCCATCAGAGCAGTTCCTGCTATCTGGGGAATTTCTGCCAGGGCTGAGTTAACCCCCAGGCAAACTACACTTTAAAACTTGCCTTATGGAAGTGGGGACATATCCAGCAATGAGGCAGTTGCACTGGCAAAGCCATGATGTCATGGGCATTCCCCAAAGACCTCCCTGCTACCAATGGGAAGGAGCAGCTCAGGAATGCTGCCAGTGTTTGCATGGTGGGACGGGGAAGGAAAGGGCATGTCTCTCTTATCTGGTGCGCTGGAGCCCATCCTCAGCTTTGCTTTCTCATCCCTATGTACTCTAGAGGATGGAGACTCCAGCATTTCCTTGGTTTTTTTTTTCAAGCAAGCCAAGGCTTCCCTTGTCCCTGGTCTCCTGGCATCAAAGGAGAGAAGATGAAGATGCTCCTTGATCTTCTATAGTCAACATCTTTCTCTTCCCTGTACTTGCACCAGGCATGCACTGGAAGGAGAAGCCCCCCACACACACACCCATGGAGCCATACCACTTCAAGAAGTATCTGAAGCAGCTTTACATCATATAGATAGACTCAGTGGTACCCTGGAGCTACACAGATACTCTCCTTTTAGGAGAAGCTGGCTCATGCTCCGCACCGAAAGAGGTGGCAAATGGAGAAAGAAAAAAGCAGTGACTCTATGAACTCGTAAATCACCAAAGTCCTAAAAGAATTTGAAAAAAGAAGAAAAAGAAAAAGAAACCCAACACGGCCTTTTTGGTTTGCAGATAAGCACAAAGTTTGGCAGGAAAGAGATTAAGACTTTTTCCAGTCCACCTCACAGTCGATAATTCCCACAGCAACAGAGCTCTGGGTTACAAACAGCGGCATGTGTACCCCTTGCAGAAAATGGGAAAGACAAGCGGGGCAGGGCATGGGGCAGGGAACGGTTTGTGTTTAGTTCTGTTTACTTGCTGGCCGTTATTTCTTAAGGAGACAATTTTTTTCCCACCTGGGGGAGAATCATGGTTGTCACTAAGGGAAAAGTCCTGACCGATCCCCTCCACACATCCTCCTTTGCAAGTAGGATTGTCCTCTAGAGGAACATTTTGGGGGGTTGGCCAGTTCAAAGACTTTGGGACCCCTGCTATACCCCTCGGGAAACTCCAGCCTCACCCTATCAGCTCGTGCAGGCCTGGCCAGCAGCCCAGAGTTGTTACGATTAATGACTGAAAAAAACTGCCAACTATAGGCATGAGAAATTAAGTTGTCACTAACATTTAGAAATCAACTTTAGACCATGGTAAGGATGGGAGAGGAAGAGCACGGTCTGCATCTGCAGCCTCTGATCCTCTCCACAGTCCCTGTTGGGYTGGCCTAAACCCATCCTGAAAAGAAATAGAAAAGAAATAATAAAAATTAAGTTAAAATAATTTTTAAAATAAGTTTTAAAAGAAATTAACTTCTTTACAAAGATAAATCTAGTGTCGCTGAAGATGCCCAGGTATCCTACCTGGCATCCAGCTGTTGTCCCAGAAAGATTCAGGTCTCCCGTTGATCTTGTGTCATATCTGCCAGCCCCAAGTGGACATCATAGGTACCCTGGGACATCTCAAGTGGCACCAGACAGCTATTTTCAGGCAGCTCTATCAAGTCCCTGTAGCCCTCCCTGGGGCACAGGAACTGGAGAACCAAGTGAGGGACAACAAATGAAAAGGTATGGGGAATACTGATAAACACAAATAATAAATTTAAGATGAACGAAGCGGAAAAGGATACAGAGGAGAGCATCCTCAGCAGACCGCTCTGCTTCCTGAAGCCATCTTCCCACTGCCTGCTAATGGTCAGCCTGGGGAAGTGGGAGACCAAGGGAGAGCTCTGGAGGTAGCAGGAATCCTCTCAAATCAAGCATCTTTTTCCAGGATGCGTGGTTAGAGCTTGGAAGATGGTGATGAGAAGATCTCATGGCTCCAGGGAGTATCTCATGGAAACAGTATAAATGAAAGGTGAGAAGTGCAGCCAGAATTGCAGCAGGAGTTCCTGGAGGAGCAGGCTCCTGATGAACTCAGAGTAGACACGTGCCCCGACCACCAACTCGCTGCAGGGAGGGGATGTGCTGGGGTCCCCGTGACCCATCCCAGGAACACCTCCACGCCTCCTGGCCACCATCAGAGACAGGATAGGGACCTCCTTGGGCTTTGTGACTATGAACCTAGTTTTTCCAGTGTGAACAAGGAAGAAACAACCCTAGTCAGCCAGAACGAAAGCTCTCTCTTACTCACCATGCCACAATAGGAACATTTTGGCAGGAAGAAAAGACACTTCTTCCCTACTTCTGCCACTCTTTATGCTTCCCATCCCCTCTGTGAATATGGAGAGATGAATCCTCCCAGACCCTCTCCAGTCCATCCCTGAATGCCTCGAGCACCATGAAATTCCCGCTCCTACAGCCCCGTGGCCTGACAAAGGCAGACCTTTGTCCTGTCATTCCTCACGAGCCTGACCTGCAGGAGGGAAAGGGGAAGCAGAGAAGGGAAAGGAACCTGGGGACATGTCCTCCCCTGCCACAGCAGGAGGTATTTTCCTATCTGAAGCTGATTAGATTTGGGCAGACTGGGTCTTTTCAGAGCGCTCGATGCAGATGCAGCGGGGAAGGGGTTGTTGGAGGCAGGAGTGATACCTGATGCAGTGACAAGGGAGCGGTGGCCACGGTGACAAAGAGGCTGTGGGATGTAGGGTCACACTCAGTCCCCAGTGCAAACTCAGCCTGCCGCAATGGACAGATGGCTCCTTTCCGTCTTCTGACCTCATTGTTTAATCTGACCTGATCCGGTTCTGTAATCTAATGGCCATTTTAATCACCACTATGAAGCCTGGATTGTTTCCCCAGGCTCCACCCTGAATTCCTTCCCAGGGAGGGCACACGCACAGTCCAGACACCGTCCATCCGATGGGATGTCCTCAGCTAACTCCTTCGTGGAACATGTGTGGGGGCTGTTCCCAGCTCACAGGGGAAAGGCATTGCTGCTCAGAGCCGTCACTGCTGTCTGCAATAAAAGAGGCAATTTCAGTTCCATGAAATCAGCAGATTTCTCCTTTAGTTCCTACATGTGCTTCTGGAGACTTAACACATCTCAGCCACCGCTCATTCCAAGGGTTTCTAAGACCCTTGGCAATTTTGCAATACTCCAGAAGCATTTGGGGGCCTTTTAGAAAGCTCTGGTGATTAAGAAAATAACCTTGGACTCAAGACACTTGGGTTTGTCTCTTAACTCTGCCAGAGAGACCCTTGGTGCATCACCTTGGTCAAGGCATTTAGTCTTGATAGCAGCACCTAAACTATAGGAACCCAAAGCCTTTCCCAGATCCCTGGTCTGCACTTTTGCTCTGGTCCTGCTCTGACTCTGTGTTCAGACAAAGACAGGCACAAGTGACTCAGCCCATCCTGGGAAGGTAGCATGTTGCACAGTCCCCCAAGGAAGCTGCAGTGATCTCCAGTTCCCAGTTTGCAGATTAGGATCTCCATGCCTCARTTCTTCCTCTGTGAGAGGCTCAGCACAGCCTCTCAAGAGCTATATCCATGGTTAATGCGGTAAAGAAAAGATGAGCTGGCATACAAGATAGCCTAGCACAGGGCTGCAAGCACTGAAATGTTCTGCAGAAGAACAGCATCCCTTTTGGGTCTCAGCCCATGCTACAGCATTCATTCTGGTGATGTCGGTACCCAGGCAAATATAGCCATATGTAAACACACACGTCCCTCCATATAGCTATAGGTCAGAGGAGTACTCAGAAAAGATTTATGCCCACCCTTTTTCCCCGCTCTGCCTCAGAGGGTGGGAAGGGACCTGAAAAGGTCGTGTAGTTCATTACGTCCCCCCAAGGCAGGATCAAGTCTCCTATGGCACTGCCGACAGATGTTTGTGTAACCTGCCCTTAAAGACCTCCAGCAAAGGAAAGCTCACATCCTCCCCTCAACAATCTTATTCTCGTATCTCTGGGGTAACTCAGAGGATTTTCCCACGCTGTCCAAATCACATTGCATTATCCCAAACTGCAGAGAACTGCTCTGCTCTCAGTGAGGGCAGTTTCTCCAGCTCTCCTCCCAGATTGAACAAGTAGAAATATTTTGCTAATACTTTTGCAGTGAGGGAAAATCTATTCTAGACTGCATTTGCCTCCGGAAGCAAGAGTTTCACATCAGCACACAGCCCCTARTTCACATCCCTGACAGCATTTAGGAGAGGACATAGCTCCGCCAGGATTTGTCTGGCAGCAGAAGACACCCCAGGTGKCCCCAGTTCTTGCTCTCCCCAGGCACAGAGCCCTGTTCCCTGTGATGCTATAGCAGGAATGGAGGATAAAATGGTCCCCGCATCTGATCTGTCACTAGCCCAAGCTAATCTGGGATGCCCCTTATTCAGTTGCCTTGTTTAACACATTTTGCTYTTCTACAGTTTTACCAGATCCTGTGTTTCAATTAACTTCACATCCATCTCAGCACGCGTTGCTGAAAGGGTACAAATAGCTTCCTTTCATGCTACCACGGGGAATAGTCCTCAAGTGAGGGTGGACATTTCACAGGGGACAACAGACTGTGGGTTGTCCGGCTTCTTAAACACCTCGGAGTTTTCCATCCTTTCTTCTCTGCCCCTCCTTTGGGATTAAGGAGATTTGCAACTGGCAAGCAGATCTTTATGCTCAGATTGATGGCTGATGGAAAATCCTCTGGATGGGGGTCTGAGATGCTGCTTCGTTATCTTGGCGTTAGAAGGTGCCCCACCTGCAGTGTTTCACAGCGCGGGGGCAGCCTCAGCTCTACCCCCAGTCTAAGGTTTGCCGCTGCCTATTTTAAAGGGACTGCTGAGACCAGCACCGAGATGCTTATTTACCTTCTGACTGTGAAGCAATCACATTTTGCTGCTTTTCTCTGCAACCATGTGTGCTACAACTGCAGTGTAATTTTGGGAATCCCATTCTATACTATTATTGCAGCAGCTGAGACTTTACCACAAAAACACATACTCATGATCAAATCGAAAGACTTAGCAATACCAATTCTTCTATTTCCTACAATATAACATTGACTTTCTTGATGAACAATTTTCATTGCAATATTCTCCCCATGAAACTGCTCCCAGGTACCTGAGCTTAGACTACAGATTTGGCTATGAAGCTGGATTTCACAGACTCTCCCAGGTGACTTTATTTAAGCTTGGAAATCTTTTTTTTTTTTTTTAAATATATATACATGTCAAATTCACTTTATTTGATTTGGTAGGGCTGAAAAGCAAAAACTAGATCTCTCTGTGGCTGYATTTTAACAATGTTATTTAAATGTGCCGTCACGTTGGCCTCAGTATTCCTCAAGAAAAATAGGTCTGCCCCTTTGAAAAGAGCTGGGTTCCAGAGACTGCAAATGGGAGGACTATTTCTTGGTGCAATGCACCAAAGGATTTAAATGCAATGTGTTCCTTTGGTTCTGAGGCACTGAAACTCTTAATTAAGGACTGTTTTTTTTTTTTTTTTGGTTTTTTTTTTAAGTAACCACTATTTTGCAGTGACTGGTCCTCTGCCAGGAGTTGTCTGCACAGATTTCACCCTTGGCATTCAGAAACTTCATGCATCTGAGACCAGGTTCTTCTTAACGGGGACGTACCTTGTTTGGAGAAGTGGTTTTGTATTGCCTCATTGCCTCTTGGCCCTGTAGCACAGCGTGGGTTACCAGGTGTGCTGGGCAGGCTCTGAGCCATGTCTGCAGCGGGGTTAAGTATCGCTGGCCTGTGGCTGAACTGGACATGGCAGGAACGGCCAGGATGGTGACACTGCTTCTCTCAGGTACAACTTCCTAGCATTCCCAAGAAGGCAAATTTCAGATCTTGCTGAAAAAAGAAAGAAAAAAGAATTGTCACAACACTTTCTCATTTCAAACCTTTCCTCCCCTTCCCCTGTTTCAAACTTTTTGAAACTCACGTTTTCTTTTGTTTTGGTTTGGATACAGCTCTTTTGTTTCTCTGATCTGTGCAGAAAAGTGTAGACTAGCCCTGTGCAGCCTGCGCTCAGAGGCCCGTCCCTGCCAGGTTTCAGGCATGTGTTATGAGCTCAGCCAGTCTCTGCTTTATGCTCCCTGCAATTCAGCCGCTGACCGAGCTGGGTTGAGAGCCCTGGGCTGTGCAGGACAAAAAAGCGTAGGAGTCTTTTGCAAGTCATGCAAATGGGGAGAAAATGCCCAAGGACCTTGTTCGTCCACCTAATTAGAGCTTGCTTTCGACCCGTGAATAAAAATGTTGCTAAGCCGTTTGTTTGCAAGTGAAGAAAATGAGTTTCTGGAGCACCAGGAGGTTCAGTAATGTTTTCCCAAGTTTGTGAGAGAGGGATTGAGCTGGCACTTCTGTGGCAACTCTCCTAATCCTGACCCTGGCCCTTGCTGCTGCCAATGCAGTCCAAGCAGAAGGGTGACATGGACACAGCCGACGTGCACTTGAAGCCCTGCTTTCCCAGCCAGGGCCTCTGACTCTCACCACTAATAATTTGCATGGAAAAGAAAAAGGAGAGGTCTGACTAGGAGAGTGCCTCTGGGATTTCTCCTCTCAGCACTGTGCTGATGCCTCATGAAAGCAGGAGTAGGCAACGGGGAGAAAGGCAGGTTGTATAGCAGGGTTTAATCCTTTCAACATTCTCCTTCGTTCTCCAGGAGCTGCACCCGGCCACATGCCAAAGGGTGCTCTTGTGTGGCTTGAGGGGCTCTGACCGCGGGGAGATTGAGGCTCTTGCAGGAAAAAGGCAGGTTGTGTGGCTAGGGGAGCCCCTGCTTTGGCATCCACGCTGCTCCCCATGCCCACGAGAGTCTGTCGTCTTGCTGGAGGTGCTCCAAGCTGGGGAGATCATTACCCCTGGCATCTCGATCCCTTTCGGTGCCTCCCTTCCCACCCTTGGTGGCTTTGCTGGGGTTTTACTGCAGGCATTTTTTCGCTGTTGGCTCCCTCTCCCAGATGGGCCGGAGGCTGGGCTCTCTGCAGCGCCAGACGCAATCACTTGTGCACCTTGAGCGCTTGCGGTGACTCACCCAGGGGAGGCTGGGGCTGATCTCCTCGCAGAAGCACCAGTGTGTGCCGGTTTCCTCTGCGCTGAGTGTCCTTCCTGTCCCCTGCCCTCGGCCCCAGGCCCCCCCCGGCTCCCCTCCTTCCCTCGAAGAGACCCCACCCGCTGCGGTCAGCAGGTTGGAGGCTCCCTGGGGCACTGCCTGCACGAGCACTCAGGAATGTGATAAACAAAACCCACCGGGAAGCGGGACCTCCTGTACCAGGCTGTACCAGGCTGGGCTCCAACAGCCCCTCGCAGGTGGGCTACGCATCTCAGCTGTCACTGATGCACGCCAGCGGTGCAGAGGTCCTGGGTAGCCTTCCTGGTTGCAAGGTCGCGGTACAGACCTTCCTCCGGTGGGCTGGCAGACTGCGACCGACAGGTGTCTTGGCGTCTGTAAGCAGGTTTTGAAGCAGAAGTGCTGTTCCTGGGTTGGTGTGCATCTCTCCAGGAGAGGGAAACAGGCACAATGCATGCAGCGGTTTGACATTGCACCATAGGAGGAGGAAGATGGGGGCAAGAGATGATGTGAGGGTGCCCGTGTGGCTGTCTCAGCACCAATGAGATGCTTCTCTAGAGGACCTGAGGAGAACACGAGCTGTCTTGTGACAGAGGTACCCAGCCCTTACAGAGGTGATGGCCAGGGGAGGGGTAGACACATGGGTGAGCTTGTCTCCACGAACACCAGGCAGAGTACGTAGTGAACTTCAGTGCTTTGGAAGCTTTCAGAGGACAAAGAGCCTCCTGGGTCAGTTCATCAAAAATACTGAGAGCCAAAATCACCAGAAGGCAAGGTTTGCACAGACCTCTGGTGCTCCAGAAAAGCTGGACCTGTGGCTGTAACATACTGCTATTCTTGCTAAAGAAAATAGTGTTGTGATGGGAGACAGGGAAGACAGTCACCTGAATCACAGCCGTCCTGCATCCTGATGTGCTGGTAGAGAGATGAGACATGTAACACAGGTGTAATGGGTGAATCAACACTGTCCTGAGAAATCCTACAAAAATCAAGGGAACAACCTCCTACTTTCACTGGCTTCTCCCATCTGATTTTAGGTCAGCCTGCCACCGCCACACCATCCAGGCATGTTCCCTATGCTTGAGCCTGTCCATTTTAAACAGATGCCAATGATAGGGCTTTGCTCTTCTAAATAATTCACAACCTCCACAGTGGCCTCAAATCATCTCCTCACCCACAGCAAATGTTTTTCTCTGCTCAACCTCATCCATCTCGTTGAACTGTATCTGCTCTCACATTGTGGTGTTTACGTTCTTCAAAGAACCGAAAGCCGTTATCCTATCTTCGCCTTAGTCATTGTTTGGCCAGGATTTATATATTTCTCCTTTTTTTTTTTTCCCCCCTAATCTATCCTCTCAAGTCTCTCCCTTCAGGAGATTGGACTCACAGGCTGCTTGGGTTTCTCTGTTTATCTTGGACTGGGAGCAACTTTTTGAAATCCTAATAACGTAGATTTTGCAAAGCTAGCTGTGAAGCWAGAGACTTTTGCACTCAACAAGGTTATGGGTGGCAACATGCCATGGGACAGCTGTTGAACTAAAAAGGGATTATCAGGGCTAAGTGGATGCTCTTGAGCTGTAAAGCCCTAGTCCCTTGAGTATGTCTTCTCCAGAGGAGCAAATGATGCGGTCTAGGTTGTCCCTCCTTGATCAAAATTAGCTGTCAGGGTCATAGCACAGTGCTCAGCAAGAAGCTCCTTTGAAAGCTGCTTTGAGAGCACGTCATGGGGCTGCATGACAAGGAAGGCTGCGTCCAGTCTCTCGACACCCAGCTGCAGGAGCAGCAGCTCCCTGAGAAACGCATCTTTCGGTGGGGCTGCATGAGGATGGAATTTAGACAAATGGCACACCAGCTGATGGCGTGCCACAGTCTCTCCCCTTCTCTCATCACAACGTGCAAACAGGCTGGAGATGACAGCTCACCCCAACCTGCTAGATCTGGCTGGCGGGGTATCAGAGGGAAATCTGTGTGGTGACAGCAGGAGAGAAGGAGGTGGGAACCAATTCTGCAAGTCCCTCACTCCATCTGTGAGACGTGGCAGGTCTGGTGGGTGTCTGATGGGAGTATAATGATGAAGAGGCTCTTCTCCTCCTTACTTTGGGATAAGGCTGGATCAGGACCCAGGGGACTTAATGGAATTAAACTAGTGCAAGAAAGCACTGAACTACTACAGTCCTGGGGCTTTGACTGCAGTTTTAGACTGGCTGTGAGGTTATCGGTACTTTCTGTCCATGCAGATAGAATCTGCTTGGTACTCACCGTATGCCTGCAATATCTCTCGGCTTTGCAGACTATTCCATCTCCATCAAGTCTGTAATGGATAAGAAGCTGAAATCAGGGTGAGTGGCACCAGGAGGTCACCTTTCTCACCGCTCCACTCCTGTAGAGCAAGGGCTTTTGGTGGCACCAGCACAGCGAAGGGGTTGTGCAACCTCTGCACAGTTGTGCAATTTGGAAACACAGTGGTGGTCAGGCCTTCTGGAGAAAGCATACACTTTTTGAGTATGCTTAATCTCGCTGAAAAAGAGAGAACAAACTGGCATTCCTGCAGAGTCTGTTTTTCTCCTAACTCATGGGAAAAGAGGCAGGCAGGAGGGGAATGTGATCCCAAGGGAACACAGTCTCAGGACACCAGAAATCCTGGTTTAAGCTCATTGCAGACTTGCTTTGAGATATTGACCAACTCCACCTCTCTGTCTTTTCCATTTTGCCTGCTGCCTGTTGTGTCACTAGATTAGTTCTTAGGATGGTTTTTCTGTGGGTGTGCGTGGGTGCCCGTGTGTGTGTGCAACATACTGAGGCATCTCGGTATAATGGCAATATAAATGATATTGTGTCAAATTCTTGCAGTGGTAGTATTGGAAGAGTTTCCTCCCTTAGAGGTTTCGAAAAATAGCTACCTGTGAAATTAAATTAAACATTGCTTCTCTTGGGGTTTAAACAATATACTCCCTCTGGCTTGGACTAAGGGTTTCTTTCTACTATATTACTTCATAGATTAATACTGTGCAGAAAGTTAATTCCCTTTTTTTTTTTTTTTTCTAGTAAGACTCTTCTTTTCTTGCAGATTCTAGATTTCCAATTTACAAATAAAACTTAATGGGGACCTCAGGGAATTTCGTGTATGTAAGGAATGTAACCTTACGATCTGGTTCCTGGTACCTGGTCTGTTCTGCTCCTCAGATCTGCTCTGCCTCCCCCAGCTGATAAGAGTGCTGCTGGGTCTGCTTGCCACGTTCATTCAATTATTCTTGACGCTGTCTTTTGTCTGCAATGGGCCCGGCACATACACAAATCAAAGCTGTCAAGTACCGCCAAGCCCTGGTTTTGCCTGGAGTGCAGAGATCTCTGAACTCTGCCTTGTCACAACCATTTGTTACTGACCTGAGAGGTGTGGGGTAAAAATTCAGATACTTCCCTTGCCTCATCACCCAAACCGGGACACAAATCTTGAAGGAAGAGGTTTTGCAGCACTGCGTTGGCCAGAGCTCCTTCAGTGGTCCTGGTAGTGCAACTGGGAGGGGAAGAGAGAAGTATGATTAACATCTGAGTGTAACAGGGATTTGAGGGACAGAAAAATCTTTGTGAATATCCTTTTTGTCTTACAGATCAGCAAATCTCACACAGAGACCCTTGCCTTGAGTAAACACCTTCTAATTTAGCCAGGTCACACACACATACAAACACACACATTTAATTCTGTGCATACATATTTGAAATTATGTGTTTTGTTTTGTTTTGTCTTTTTAATGTTCAGTCCTAATAGAAAACCTGCAAATGACTCAGGCTTCATACTTTGTGGCAGGGAGCTCCGAAGGAGTACACACACACCACTCATATGGGAGTGAGTATGTATAAAGAAGCTGTATTAAAAGTTGGGAGACTGAAAGCATGTCTTTTCAGAGTTTTAAATAAGGCCTCGTGCTGGGGACAGGACTGTGGGGGTGCATGTCCTGCCCCACCTCCCCAGGCCCCTTCTCTGAGGCCCCCACATATATAACAGCTTCTTCTCTGACCCTTTGCAGGATTTTGGTGCCATTGGAAAAAAAGCACTAAATCCTTTTGAGGAAAATCTTTCCCTTACCCTCTATCTCACTTTGCCTGCACCTTTTCCGTTTCTTCCTCACGCTGTTATCCTCCAACACTGGAAATCCTTTTGGAGGTGCTTGCTCCGAGCTCGGTGCCTGACTCCAGCGTGCCCACAACGCCTCTCTCTGTGGGCACAGTGACCCAAACCTTGCATGGGGAAACATGAGGACTGGCAGAAGGCGGCTCTGCTGGAAATTTGGCCAGGGCTGGATTTGGCCGGCGGCTGGCAGGCAGGTACCACCACGTCCCGGAGGTCACCAAGCCACTGCCAATGTTTCCTGTGCGGAGCTAGCTCAGGGAGGATCTTTCTGAAGTGCAGAGGGCAGCAGTTTTATCTGTTGCAGCTGGCTATCTGTAGACGATTTTAATAAATCAGTGGGATTAAAAACATTCCTCCCTCCGGCCTCCTCGGAGGTGTTTAACCCCATCAGGCTGTGTGAGGAGGAGGAGGGACTTTGAAAACCAATTACATTAAAATGATGATCTGGAGGAGTTTGCAGCCAAGTTATTTCTTGAACAAGTTCTGTGTTAAAGGGATGGTCTCAGCTTCGAAACCATCCGTTGGCGTGGTAATTGTACTTGTATCAGCCTTAGAGCAAATAAAGGTGGCAGAAACAATGTTCAAAAGGAAATGAGTGCATCTGTCCTGCCCTAGCTCCACCGTATATTATCCCCATTGCGCAGTATTAGAGATCTTCCTGGCATTTATCACGTGGCATCTCTCAGGTGCAGATCATTCCCACACCTTCTCCGCTACAGGACGCGGCACATGCGTCGTTGTTTTATTTTGGCAAATCTGGGAGTTTGGATGGGGTTTTAGAGGGAACCAAGACTATGAGTCTCTAGTGAGCAGAGATGATGCAACATCTGTCCCAGAGGTGGCCTCTGTCCCCCTCCTCCGAGGAAGTCCCTGCTAGATGGACATCCACCTCCGAACCTTCTGGGCACAGCAGGTCTGGTTCTTGCAAAATGGCCTGCAAGGAAAAATCCCCATTAATCACTGTTTCAGGGATAGTTTGTAAGCATCACAAGTCCAGGCCTTTGAGCACCTAGCAGAGCATGACGGAGGCCTTGAGCTTGGCGTTCCACATTGCTCCCCAGGGAACACTGTAGTTCAAGTGACTTTCTGTCGTCACTGTATTTGCAATGCTGATCACCCCCAAGGCCCTCCGCAAGCCATGACCCTGAGCCTTGCCGGCCCACCCACAGGCATTATCTAATCATCCTTTGATACTGCGCCCTAAGGAAATGTGCTTCCCTTCCCAGCAAAGCCTTTTCCACTGACAGAGATGGAGCACGGCCTTTGCTGAGGACTGGGAGGTGCAGAGAGCTCTGACCTTCCTGTCCAGGACTGTATGGAAAAAAGTCATTTGATGTAGCACCTTGTTTGCTCGCACTGAAATTCATTTCTGCCTCTAAAATATCTGGCCTACGATTAGCTACCTGCATGGAGCATATTCTGCTTCCTCTTGTCCCAGCAGAGCAACAGAAGGTGAGTTTGGCCTTAAGCTGAGGGTCGAGTTTGTGTTTAAAGTATGGTCCAGACATTGCCTCAGCACCTGCCCCATGCTTGTATTTCTCAGCTGTCTGTGAAAGGGGATACAGTCTTTAAGGGGTAGGTTGCTTTGTTGCTGCTAATGCCATTCTCTTACAGATGGGGTCCCCAGGGGATCAACAAGCTCTGAAGAGCTGCAGTATTGAAAACCCTAAAGCTTAAGACAATAAGAAGAGTTTCCATGATTTGAAAATGGAGGAAAAGTCTATCGTTTAGGTTTATTTGTTGGTTTTTACTGTCCATTGCTCCAGGTTCATGCTCAGATATTGACCACGTCTTTGACGATGGTTAGATCCAGCTCTTGTTTTGGGTTCTTACTTCCGAGGATGGTAATTCTCTAAACCAATGTCACAACCATCTCTATGAATGCTGATAAACTGGCAAATGACGCATCCCTCTGTGTGTGATAAACTGCTCTGAGATCCGACAAACTCTAGCTGAACGCCCTGTGCAAACCCTTGCTGTTGCACAGGATCTAAGTGTCACTTGTCTTTCCTGGAGACATGTACTTCAGACAACACCTCAATGTGGAGCCCAATGTGACTTCTGACATCTTTTGTAGTTGAAGCTCACATCCTAATTAAGTGAAGGAATGAGGAAAAACAGCTGCCTTCTTGAAAAGTGACCCTCCTTACAAATCTCGTGTTAAGAGGAGGAGCAGGAAGATGCCAACAGCTGCATGAAATCACTATAATTAAAAAAAAAAAAAAAAATTCCCAGTAAGCAGATAGCTGTAGGCATCCTGCAGCGGGGAAAGGTTAATTCCAGCCTCAGCTCCCAGCTGGCTTCATGAGAACAGAGGTTAAAGATGAAGCTGTAACATACACACGTCAACACAGCTCAGATCTCTGCCTAACGGGCACCCAGACAGCACTCAAGCCTATCCCAATTAAACCTCTCCGCCTGTTTTTTTTAAGAGAATCTGCTTTCCAGCAGGCTACAATGGAAGTTAAAAAATAGATGTTATTAAATATGAATGCTTAAAAGGTTGTGTCTATACTTGAGACGGCTGTTCTCATGCTCTAGGAGATTAGCACCCAAAAGGGAGATCCCTTGACCTGTTAACTAGACAAACCACTGAAAATAACTGGAAGCTGAGGGAATATCTGGAGGAGATATTACACATGCCTGCTCTGTTCGTTCTCCTCCCTTGGGGTCTGCTTGCAGCCACTCTTCTGTTGGCTTTCCTCATAGGGATGGGGTCAGCCTGCCCTACCAAAATCAAATAGCCCTCCCCAAGAAGGGGAAAAATTAGAAGGAGAGGGGGGAAAAATTGAACAGTGAAAGCCCAACTGTTCCGAAGGTGTCCAAGAAGCTGGTAGGCTGCCCARCCTCCCCCCAGGCTGTTTCCTTGCCACCGTGAGGTTGACAAGGAGATCCTGTGATTTGCTGCGGCCTTGGAGCAGGRCGGTGTAAATAAGAAGGTGAGTGAAGAGAGCAGCCAGAACCTCCACGAGAAGGACTGGAGGAGCAGCCGATGTCTGGCGCATTTGCTGCACTGCAGAAAGGGCACGAGTCAGGAGCCGCGGTGAGCTGCGTTGTGAACATCCTCGAATCCCCTGCTCCTCGGAGCTTTTCTCCGCAGTAAGCACCACCTAGGGTGCTATCTGGCTGGCTGTGGGCTAACACACCCGGATAATTAAATACGACCTCGAGTCCACTCACACAGCTCCATAAGAGCTAAAATATCCCGACCGCGACTCCCTCCTGTCCCTGAGCGTGGGCCATGCACTCCCTGAAGTGTTTTGGCAAGGTGCAGCACTCTCCCCTATTTCACCTGTAATTCCTTTTTCTCAAGCTCTGAATTTCTTTGCTCCCCACAAAATTTGTGCCTCATCGGGGCCTCAGGATCCAACCCTTACTCATCCTTTCCCCCGTGCAACCCTTATTCAACCTGCCCTTCTCCCCCGTTTCCACACACCAGAAGGCTGCCCTGTTAGAGCAGTGATATATCAAAGCAGCACTGCTCACTCCAAGATACCAAAAGGCCATGGCTGCTCTGCTAGAGATCAGAAAGCTGTCCTCAAAACGACTTCAAGGAAAGTAAACAAAACAGCCCTTACACATGCATTTTTGCAAGGCTGGCAGGTACGAGTTGGTGCTGGTTCACAGCCACTGGGCTGGCCATAAGCAGATCCTCTGCTCACCCTCTGTGGACCTTTTTCCAGAAAAATGAGGTGGTGCCTTCTTTGCAAAAGCTCAAGAAATACAGTTAAAGTGTGGAGTTTGGAAACTGCATGGTATAAAAACCTCAGCAGACTGCAAAGAATAGTGTTTTCCACAGAACAGACTGGGAAAGACATTTACTAAATCCTTACAAATGTGCAGGACACCATAAATCTTACACCTACTTGAAATTTGATTCCCTTCATGGGGGGTCTGGGTGACTATTATCTCTGAAGCTTTCCTGAGGACTTTTAACCTCTCGCATTTTAAGCTTTGGACAGCACTAGCTGGGGAGTAGATTTTTATCTTATTCCTGAAATTTTGTCAAAGGTAAACCAATATTTTAAGTGACATTTTCCTTGAAAAATGTATAAATGTTTTTTTACAAATGATCAAACTTCTTTCTTTGGTTCTGTTGGGAAAAAAGGTTTTGTTACGGTGGTTTTGTCAGTATATTTTTGTTTGTTTACTTATTTTATAAAGCTTCAGAAGGTGAAAAAAAGATGTTTTTTCACCAAAAAGGCTGAATACTCTGAAATAAATTTCCTGAAAAGTTTAGGAGCACAATTTCTGATTTCTGGAAAAAAAAAAATCTGAAAAGCTGTGATTGTGGTAGAGTGCATGTGTGTGAATATGTGTACATATGCAAGTGTGTGCACATGTGTGTGTGTGTAAGCAACCAATCACCCTCCCTAGCCACAACTACACTGGTAAACTAAATAGTGACAAGGCTGTTCAGTGGCCAGCAAATAGCATATGGCATCATCCCACATTTCAAGCCTACAGAACAAAGTAGTCGCATTCAAACTGCCAACTGGAATGGTCCTCAGCTGGTACTAACTCCCAATACAGGCCTAGAAATAGTTCAGAAGAGCTGTATTTGGTCCAGACCAAGACCATTTAAACACTTAATTTAATAGTCTCAGTCATCATGTTCCAGTGCTGACTCTTGAGGGTCAGTCGTGACTGATGATGTCTCCAGAACTAGCAACCTAAATTAGGATAAATGGTAAAAAACTAAAAATGTTACCGCTTAGGGGACTAACAATATGGGGGGAAGGCAGTGATAACAGGAGAGAGAGAAACCATCTACATCCCCACCAGGAAGAGGAAGACCTTGACTATTCATACACTCTGTAGGGCAGGGTTTTGGGGCTTTTTTTTTTTGCTAGAGGGATTTCTAGGGTCTCTCTCTTTTCTCCCTGCTCCCACACCTCCCCTCCAAACCCTCTTTTGTGAGGCCCATTTGCCTGGTTTGTCATCTCATTCATTGTTTGGCTATTTCAGCACCTTGACAGCCYGATCTGGGCTACAGGTTTTTCTGTGCAGAGACTCACACCGACATCTTGGTGCCTCAACCATGTCTCCTGGAGGACAAGCCCAGCCTCCATCCTGGTCACTTGTACATCTCTGGATGCTGAGAATATGCAGTCTTCAGGACTCACTTCTCTGCCACGAGGAGGGGAAGAGACATGGATAGTACCCACTCCTCCAAGCTGCATTTATTTTTTCCTATATAACTCCCTTTTAGTTAGTCCAGCAAGAAGAACTGTCCTTCCACCCCTCAGCCTTTTCCTGAATGCAAAGGGTCCTTGGGTCAAAGGGCCGTGTCAGCAGCACAACCTCTTCCCCAAGACTTGGCAGTGGTGTGTGTTGCTAACAGAGGACAGGAGGGTTGTGGCTACCTCCTCCTTCCTTCCCTTCCCCAGGAATCCTGTTCCTGCCCATCCTTAGGCCACCTTGGGTGACCTGCTCCAGCAAAGAGATGTAGCACGAAGCCAGGGATTGGAGCCATCCAGTTAGAGACATCTCCACTGTTACTTTGAGGTTCAGGAGAAGTGGCCGAGGACATGCACCGTCTCCTCCCCTACAAGCTTCATTCTTCCCTGTCTGCAAAGTGCAGTGAGCCAGGCTGTTTGAACTGAAGGCTGCCATAACATAACCAGGAGAGGGGGCAATATTTCTGCAACCCCTCCCTTGCAACACAAAGAAGGGATGAACTGGGATACTCAGCCCCCTTCCTCCATCACCCCTCTAGGTAACCCCAAGCCTGTTATACCAAAGCCAGTTTCAGGTTTCTCTTCAACTCTGAGACAATGCTGTTGTCTTTTCAATGTAGGAAATATATGGGATTGTTTTTGTTTTTGTTTTGTTTTTTTCTTTTTAATTGAGCCCGTATTTGAAGCAAAGCAAGAAATGAGAACTCACATCAGACGAGCACACTAATGCAGAACAATAGCAAAGATCAATAAACAATTCAATCCTTTCTGAGAAAACAAGTCTGAGGTAACCTCCGGGAATCAAATAAAGCACGCATACACAAACCCAGCAAAAACTAACCACACTGCATATTAATTCAAGCCAACTGCTTTTCCAGGGTAGAACTCCAAAAACATAAACAAGTTACTACAAAAACAGAGGAAATTGGCTGGCATTTCCCAGTCTTCCTTTCACAGCTTTTGAAGATATTTGATAAGAGATCCTCTCTGCCTTTTGAAGTCAGAGACAGTCCATTTCCAATGCCAATTGAAAGGCAGAGTCATCATTTTCAAAGAAAATAATGGATTCTGTCCCTGCTACATAAAGACCGAATTCCATCTTAGGGATCACAGCTCCTCCTCTGATGGGACAATACAGATCAGAAGATGTCTGAGAGCTCCCAGGCAGAGTGTTTCTGATCAAGGAGACTGGTTAAAGAACAAACACCCAGAGGAGATGGAGTCAGGCTCTGAGAAAGTGGCCTCTTCTGAAGAAAGCGCTTTTATCATGAGCATGACATATTCTGTACTTAAAGCCTCTTTCAGCCTTAAGTCCCGGTGGCAAAAAAACCATTTCAAGCAGAAGTCTGACTCCGCTACTTGGCTATTTCTATTGATTTTCTTTGGCAGCTGCACGGATATTCCAGYGAAAGGGCTTAGCTCAGCAGTTCCCAAGTTGTAGAAAACCTTAAGGTCATTTAGAGTGGTCTACRTACACACACATGCATGCTGAACCCATACATGCAAATGCACAGCTATTAAACTCTGTCTTGGCATCCTTTCCTGGGAGAAGCAGACAGCTGTCTGGGCAGCAAAGAGCCTGAATGTCTCGACTTCTTCTGCCTCTGCTCACAACTCAGTGCTGATCCAGGTGTCACTGTCAAGATGCCACATCTCTTTCCTCCTGGAAGATGGTACCCTTGCTAAATAGTTTAGCTGGCAGAGAGAATGAGGTCAGGGTTGGATATATACCCTCCTAAACATCTCTCTGTGGTTCATAGCCATGTAAAAGAGCTCAGCAGAGATATTACTGCTCATAATGACTGCCTCATTCTGCTCAGAGTGTAYGTGCTTTTGCTAGGCCAGACCTGGACAGAGCTGAATGACCTCCATGCCTACACTCTGTGCTTAGGATGCTTGACATCCTGAGAGGATGTTCAAATCAGAACTATYGCCAGGCCAAGAATAGCTAGTGTGGATGGAAAGCAGAGAAATCGTGGGGACCCGCAGGTTTAAGACTGTTTCCATGGCTGTGCCCCATCTCTCAGCATAGACGAAGCTGTCAGCATCTATAATTGCCCTCCTTGAAAAGCATCTCAGCTAGGCTAGCCAACAGGTAATTCCTGGGGAAATTGAGAGAGAAAGCTCTTGAAAATTTCCCGAACTCTTCCCAAGGACAACATCAGGCTCTTAGTCGTTTCCCATTGGGTCTAGTAAGAATGTGCCTGAGAAGGAGGTGAATTAAACCTGTTTGTGGATTTCCACTCTATATTTTCAGTAGATCACATTCTGTTGCTCTTTCTTCTGAAGTCAGTAGCTCCTGATGGTGTGAATGTTGCTCCTGCTGGCCATTGGTAAACATCAAGTGGTGAAGATCCAAAAAAGTGGTGACCTTGTATTCCAGTCTATGCTGTCTTTGAAATTGTACACTAATTCAAGCAGTACCTTTGTCAGGAAGCTCAGCCCATAGGCAGTATCTCCATTTCCTAAGGAGCCTCTGGAGTTAATCATGCCACAAGGAGTAGGTTAGGTTTGGAGAGTCCATGAGATCCTTTTGGCTCAAGCCAAAAGCAAACTGTCTCACTCACAGAGCTGCTTTTCCCTGTGACTTCCTCTAAAATTAATGATAGTATTTTACCTGGCCTGCAATGGGGGGCTCATATCAACTCCCTGTACAAAGCAAAACAGGCGATTGCAGGGTGAAATTCATCTCATACTGCAATAAGTAGCCAAACTTGAGTGGGTGAACTTGTCCCTGAAAATGTTTGTTTCTCCCCATTAMTCATTGTGGGAGCAGAGATGACCAGATCAGATGTAAGAGTCTGAAGTTAATCAAAATGAATCCTTCCTCATTGTCTTGCCAAGACTAAAAGCACATTCACTCCCTAAGGAGAACTTGCAAGGCTCTTGTAACAGCACCCATTGGAAATGTCTATCAGGGGAGAATCAGACAGGACACTGCTTCAGTTTAAAATATTTTCCATTTTTAAAAAATGTTTATCCCAGTTGCTGTTATAAGGGTGAACCTGCTTGTTCAGCAGATTGGATGGGGAGGTCAAACCACAAGAGATACAATCAGTGCCAACAAAACTGCTCATGCAGAGCCAAAAATGCTAATCTTGATCAACCTTGATCAATGCTAATCTTGATCTCACCACTGTGATTATGTGAGCACATRTGAAATTGAGACAGTGAAGAGAACAAGGCTAGCATCCCTTCTGCTGTTGGTGCACTGATGAAAGACTGCTGAGTTCTGACTTAAAGAAGCTGATGATTCTTCATGTGACCCAGACACATGGGAAGTAAAAGAGATGCTCTGGGAAAAGAAGATTTAGACTGATACCTGAGCAAGTTTGAGGGAGGAAGCTTTGGGAGRCATTTGAACTGGGCTTTGCTACTTTATTGCGAATTTCTTGTCTAACTATTACTATTCATATTGCTGTAGTGTGTAGGAGCCCAAAAGAGAACATGTTGTCATTGCATATGAATGTATAATAAAAGCAAAGCTTGTTCCCAGAAAGATTCAGATAATTAGAGAAGATAATATTTAAATGTGAGAAGAGAGAAGGATTAAAAAGAAAACCATGACATGCCCAGGTGTAGACAGTAGGTCATTGGTAGAGGTAGCAGGTGAATCCAGGTGTCCTGATAGTCTGTTGCTTTATTCTCCTGCTTGCACTGGCTGACAGAATTAAAAGCATCRAAAGCTGGAGGAAGGGAAGGACTGGGGCATTACAAAAATAGGAAGGTGTAATTTTTAGAGCCAATTTGGAAAGACATCTGTTTGCACATGAGTACCAGATTTCCTTATCTCTTTGAAGCTTTTGAACATAATTTTTCAGCTCTCCTTCTACTACTACTATCAGGAGCAGCAGAAAACCATTGACCCTCTTTTTCTGTATTTCCCATCTCCATACATTTTGTCTTGACATTGGCCKTGAGTACTGAGTGAGCAATCCCATCAGAAAGGCAATGGCCCRTTTTGATGTACAGCATTTCATTCTGTTACAAGTAATATATATGAGTGTGAGTATGTGTTTGCTCTGCCAGAGATACAGCCCTGAATTGGGCAGGTAGCAACAAAGAGCCATAAAGGAGATAATTTATCCTTTTCCCAGACACATTCATGAAAGCAACTTATCTTCCCCTTCATCCACCCAGAGTCAGGATATGGCTCTTATCTGCCTGTAAACCAGACAGAGTGGAGCRTATTGCCCTTTAAGGTCACCCTGCTGAAAAAAAAGGAGAAGGAGAACCAGTTTCAGCTYCAGTTTTGTGCTAGCAGCCTGGACTCCTGAACGTGCCTGTCATCAAGGCAATCTCTAGGGAATGGGACTTCTGCCTGCTTTTCTTCCTCCTCTTGGAGAGACTATCCCAAGCATTTGAGCTCAAGTTGCAGGCAAACCCACCTAGCATCAGGACAACACTTGGTGGGATTCAGCTGTCTGAAGTTTGATGTCCACAATGAGTTTACAACTGAATAAGCCACACTAGACCCCTTTTATAGACACTAGGGAGCTGGTCAGTACAGTCAGTGCACAACAAGGCATGATGCACCCTTTCCTAACACAAATATTTATACGGGGTGAGAAGAATCACACGCTAAATGCTCTGGATTATCTTTCCATTGACTACAACTGGCGCTTTGGCACCCAGCTGAGGAGTGGCACCCAGCATGAAAGATGCTCACTTCAAGAGAGATGAATCCACTCTTAAAATTAGGTAAGATGAATCCCACCCTAGTGATTCAGAGAGCAGGAACTACATTAATATTGTCGTGTGACAAAGTATGTCCTGTTGTTTGCTTTCCAGTTTGACCCCTGACTGGTCATTGTACTCAGTGCTTTCTAGTTCCTACGTTATGAGTAATAGTGAACAATCATTTCCTACTTACCTTCTCCATTCCTCATCTACTGTTCATAATTCTCAAATGTGGGTTTTTTTTTTTAAAGAAGCTAGAATGACACAATACAAAAGATACGTTCACACTACAGATTTAGGCAGCTCCATTCTGTTATTTTTCTGTTTTGTTCATTATTCCTTTCCAGTAATTCCTAACATTCAACTCTCCTGAGGCTAGATCTGACATTATCCACTCTGACGTTCAGATCTCTCTTCTGAGTGGAAACAACTACTCCGGAGACCATCACTGTGTATAAACGGTTAGGGCTGCATTTCCCACACATGCATTACTTTACATTTACTAACACTCAGTTTCACCTGCCACTTTTTTGCTGGGTGTCTCAAGAGTTTGAGATGCTCCTGCAACTCCAGAAGGGGATATTAGTTTCAATTATCATGAATAATTCTGTGTCATCAGCAAACTTTATCGCTCTTTTACTCACTACCTTTTCCAAATCACTTGTGAGTGTTTTCAGGAGCACAGACCCCAGTGGAAAACCCTGCAGGACTCTCCTGGTAATGCTTTCCGTTATCAAAACGGAGCAATTCTTTGTTTCTTACCTTTTAATCAATTAGTAATCCACAAGAGTAATCCAGCCTGCAACAATTTAGTTCCTTAAAGCCTTGTTGAAAGATTTGGCTGAAAACTCTTTCAAAGTCTATTTCCACTACACCAGCTGGATCATTCTAAAACACATGTCCACAAAATCCTTCAAAGAAGTTTGATTTGTGAGGAATGGTTTCTCTCTAATAGCAATGTTGCCTGTTCCTCAATATATTATATTTAACCCTGATACTACTAATCTTGTTTCTCATTGTAGGTTCTACCAGTGTGTCCAACACAGCTGTCAGAGTTACTGATCTGTGGTTTCCCAGATCCTTGTTGGTGAGCGTCTCAAGAAGTCACAACACATTTGCTATTTTCTCTCTCATGCAAGCAAGGCTGATTTAAGTGACAGATGGCATACTATGATTAATAATACACTAGTTTTATATCTCATTTGCAAAACGATTCTCAAAATCTTCTTTGCCATGCTTTATTACTGTTTCACGTTAAACTGCCAGACATTAAGTTCTTTTCTAATTTAAATATTTCTAAAGATTTTCTTATTACTTCAGACAGTCAGTTTTACTTTGGTGTTAACTAGTTGATTTATTTATATAGGTTTAGTCCTTTCCAAGATCTTTTTTGGTACATGGTATACATATATCCCCTGAGCCTCCAATTTGTTGCCTTCAATTACTTGCTGTGTTATCTACAGACATTTTGCCCTTTTTGCTGTTCCTTCTAGTTTTCTTTCCAAAAGCTTCCTCATTTTGACTAGGTTTAACCTCCTCTGGATATAAAGTTTCATTAGTGGACTCTTTTGCCTTCTTCTCTCTTACAAGGATTTAAGCTTATGTATGTTATTGTCACTGTCAGCACAGTGTAGATAACCTTTGGAAGCAGCTGAAAATCCTAGATTTCAGGAACAAAGAAGTGAAATCCTGTGACTCCTCCTTTTTTTTTGTCATCTTTTGCATAGCTTTTTTGGACCACCTTCTGCTCCCTCTGCTAGGGAGCAGAAAAAGAGCTGGACTCTGACAGTCATTGATAAGRGTACACTGGAGCACATCTATGGACCATCATGGAAAAAATCTGATCTAATCTAATCATAGAAACCTAACTAAATCACAGATCATAATCTAATCACATAAAAATAATAGCTTAGAAAGAACCTCTGGAGGTCTCTGGTCCACTTTCTGCTGAAAGCAGGGCTAACTTCAAAGTTAGATGAGATTGTGCAAAGTCTAATCTAGCCAAAGTCTGAACAACTCCAAGAGGGAGGTCCTACAATGGTTGCAATAGTCAACCATCCTCATGCTGGAGAATTCCTTCCTTATATCCAGCCAGTACTTCCTCTGCTGCAACTTTTTACTCCTCTCTTGTTTTTTCACTGTGCACCYTTTAAAAGTGTCTTCTCCAAAAAGAGTCTGTCTCCATCTTCTACATCTTCTCCATCTTCTTTGCTGAACCTCATGAGCCTCCCGTGAACCCATTTCTACAGTCTGTTGAGGTCCCTCTGAATAGCAGATCCCCTCCGCCAGGATGTCCATCACTCCCCCAGTGTGATGCCATCCAAGAACTTGTTAAGGGTGTGGTTCATCCCAACATCCTTGTCATTAGTGAAGATGCTACATGGTATCAGCCCTAATATTACCTGAGAAATGAGAGTTAGACTTTAAACCATTGAGCATTATCCACCAAGCCCAACAGCCCAGCCAGTTTTACACCCACCTAATAGCCCACCCATCCCCAATTTTTATATAAAAATACTGTGTGAGACTATGCCAAAARTCTTACTAAAGTCAAGGTAAATGGCATCCACTGCTCTKGCCTGCCCACAGAGCCAGTCATCTCATCACAGAAGTCAATGAGGTTGTCCAAGCACAGTCTGCACTCAATAAATTCACACTCTTAGTCACCTGCTTGTCCTTCATGTGCCTGGAAAYGGTTGCTCCATAATTTGCCCAGGGACTGAAGTGAGTTTGAGTGGACTGAAGTTCCCCAGACCCTTTTTCTTGTCMCTTTGAAGATGGGAGAGATGTTTGGCTTTTTCTGTCAGTTGCCACAGTCTTTCAGAAAGACCTCACAATGACATTAGCCAGTTCCCTGGATGCATGCTCTCATGTCTCATAGACTTGTACATGCCTAGCTTACCTTCACAGTCCCTAACCTAATCCTCCTCCACTGTGGATAATAGCTGTCTCTCCACACTACAGGACATGTAGACCTGGCAGGTCTGAGACAAGAATTTGCCAGCAAATACTGAGGCAAAGAAGGTGTTGAGTGCATCAGTTACTTTCATCTAAATAGCTCTACAGAGTTTAGTGGCAATGGAGAAAGTAGCTTCATCTATGACCTTTTCCCGTAGCAGTTTCATTTAGAGACATGCACTTTTAAGCGTAGCTTTTCTGTGCAGTATCATCATCATTAGAACAGCATTAAGAAATACGTGATGACGATATCAGCTGCTTGTTCTGGAGCTAAAACTGTTTTTTCTCAACATATTGTGCAAGACTCCATGCTCACTAGATACTAACCTTTCCCACAGATGTAAGAGAGTCAGCAGAGCAGTGTTTATAGCAAGCTTTCCTAACAGGCCAGCCAGTGTTGATACTGCTGACCAGGAGGAGTGCAAGAGCAACCTCTTCATCATTGCAGCAGGAGGAGGATTCTCATCTGTCTGTTACCTCTTTCCCTTTGTGTCAGAACTAAAACCTCAGCAAATGTATGCTCTCTGGAAAGCTGCGTTGAAATAACTGAAAAAGGAGGGTTACCGTGCTCCTTTATCATTTGTGTAGGATTAGATTCTTGTCTAGTTACTTTGGTGTAACTCAGCCTTTGCTCCTGATTTTTACTGTACCTGGAAGCAGAATCTGGTTCTGTGTCTGTACAGGGCTCGATTGTGAGGAAGGTTAGCACTCATCCACGCTTGCTCAGAAGCAGGACTCTGAGTCATATCTTAAACTCCTGGCCCCTGCCACAATATGGACAAAAACTATTAAGAACATAGGTATCCATTCCTCCTTCCAAAGTGCTGAGCCCCCTCCATTCCCCAATCTCAGCGCCTTCACCTTTCACCAGACCTGCAAGAGCTCAGCCCTCTCCAGTCAGGACTCTTGTCTGAATTCAAAGGGGAATCTGTGTTTCAGTTCTCAWTCTCTGCCTTGCTACATGCTCGTCTCCCTCCCCTCCCTCTTCTCCCCATAATTTACGTTCTCCTGCTTCATYGACACAGACGGGATTTTACATTTAAACAATGTTCCACTATGTACCAGTTCCTCCTGATAATAAGTGAAGTTCAGTCTCAGATTGACTCAACTCCTTGGCATGCAGGTAATTTCTCCAGCTCCCTCCCATGGCATTCCTCCCCAGTGCCTGAATTTGAGATTCCCATTGCAAGCAATCAGATGCACACATGTGTCTTAGATGGCTGGATAGTCTTTATGTGCAGTGAACCTAGCTTTCAAAGATAARACAGACAAATTTAGTATAAACATCATGGCAGACCTTTCTTTCTTGAAAAATCTCTCATTATCTTCCTCCAAAGTTATGGTCCAAACACATAATTTCCTATTTGGTCGTATTCTAGTCCTAACTGTGAGGTGTGTGCCATCCAGGACTCAAACCTTCTCTGCTCTTGCAAGCTAAGTGGTGATAGCAGTGTTGGTACCTGAATGGGAGATCTAGGACCCCCAGTTTACAGAAGTCCCAGGTCCAGTACTCACAAGGAATCACAGGCCAAAGCTAAAGCATAGAAAGAAACCAGGAAGGCTCCACTGAAGCTCATTGATAGAGGTCATATATTGGAAGGAGAATCCAAGAGTTACATCAGGGCCTGGGTTTTACAGGTGATTCATACACKTACCAGAAAGACAGATCTCCCTCTTCTGGGTTGTGTGGGTGCTACTTAAAATAAACACTCTTCTTTCTGCTAATRACTCCTCTGTGATCTATCTCATCCAGAGAAAGGCAGAAGTCAAAATGGGCCTCTCTTCCCTGCAGGAATGGGGCTCAGTGTTCAGAAACACATTGCACTGTGGGGCCAAACACTCGCTAGCAGATCTGTATCRGTGTTGCTCTGAGCAATTGATGTGTGCACTGTATGACCCATCTCCTGCCTACACAACTTGTAGACCCCCTGTTTGGCCATGCCTAGCCAGTGGCTACCATGCTAGGCTCACAAGAGCATGCTCAATAACAAAGCCTGGTCTGGATGCTTAGTATGGGTACATCTGCTGACTTCACTGGGTACCCTAGCAGAGAACTAGATCCTGGCTATTCCTTCATCTCTGACCCATAATTCTCTACAAGCCCACTTATACTGATGAATTTTGAAGATTTCTCTATGGCTGTTTTTGAGCTATCTCAGCCTTCAAATTAGCGGCTGAGATGGACTGGAACTATGCCATGGAAGACACTGCCAACACAGATAGACGTCACTACAGAGACAACCGTCCTGGCTTTCAAATCCACTCATTCCAGCTTTTTCCCAAACATCTGTTCCTCTTATTGCCGTAACTGGAGAATCAGCTGTGGAAGGAGAGGCAAGCAGAGTGTCTCAATTAAAATAATAATTCACTCCACAGATCTGATGGGTTTGTGTCAGAATTATTAAGGCAAATCCAAGATAGTTAAGAATCTACAAAGTAATAATGTGCTGRTAAAAAGAGTGAGGGAGGAAGACCACATTCCTCACAGCTAGGTAGGCTGATAGTACAAGTGGAAATATGCACTCTTAGCCCTCTGCTCAGCAAAGCATGTGCAAGCCTTATCAACTGAGCAGGGCTTAGGCACCTATTTGAATACTTCACTGAGCCCAGGCCACACTTCGGAGGTGTGATCCCTATGCCTGGTTTGTTTCTGCTTTGCAGCAGAACCATTCAGACTCCTGGCACGCAATCCCTCTATCTGCTTTCGCTCTCTTGGCCTCTTATTTCAGCATTAGTGGCAATAAAGGTCAGCATTTCTCAGCTGGATGTTTCTCCATCCCCTCAAAGCATAAGATGGGCTAAATTACACTCAAAAGAGAATACTTTGGAGTTCACCTTCTGATGGAAGCTCTAACAGCTACAGCCATGTCTGTGCTCTTTCTGCTGTTCCAGTGAGTAAAAATGTATCTTTTTTCTTTTTTCTTTTTTTTAATTAAATAGAAATGGCAACTCAGTGACATGACTGCAGGAGTTTGGGCTTCGGACACTGACAAACTCCTTTTTTGGCAGTTTTTGCCAGAGTTACCCTGTATATGGAAAAAGAACAAAACTGTCCTCTTGTTACAGGCCTATCTGAAGGCTGGCAGATCTAGATGATCTAATCTATCCACAGAGAGACATCTTCTTCCACATTCAGCTGTGCTGGTGAAGGTATTTTTCCAGCACTGCTGAGACCTTCAGCCCCACAGTAGCAGGTATCTGCTACTCCGCAAGCTTCACGTTCCATGAGCAGCAGGTCTCGTTGTTATCCCATACGGTGAGCAGCACCTGAGGCACAAAGCCCTTCCTGTCCAAGGAGACTCCTGCAAAGCTTACGTGAGGACTGAGCTGTTAGCAATTGAGTTAAGCTGTGGGGAAAAAGAGTGGGAGGCACAGGGCAGCCCAAAAGGTCACATGAAACGAAAGAGAGAAGAACCATGCAGCATTCTTCTGACAGAAAGACGTTTTCTAAAAGACACAGGTTAATGAGAAGGGGGRGGAAAAACTATTTACAAATTTGTGCTAACTGCAGGAAAGTGTTTCACCGACACAAAAAAATATGAAGGAGGTATTTAGAAAAACATGCAAATCATTAATTTTTCAAATTGAAAGTTTGAAGAGTTAAATCTCAAAAACGGCTGTGATTTAAACTGACATTTCTTAAGAGTTTGCAAGGAATAAGCAAAAAACCCACTTCAGTCTAATGTGAAGTGTTGAATTTTAAGTCAAAACAAAAATGATGACTCAACTTGAGATGATTTTGTTTGTTTTTCTATTTCTCTGAAGGAAAAAAGGAAAATAGAAAACATTTTGTTTTGATTCAACCTATATTAGKGCTTCAATTTTTGACTCTGACTTTTTATTTTCTGAGTATGGTTTCCAAGACAAAAAATCTCCCCAGATGAAGATACAATGCTCATTTTGCCAGTGTGGTCTCTGTTAGATGAGGCAGTCACTATGTTCTCTGCCATTCATTGCAGACTACCAGCTGATAATCCTTGGACACTGTGTTTCTTGGTTCTTACAGAAATAATTTACACTTAGATAGCTACTTTTTGGCACTGATATACGAAAATGGAGACCCTACTAGCAAGCAAAATCAGAAATYTTTCCTAAGTTCCTAGTGCGTACCCCTGAACTCAGCCTGCTGTGAGATGACCCTCTATGGATGCACCTGCCTTATGYAGGGGACCTCTAAGGTCTTCTGGGGAAGGACTTTGAAAACAGAGATGAGCCTGTAACTCAACTAGAGAGACTGACTGACCTCCCAAGCAGCAGATGTCTTGTTATCTTTAGACTTTATTTCTCATTCGGCTCTATTTCTTATTGACTTTATTTCTCATTATCAGATCCCATAGGCTGACTCCCTCATGCACATGTGCTTAATAGCTGTTGGCCATGTCTGCACTATATGTCCAGAGGGACTGTTGGCCAGTTCTCGAGACCAAATTCAGTCAGGTCCAGCAGTGAAGTTGGGGTGATTTTCAGGTCACGACTCAGGAAGGAAAAACAGGTACCTGAAGAGGAGTTTGGGTCTGGCCTGGTTACCTCTATCTGCCCACATGGTAACATCATGTGGATACAGGGTCCTCCTGGATGCTGCTTGCCAGAGGAACCTGTAGGCTTTATCATCAGCCCAGCAGAAGGTACCTACAAGCAGCAGTTTGGACGTGTGAGGGTGAACTTGGAGTATAAACAGCACAAGTTCACTTCCCAGCCAAGCAGTCCGCATTGGTGCAGCTACTGAATCTAACAGGACTTAAATTTTCCCAGACCAAGGCCTGGGCACTCAAGCTCTGTTCGCCTTCACTGTTGTTTCGTTTCAGTGTAGATTTTTCCTTCACGTTTCGCTCAATGTTCTTGGGCCTCTGGGTATGGCACCACACACACTTTTAAGCAATTAAGCCTGAGCTCTGGGGTCAAACTCACAAACGTGTCTTCAAATTTCACATTTTAAGCCTATCCAGACGGCAAGAATGTCATGCTGGCGCTATCAATCCACATCCCCAACCCTTGAATCTCCACAGTAAATCACAAGCAAGTCTTCCTCAGGGTCTTTTGAAAGCAGAATAGTCTGAATACATGCATAATATTTGAGCTAGTGTAAAATATGAATCCCTCAGGGAAGAAAAACTGAGTCTGCAACACTACTGGAGAAGATATGGTCAACTGTTTGGAAAAGTGGTGTCTAAGCATTTTCACTCACTGATGCTAGTCTCTCGGGCAGAGACACGGAGGCTGAGTGGTATTTGCCTGGAAGAAGCACAACATTAATGACTATTTGCTTTACCTTTGTGCAAACAAAGTAGATTTCTGCTCTGGACCTGACTGCTGGCTGCTTTTGAGCATCCACCTTGTGCTCAGTGTAGACCTAGTTCCTGCTTCACACACTGGCAGAGAGATACTAAAGGTAGGACGTGCTCTGTCACTAGTCACGAAGAAATACCAAGGCCCTTGGGCTCCGATTTCCCCATCTGCTGGCTCACAGCCTGTTCCAGCAAGCAGGCAGGTCATCGCAGTGCTTGGCGACAATGCTTGGCAGAGCACTGCGATGCTGGATCACACCCTCTTAGCTTCCTGCAGCCACTGGCACAAAGCTAGCTCCCCCGTGCCAGGGCAGCACAGTAACTCCTTTAGCCAGGTTTGAATTTCTGCTCTCAAATCCTCCACTTCCCCCACTCCTGCGGAGGTCCTTAGGTGTGAAGAGGCAGAAGAGTTGGTCTGCTGCCCTGGTACAGGAGTTCTGTTGCCCCATCCCCATGGGAAGAAGTGAAAGAAAACTCCTTGCTGCACAATGTCCACTCCTGAGRACTCATGAACTTTAAGAATCTGATGGAATTTATTATAAGATAAAGTATCTCAATTCCAACGTTTTATCACAATTATGTATGAACATATTCACCATTTCAGGCTCACTAAGTTGCCCACTGTAATATTTTGTCGATGAACTTCTATGTACACAACAAATTTTTGGAGCAGAAATTGTCCCTAAGATGTTCTCCAGGGGGACTGGTGGTCTTAAGCAGTTCCACTRTGCAATTAGTGCAGCATCAGCTCTAAACTGGACAATTTGTTCTGGGGTGGGCTAGAGGATTTGCCACCTAAACTCTTCAGCTTATAATTTCCTTGTGCTGTTGRATGAGTTTTGCTGGGCTTGAAGTTTTGAGGGCTGGTAGCTTTGTTTTGTTGTGAATAGATGCTTGCAGWCAATTCAGTATTCAAAATCTGATACTCGAGATGCTTTTTTTAGTCATGAAAACCACACGCTGTCATTGCAGTTACCCAACTGGAGAAGTGTGACCCTTAAAATCAAGTGTCCAATGCAAGTACRTAGGTACACAGGAACATGTGGTAACACATAGCACTTTTGCCAACACAGCTATAATTTTCTTTCTGTAATAGAGACATATAGACATCACCATTGCACCAAACAAATGTTAAAAATGTTTTAAAGTATGACCTAACCAGCTTGTCAAACTTTCTCACCCATCAGTCTTTGTTTTGAGATCTATTAAGACAGAAGTCACTGTAACTGCGAGACATTAGCTTACCTCCAGAAGAAAGATTTGAAAAATAACCTTATTTGCAATAATCCATCTCCATCACCCAGGATGACTTTCAGTGCCATAAATACTCTGGGAATATCAAAAGCTCCTGGCTTGAGGTCTATTAATTTCAATGATGTTTCTAATTTAAGCCTACAAAGAAAGTGCTAAATGACAGTGAGTTACTCAAGCACAAGCAGATGATTTAAGAGCAGATGCAGGGATTCAGTTCTCAGAGGTTTCCTTCAGCCTTTGTCCTGCCTAGCTGGTGAGCTCAAAACACCCTACAAGATGCTGGCACATCGACTCTTCCTGAGGCCAGAATCACAACAGCCCCTAGAAAACCAGTTTTCAAATGACAGTTCAGTTTAGTTAGGCCTAAATCTTGGGGTATCTATATATAGGTTGATTTTTTTACAAGTTATGGGAATTCAGCTGCTCAAACTTCCACTGGAAAAGGCAAGGGTTGGAAATTTGTGAGATCTCATGGATATTAAATGATGCTCAATGCAGGCTCATGTTGTCTGATAATGCAGGAAAAATCCTTTTTGCCATGCATTTTGCTGGTCTCCCACATTCAGTGGCATTCAGCCCTGCAGATCTCCTCAGAATAAACCTGATCAAAGCTTTCCACAACTGAGTCAAGATTTTTCAGCAGTGTGGTCAGTTTTGCAGTGAGAGCACAAGAGGCTCCTGATTGTTTTTCTTCCTCCAGTACCTCAGGCCACACTCCCACCCACAAGGCAGTTGTTCTCCTTCCTTTCTTCCCGTCTGCCCAGAACCTGCTTCCATCTCTGTCCCAGTGCTAGGACAATCATGACAAAAGGATGTTGCAGGAATGACTGACGGGAGGAAGGAGAGCGTGGCAATTTCCCTGTAAGTAGTTCACCAGATTGCATGAGAGCATCTGGTTACTGGTTGCCTCCAACCATAGGCACACAGGAGCTGTGGACTGCCTGTTCACCCCTCATCCTGAGGAGCTGAAATTGGTGATCCAACCACCTGGTCTGCATAGACCAGAACTGCCTCCTTAGGGGACACTTCAGCTCAAGCACCCTCTTTCCACAAACCCACTGAAGATGGCTGAGAGCTCAGCAGATCTGGAGCCAAATGATATGTATAAGCAACTGGCCACAATAAAGCTAGAAGCTTTGCATAGATGTCCTGAGACCACCACTGCTCTTTTAATTAACTTCTTGAAAAAAAATTGTGTAGGTCTGGACCAAAGTAAAAAACCTTACATTGTCCATGAGCCTGTCTCCATCATGACATCAGACCTCATATGGATATAACAGGGGCTTGATGCTGTGTAGAAGATTCAGGTTTTTGCACAGGGACCTGCACACACTCACTTGCAGCTATGTCCCTGCCATCATGCATCATGTTGGAGAAGAAGGCAGCTGAAAGCAAGCTGCCATAATCGAACAATTCCTGTGTGTCACCCTTCCCAGACAAAGTCTTCATTGGATATAGCTCAGCAGCAGACACGGAGTGCACTGTCAGCTACAGAGTGGAGGAATTGTTCTCCCCTTACCTCTTCTTTGCTCTGATGGAGGAACCATGTGGCCACAAGTGTCCAGGAGCACAGAGAGAGTCCAGATACAATGGTCTGGACTAATTAAAGCAGTCAGGGAATGCAGCAATCAGCAGGAAGATGCAGGGCACAGACAGAGAATAGTGAAGACAGGGAGTATGCAGGTCATAAGCCAGAGTAGAGAACATTCAGGAACAGGAGATGCAAGACCTCAGAGACACCTCTGGAGACACTCAAGATCCTTCTGGGCAGTCCACAACTCATCCCTGAGTCAGAGTCCTACCAGCTCAATATGCTTGCTCCAGCCCTGATCAGTACAAGACTAACTTTCCTCACTTCCACTGGGAAAACCATTTCACTCTGTCCCATTGCCTGCTCCACACTTCTGGAAAGTGCTTGTGATTTCTTTCCTTCTTTCTCTCCCCCATTTCCACTTCCGATCCTTCATTCTAGTACTTGAGTTTCTGACTTCCTTTTTATCAGCTTTACACTACTTGAAATGAAAGCTCCTTTAGATAGTACTATCTAGGCTTCTGTATTCCCCCTGTCCTAAGAAGTTTCCACATATGCTGAGTTCAAACAATCAACTATTGTCTTTGGTCTGGGAAGGGTGTGGCAGAGGCTTTGTCCACAGGGTGGGGATACATGCATCAAAATTTTCAGGAAGCAGCACTTGTGGTAAGAATGACCTTGTATTGTCAACCAGAATCTACAGCGTCCACATCCTCCTCCTCTGGGGATGTGCAGACAGTATCAACCAGGAAAAAAGCCACCAGCAGCCCAAAACATAGGCACCATTTTAGAAGGAGGCAGGGGATGCAGCATGCCCTCTCAGATTACCCTCCGACCTTGGCTAAAATATTACTGCCCTCTCGGAGGTGTCCAGCAACTGCATAAGCATGTGGTAGATTCTTGCGGCATAGTAGCATCACCTCCTGTAAAGTATCCAGAATTAGCAGAATTATGTCTTAGAGTCTAAATTTTGGGGAGTATCCAYGTGCCAAAATGCAAGTGTTTAGCATCATTTTACCCTGTTGGGTATTATGGCTGGTATCCTGCTGCCTATCCAAAACTATAGGTCTTCCCTAAATTCTATATTGTAGCTGCCAGCCCCATATACACTGTAGGTCTTGCACACCATGAGGTGGCTCACATGGGCCAGGGCACTTCTGTTTAGAGAACTTAATACCAATGTGCACAACAAAATGAAGACATCCGCATTTAGGTGTCTCCTTGTGAGCTGGGTATCTAAGCTCCCATGATAGTCAATGGAAACCTAAGATTCAACTCAGTTGTCTAAACATAGAGCTCTAGTACCAGTAGAGATGCTCTAGGATATCTGAGATACAGACAGCTTACAGGTGTATCAGGTAGCCTACAGAGACAGCTCAGATAGCCTTAGAAATCTGTGTTTAGACAGCTGAATCCCACCTATTGTGGTGTGAGCAGTAGTCCAAAGGAAAGAGCAGCTTGAGGAACAAGTGAGGTTAAAGACAGAGGGCTACCTGCACTGGCTAGGAGGTTCTTCGCAAAGGGAGCAGAGACAGGTCAGGGATACCAGACATCATATGGGATTAGTTTGCTTAGCCAGAGAGACAGCTCCCAAAACAAAACTGGTCTGGTTCTCATGGCTTTGCATGGGGCAGGTCCAGGGAAGTGACTAATGGCATCATGACATATGCTGAGAACACATCCTTGATCCTCCATGTCCCAGTCCTGACAATATTCCCATCCCTCATACCCTACCTCCTCCCACCACGTAGGCAGCGCCTAAACCTTAGGATCTGGGCACTCATTTGGTGGTGTTTTGCTGCTGTTTGTTAGGCATTGGCAGCCCCCTGCTAGCAGTGGTGGAAACTAAATATAACTGGCTCGGGCTCATGGATTTCATTATCGAGCTCAGAAAAGGAAACACCTGGAGCGAGGGGAGGAGGGGATGAGCACAGCTAGCTCTGGTGCCTGGATGGACTACCTGCCCCAAAGGCATTGGCGTTCCCATCGCAGTCTCATAACAAATAACAAATAGACACTGTTTTCCATCCCAGTGGCACGTCCCGTTGGAGTCACTGTCCAGCTTCAAGCTGCAATTGCTGCAGCGAGAGCTGGCCTGTCAGCCAGCACCAGGCTGGCTGCAGACACCTTTAAGCCTCTCATCAGACCAGGCTCTGCAGAAGCAATCTCTCCTAGAGGGGCTTGGAGAGGGTGAGCAACCAAGAGGCAGCCTACCTGCCAGCCCAGCATCTCCTGCTAGACAGAATTTCTCCCAGCCCACGGCTGCTCTCACAGGGGCTGGTGACGGCTCACAAAGGACGATTCCCTCCTCGGACCCCCTTCCCTGCCACCGTGGGCCCTCAGCCCGCTGTCCCTGCGGTCCCTCTGCTCTGGAGCAGCGAGGCAATGACACTGTCTGACTCCCGGCAGTTGCCCCTTTTCTCCTCCCAGCCCTCAGCTCGAGCTGCCTCCTCCACCCCCAGCCTCAGCTCATCAAAGGGCTCTGTGTTGCGCCTCCTGCCCCTATTGAGGTCGACATTACAAATTATCCTTTCATTCCTGCTGTCATCTCCTCGGCAGAGCACAGAAGTCCGACCCCCCCACCACCACCACCACTCCAAGCTCAGCACTGAAAAAGATGATGATTTTTTTTTTCCCCTCCCACGGAAAACAGCCCACCTGCTCCGACTTTCATCCCCACCCCAGTTTCTGCCCTGTTCCCTTCCTCTGCATTCAGCCTCTTCTCGCAGGAAAACATTCACAATGGAAAAGATCTACAGCAAGGAGGATAACGCGCGAGCCAGCATCCCTCCAGACAGCTGCTCCTGCTCCGCAAGTGGCCAATAATGATTTCGCTTTCCCCTCTCCCTTCACATGCTAATCACTGAGGAGTGATTAGAGTTGCAGCCTGACACCAAGGGAAAGAAACAGAGCGAGAGGCCAAAAGGAGTTCTCAATGCTAAAGTGGCATGGGGGAGAAATGTGTGAACGAAAAGCAAAACAAAGCAGAAAAATCAAAAAAAAAAAGAATGGTGCTGAAAAAAAAAACAAAAAGAAACAAGGATTTGAAGAAGACTCTTTCTTTATGGTTAGTCACGTTCGCTCCTTTCAGCGTTCACCCTCAAAGTGACCAGGGAAGTGGCCTATTAAAGACTGCTGCTTTCTTATTAGTATTCCTCCTTCCCAGCCGGAGGAGGTAGCAAAGAGGGGGAAAGGGCGATGGAAGCGGGTTTAGGGAGGGCGCTTGGAAATTCCTGGCATTTTTCTGCCTTTGTGTCTGGGGGCTGAACTGAAAGGGAGCGATGGAGAGCTGCAAGGGCCCAGCATAAAACCTCCTGCCCCCTCCAGCAGCGAGGGGATCGTGCTCGGCAGAACTGAGAGCCTTTTTATCCCCTTCACTAGTCAGCTTCCAAAAAAACCCTATAAATTTGATGGGTTTTTCTTTTTTTTGACGGAGAGTTGGCCCTCAAGGGAGCAGACCCCGAGGTCTCTTTTCCGTCTGCCCCTGATAACACTGACTCCTTTGGATTCCCACGGGAAAGGCCTGTTCAGATCTTCTCCCTACAGCCCTGGAGACTGAATCTCTTCAGGTTTTTGTCTGGTTTCACTTTAAAATTGCCATCTGACAGAGCTCCCCTGGCTCCTCTTTTGAAACGACGCTGTGCTGCTTCATTTCACTGTCAGCCCCAGCTATTGTCCATCGCATTCCTCAAGGCGTAACAACAGCTATAGTGGGTCAGAGCAAAGCCTTGTCTAAGCCACTATCCTCTCCCCAAAATGACTAGAAGTGGATAAAGAGGGAGAGGAGGCAGGGAGGAATATTCCTAGGGAAGAGAATGAGAACTGCAGCGTTAAGCGACCTCAGCAGCCTCCAGGAGCTCCTGCACGAGAGTTTCCACCCAGAACATCACGCTTACCAGCCAACGATAGACCTGTCCCCCTGGATTTTTTTTGACTCCTTTGTCGAACTCATTTATGCTTCCGTTCTCCGCAGCATCTCCCAGTTCCTGAGTTATGTGAAGGAATGAACAGTCTCACCCGCTCCCACTGTCCGTGTCTCTCAGGGTGTTGTGACCCAGGGTTGTCCTCCTGCCCAGCTCTCTCTTTTGCGGACAATGGAGCCCTAGCCTATTCCCTCGGTAGCGCTTACACAGAAATTGTTCAGGGCCTGTAATTGTTCATGGTGCCCTTACCTTTCCCAGCCCTATTGTGTCCTGTGGAGATGGGGGGAACAGAATTGTATACTCCATTCAAGAGGTCAATGCCCCAGAGATTTATTCAGTGCCATAATCGCTTTTTTTATTTCTTTTGAACATTATTCCTTTCCTAAAAGCTCTAAACTTCTATTTCACCTTTTTGACTCTGGCTGAGTACAGAGATGACATTTCACTTAGCTCTTCCCAGGGACACAAAGGTGCCACCCTGGGAATGGCTAATTTAAGGCCTGGGTATGGTCAGGCTGCTTTTTACCATGTGCAGTATTTTACACTTTCCAATATCAAATGTGAATTGTCCCTTGTCCCACTCAGTTGCTCCAGATTAGAAAACCATTCTGCAGTTTTACATGCTGAGCTTTCAGTCGGACTATCCCGAATAAATCTGTAGCAGCAGCAGCAGCAGCAGCAGCAGCAAACATACTGACTTCATTATTCACCCCCTTTTCCAGATCACCCATGAAAAGACTGAGCAGAACAAGCCCAGGAGAGGCTGGGACCTACCAGCATCACAACCCTGCTGGAAAAATCATCACTTCATTCCTGTTCTTTGTTTCCTAGCTTTGAACCTTTAATTAATCCATGGTGAACAACAGAGGTACCATAGTCTTCTGTACTGCTCAGGACCTGGATCAGACCAACCAGACTGGATCTGACTCATGTGCCATCTCACTCATTTTTTTGACTGAGCTCAGTAAAAGAAACCAGAAAGCCCACAGGGGCAGGGTGGCCTGCCTTCTGATGTTCAGCCTATATCTTACTAAGGCTATGAAGGAAGATTCCCACACGAGGCCTCTCTATAGTCCACACGGTCCTGTACATAGATGTAGGTGCATCAAGGTACTCCCTTGAGCTTTGCGTCTGAGTGACTCTCCTTGGGGGAGTCATCTTGCTGCCCACCGGCAGAACACAGCTCGTAGCCCATCTTTCCTCTCTCCACTTATCCACCTGAAGCTGGGAGGGAACATGTCCAGGGCTTTGCTTCATGGAGAGCTATAAACTCTGTCCAGATCTGTTGCATGGAAAAAATTATGATGAGCCAACGCATCCACACACCATCTGATAGCTAAAAATAGGGAGCAGTGAACCGAAAATGTCGGGCTCCGCCTTGGAGAGCCCGCAGAGCGCCTCGCATGCAAACATTTGTTTGCAGCAGTACAATGGAAAAGTGGTCAGTGCTAAAAATAGGGAAGGTTGCTCTTAAGCACGGGTAGGTGGGGTGGAATATGTGCTGTGCCAGTAGCTCAGCATTTGGCTAATAAATGAGGGAGGACAACAGCCGAGGAACTGAGGGGGGAAGAA
This sequence comes from Apteryx rowi, assembly GCF_003343035.1. Taxonomy (NCBI): domain Eukaryota; kingdom Metazoa; phylum Chordata; class Aves; order Apterygiformes; family Apterygidae; genus Apteryx; species Apteryx rowi. The sequence goes on from NW_020451204.1 coordinate 2,618,971, forward strand.
GTTTGTTTATTCATAGCTACATGCTGTCTTGTGCTTTTTCCTTCTGCCAAGAGTGACCTCAAAGCAATCGAGAGCTCCTCACCAGAGCCTGCGCCTCTCCTTCCCTCCTCCTCTTTTTGCTTTTGACCGGGTTGCAAAGGCCAGCTGGCCCCTGCTGTTCGCCACGCTCAAAAGATACACAAGCATTGTACAGTGAGATCCATGGAGAATATCTCTCATCAGCAAAATCTCAAATCGAATTCAAAGCACACTGAAGAATGAAAGACAGCATCTGTGGATAATGCACTGGTGGAGGTTTCCAGCAATCAGGCTTCCATTTTCTTTCTCATTATTTACTGTAATTATCCCCTGTGCTATTCAGCCAGGAATGGCTGGTCCTATCCTGCCTGGTGCTGTAGATGACAGGGAAGCAATTGACTCAGACTCAGAAAGGTCACATCAAAATAGATAGCAGAGATCCCAGGTTCTATAATTGTGTGTAATGTTATAACATCAACCTCTTCTTTCATTTTGGCAGCTTGAAAAGTATCATGAAGAGTCGGCACCCAGATTTGTCATCTATCCTGTGACTTCAGTTGCTCTGAAGGAACTGAGGCTCTTCCTCCAGGGAACTGATCCATATGGAACTTTATGCACTGACTAAAGGGGTTCCTGGTGTCAGATAAAGTTGCAAGGGCTTCCAGCACTTTTAGCCCAAAGATCTTGAGAACATACTGACACTTACCAGTGCTTCAGCACCCTTCTTGCCCTTGTGAACCCATCCTGCTCCCTGTCACCCTTCCTACCAAGTGCTCCAGAATATCAATATTATCAGTGTCACCACTGCATCTGGATGGGCAGCCTTGTCTTCACCAAAGCTATTCAGCGGTCATCTCAGTATACAAGTCCATTGTCCAGGGGCTTAGAAAGGTGGAAATAGAAAATTCTTAGAAATGTATAAATAGGATAGAAATGTAGAGTAGATGCATTTGGAGATATGTCCCAAATATCTCAAAATACCGGTGGAATTTAGTATACAACCATCTTCTGTGGCATGGGAAAAAAGTTTGTCACATGTAATGCTGTCCACAGAAAAAGTGAGCATCCATTCTAACTTCCTTCTGTTCATCCTGCCCTGTGCAATGTAGACCTCTAAGACTGGTGGTATGAATCATCACACAGGGGCACCTCTCCAACTCCGCTGACTGGAGAGACCCTGAATGATTATGTTACGCTTCACTTGAAAATGGACAGCTGCTGGTGAACTACGGCCTATACGGCCTTTAGAGTAGGACATACAGCACTTCTAGCTGGGCATTGACCAAGATAAAGCCTTTGATCTAGTCAAGACCAAAGGAGTACAACATATACCCCAGGTCCACCCTGCTCTTGGCAAGTTTGGGATCTAGTTCAGATCGTGGAGTGGATTAATCAGCCAATGTGTAACAAACCTTCCCTCTTTCTCCCCCGTTGCTTCCAGATTTACCAAATCCATAAGGCTGATTGCTCACCAAAGCCACAGGATCTATGCAGTATGCTCAGTGTTTGTGGTGGTTTTAGTTCTTCTGTCTGTTTACAAGCCTGAAGGGAAGGATTTTCAGCTTCTCTTTGAGGGGATTTGTCATTTGTCAGCAGGGGAATCGATCTCCCTCAACTGGCTACAGAGTGACCAAAGTCTTGCATGTCCTTTTGCATCTTTCGCAGATGTTCTTTTAAGTGGACCTTAGCTCACACACAGGATGTAGCGACATAATGAGAACTTCCTCTGGTCCCAGAAATTTCAGCACAGTGCTCCCCGTGGTGGGGGGCATTCCCACCATGCTTGCTACAGAGCTAACAAGCAGGCTGGAGCAGGTCCAGCTAAGCCCCCTCTTCTTCCTGGAATTTCCTTTTATTGTTAATCTCATCAGCACAAAACATAGACCTGGATATTTGGCTTTCTAACCAGCAACCCTCTGTTTGTGATGTTCACTCCCTTCACTGGAAGAAGAGATTCAAACCCCCTTCTGGGTTAATTGCTATTTTAACTGACTCAGGAAAAAAATGATCTGCTTTGCTGTCCCATAAGTTGCACTTAACACAGAGTTGAATCCTGCAAAACTGTCCATCTCTCTCTGAAGTGCTTTCTAATCTGTTGCTCTTCTGCATATGTGCGCTATTGCACAGGTTGCTTTGTACAAATCCACCTCTCAAATGCAGAAACACCAACACAGCCACATCTTTCACCTCCAGAACATGTGGTGTCTCTTCGGTACCCTCAAGTAATAGAGTGCCTACCATGCATTTGTGCAAAGCTACTAGAGTAACTTCACAGAATTTCTCAGGCACAGCAGAGCAGTCCTACAGGGAAGATAGAAATGGTGGTTGCACCTCAGCTAGAGGCATGGTCCAGCTGCCCACAGACAGATACTTACTGCCATTAGAGATGCCCTAAAGAATCCTCTGTGGATTCCAGCTTCTTCCCCAAAAGGGCATGGGCTTCCTAGAAGTAGTGGGGGGTGTTTGCCAGTCTAGGTGGTTGTCCTTGAATGGTGGTGACTTGGTGGCACTACAGCCTTACATTCTGCCCCAAAAGTGATTGCATTTCAACAGAGGGCAAAGGGATTTGCTTGGTGTGACGTTCATCCTTCCAGGTTGCTAGATCCAAGTTCTACCTCCTGTAACCACAAGGACTCTGCCGCAGAGGTATAGTACCTGTACCCTCCTGGAGAAAGAGCACCAGACCACATACCACAGATTATTGTAAGGCATTTGTTACCTTATTTGCTCATTTTCTTATTTTCTGCTCCACCCTGACTGTTAACTCCCCTTCCTTTATAATCTTTGTGCAGCTGCAGCCCATTGCACTACAAACAGGGTGTGGGTGAGTGGGTGCGTGCATGTAGCTGGTGCATGCACGGGGGTGCATTTGTAGAGCTTCCCCCCCTCAGGCTTCTCAATCACAGAGACAAAACTGACATTTTATGACAGAGCAACTCTCCAGACACTGCAGTCTTCATCTGCAAGGTGAATCCCACCTCTTGTAGGTAGCAGAGAGCTTAGAGGCACCTGCCATAAAAAGGCAGGGTATCTGATGTAAAATACGGAGGCACAGTGTTAAGAATGCTGCTAATTTTCCTCTGTGGAGCCATCACAAGATGGCAGCTCCCTAGGTCCCTAATGAGCATCCTCAACCCAGCCAAGGGGACGTGCCTTTGTCCTGTGCTGGGACAGGGATGCTCTCCAACACTTCTTTGGGCAACACTTAGCATAAGACAACTTTGAGTCCACTTGAGCTTTCAAAGAACTCCCCCAAACACAACTCTCATATTCCTTAGTTCTAGTATATCCAGTTTCACTGCCAATGTCCCGGACTAAAAGAAGCATTTAGCCCTTTCTTGTTGTTCATACAAGGTTGTAGACAGACTCCCACTCAGCCAGCGTGATCTCAAATGAGTGAAGTGTTCACCTAAGGTGGTCTCCTGGCAACAAATTTCCAGTGTCTGGGCAGTAGATTTGGAAGTGGTCTAAGCTGAATCAACAGTGACTCCACCAAAGTGCAGTTATGTCACTGAAAGGCTTCAAGGAGCCCTTTGAATGTATGATAGATCTCAAGTGAACAGGCTTTTCCTGGTGCCAGTGGGCTGGGATCCCAGAGGGAACAGCCTCTCTGGACTAACCCAGAAACTGAGGAGGTGTTTTCTCACCTCTCCCATCCTATTGCAAGCAGCAGAGGGGAAAAATATTCCCAGCTTCATGAATACAGAATATGTTGGATTTGAGCTCCACTGAAGCTTGAGGAGAAGGTTGGAGTCACCTCTGGGGAGTCTGGTCCCTATTCTCCTCCACCCCTTACAGCACAAGCTCTTTTTTGGGGGATATTTGGGAAGATTAGAGTTAATAACTCCTGCCTAATCTGTCCCTGCACCAGGAGGGTCCAGAGAGGAAGTTTGACCCAACACCCATCTGCCAGCAGGGAAACAGATCATAAACATTTCCTGAAGTGCACCCAGGTCTACCCCCTTGCTGGGTATTGTTCCTGCCCTGACGACAAGGCTTCACATCCTCAAGATCTTTTCTTCCTTTCTAGCTGCTGGGCGGCTCTGAGATGTCTCACTTTGCAAACACTGCAGCATCCAAAGATGTCTGGCCGGGATTGTGTTGATGTTGCTGGTATGCTCTGCCCTGAAGATGGGCAAGAGACTGGTTCGACTGAGATTTTCTCTGTTGTTCTCACCTCATTTCCCATTTTCTCTACCACACACCTTCTCACAAATGCACTTGGCAAAGTTGCTCAGCCCTGTGCAGGGCAATCATCAGAGGTGAGGGGAGGGCAGAGAGGCTGGGCTGCCCATAGTGCCACTCAGCTTGTATTTGGCACTAGCAAAGGGACACAGGGGGACGAGAGCAAGGCTGGGCTGCATTGCAATGCAATGCAGGGCTGCAGAGAAGGAGAATGGGCCAAAAAAGTGCTGTTTAGCTTCATTAGTCTTTCTTTCCTGAGCCAGACCTGGCAGCCGCTGGGAGCAGTGCAGTTGCCTGGTTGATCAGCAGTGCTGTGCCTCTGAAAGACTTTGGACCTGGACCTGCTCTCATAAGAAGATGCCTTATGGGATGTCTTCCTTTGGTACAACCGGCTTCAGAGAAGTTTGCCTGTCACACAGGGTCCAATCTCCTGACTACACCAATATCAAGGCACAAGCAGTCCCTCTTTTCTCCATTTGCCTATGCAAGCTAAACTCAATGGACATCTTGCTATTAATTATGGTGGATTCTGTTACGTCTTATCTTTACAGCTGATTTCCAGGGAAAGCAGAGAGCTATTGGATAGGGCGATGGATGTCTCACCCTTACTGATCACAGCCCTTCTGGGACAGGACCAGCAATTACTGTAAGATGAATTGGTGAGGTCTCAGCTATCTAAAAGCACTCATCATGTTTGTCCTTCTTGCCCAGGGGTCCTAGCAGCTATGATAGATGATGTGTTAGAGTGCTTCAGCTCTCTTCTAACGTAGCATTAAGTACTTCGATGAGTGAGATGGGAGCAGGAATTTTCCTGTCTCCTCTACACTTGCCCAGCAGGGAAATACTAGACATGTCTCCATGGCTAACAATCTTTTTGGCAATGCTGCATTCATCTAAAACAGAATTCATTTCCTCTCTTGCCTCAGAAGGACATTGCCCCAGTCAGGAGTCACCAGCTACTGTTAAGATCCATGTCAATGAGTGAGCAAGCATGTCTTACTGAAGCAGTTTAGCGTTGCCCATTAAGCATGCCAAATAAAACTGAAACATGCTGTGATTTGTACTTATCTTCCTTAGGCTGAAGGGATTTAAGGGGGTTCTTCGTGCAACTGATGACCATATGTAATTCCCATTACTGCTGATGAGAATGACGCATTTCCACTAACTGGATAAATGTCCCTTAAATTAGTCTTTGCTGAACATGGGATTAGGGAAATGAAAGGAAGGCGAGCTCTTCTCATTGTAGTGTTTTAATTAGCTTCCAGTTTGTTTTTATTCTTGTCTTTAAATACCAAAGAACTCCATATTAAAAAAAAAACAAACTAATAAGCAAGAAAGAGGAGGTCAAATGAGTTATCTGTAAACACCTTCATTTTGCGGAAATAATAACATTTAGTATATCTACAGCATGTTCTTTCCTTAGATCTCAAAACCTTTCCTAGACCCAGTCCACTACTGTCTTGTTAATCTCAGTGGGATGCAGGATGCAATTTATGGTTTGCAGTGGGAAACCGAGGCACTGCAAGAGAAAAACACTTGTGGAAAAACAAATTAGCATCAGTTCTAGAAATGAGACTTATGAGTGGGATTCATCTCACCTAGGTGGAATAGGTGATTCATCTGGCCCAGCTTAGATGTCTACCAAAAAGGTGAATTCCCCCTCCAAAGAGCATATATCTCCCCTTAGTGTACTGTAAGCAAATGCCAGTTTTTTCCTCCTAGCTAGGGTGCTTTTCCCTCTAACAGATCGTTGTATTCAACAGCTGCACTGAAAAACTGACCCTACCCTCTCAAACCTACAGGTCAGCCCAGGAAAGTTGCCCAGTGGACCATTTTTAACAACTCCAAGAGGCAGGGTTTTCCATGGCAGCTGGCCGATGGCAGGGACACCATGGATTTGAATGGGAGCAGAGCACAGGCCCGGTTTTGTCGGAAATATCCCCCCTACATGTGTGAAGGGAGGGCTAGGACTTTGTTTTGCTTGAAAGGAGGACAAGGGGACGTGGGCTTGCGCTGAATGCCTGGCAGGCCAGCTGCTTTAGCCTGGATGCTTTGCCAGAGCCACATGAGGTGGTCAAGCTTGGTGTAAGGAAGAGGGATGGTGTAGGGTGCAGGCCTTGGTCCAAGTGGGCCATGCCAAAGTCCTGAAGAGGAGTCTGGGGAGAGGAAACCAACTGTGGCAACTCATATCATGGCCTCAGGCAGTTTGCACCAGGTGTAAGGAAGACAGCTCACAACATGAGTAGAAGGTGGAGGCATCAGCCCAGTAGTGGCCATCTGAATAGAGACAAGGAGCAGGAGCCGTTTGATGGTACCAAGAGCAGGGAAGGAGGTGGAGAGGTCATCTACTGTCCTGGGACAGGAGGTTTTCATTTGGCCCACCCCCCCTTTACTCTTCATTTTTCCATCGTGTCTAGAAAAGCACAAGGGGAGCAGGAAGACATGCCCTGAAATGCTTGCAATCCAAGGCAGAGCCACAGGAGCAAAGCAAATGGGGCTTGCCCAAGGCTACCTGCGAGAAGGTGGCTTGACCAGGCAGTTATCCCACCTGTGCCGACTCCCAGCCCTACTCAACAGCCATCGCTGTCTCTCCATCATGTTATCAACTGATTTTTCATGCAGGGCTCATAAAGAAAAAACATGTCCAGCAAGCTCTCCTGCACCCCTTTCCCCACTCCAGGCTCCAGATGATTTGCCCCATCTCTAATAATTCAGAGAGCTTTGTTATGACAGGGCAATACAGTTAATGGAGAGTGAAATTGAAGAAGAATGTGTGGCAGTTGCAGCTTTTATCTCTAAAACAAATAGTGAATTCCTCGGGGCGGCTGCAGCCTCCGACAATGATCCCGGCTGCCGGGTCTTCGCACGTTGCCCTGGTAACTCCCAGGCTGTTTGGGGCAAATCCTTGTGAAAGAGGGAAGAGAAGGCGGCGAAACCTACAGGAAGAGAAATGGCACTGATGTTTGGGGAGCAGCGTGTTCCCCCAGGTGGGAGGCCTGAGAGATAGTCGAGCTGGTGGGACGTGCTGCATCCACCTCCAAGGCTCAAAGGACCATCCTGATCCTCCCAGGAAACTCCCACTGAATCCAGGAGATTCAAGCTCTAAGGAGTTCTCCAGCTGGAAGGAAGTAAAGCTGGTCTATCATTCCGCAAAAGAGGGAAGTCCACCCCAAATCTAGCTAGAAGATCTCCTCTCATTCCCTGCTGGCCCACAGACACCTGCCGGAGTTTGTGGGAAGGTGGAATTGGGGACGTTATGGTAGCAGTGATATAATTCTCCACTGGCTCTGGGCTTGAAAAAAGAGATGCCTATTTAGCTGGAGACATGCAGAGCGACYGGTTTCCACCAGCGACTATTTCTAGCAGCGGAAAATGTGTCTAGGTGCCTGCCTGTCCCTCCTAACGGACTGTTTGTTTTTCTAATGCCTTTCCTGCATCCCTCCGCCTTCCCTTTTTCAAAAAAACATTATGTAAGCAGTCACACTTGTATCAAGGACAGTGCAACAGAGATGTGATATAAAACTTTCACATATATCTATGAACGCACCTTAGCCCCGATGGGCAGTTTTGCCTCTCCACATTGCCCTTCCCAATGCACCTGCTATGCAACAGCCTACGTTGCAGCTCCCCAGCTCCTCTCCAAACTAGGTCAGACCGGGAATCTGCTTCTTGCCAGTTGGATGTCATCCATGCGATGCTTCATCAGGGCTCCCCAGTCATGGTCTGCGTTTCTAATCAATCCCAGTCCCGTCCAGGTAAGAGTATCCAGGCCTGTGGTGCAGTCAGCAAGGCAGAGGAGAAAGGCTAGCGTTTGGATGGTGCTCATCAAAATCATTTCTCTTTGTTGCGATTCTGGCAGAACCCACGTCACGGACTCGACCCCACTCCCTGCAAAGCCGCAGTGATGTGCTGATAGAGCGTGGTGCCTTCCAAGCACGGAGGGGGCCCTTCCCTGGGAGATGGACAGTTTTGATCTCTTTGAGTAGAGCTCACTGAAGTATTTGGAAAGGATTCAAGGAGGAGGTGCTAAGTGGATGCAATTACGTGATCTGGTGTGCGACACAGGTTTCCTCTAAGATCAGTTTGGTTCTTGAGTTGTCTGGGCACTGCTGCGTAGAGCAGCCCTTCACTGTGTACTGTCTGTGGGGCTCAGCCCCAGGCTCAGACTCCTCAAGCTCAATTCAGCTGCGTGATAAGGCCTTCTGGAGCCATCTGAGATGCCCTCGGTGGCCTGAGACATCCCCAAGTGCCACAGGATGTGTAGGACAGCTGTGGGCCTCTGGACCAGCAGCTGGAGGTGGGGCTGGACACCTTACCAAGCAGAATAGCTATTTTTAAGCAACTGAACTGAATCCCTCATCAAGGCATTGAGTGGGGTTTAGGGAGGTGATCTAGTGTGTTTGTGTCCTTCAGGCCAAGACAAATCACTCTCCAGGCTGTGTGGAGTAGGGACAGGATCCGGTTGGCTAAAACAAGGTAGTGAGATGTGATTTCGCACACTGTGCTGTCATAGTAGCCAGTCCATAACTGCTGCCCCAGAGGGTATGGGCTTCTTAGAAGTCTTGTGTCATCCCCGTGAAGACATCTCCAGTACCTGAGGCACCTCTATTCAAGCAACGGGGTAGTGTCCTCATTTCCAGTGACGATAACGGCAGCCCCAGCACCCATCTTGCATGGAGTCACTTACACTACAGGCATGCAAATGTCTTGGGCAAGATCTGAATCCGCCCACAAATGGGTATCTGCATGCGTCTGTGCATGATCAAGATGACAAGAGAGCTTCTGGAGCATCTGTGTTGCAGCAGAGTCATTTGCTTGCTGAAAATGCAGTTCCTCATTTATTTCTCTTAAAAAATGAAACCCAAGAGGGTCAGAAACTACACTTGTCTGTTCAGCCATGTCCAATGCGAAGCGGAGGAACAGAAGTACCACTGACCTTGCACTTAAACATAGGATCACAGCTGAAATTAGGAGCTGAGGGCAGAACCCAGACTGTATAAGTCTTTGCCTAATACATTAATTTCAACAGGGTTTTTAATCTCTTCACTGTCAGGAGTTTGGAAAACCATGAATAGCGGTGTGAGTCTTATCCTGGATTGCTCTTAGCTTTTCCAAGCATTTCCTGCTCACAAGGCAAGCTCCATTTCGGCTCCTCCTGTGGTGTCAGCTACAGGCTAAGGAACAGCCCACACTCCTGACTCCCCAACACCTGATACATGCAGAAATTGTCTTCATTCCCTGTCCTGTGCACACCACAAGCTTCCTCCCTGATTTTTTTTTTCTCTTGAAGAACCTCTTTCCCTCACTTCTGTTTTACCTGCAAACTTCATTCTATCAGTGGTCTCATGCCCTTGAGGCTACCTGTCAGGCAGACATCAGGCCATAGTCATTTTTGTCTTTGCCAGGGTCTGGGTTTTTTTTTTTTGCTTTCCTTCCTGAAATAATCACTGGTGATCTTTACCCCGGTAACCCACCTTCTGTCATTCATGCTGTTACTCACGCCCCATGTGCTGCCGTTCGTCGTCCCGCCTTGACCCCAGATTTGAATTCCAAACATTATTACTTCGGGCCCCGTTGCACAAGGAAGATAGGCGATGACATTCAATAAAATCGGATTACTTGGCAAGTTAAATGATCCAAAGCTGGATCTCAGCCCAAGAATTGTCATGCTGCACTGGTTTTCCTCGGCAGCTTTCTGCGAGCAGAGGTAAATACTGCAAGGATGCCTGGAGACGTCAGTCAAACATTATGACGAATCTGAACACAGCTGAACAGGAATTACACGGCACAGAGATGAAAAAACTCTCTTTGGGCATTCGTCCCAGTCTTGTGAAGCGCAAGAGCATTTCTCTGTGTTACATTTTGTGCTCCTCTGCCCAGTTTTCTTCAAAACGGCAGAAGAAATGGGGTTTCCATACTTTCTGAGGGGACCATGAAACCATCCCAATGTCATGTGAAGTGTCCCTTCTCCTGAGATAGTTTCATCCCCCCCTGCAATAGTATATCCTAAAACCTCTGGTTCCCTGTCCTGCGTCTTCCTCGTGTTAGATAAATATGGGAGCTGGGAGGAAAGGTTGTTAGGAACCAGGCGTGTGTGCGCATTACAGTCAACATTAAGCTTACGGAAGACGCAGGACTGACTTAAAACCATGAGATTTTAAATAATATTAATGCTGATAATAAATTTTAGTGTAAACTCTCAGCTTTTTTGTTCCTGTTTCTCAGGCATACGTGCCGACCACTGTCAGCAGGGCTTCTCTGCACCCTTGAGCCATGTCGTTTTGGATTCAGAGCTGCAAGCAAAAGCACTGATGTAATTTCCTGATCCTGGGATGCTCGTATTTAGCAAAACCTCTGGAGCTGGGACGCCTGCGATAAAGCTCCCGGTTAGTAATGCTGCAAGTATTTGGGTGTAAATCCCTGTTTACCTGTTTCTGTGAAGCGATGATGCCTCTGTGGAAGTGCCCAGCTTCACAAGTTCGGTGCTTTTAACCTTCTGACCTGAGCAAATCTATCTCAAAAAAAAAAAAAAAAAAAGAGAGAGACTCCAAATATTTTCTACCTTTTGGCAGTCACATTGTAGGAGAGAGCTGAAARTGCAAATTAAATGTTGTCTTTCTAGTTTTGCTACACAGACTGTGTAGCGGGCAGGCGTACCTCTCCCTTGCTCCATCGGGCACCGCGAGGTCCGGCCGGTGTGCCGAGAACTCACACAACTCCTTGCATGAGCGGCAGGGCGCATGGCCATGCCCTTCTGATCATTTAACACAATCCAGGGCCCGGATCAGCAACCTAAATCATTTTTTATGCAACAGTTGGCAGGGGAGGTTCAGGCGGGCTTGCAAGCAGAGGGCTGTTACCCATTTTTTACTCATTTTCTCATTTTTACTAGGCCTTCTAAGAAAGTATTTATTTACAAAGTTACCCACAACTGCTTCGGTTTAGCTTAGCTGCTACCAAGGGAGCAGGAGTCCCGGGCTCCCCGGCGCTGCTGTCCCATGTGCCACGGGATATTTTTGCAGTTTACTGGAGGTGCTGGTGCAGCAAGCAGTGAGTCCACGGAGCTTGGCATCGCTGCCCACCTCTCCGTCACAGCTCAAGTTTTTTTTCCCCTAGGTTGTCTTGTCTGGGCAGTTAACACCAAAATATGCTCATTGGGAGAGTATGTGCATGGGGAATGTGATCTGGTATTAAAAAAGCAAAATATTTTGCAGGATAGAAAGAACCGCCTCTCTAATGCTAATGAGATTAATGACATGCATCAACACCTTCACTCATTAACTGCAAGTCTAGTTTCGTGTTTTTTAGGCAAGAGCAGGTGAGGCTGGCTGAGGGACACTGGAAGTGTCACTCCAGGACTGACCTAGAAGCTAAAGTCGGGGCAAGGAGGCTTTTCTGTGGGACAAGGTGCAAAAAGAAGTAAGGAGGACTGGACAAGACAACCCAAGCCTCTCCTAAAGTCTTCTCAAGGTGACCTTGCAAAGACATGAAAGTCCACCTTTAATCGAAGACATCAAGAAATCCAAATTCTTAGAGTCACTTTTGGGGGGCAGGTTATTTTTACAACATCTGGGTCCAGGTTGGGAGCCTTAATGATTGGACTGGATGTGCCAGTGCGGGGGAGAAGAGTCAGTGGAAAGCTCGGAGCTTATTTTTAGTCTCCTGCTGGCTGCAGTGAACCCTGCTTAGCTGAATGTTAGATAAAAAACTTTCAGCACCCTTCCCTCTCACCACAAAAAAAAAATAAAGATTTGATAATAATTTTGTCCTTGGGAGCTTGGGTGTGCTTGCTTCTTTCTAGGTGTTCTCAAACTGATACAAACTTTTCTTAGAAAACCAACAAACCAGAAAATACCCAGTGCAAATGTACATTAATTTCTTCAAGCAATATTTGCAAATGCAACTTAAGTTCTGAGGGGGTGATGTGCGGGACCAAAGCTGGGGTATGAGCACCTTGCCCGCAATCTCTAGGCCTAGTGGTGACCATACAGGTGACCGCAGTGGCCCATAAACTTCCATATGGTTGAGAATCCCAAATCGACCCCTATCCAGATGAAAATCCCAAATCAGTCCCCTCAAGCCCCTATGCAGGTGAGAATCCCAAATCAACCCATATCCCAATTAAAACAAAAAACCAAATTCACCCCCAAGCAAGTGAAAAATCCTCAATCAACCCCCCAAACTCCTGTCTCACATGCAAAAACCAAACCCACCCCCATGCAGGTGAGAATCCCAAATCAAACCCCATCCAGGCGAAAGATCCCCATCAAACCCCCCATGGAGGCAAGAACCCCAGTCAGCTCCTGTCCAGGTGAAAATCCCAAATCAATGCCCAACCAGATAACACCCCCCCACACACAACCCCACACAGGTGAGAATCCCAAATCCCCCCCCATCCAGCTGAAAGTCCCAAATCCACCCCCACGGAGGTGAAAATCCCAAATCCAGCCCAATGCAAGTGCAAATCCCAAATCCCCCCTCCCCATCCCGACGAAAATCCCCGATCCCCCTCCCATCCAGATGAAAAATCCCAATCAAACCCCCGCGCAGGCGGGAATCCCACATCCCGTCCCCCCACACCCCGAAACCCCC